>NC_044403.1:33048411-33648411 GCF_006542625.1 Nomascus leucogenys | reverse complement strand
TGATCTCGAGCAATCCTTCCCCCTCAGCCTCCCAAAGTGCTGGGATTACAGGTGTAAGTCACTGCACCCGGCCCCAGCAGCATTTATTGAAGGCTTTTCCACTCCCAGCAGTGTCATAAATTGCATGTCTACACATGTGTAGGTTTATTTCTGTTGTGTTTTTGTTTTTGTTTTTTCTGAGACTGAGTCTTGCTCTGTCGCCCAGGCTGGAGTGCAGTGTTGATTTCGGCTCACTGCAGCCTCCACCTCCCAGGCTCAAGCCATCTTCCCACCTCAGCCTCCTGAGTAGCCGGAACTACAGGGGCGCACCACCATGCCTGGCTAATTTTTTAATTTTTTGTAGAGATGGGGGTCTCCCTGTTTTCCTAGGCTGGCCTTGAACCCCTAGGCTTAAGTGATCCTCCTGCCTCGGCCTCCCAAATTGCTGGGATTGTTGGTGTTAGCTGCCTCATCTGGCAATTTTCTGGACTCGACTGTATCCCACTGGTTTATTTCTCTATACCTAAGCCAGTAACTTAGATCTTACTTACCAAACTGTATATAATAAGTCTTGACATCTAATAGTGTAAGTGCTTCAAATTTGTTCTCTTGCAGGCTTATCCCTATTGTTCTTGGCCTTTTGTGTTTCCATATAAGTGGATAATTAGCTTGTGAGTCTCACACTGTTGGGGTTTTCATTGGGACTACGTCGAATCTTGGATGAATCTGGGGAGAAATGACATCTTTTCAGTTCTGGGTTTTGCGACACATAACTTGATGTCTCCTCCCATATCTTTCCATAAAGATACGGTTGTGGTTTTCTGTGTACATCTTTTGTTAGGCTTATTCCGAGGCATTGAGGCTTTTGGGTGCTATTCTGTTGTTCAGTTCCCCTGACAGCCTCTGTCTTTCCAGGGAATTTGCTTTGTCTGGGAGGGCAGGAGAGAAAAGGCAAGGGAAGCAGATTTCTGCAAGCGTCAGAGCCCTTGAGGGAGTGGCTCTGCTATGTTCAGAGTCACTGGGGCTGTGGGAGCAGGAGGGCATGGGGCAAGGTGAGGGCATGGCAGCGAGGGAGGCACTGGAGTGTTGGAGTCAGGGCTTGCAGGAGTGAGCCAGGCAGAGAGGAGGCGATGGGCAGAGAGTGGGGTATTGAATGGAGGTGACAGGTGTGGGCTGCAGTTACTGGTGGTGATGGAGCACAGTTGGCCAGAAGATAAGGACACTGGTGTAGAGAAGAGGTCAAGGCTCGGAGGAGATAGGCAGTCTGCAAAGGTTTGTCCACGAGAACATTAGACCACCAGGAATTCGGGCAGTGATGGGCGGGGGTGAAGCCACAGTGAGGGCCGGTGCTGGGTGGTTGGTGCCTGATGATGTGTGCTCCAGCTGGGATGCTCAGGGAGAGGAGGGGAGGGGGACTCCAGGCCTTAGCCAGGAGCACAGGGGTTGGGGAAGGAGGGCCCTCGGTAGGGAAGACATAGTGTCGCTGGGGACAGAGCCATAGGGGAGGGTTTCAGGATGGAGGGTGGAGAGAGCCTGGATCAGAAGCCCCATCCTGGCCTGGTGCAGTGGCTCACCCCTGTAATCCCAGCACTTTGGGAGGCCGAGGCAGGCGGATCACTTGAGGTCAGCAGTTCAAGACCAGCCTTGCCAACATGGTGAAACTCACTCTCTACTAAAAATACAAATAGTAGCCGGGTGTTGTGGCACACACCTATAATCGCAGCTACTCAGGAGGCTGAGGCAGGAGAATCACTTAAACCCAGGAGCCGGAGGTTGCAGTGTTTCATGCCAACGCAGGTGCTTTGGGATGAACTTCTTAGGGTTGGACTGGGAGGGGGGTTGGTCTGGGAGGGGGGTTGGTCTGGGAGGGGGGTTGGTCTGGGAGGGGGGTTGGACTGGGAGGGGGGTTGGACTGGGAGGGGGGTTGGACTGGGAGGGGGGTTGGACTGGGAGGGGGGTTGGTCTGGGAGGGGGGTTGGACTGGGAGGGGGGTTGGTCTGGGAGGGGGGTTGGTCTGGGAGGGGGTGAACTGCACACTGGGCCCTGGAGGACACTCAGACCCTCCCTCCTGCCTCCATCACCACTCACTCGTCCAGCCACCACTTCCCCTAAACTGCTGCTTCCTTGGAGCAGTCTACAGGCCCCGGGGATGCCCTGTGTGTAGGAAACTTACTGCTGGGGCCTCCCTCCCAGAGCCTCATGTGGCTGCAGAGGCCCCTCCAGAGCCTCTTCTTCTGCCCTGGACACCCCCAGGCCTTCCGTGCTGACCGCAGTAGACGTGGTGTGATGTGCTGATGTGCATCCTGCAACTCGGCTCCAGTCCCCAGATGTAGGCTGCTTAAGGGCAGGGCCTGCCCCCACTGTCCCTCCCCAGGGCACAGCCAGACAAGTGCAAATGGAACCTCTCCAGCAGCCACCAACCTGCTTTATGGCTGGTGCTGTCCTTGTCACGTTTCGGGAGGTCTCTGGACATTTGGCTTCTTTTCAGAGTGGATCACGTGAGCCACGGCCCACGGGCCACAGGGAGCCTTGGCCTGAGCTTGTCCCCTCCTTGGCCGCACTGAGCTGTGCCTGCCTTGCCAGCATCTGCCTGGCTCCCTCGGTCCTTCACAAAGACTGATGACGGCCCCTCTTCCAGGTGCTGGCACACGGGTGAGGAGTCGTAGAAGAGAGGTTTGCAGATTGTGCTCTCAGCAAGCCTGTCATCTAGTGGAAGACACTGGCTGGGACACAGAGCCCACGTGTGGACGCCGCTGTGGGTTGGTGGCAGGGGTCGAGAAGGTGCCATCAGGCACATGAACGGTGGAGTCTTCACAGGTGAGCTGCTGGGGCCGGGCGCGATGGCTCATACCTGTAATCCCAGCACTTTGGGAGGCCAAGGCAGGTGGATCACGAGGTCAGGAGATCCAGACCAGCCTGGCCAACATGGCGAAACCCCGTATCTACTAAAAATACAAAAATTAGCCCGTGTGGTGATGGGCGCCTGTAATCCCAGCTACTTGGGAGACTTAGGCAGGAGAATCGCTTGAACCTGGGAGGTAGAGGTTGCAGTGAGCCAAGATCGTGCCACTGCACTCCAGCCTGGGTGACAGAGCGAGACCCTGTCTCAAAAAAAAAAAAAAAAAAAAAAAAAGAAAGTGACCTGCTGTCTGCCCAGCCAAGGGCTGGGGAGAGACCAGCAGTCTGGCTGGAGAAGCCTCCCATCCAGCCTTCCAGATGAACGGTGAACAGTCACTCTGGCGGGACATCCAGCACTGGGGTTGGTTACAGCTGAGGTGAGGCATGTCTCCAGAGCCTGCACCTTCAGAAGGTCAGCAGTCCTTCTGAGAGTCCAGCACTGCAGCCACTGATCCCCAGACAGCCTCTCTGCCCAAGCAAATAAGTCTGGCCAGGCATGGTGACGCATGCCTGTGATCACAACACTGGGAGGCTGAGGCAGGAGGATCGCGTTAGCCCAGGAGTTTGAGACCAGTCTGGGCAACATAGGGAGACCCCAACTCCACACACAAAAAAGACAATAACAAATTAGTCGGGTGTGGTGGCGTGCACCTGTAGTCCCAGCTACTGGGGAGGCTGAGGTGGGAGGATTGCTGGACCCCAGGAAGTTGAGGCTGCAGTGAGTTGTGACTGCAGCACTGCACTCCAGCCTGGAGACAGAGCAAGACCCTGCCTCAGAAACAAACAAAATAGAATCAAACAAACCAGTCTGTGTGTATGTAACACCTTTAGCCAGGCTCTGGCAGCCTCTGCACCCACGGGCAAGATACCATAGCCATTCTGCCATGGACATTGAGACCCACCTCACCTTGTTAACAGGTGTATATATATATAGATGTTATTCTGCCATGGACATTGAGACCCACCTCACCTTGTTAACAGGTGTATATATATATAGATGTTATTCTGCAGAATGGACATTGAGACCCACCTCACCTTGTTAACAGGTGTATATATATATAGATGTTATTCTGCAGAATGGACATTGAGACCCACCTCACCTTGTTAACAGGTGTATATATGTACAGATGTTATTCTGCCATGGACATTGAGACCCACCTCACCTTGTTAACAGGTGTATATATGTACAGATGTTATTCTGCCATGGACATTGAGACCCACCTCACCTTGTTAACAGGTGTATATATGTACAGATGTTATTCTGCAGAATGGACATTGAGACCCACCTCACCTTGTTAACAGGTGTATATATATATAGATGTTATTCTGCAGAATGGACATTGAGACCCACCTCACCTTGTTAACAGGTGTATATATATATAGATGTTATTCTACAGAATGGACATTGAGACCCACCTCACCTTGTTAACAGGTGTATATATATATAGATGTTATTCTGCCATGGACATTGAGACCCACCTCACCTTGTTAACAGGTGTATATATGTACAGATGTTATTCTGCCATGGACATTGAGACCCACCTCACCTTGTTAACAGGTGTATATATGTACAGATGTTATTCTGCAGAATGGACATTGAGACCCACCTCACCTTGTTAACAGGTGTATATATATATAGATGTTATTCTGCAGAATGGACATTGAGACCCACCTCACCTTGTTAACAGGTGTATATATGTACAGATGTTATTCTGCCATGGACATTGAGACCCACCTCACCTTGTTAACAGGTGTATATATGTACAGATGTTATTCTGCAGAATGGACATTGAGACCCACCTCACCTTGTTAACAGGTGTATATATATATAGATGTTATTCTGCAGAATGGACATTGAGACCCACCTCACCTTGTTAACAGGTGTATATATGTACAGATGTTATTCTGCCATGGACATTGAGACCCACCTCACCTTGTTAACAGGTGTATATATGTACAGATGTTATTCTGCCATGGACATTGAGACCCACCTCACCTTGTTAACAGGTGTATATGTATAGATGTTATTTTGCCATGGACATTGAGACCCACCTCACCTTGTTAACAGGTGTATATATATATAGATGTTATTCTGCAGAATGGACATTGAGACCCACCTCACCTTGTTAACAGGTGTATATATATATAGATGTTATTCTACAGAATGGACATTGAGACCCACCTCACCTTGTTAACAGGTGTATATATATATAGATGTTATTCTGCCATGGACATTGAGACCCACCTCACCTTGTTAACAGGTGTATATGTACAGATGTTATTCTGCAGAATGGACATTGAGACCCACCTCACCTTGTTAACAGGTGTATATGTATAGATGTTATTCTACAGAATGGCTACACAGTTATTTTTCCCAGAATGATGGGCATCTAGGTATTTCCCATTTTTTGCTCTGTATCTCATAGATATTGCTACAAATAAAATCAAATCTGGTCAGTGTGGTGGCTCATACCTATAATCCCAGCACTTTGGGAGGCTGAGGCATAAGGATTGCTTAAGACCAGGAATTCCAGACACCAGCCTGGGCAACATAGGGAAACACTGTCTCTACAAAACAAATTAAAAAATTAGCTGGGTGCCGGCCGGGCACGCTGGCTCATGCCTGTGATCCCAGCACTTTGGGAGGCTGACGTGGGCGGATCACGAGGTCAGGAGATCGAGACCATCCTGGCTAACACGGTGAAACCCCATCTCTACTAAAAATACAAAAAATTAGCTGGGTGTGGTGGCGGGCGCCTGTAGTCCCAGCTGCTTGGGAGGCTGAGGCAGGAGAATGGCATGAACCTGGGAGGCAGAGTTTGCAGTGAGCGGAGATTGCACCACTGCACTCCAGCCTGGGTGATGGAGTGAGACTGTTTAAAAAAAAAAAAAAATTAGCCAGGTGTGGTGGTGCCCACCTGTGGTCCCAGCTACGTGGGAGGCCAAGGTGGAAGGACTGCTTGACCTTGGGAGGTCAAGTCTGCAGCGAGCCGTGATTGCACCACTGCACCCCAGCCTGAGCCACAGAGTGAGACCCTCTCTCTTAAAAAACATAATAAAAAATCAACAACGAAACAACCAAGTCTTTTAGTTATAAGTTATAGGAACCAACTCCACCAAGCCTAAGCATAACTGGGCTATTAAAGCCCCCAGAACCAGCCGGAGGGCAGGCAGTGTGGGGGTGCTGGGCCAGCCCCCAGAACCAGCTGTAGGGCAGGCAGTGTGGGGGCACTGGGCAGGCGGTGTGGGGGCGCTGGGCAGGCGGTGTGGGGGCGCTGGGCCGGCCCGTCGCTGCCGGGGCTCCTGTGCTGACTGTCCAGATGCCGCCCACTGCACTGTGGCACTTGGGCTTTCATCCTGTGATGTGCGGCCACAGGGCAGGCAGGCTCACTTCTCTCTGCCTCCCCAGTGCCGTCAGTCCCTCTAGCTGACCTGCTCTGGGGGTTTTAGTAGGGTAGGGTCCTAGAAATGGGGCTGTCAAAAGATGTACTTTTTTTTTTTTTTTTGAGATGGAGTCTCTCTCTGTCACCCAGGCTGGGGTGTAGTGGTGCGATCTCAGCTCGGTGCAACCTCTGCCTCCTAGATTCAAGTGATTCTCCTGCCTCAGCCTCCCAAGTAGCTGGGACTACAGGCACCCACCACCACATCCAGCCAGTTTTTTGTATTTTTAGTAGAAACGGGGTTTTACCTTGTTAGCAAGGATGGTCTCGATCTCCTGACCTTGTGATCTGCCCGCCTTGGCCTCCCAAAGTGCTGGGATTACAGGCATGAGCCACTGCACCTAGGTGCACATTTTAAGTTTGGAGGTGCACCTTACTGAGGTGCACCTTACACACATCCCTGTGAAAGTGGGAGCCTACAGCAGGTCCCCGGCCTTCCGCCTCGCCTGTAGAAGCAAGTTCCCATCCTCTTTCTGCACCCTCCTCACCATTTCTCTGAGACTCTTCCTTCCCCTGCCCCTTTCCTCTCTTTTCTTTCTCTGAATGGCATGCGGCCTCCACCTGTCCCTTGTCCCTATCTCTGGGTGAATAGAGTGACACCGCCCCTCAGGCTCTGGGCTCTCGTCGCACCATGGACACTGGGAGGTGGGCACTGTGGTGAAGTAGTGACCGGGGCAGCTCTGGGTTTAGGCGTGGCCTTGGTCCCCCATGTGGAAGGTGGGGTGATGCCTGAAGCAGTGATGGGAGTAGAGAGGGCGCTGAGGCTCTCGGGCCTGGAGCTGTCCTCATGGGGGCTCCTGGGAGCTTGGGCTGGGCCTCCCTTCCTGAAGCCACATGGCCCAGGGGTATGTAGGCTGTGAGGGGACGGTGGGTGGGGGTCGGGGACAGTGCCCAGTATCCTCCATGGGGCTCCTCCCACCTGGGTCCCACACTCACGTGCAGCTGGCCTGGGCTTTGAGAACTGGAATGAACCTACTGGGTTATCTGTTTAGAACTGGAATGAATCGACCCGGGAATCTGTTTGACATTCCAGGGAGGTTTGGGGGAAGGTTTGTGGAGCAGAGCGAGCCGCCCTGCCCAGCCCCTCAGCCTGGGTGTGTCCATTTGGTGGGACTACCAGCCGGCCACCAGGCCTTCATGGCTCAGCCAAGGGGCAAGTCTTCTAGGCTCTGGTGGGCTGTTCCTGGTCCGTCCTGTGGCTGGGAGGAGTAGACAAAGCTTCTACTAGAAGTTCTGCTAGGGCAGCCAAGATTCAGGTAGGAGGGAGGCAGCCTTTCCTCCTGGAGCCCTCAGCCCACTGCCGTGGGCCTTCGGCTGGCCCCTTCCTTCTGAGGCTGGTTCCTGGGCAGGGAGGCCAGAGGGGGACACTTAGGGCTCAGCCTGGGGGGAGGTGGGCACTGGGACACCCCCTGGCACCCACTCTTGGGGGGCCCTGGGCTCACTTTGGGTACCTCGTTTTCTCTTAGAGGAGGCAGTTGGGCCCTTGAGCAGGACAGGAACCTGCCCAGAGTCCCATGGAGACATTGGGCAGCTTCCAGCTAGAAAGGTGGGCATGCTAGGGTGGGGGTCGAGTGCCCTGTGAGCCGTGCTGGGTGGAGTGGGGGAGGTAGAGCCTCCCCGCCCGTGGGCCTCCCTTTGCAGCTAAGGCGGCTGGGGGGTTCCCACTGTCCAGCTGCTGTTCTCTGATGAATTTTCACGGATGCACCTCAGAATGAGAAACGAGACAGGTGTTCCGTCAGGAGTGGGGCCGCGCCTTGGAATGAGAAACGAGACAGGCGTTCCGTTGGGAGTACGCTGACAAATGAGACAGGCGTCCCGTCCGGAGTGCGGCTACCGTGCTCAGGCTTTCTCCTCTGTAGGACATGGGCAACAGAACATCTTTTTTCCTTTTTAAAAATTTCTTTAAATTTTTTTCTCTTACATTATTTTAATTATTTTTTAATTACAATATTTTTATATTTTATATAATTTTTAATTACAATATTTTAATTATTTTTTAATAATATAAATTGAGATGGGATCTCGCTGTGTTGCCCAGGCTGGTCTCTAACTCCTGGGTTCAAGCGACCTGCCTGCTTTGGCCTCCCAAAGTGCTGGGATTACAGGTATGAGCCACTGTGCCCTGCCGATCTTTTTTTCTATAAAATTCTGGGGACAGTAGGTGGTATCTGTTAAATCTTTTTTTTTTTTTTGAGACGGGATCGCCCTCTGTCTGCCAGGCTAGAGTGCAGGGTGTGATCGCTGGAGTGCAGGCTGGAGTGCCGGTAGAGCTCGCTGCAGCCTCTACCTCCTGGGCTCAAGGGATCCTCCCACCTCAGCCTCCCGAGGAGCTGGGACCACAGGCGCATGCCACCCGCTAATTTTAAAGTTATTTTGTAGAGACGGGGTCTTACCCTGTTGCCCAGGCTGGCCTTGAACTCCTGGGTTCAAATGATCTTACTACCTTGGCCTCCCAAAGTGCTGGCATGAGCCACTGTTCCCTGACGGTTAAATCTTCTTAATCTTTCCTTCCCATGGCTGGAGAGAGACTGGGGCTGGCGCAAGGGTAGCCTGCGTTGCTCTTGGCTTGTGATCTCTTTGGGTTGGGGTGGGGGTGAGTAGCTACTGCCCAGGTGGGTTCTCTGGCAGGTCCAGAGATGCCAATGACAGGGAAGTGAGGATCTCATCTTGCCAGCCCTGTCAGGAAGAGGGTGTGGGCTGTGAGTGGCTGGCAGGGAGGGAGGGCTCTGCCGTGCCAGGTGTGGTCTGCCTCCTCTGTCCTCATGAATGGGGAGCTGGCAGCATGCCTGCAAGACTGGCTCTCCCGCGTCTCTGGTACCCATGCTGTGTCTCTAGAGGGCAAGGGGAGGACTTGGGAGCCTGGGCAGGGTGTCTGGCCAGCGTGTGCTTGCCGTGGCCTCTGCGGTCTACAGAGCTGGCCAGGCTTGGGAGCAGGCTGCTCGGAGGGAGAGTTACTGCCTGGAAAAGCTCTTTACCTGGCAGACAGAAAGCCAGGTCGGGGCCACTGGCCTTATTGGCCGTGTGCTCAGGAAGCCTCTGAGGCTGGGCCTGCAGAGGGGGACTATGTCTAGAGTAGGCTGAACCTGTAAAGTGGGGCTCCCAGATAAATTGGGGGCCCCTGAGCAGGAAGGACCTGACTGGCAGTTCCCTTTCTGAAAGAAGGGGGCATCCTATGAAACACCTGGTATATGTCCAGCAGTGAAGAGACGGGTCAGGGTGTAGATGGCCATGAGGCCTGGCTGGGTGGAGAACGGGACTCCTGGCAGGCATCTTCTGCAGAGCACAGAGTGCCTTCTTTCTTTTCTTTCTTCCTTTCTTTCTCAGAGTCTCGCTCTGTCGCCCAGGCCGGAGTGCGGTGGCGTCATCTTGGCTCGTTGCAAGCTCCGCCTCCTGGGTTCACGCCATTCTCCTGCCTCAGCCTCCTGAGTAGCTGGGATTACAGGCGCCCGCCACCACGCCCGGCTAATTTTTTGTATTTTTAGCAGAGATGGGGTTTCACCGTGTTAGCCAGGATGGTCTCGATCTTCTGACCTCGTGATCCACCCGCCTGGGCCTCCCAAAGTGCTGGGATTACAGGCATGAGCCACCGCGCCCGGCCAAGCACGGAGTGCCTTCTGAGGTGAGGCCTGTGGCCAGCCCAGCAACCACACTTAGTGTGTCGGGCAGGACTAGGGCCATAGCGGGTACACAGGCAGGGTCGTGCCCCAGCCGAAGCTGTCTGCCTGCCTGTCTGTCCCCATAGGCCTCAAGCCAGGCACCAGGTGGGGACTTTTATTGCAGCCTAGGATGGCAGAGGCATTGTGGGAGCCCATCGAGGAAGAGGTCTAGAGACTGGGCAGTGAGAGGCTGGGGTGTCAGTCAGGACCAGTGGAGGCCCAGGAGGCGGCGCCTGCCCTTGGAAGGCAGTAGCCTGCAAAGCCCTCATAGCTGTTCCACAAGGCCTCGCCCTGCCCAGCCTGAGGGCAGCGCCTGGCCCTGGAGGAGCAGCCTCGCAGGGAACGCCTTGCTGGGGCGGGCAGCCCTTTCTGGAAAGGGTGGGTGGGAGGAGCCTGACATGCCTTTCCTCCGCCCCTCTCTGAACCTGGGACAGAATGGGGGCAGAGTAGCTCCCTGTACCCCCAGGACTGTTGGCCTGCAGTGCTGCTCTCTGTGGACAGAGAGTGGGCCTCACACAGGGCAGGACCCGAGACAGCTGGAAACCTGGTCTCACCTGAGGCCCAGGGCAGGGACTTCCCGGGGCCACCCTACCTCAAGCCGGCCTTGATGTGCTTCCTCGTTCCCCACTTCTCAGGTGTGAGCAGCTGCCGGAAGGGGAGGTGCTCCTGAAGACACTGCGGTCGGCCCGCCTGTGCCCTTCGTGCCCTGGCTGCCTAGAGAGCCTCACCCCTGGGCCCTGGGGCCAGGACTCCAGGACTCTGACCACCCACCCTCCCCCAGCCTCAGCGGCTGCACCTCCCCATTAGTACTGATGCACTGACCTCGGCACATAGCTGGGAGGGGTTGGGGGGCTGGGCCGTGGCTGCTCCCAGGCCCCACCCAGGCTCCTGAGTCTAGAAGGTGAAAAGAGGACGCTCAGGATTCACAGGAAGCCCAGAAGGTGGAAAGAGGACTCTCAGGGGTTCACAGGGGCTCTCACTGCTGATTGGCCCTGCCCTCCCTTCCCCCTCAGCAAGGTGCCAGGAAGCTGGAACCTTGTTATCTGGGTAATTAGTTTCAGACCCTGGACTGAGGCCGGCCAGGTCTCGGGGCTGCCTCCCCTAGGTTGTGCACCCTGACCCCGAGAGGGAGGCGAGGCGCTGCTGGTCGACAGCTAGAGGCTGGCCTGGGGAGCAGGTTTGGGGTGCCCTCCCACACTGCCCTCCCTGCCCTGGCCCGTGCCCCCCAGGGCTGCCTGGGCCTGGTTATTGTGTAGGGCCTCCTGACCCAGCCAAGGGCACGGAGCTTTGGGAAGGGGATGCCCCCGAGGGTGCCAGTCCAGCCAGCTGCCCCACCCCTCAGGCCCAGCCTGGCCCCCAAGATCCCCATTCTGGTGCCCCAAGCAGCCCTGTGGGCAAGCAGCCGCCGCCATGGCCGAGCACCTGGAGCTGCTGGCAGAGATGCCTATGGTGGGCAGGATGAGCACGCAGGAGCGGCTGAAGCATGCCCAGAAGCGGCGCGCCCAGCAGGTGAAGATGTGGGCCCAGGCTGAGAAGGAGGCCCAGGGCAAGAAGGGTCCTGGGGAGCGTCTCCGGAAGGAGGCAGCCAGCCAAGGGCCTCTGAAGCAGGTCCTCTTCCCTCCCAGTGTTGTCCTTCTGGAGGCCGCTGCCCGAAATGACCTGGAAGAAGGTGAGTGTGGCTGAGCCCAGAGCAGCTCCCAGCAGACGGCCCCCTCCCTGCTACCTGGGTGCCGTCTCATGCCAAGGCTGGGGGCTGGGCCTGTCCACAGCTCCTGGGCTCCAGTCCCCAGATCTTGCCTGGTCTCTTCAGGCTGGGTGGCCCAGGGTCCCCCCATCAGGCAAGCCCCAAGCAGCGGGCAGCCCTGAGGTGAGCCCGTGAGGGACAGCCGTCCTTCAGGCGGGGGCTGCACGCAGAGGGCTCCTGCTGAGGTGAGCCGAGGCCATGAGTGGACCCCCAGGAGCCTGCAGAAACACCTAGTGCGGGGCCCCATGGGAGCAGGGGTGGCCGGGAGTCATCGCTGCTTCTTGCTAGGCTGCTCAGAAGAACCCTGGTCTCCACCTCCGTGAAATAGGGTGGGACCGCCCACCTCTGCGGGTGAGAGAGCCAGGCCCCGGGTAGGCGCAGAGCCTATGCAGGTGGGCCCCCTCTCGATGCCTGCCGTAGGCTCTGCTTTTGACTCTGTTCTCCTCACCTGTGCTCCACACTTGCAGCCCCAGCTGTGTGGGTTCCACTTCTGGTGCTCTGGGGTCTGGGGGGAAGAGGCACTGTGGTGGCCCTTGAGACTCCTTCCCGCCTCTCTCCGGAGCAGAGAGTAAAGAGGAGCCGGCAGCGTCTGGCCCGCATCTTCCCATGTGGACAGGAGCCCTCCTGGGAGGCCTGGAGGCAGAGGGAAGAGGCGGAGGGTGCCGTGGTCCATAGGGAGCGGTGGGAAGGCAGCAGCCCTCCTGCTGCACCCCAGGCACCATCAGGGAGAACCTTGGTGACCTGGGCGAGAGCTGGGCCCGAGTTGGGATCTTTGATGGGGAGGGGAGTGAGAGCAGGGATGTGCTCTGTGGTGGGGAGCCACAGGTCGGGTCCCAGAGGACCCAGGGGAGCTCATGAACACAGGGCCGGCCGGTTGTCAGGGAAGAGCCGAAGGAGCTGCGGTAGCCTCCGGGCAGTGAGCCCTTCCGAGGCTGGAGGGAGGTGTGGGATTGTGGGAGTGCTGCTCTCACACGGGAGCACGGCCTGTTCTCGGGGTCAGAGGGCTGGAGCACCACCATGAAGGGCCTGCAGGTGGGTGGAGGCAGAGGGCTTGTGGGAGTGTGACCGGCCTGGGCCAGAAAGATGCCTGGTGCTTCTGCCCCCACCCCCGGGCTCTGCTGTGCCTCCTGCCATCGGCACCACTGTCTTCCTTGTCCTTCCCTGGGTCCTGGGCCGAGGCACAGCTGACAGGAGCTGACCAGGCACAGGACCCTGTCCTCACCTCGTCACCTTTTTGCAGTCCGCCAGTTCCTTGGGAGTGGGGTCAGCCCTGACTTGGCCAACGAGGACGGCCTGACGGCCCTGCACCAGGTCAGCCTGCACTGGGTGTGGGGGGGGTGGGGGCTGGCCCCCGTGCTCTGGCCGCTCACGTGGCACGGTTTGCAGTGCTGCATCGATGATTTCCGAGAGATGGTGCAGCAGCTCCTGGAGGCTGGGGCCAACATCAATGCCTGTGACAGTGAGTGCTGGACGCCTCTGCATGCTGCGGCCACCTGTGGCCACCTGCACCTGGTGGAGCTGCTCATCGCCAGGTGGGCCTGCTGGGCGTCCGTGGCAGGGAGAGGCTTCCTCTCAGATGGCCGCTCAGGAGGCTTCTCTTGGGCAGTATCTGTGGCTCTCGGCCTCCTGTGTTTCCGCCTTCGCCTTTGCTGACCCTGCCTGTGTCCTGGCATGGAGAGCAGGGCCTGGGGCCCCAGGGGAATGGGCATGTGCCCAGGGCAGCGCGGTCTCTGCCTCTCCAGCATGCGTCCTGCTGCCGAGAGGGCAGGCCTCGGGCCCCCCAGGGTGTGCACAGAGAAATGTCTTGGTCAGTGAGGAGGGCAGAACTGGTAAAGAGGGAAGGGGAGTGAGCAGGCCAGGTGGCTTGGGAGGAGAGAGTACCCGAGCACAGGTAGGGCCTTTATCTTTAACACAGAGGGACGTAGAGCAGGGGAACCTCTGAGCAGGGAGGGTGGTGGCCTCACCAGGGTCCATGAGCCTCCTCCCTTCCTTCCCCTTCGCTCCAGGCGTCTGTAGTGGGAGAGAGGTCAGGGCTACGGTCATTCTCGAGTGCCCCTGTGAGGCCGGGTGGGGTGTGAATGGCGGTCCTGTCACACACAGGCGCTGCAGGGCGGGCGGGGATGTCGGGTGTCCACAGGTAGGCCTGCTTCTCCCCTGCACATGGGTACCCCCTTCTGTGTCCTGGGCTCCCCTTCTCCTTCCCCTGGGGCCATGCTCCCCACAGCTCTGCAGCCCCTCAGCGTGGCTGCCTGGTCCTGTGCCCCCACCACCCTGTGCTCCCTGGGGTCCCCAGGGTCCCTGCTCCCCCAGCAGGCAGGCCCATCTAGTGCATGTTTATGGGGGTACCACGGCCCCTGGAGGTGCCAGGAACCTGGAGCCCTGGATGGACAGAGACTGCAGGAGGCCTGTCTGGCTTAACGACAGGATCTAGGACAGCCGATGGGCCCCAAGGCCACCTCTCCCAGCAGCAGGTGGACAGGGTGCCTCCTGAGGGGCAGCCCTGGGCTGAGGGGCCCTGGGGGGGACTTCTCCAAGTGAGGAGACTGGCAAGCGGGGAACGGCCTTGTGCCCAGCACCCCGTCCGTCTTCCCTGCAGTGGCGCCAATCTCCTGGCGGTCAACACCGACGGGAACATGCCCTATGACCTGTGTGATGATGAGCAGACGCTGGACTGCCTGGAGACTGCCATGGCCAACCGTGGTAGGTGCGGCGGTGCGGCTGTGGGAGGGCTGCCGGTTGCGCTCCCTCTGAGCCTGCCGCCTCGCAGGCATCACCCAGGACAGCATCGAGGCCGCCCGGGCCGTGCCAGAACTGCACATGCTGGACGACATCCGGAGCCGGCTGCAGGCCGGGGCAGACCTCCATGCCCCCCTGGACCACGGGGCCACGCTGGTGAGGGCTGGGCGGTGAGGGGCATACGGGGCTGGGGGCCTTGCTACTTGGAGGTGGGGGATGGGGCCCAATTCAGGCCGGGCGCTTGCCTGCAGCTGCACATCGCAGCCGCCAACGGGTTCAGTGAGGCGGCTGCCCTGCTGCTTGAACACCGAGCCAGCCTGAGCGCTAAGGACCAAGATGGCTGGGAGCCGCTGCACGCCGCGGCCTACTGGGGCCAGGTGAGTACAGGCGGGAGCAGGTGGGAGGGGGCTTCCAGCGCAGCACTCTGCAGCTCCGGCCTGCCGCCCACAGGTGCCCCTGGTGGAGCTGCTCGTGGCGCACGGGGCCGATCTGAACGCAAAGTCCCTGATGGACGAGACGCCCCTTGGTGAGCTTGCGGGGCCCACCGCCACCTGGGGGAGAGGACAGGCGGGGAGGGCGCCCCTGACGCCTGCGCCCACTTCTCAGATGTGTGCGGGGACGAGGAGGTGCGGGCCAAGCTGCTGGAGCTGAAGCACAAGCACGACGCCCTCCTGCGCGCCCAGGGCCGCCAGCGCTCCTTGCTGCGCCGCCGCACCTCCAGCGCCGGCAGCCGCGGGTGAGCGCCGCCCCCAGCAGGCCCCGCCCCGGGCTTGGCCCCGCGGACGTCAGCCCCGGGCGGAGTGCCAACCGAACTGGGGGCAGAGTCCGAGGGGGCGGGCGGGATCCTCCCGGCACTCCCCTTCCCCTCACTCCCTCTCCTCTCTCCTCCCCAGGAAGGTGGTGAGGCGGGTGAGCCTAACCCAGCGCACCGACCTGTACCGCAAGCAGCACGCCCAGGAGGCCATCGTGTGGCAACAGCCACCGCCCACCAGCCCGGAGCCGCCCGAGGACAACGATGACCGCCAGACAGGCGCAGAGCTCAGGCCGCCGCCCCGGGAGGTGAGCGCCCCATCCCTGCTCCGCCCAGCGCAGGAGTGGGCCTGACTCTGCCCTGGTTCTCTCTCCGCTTGGACCCTCTACTGCCTGTGTTAGGGATGGTGCCCTGCAGAGGCCAGCTGCTGCCCCATCTCTCCTGTCTGTCCCTTCATGACCATACAGCCTGAACCCAAGGCCGGGGAGGGGGAGGAGCCTCCTGATGGCTCTGGGACCTTCACTGCCCGCAGGAGGACAGCCCCGAAGTGGTCAGGCCGCACAATGGCCGAGTAGGGGGCTCCCCAGCACGGCATCTGTACTCCAAGCGACTAGACCGGAGCGTCTCCTACCAGCTGAGCCCCCTGGACAGCACCGCCCCCCACACCCTGGTCCATGACAAGGCCCACCACACCCTGGCTGACCTGAAGCGCCAGCGAGCTGCTGCCAAGCTGCAGCGACCCCCACCTGAAGGGCCCGAGAGCCCTGAGACAGCTGAGCCTGGCCTGCCTGGTGACACGGTGACCCCCCAGCCTGACTGTGGCTTCAGGGCAGGTGGGGACCCACCCCTGCTCAAGCTCACAGCCCCGGCGGTGGAGGCTCCTGTGGAGAGGAGGCCGTGCTGCCTGCTCATGTGAGGCTGTTGCTCAGCATGCAGGGGCCTGTCCCGGGCACAGCCCAAGGCTGCCTCCCCACGGTTCATGCCCTGGTGCTGCAGGTGCAGCACAGAAACCCCGGCTTCTACTGTGCAGGACACTGGCCCCTCTCAGGGCAGAAGACATGCCTGGAGGGATGTCTGGCTGCGAAGACTATTTTTATCCTGCAACTCTTGATAAAGGGCTGTTTTGCCATGGAGTCTCGTTGTGTGTTGTGTGTCTCAGCTGGGTCGCTGTCCCACAGTGGGGAGTGGGTTGTGCCGTTTGGCTGGGGTGCCATCCATGCCTGTGAGCACGCCTTTAGGTGCGCGCTGGGGCATGTGGCAGCCCTGGCTGTGTGGGAGTGAGGCCCACAGCCACTGGGCTGGAAGCCTGGGCCTCACCCACTCCCTCCCGTGCTCAACCTCCTGGAGCCTCCTCCGTAACCCTTTGCTTTCCTGGGAGGAGCCAGGTGCTTTGAAGGAGCCGCCATGGGGGCCAGGGCCTAGGGTGTCTGTGCTGAGGGGCGGAGGGTGGGGGTCCCAGGGACCATGGCCTGGAAAGGGAGGTGGTGTTTTCCACAAGACTCTTGTGTCAGAGCCAGAGGGGCAAAGCAAGCACAAGGCTGTGTCAGAAGCTCCCTGGGGGGGTTGTGGGTCCCCAGTTCCTGGCATGCAGCCTTAATCCTGGGGCTTGGCTGCCAGCTTCCGCCTGGGCTGGCATAGGGGACACACAGTTGGCCACTCTGGCTCTGAGCTGGCTGGGCACAATATGTCAGGGTGAGGGGGCCCCTTAGGGGCCTCAAGTAGGAGGGCTGAGGGCACTGCCGGTTCGTCTGTTCATGGTGGGTGGCTTTGTGTGGCCACCAGTGCTGGGTGGCGTGGGTTTGGGCTGTTCTCCCTCCTGGCTCAGCATAGGCCTGTCAGCCCAGTGTCCTTTGGGCCTGCCCTTCTCCTAGCATCCCTGGTTGGAAGGGTGTCCTCACAGGGCTGTGGGCGGGCAAGGGCTGGCTGCTGCTTAAATTTAGTGTGGGGGTGGGGCAGCTGCCCAAGGTCCACCTGCCACCAGGGCTGCCACTGGGGCTCCCCTGCCAGGGGGCGGGCAGGGGCTGGCTCTGCCTGGAGCCAGGCCCATGTTAACCTGTGCCCCGGCCTGGGGGCCAGAGGGGCAGGCCTGCGAACTGGGAGGCTGTTGTGGCAGCGGAGCAGAGAAGTGCAAGGTGAGAGGCCTGGGGGCCGGCTGTCCAGGGCTCCTGATGGCTTTTCTCCCAGCCAGCAGGATCAAGGAGCCAAGGTCCGCCTTGGGCCTGACTGGTTGCCCACGGCCCTGCTCAGAGGGCCAGCTTCCTGACCCCTGTGGTTCAGGTTTCATTGCCGGACGCTGGGGTGGGCCAGCGTTGAGCCTGGCCTTTCAGCTCAGCAGGCCTGTGGAGGTGGGGCTCTGACAGCCTATCCCGGCTTGTTTCCTACTCTCCTCCAATCGGGAACAAGAGGGCTGGAGACTTCAGGTCACCCCTAGCCTGGGGTGTGTCCCAAGGGCAACCCCCAGCTGGTGCCTGGTGAAAGGGCATGACAGCAGCCATGGTGTGAGCTGTCCCAGGGCCCAGGGCTGGACTGCCTGGCTCCAGCCCCCTCCCCCAGCCCCTCGCAGTGCTCATCAGGGACCAAGGTCCAGCTACAGAGCTCTTGCAGCCTCTGGGCCATAGCTGCCAGCCCCAGAGGGGCCAGATGGAACCCAGAGCCTGAGCACCCCTCCCCTCTCCCCAGCACCCCCTGGATTCCTGAGGCCTGGCTCAGTTACTAGGAGACAGGTCTGCTGGCCCAAGCAAAGATGCGGGTGCCACGAGGGCCAGGCCTCGGCCAAGCCCTGCTGGGGTAAATCCCAGCAGCCCAGACTCCAGTCTTGCCTCGGGGGTCCCTCCTTTCCAGCTCTGCCAGCCCCTCAGGGCTGCTGAGCACCCCAGGCGCTCAGCCCTCTCCCCTCCCCCCATGTCGAGTTCCTCAGAGCTGTCCGGACTGACGTCTGTACCTATCCCCCATGTGGGTCTCCTGCTCTCCCTTCGTGGGGACACTGGGCGGGCACTGGGCCTTGCCCCAAGCCCCGCCTGCCACCTCACCCACTGCCTCTGCCTCCCTGGGGCAGAGCTGTTCCCAGACGGGTGGGGCGGGGCCCAACTGTCCCCAGCTCCTTCAGCCCTTTCTGTCCCTCCCAGTGAGGCCAGCTGCGGTGAAGAGGGTGCCCTCTTGCCTGGAGTTCCCTCTGCTACGGCTGCCCCCTCCCAGCCCTGGCCCACTAAGCTAGACCCAGCTGTCCCCATTCCCACTTCTGGTCCTGCCACCTCCTGAGCCGCCTTCCTGCCTGGTCTGGGTAGAGTCATGGCCTCAAGCACAGGTGACCGGAGCCAGGCGGTGAGGAACAGACTGAGGGCGAAGGTGCTGACGCTGGACAGCATGAACCCGCGTGTGCAGAGGGTGGAGTATGCGGTGCGTGGCCCCATAGTGCAGCGAGCCTTGGAGCTGGAGCAGGAGCTGCGCCAGGTATGGCCCAGGGCCCCTTGCTGCCCTCCAGGTCACACTGACTGGCACACGGGACAAGGGCTGAGGGGTTAGGTAGGGCACAGTCTCCCTGCCTGCTCCCCTCCCCTCCCCTCCCCTCCCAGGGTGTGAAGAAGCCTTTCACTGAGGTCATCCGTGCCAACATCGGGGACGCACAGGCTATGGGGCAGAGGCCCATCACCTTCCTGCGCCAGGTGAGGCTCCTGCACTGCCCGCCGCACCCCCTCACCCCCAGCCCATGTGCCCTGGCCTCAGCACTCCGTCTTCCCAGGTCTTGGCCCTCTGTGTTAACCCTGATCTTCTGAGCAGCCCCAACTTCCCTGATGATGCCAAGAAAAGGGCAGAACGCATCCTGCAGGCGTGTGGGGGCCACAGTCTGGGTGAGAGCCAGGGCCAGGAGGAAGCAGAGGGCCGCCCTGCCACTGGAGGAGGGAAGTCCCTTGGGAGGGCTGAGGAGAACTTCACCTGTACCTCCCATCCTGTCCTGCCTGAGTCCAGGGGCCTACAGCGTCAGCTCCGGCATCCAGCTGATCCGGGAGGACGTGGCGCGGTACATTGAGAGGCGTGACGGAGGCATCCCTGCGGACCCCAACAACGTCTTCCTGTCCACAGGGGCCAGCGATGCCATCGTGGTAGGCTGGGCATGGGCAGCAAGACATTCCTGACACTGCAGAGGGGGCGCTCAGGGTGGGGGACAGGTGCAGCCCAGGCCCCGCCAACCCTGCCTTCCCCTTCCTTCCCGCAGACGGTGCTGAAGCTGCTGGTGGCCGGCGAGGGCCACACGCGCACGGGTGTGCTCATCCCCATCCCCCAGTACCCACTCTACTCGGCCACGCTGGCAGAGCTGGGCGCAGTGCAGGTGGATTACTACCTGGACGAGGAGCGCGCCTGGGCGCTGGACGTGGCCGAGCTTCACCGTGCACTGTGCCAGGCGCGTGACCACTGCCGCCCTCGTGCGCTCTGTGTCATCAACCCCGGCAACCCCACTGGTGCGTTCCCCGCCGCCCCGCCCCACTCCTCCCGCGCCCACGGTGCGTTCCCCGCCGCCCCGCCCCACTCCTCCCGCGCCCACGGTGCGTTCCCCGCCGCCCCGCCCCACTCCTCCCGCGCCCACGGTGCGTTCCCCGCCGCCCCGCCCCACTCCTCCCGCACCCACCTGCGCCCTGGCCCGGGCAGTGCCGGGTCCGCTGGCCCCCGGCTGCCCAGCGGAGGGCAGTGTGCCCCCTTGGCTCACCCGGCCCTGCTGCCTCCCCCGCACCCCAGGGCAGGTGCAGACCCGCGAGTGCATCGAGGCCGTGATCCGCTTCGCCTTCGAAGAGCGGCTCTTTCTGCTGGCGGACGAGGTGCGCGGCGCGAGGGAGCGGGAAGCCGGGCAACAGTCCGCCCCCGTGACGCCTTGCGCCCTTCCAGGTGTACCAGGACAACGTGTACGCCGCGGGCTCGCAGTTCCACTCATTCAAGAAGGTGCTCATGGAGATGGGGCCGCCCTACGCCGGGCAGCAGGAGCTTGCCTCCTTCCACTCCACCTCCAAGGGCTACATGGGCGAGTGCGTGCGTGCGAGGCGGGTGGGGGCTCGCGGGCCACGGCCTGGCCCTCCTCGCCCGATGGGCCACCCCCCGCTCCGCACCTGACCTGGCCGTGCGCAGGTGCGGGTTCCGCGGCGGCTATGTGGAGGTGGTGAACATGGACGCCGCAGTGCAGCAGCAGATGCTGAAGCTGATGAGTGTGCGGCTGTGCCCGCCGGTGCCAGGCCAGGCCCTGCTGGACCTGGTGGTCAGCCCGCCCGCACCCACCGACCCCTCCTTCGCGCAATTCCAGGCTGTGAGTTGGGGGCAGGAGGGGGTCCAGGTGACCTAATCAGGGGTGGGGGATGCCGAGTGCCGTGCCCTGATGGGCCCTCCCTCCACGGCCACAGGAGAAGCAGGCAGTACTGGCAGAGCTGGCGGCCAAGGCCAAGCTCACCGAGCAGGTCTTCAATGAGGCTCCTGGCATCAGCTGCAACCCAGTGCAGGGCGCCATGTACTCCTTCCCGCGCGTGCAGCTGCCCCCGCGGGCGGTGGAGCGTGCTCAGGTCAGGGGGGGGCGGGGCCTGCGGGGTGGGCAGTGGGAGCCGGGCATCCCTCTCTGACGGCTCTCCGTCCACAGGAGCTGGGCCTGGCCCCCGATATGTTCTTCTGCCTGCGCCTCCTGGAGGAGACTGGCATCTGCGTGGTGCCAGGGAGCGGCTTTGGGCAGCGGGAAGGCACCTACCACTTCCGGTGAGGCCCGGCCCTCACTGCCTGTCTGGCCACCCTGGCCCTTTACTCACTGTTAACTCCTTTCAGGATGACCATTCTGCCCCCCTTGGAGAAACTGCGGCTGCTGCTGGAGAAGCTGAGCAGGTTCCATGCCAAGTTCACCCTCGAGTACTCCTGAGAACCCCAGCTGGGGCCAGGCTGGGTCGCCCTGGACTGTGTGCTCAGGGGCCCTGGGGGGCTCTGGAGCCCACTGTACTTGCTCTTGCTGCCTGGCGGGGTGGGGTGGGGCTGGGCCCCTGCCTCTCTGCAGGTCCCTAATAAAGCCGTGTGGCAGTCTGACTCCAGGGAGGAAGCGTTGGCAGCTGTGTGGACCGCTCCCACCTGCCTACCCTTCTTGCAGGCCTGAGTCCCTTCAGAGAAGGGACCTTCCATGGCCACCACCCACCTCTTCCTCCTGAAGACCCGGCGCCCACCATGGGCTGGGTCTTCCCCCTGGCCTCTGGTTGTGGGGCAGAGCCCGTCAGGGTCACCCAGAAATGGGTTGAGAGAGTCCGGAGTGTGAGGAAAACACAGGCCCCGCACCCCTTTGTGGAAGCCCGCAGAGCTGTTGGGGTGGGGATGGGGCTTGACAAATAATCTAGGGAGCCAGGGGCCCAGGTGGCCACCCGAAGAAACACAGCCTTTCCTGAAGAAGGCACAGTGAACTGTCTCCTTCCTGGCTCCCTTTCCTGTGAGGTTCATGTCTTCCCTGGGGCAGGGGGAAATACTAAACCAGCGTGGTGCTGGCTGGTCAGGGTGACTGACAGCTCAGGAAGGAAGTCTTGGTTCTCTTTTACCCAAGGAAGCAGGTGTGGGGACACTGTCTGGGGGGCCAGAGAGACCACCTTTGGTGTCATCGTGTGGTGCAGTCCTTCGGCTGGGTGGAGTGGGAGGCAGAGGGAGAGGATAAGGGAGCGTCCCAGGGGAGGGCTGGGGCTGGAGGAGGCAGGGGCTGGGCTGAGCGGGAGTGGGCAGTGCTGTGTCCTGGCCTGGGGAGCATGGCTGAGCACCTACTACATGCAGACACTGCTGGGGGGTCACTCAATCTGCACAGATGCTCTTCTGAAGTAGGCATGATAGTCCCCATTTGATAGACAAGGAAATCTGGAACCCAAAAACCTGCTGAGCTGACAAGAAACCCCCTCAGAGGCCTCAGCAGCCAGAAAAATGCGTTGGTTCTAAGAACGGGGTGGCTTTAGAGACTTACAGACTTGGGAGGTAGGAGTGGCCAAGGGCACCTGGTTTTTTTTCGCTCTGGGGATGGTTCTTAACCACAGGCCACACTTCACAGCCTCATCTGGGCCTCGGTAGCCCCAGAGGGCACAGCTCTGGGCAGGAGACACAGTAGGTGGGCCCCCCCTTGGCAGGGCAGGCTTGAATCAGGCAGGTGCTCCTAGCCTTGTCACCGGACACCGAAGGGCGTCACGGGCAGTGGCTGGCGGTGTCCTTCTGAGCTAAGCTGGGGTCCTGACCTTTCACACTACCCTCCTAACTTCCATGGCTCTGTCACCGCCTTACGGAGAGGCTGAAGCCACAGACACAGCAAGGTTGGGGTCCGGCACCGAAAGTATCCAGTGGTAGACGGCGGAACCCTTAAGAAACGGACGCCTTCATGCGGGCGGCTGGAGAAGCGGGGGCTGGGCACTGCAGCAACCACGCTTAGCCTCAGACACCAGGAAGGAAGCACGCCTGGAGCGGATCCGAGACTACTGAGAGGGGCTAGGGCTGGCCGTGGGCGCAGGCCGATCCTTACATTCGAGACCGGCCCAGCTCTGTAGCTTCCCTCTCTGGGCCTCTCACCCGCGCAGAACCTCGGTGGGAGCGCGCACGTGGCGGGGGGGGGGGGGGGGGCCGCGAGCCCGAGCCCGGACCGGCCACCGGGGGCGCCCGCGAGCTGACGCTCTGGCCCGCTCCGGTCACTGCGGCCCGCGCGACCTTCCGGCCCTGGAGCCGGTGGCCACGGGGCTCCAGCGACGCCGTGTGGCCCGTGCTCCGCTCTGTGGCTCCAGGGGGCCAAGAAACTGCTGAAGTCCGGCCCGGCCGGCGGTGCGGGGCGCAGACCGAGGGCCCCGGGAGGCAGCGGCGCCGCCCTCTTTACCTGCGGCCTCGCAGAGCATGCTGGGAGTCGCGGGAGGCAGCGGCCCCGCCCCCTCACCTGCGGTCTCGCAGAGCATGGTGGGAGCCCCGGGAGGCAGTGGCCCCGCCCCCTTCCCTGCGGCCGCGCAGAGCATGCCGGGAGCCGCCGGTGTCCGGACCGCTCGCCCCCGTTTGGATCCGACTTCGGTTCTTCTGGGGTGTTGATGCTCCTAAAGCCCGAGAGCACGTGTCCAGACCCTAGCCTGTACGACGCTGACTCTGCCCGGTCCCAGAACCAAAGCCATGCCGGGGTGTGGCCTCTGACCCCACGCGGAGGGGACCTCGCCTTGCGGGACCCCACCTGGAACCCGACCTCCCGGCCTCGCAGCCGGCCTGAGCCGCCATGCGCGGGAAGTTGCTGCCGCTGGCCGGCCTCTACCTGGTGCAGGGCCTGCCCTACGGGCTCCAGTCCGGCCTCCTGCCCGTGCTGCTGCGTGCCGGCGGCCTCTCCCTGACGCGCGTGGGGCTGGCCAAGGTTCTGTACGCTCCGTGGCTGCTCAAGCTGGCGTGGGCCCCGCTGGTGGACGTGCAGGGCTCGGCGAGGGCCTGGCTGACGCGTAGCACGGCGGGCTTGGGCCTGGTGTGTGGGCTGCTTGCCGGGCTGCCCCCGCACGGAGCTGGCCAGGCCGGGCTGCCCGCTGCTGTGGCGGGGTTGCTGCTGTTGTTGAACCTGGGTGCCGCCATGCAGGATGTGGCCCTGGACGCGCTGGCTGTGCAGCTGCTGGAGCCGGCCGAGCTGGGCCCGGGCAACACCGTGCAGGTGGTCGCGTACAAGCTGGGGGCCGCGCTAGCTGGGGGCGCGCTGCTGGCGCTGCTGCCCACCCTCTCGTGGCCGCAACTCTTTCTGCTCCTGGCTGCCACCTACTGGCTGGCCGCGGCCCTGGCTTGGGCTGCACCAGCCCTGCGGCGGCTCCCACAGCAGCCCCCTTCCGGGCAGCGTCCCCACACCGCGCACCTTCTGCGGGACGTGCTAGCCGTGCCGGGGACCCTGTGGACCGCAGGCTTTGTGCTCACCTACAAGCTGGGTGAGTGAAGCCTCAAGCTAGGCAACAGCAGAGTTGGGGCTTCCGGGACAGCTCCAGGTGTGTCCCCAGGGGCTTGCAATCCATTACAGGGCCACCCTCTTTCTGGGGTATAACCTGCAAGACTTGGCCCTGACATCCGGGGCTCTGCAGCTGGGCCTTGCGTCTTGTCCTCCCCCAGCTCTAGCCACATCCCTGAGAGCTCTCTCGGGCTTCCCCACTTCTACCCCAGCATCTGCAGCTCTGGAACACTGAGGAGAGCAGGGCAGGGCTGAGGGCCCAAGTGGGGAGAAGGGAGGTGGGGGCAGATATGGAACCTCCCGTGCTCATGCCGCCCCCACCACCCAAGGTGAGCAGGGTGCCAACAGCCTGTTTCCTCTTCTCCTGCTGGACCACGGCATTTCTGCCCCCGAGTTGGGACTGTGGAATGGCGTGGGTGCTGTGGTCTGCTCCATCGCTGGCTCCTCCCTGGGTGGGACCTTGCTGGCCAAGCACTGGTGAGCCCTCCCCAGTGTACCCTGCCCACCCACTTGTACCCGAGCTGCCCCCAATCTACTATACTGACCCATTTCCCACCCCCACCCCAGGGAACTGCTGCCTCTGTTGAGGTCAGTGCTGCGGTTCCGCCTCGGGGGCCTAGCCTGCCAGACTGCCTTGGTCTTCCACCTGGACACCCTGGGGGCCAGCATGGACCCTGGCACAATCTTGAGAGGTGAGGGGCTGGCCTTGAGGAGGAAGAGAGGGGCCACGAGCCTGGGGCACTGCTGACTTCTGCCCTCCCAGGGTCAGCCTTGCTGAGCCTATGTCTGCAGCACTTCTTGGGAGGCCTGGTCACCACAGTCACCTTCACTGGGATGATGCGCTGCAGCCAGCTGGCCCCCCGGGCCCTGCAGGTGAGGAGATGTAGCAGGGACACAGAGGGATCACAGGGCTGGGGCTGTGTGGGCCTGACCCTGACCGTGACCCCCACCCCCTCAGGCCACACACTACAGCCTTCTGGCCACTCTGGAGTTGCTGGGGAAGCTGCTGCTGGGCACTCTGGCTGGAGGCCTGGCTGATGGGTTGGGGCCGCATCCCTGCTTCGTGCTCCTGCTCATCCTCTCTGCCTTGCCCGTTCTGTACCTGGGCCTAGCACCCAGCACCTTTCTCTGAGCTGGGTGGCTGGACTGGTCAATAAAGCCACATGTGCCTGTGGCCCAGATGTCTCTGTGCCTGGAATATGTGACGTGCTTGTCCCCAGGTTGTGGGGGCTGCCTCATTGGCCAGGAGGGCCCATAAAAACAAAGTGAGCACTTTTTATTCTGCATTTTGGAGCCTCCTCATCCGCACACCCTGTGGCAGGTTTTGCCCAGGTCCTCAGTCACTGCCCTAGCCTCTGACAAACCCAGCTCTACCCAACATCCCCCAACGCAGTGCAGTCAGCGGGCCACCCGCAGGAGCTCTTCCGTGGCCAGGCCCACCAGGGCGTGGAAGTTCAGGTGCAGGTATTTTCTCCAGAAGCGCCGGTCCTGCCCGTACACCTGGGCTGGGTAGCAGGGGCTTCCTACAGTGGAGCCAAGACACAGCCGTGAGCCCCAGCCCCAGCCTGCAGCGGGTGGAGCCTCCCAGGCCTCACCTGCCCCAGCCCCCAGCCCCAGCCCCAGCCTGCAGCGGGTAGAGCCTCCCAGGCCTCACCGATGCCATGGAAGATACGGGCCACAGCCCTGCCCGAGAACTTCTCCTCCGGCCTCAGGGACAGAAACTGGCGGATGTCGCCGCGGACCTGGTCCTCCCAATCCTGGAGCTGTGTGGACAGGCACATCAGGCTTCCTCTGAGCTCCCGTGGCGCTGCATCCACACAGCAGGCCCCATGCAGCCCAGGGAACCTGCAACCCTGACGAGGTGCCTGGCTTTACTGCACTCACTCTGGCCTGCCCTGGCTCGGGGGCCTGTGTGTCCTCCATGCCTCCCGGCCCCTGCGCTTCCTCTTCCTCAAAGTATCGGCCGAGCAGGTCCTTGAGCCTGGTGCTGCGCTCCTCATCCCGCTGCTCCAGGCAGGGCCCGCAGCTGGGGAAGGCTACACTGTGGGGAGGAGCCTGTCAGAGCTGATTACTGCGGGAGGGTGGATGGTCCCAGGCCCCGCCCGCCTCCCCCCAACCTGTGAAAGGCCTGGAAGGTTCTGCGCAGACGGGCCAGGGCCTGGCGCTCCCGGGCCTGCACACGGCCATAGAGGAAGTCACAGATCTGGTCCTTCTCCTCAGCGGTCAGGTCCCCCGGGCTGCGAAGGTGGAAGGCCAGCTCACTGAACTCCACAAGCACCCCTGTCCCACGCCGCACACCTGCCGGAAAGCATGTCAGATGTAGGCAGGCAGCGTCCAGGGCGGTGTGGGGTGGGGAGAGGCGCACCTGTCCTGGGCTTGTGGTCCCACCGCAGCTGGCAGAGAGCCTGCCGCACAGAGGCCAGCTCCCAGCCCATGGAGTCTACCAGCCTGACCATGTCAAACTCCACGGAACTGCTGCCTTGCCCTGGGTCCTCCGGCAGCCGCTGGGCCAAGCACACAGCCAAGGGGGGACACCTGTGCCCAGGGAAAAGGGGACATGTGGCCAACAGCACTGATTCTCCAACGTTGTCTCCAACTCAGGGCAGGGCGTGCTTACCTGTGGGCCAGGGCCTGGAGCTGGGCAGGGCCCCCAGGGCAGTTCAGACGGCAGTGGGTATAGGTGGTCGCCAGCAGCTCCAGCCAGTGGCGTGGGTGCAGCTCCAGGTAGCACAGCAAAGTCTCGATGGCTGGGGGCAGAGCAGGGGTCAGGGGACGCGGGGACGGCCCATCCACACCCCTGTGGCTTACCCAGGTTCCTCACCCTCCTCCGGCATGTCCAGAGCCTGTACAGTAAGCTGTATTGGGAGTACCCGCTCATGGCCCATGCAGGCCCTTCTGGGTCCTGGGGCTGCTTGGTGGCCACCAAGCTGTTCAGCCTCTTGAGGGGGGTACTTGGGTACAGGCCTCTCTCCACCCATGGCCCCTTCCTGCTCCGGGGGCAGCCTGGTGCAGGTGCAGGTGCAGGCTGGGAACACGCGCTGTACCAGCCTCTTCACAGCCAGGAAGTCTGTGCTGTCGGCATGCACGTGTCTGCGCAGCTCTCGCAGGTCTTCGCCCTGCAGGGCAACTTTCATGAGGGTGGGGGGGGAGCACTGGGGGCTTGAGCACTGGCAGTTGGGGGGATGCCAACCTGGGGCTGCAGGAAGAGGTGGCAGTGGGCAGGCTGCCCGTCACGCCCGGCCCGGCCCACGGCCTGCACGTAGCTCTCGAAGCTTGGGGGCAGCCCCAGATGCAGCACAGCCCGCACATCTGGCCGGTCCAGCCCCATCCCGAAGGCCACCGTGGCCACCACCACCCGCAACTGGCCCTGCATGAAGGCCCGCTGTACCCGCCGCCGTTCCCGGCTGCACATGCCTGCGTGGTAGGCCTCAGCCGTGGTTTTGGGGGCATGACCTTTGGGGAAGACAGGCAGATGGTCAGTGGGATGGGGCCATGTGTGCCCAAGGTGGGTCCATGGGGACACCAGCCCTGTCCGTGCCTCACCTCCAGACCCTGGGACCTGGGCTGCGTGCAGGCAGGTTCGGAGGAGTGCAGCGATCCGCTCTGTGTCCTCGCGCCGGTTGCAGTAAATGATAATGGAATCCAGGTTTCGAAAACGTTCGCCTTGCAGCAGCGTCAACAGTGCCTGATGAGAAGCGGTCGGCGTGGGCAGTGGGGAGTGAGGAGGGGTCGGCGTGGGGAATGGGGAGTGAGGAGGGGTCGGCGTGGGCAGTGAGGAGGGGTCGGCGTGGGCAGTCAGCAGCCAGGGCCCTGCAGGGTCCCCAGAGCACGCACACCCACCTGGTCTGTGTCCCTGTCCATGGACACGGAAAGGTGCAGGTTGGCGGGAACTGGGGCTGGCCCATGGAGGCCAGGCTCTTCAGCCACAGCCAAGTGCTGTGCCACGTCACTGGCAGTGCGGCGTGTGGCTGTGGCTGTGAGGCCCAGGAAGCAGTGCACACCCATGCGCTCCCGAAGCACCTGCCCCAGAGGCAGCAGTGGTGTGAGGCGCCCAGCCCATCCCGGCCCTAGCCGCCCACCCCAGTTCACACACGGCTCACCTTGCAGACACGCAGATAGCAGGGCCGGAAGTTGTGGGACCACTGGGAGAGGCAGTGGGCCTCATCAATGCAGGCAAAAGCAACTGGAGGCAGCCGTGTGGCTGGAGGGAGGCCTCCCGACCCCACCAACGCCTCAGGTGTCAGCATCAGCACATGTACCTGGGCTGCCCGAACCTGAAGGCAGCAAGATCAGAGGCACAGCCCAGGTGCCCGCCCACTGCCTCTCTCACCCCTAGGCCCATGAGGCCCCCACCTTCTGCAGGACAGATTCCCGTTGCTTCCTGGTCATGCCCGAGTGTATGCAGGCCGCCTTGAGACACGGTGGCAGGCCAGACACCTGCAAATGCAGGAGTGACGGCTGTCATACGCCAGCCCAACCCTGGCCCTTCCCCAAGTCATCCCAGAGCTGCTGCCGTGTCCATCCTAGTCCCTAGTCCCTCAGGGGAAAGGAGAACCAGGTCCTGGGTCCTAGGGCCAAGGGTCTGGAGCCACCTGTGGGCCTTGGCCCAGGAGCCAGGGAGCAGACAGACTGAAGTGGGGATGGCTCCCTTCCCAGCACAGCTCCTGTGGGGGTGGCCGTGGTGCCTGTGGAGCTCGGCTGCCTTTGACCTGCTGCCAGGACTGGGACTGAGGCCATAGACGCCTTGAAGCTCCCAGGGGAGGGGGTGGTTAGGGGACAAGCAGCAGTTGCCCTTGGGAGTCACAAGTGCTGGTTCTTGGCTGTGTATGTGTGCCCAGGGCCCTGTGTGCACACCTGGTCGTCCATGAGTGACAGCAGGGGAGAGACGACCAACGTGAGGCAGGGGCTGCGCTGAGTGTAGAGCAGTGCCGGGAGCTGGTAGCACAGGGACTTGCCGGCACCTGTAGGCAGCACCAGCAGCGTGGAGATGCCTGGATGGGGTGGGAGTCAGCAGCAGGGTTTTGCAGCCTGGCCTCGGCCCGGCCTCAGCCCCGGCAGCCACACTCACCGGACAGGATCCGCATGACTGCACGCTCCTGCCCAGGGCGGAAGGCTTGGTGCCCCAGCAGCTTCAGGGCCTGGAACACCTCAGCCGGCGTCTCTGCAGACACAGGTGTTCATCACCATGACTTGAGTCACTCCAACCCCTCAGTAAAGCCTCTGGGCCAGAAGCTGACTGCTCACCTGCCAGCTGCCCTGAGGGCCCCAGGGAGTAGAGTGGCAGCACAGCAGGGTCCAGGCTGGGCACCTCAGGTACAGGTTGTGGTGCAGGAACCAGCGGCCCAGGCCCAACAGGGTCTGTGTCTTCCTCACTCGCTGGGGCAGGCAGGAGAGGGTGGAATGGAAGCTCTAGGTCGGGCGAGACAACCACTGGCCACAGCCTCCCCTTCCCCCAAAGGGGGTTGGCAGCAGGCAGTGCCCTTCCTCTGGGCTACTTTTTCCAAAGCAGAAAAAGCTGACAGCCATTCTCGTCCTTGCCACCCTCCTTTGGGGGATCCAGGGTAGGGCCTCGGCCAGGGGTACCTGGAAGGACTTTTGCTTGGAACATAAGTGTCCCCCAAAAGAGCACTGTGCCCTCTCCACAGTGTTGGCCGGACCCACCCTCCAGGGCAGATGTCTCACCTGGCTGGGGACACTGGGCTGCCCAGTGATCGAACTGCTCATTCAGGAAGCAAGACTCCTTGATTGTGACTGTGGCACCACCACCCCCAAAACACTCCCCTTTCTTCCGCCACTTCTGCTTCCATGCCTGGGGGGTGCCCACATAGGAGGGTCACTGGGTGGCAGATATGGGAGGGCTGAGGGGAGGGAAAGGGAGCGCCTGTCTTACCTGCTTGCGGAGGAGCCTGCCACGGAGCGCCCGGCCCCGCACATGGCGTTTCTGCTTCATGTTGAGCCGTACATAATTGCCCCTGTCATGGCAGGCCAGCCTAGGGAAGATGTGCAGGTGGGCTGTGCCCTCAGCCTTCCCAGCCCTAGCCTGACTGGAGGGGCTGAGTCTGTGGTACCTGGGGGTCGACGGGCTGCTGCAGGGCTGAGGTGGCTGTGCCTGTATGGGTTCCCCTGGAGGGTCTTCCTCAAGTGCTACAGCCCCAGCCCCCTCCAATGGGGGTCCAGCCTGGCTGCTCTCCTGCTGGACCTGTGCGGGGCTCCCCCAGGGCTCCTTGTTCCGTCTCCGCTTCTCGCCTCGACTGCTGCTGGGCTGGGGACTCCCTGCACCGAAGCTGACTTCTTGGAGGGCTGAAGCCTCTGGGCCCTGGGAGCCAGCACCAGGACCAAGGACAGCCGACTCAGCAGGGGTCAGAAGTTGTGATTCCTCTGAGCCTAGATCAGGGCTGCAGGCTTCGGGGGCCCCCAGAAAATCTGGGACCTCACTGTGACATCGCTGTAACCAGCCAGGATCTAGGGAGCCCAGCCGCTGGCTCAGGGATGCCTGCAGATGCTGGAGCCGGCCTGGCCTTGGCTGGGGCTCAGGGGGATGTGGAGGCTCATCACTGGCTTTTTCTGCAAAGGAGGGGACAGGCCCTGTACCTGGGGGCTTTGGGGTGGGCGTCTTGGATGAGGGTCTTCCTAGAGGCCAGGGTCTGCGGCCCAGGGCTGGTCCGGCCTGGGAGGGGAAAAACAGAATAGCAGGAGGAACTCAGGCCCCTGGGCTACTGTAGACTCTAAAACCTACCTGAGTCCCCACGCTCAATTGTAGGGCAGGCTAATTAGCACAAGGCTGGGCTAGAAAGGGAGTCAAGGGCGAAGGCCCCGAGAAGCTCCCTGGAGACTCGTGCCCTGGTTGGCACAGGAGCCCGTGCCTGTCTGTGTGGAAAAAATGACAAGAGGGTGACCCGGACCGGAAGCAGCTGTGGACCTAGCGTGGACTCACTGCCTGCCCACCCCTCACCTGCAGGGTGCCTTTCAGATTGGCCTTGAGCCGCTGCCCGTAGTCCGGCACCGAGCCCTGGCAGCTCCGCCCTGGCGTAGGTTGTGGACTCTGGGTCGCAGCCCGATTCAGATGGGGCCCCCAGCAGTGGGGCTCTGGCGCCTGCAGCAGACAATAGGGGCACAGGCCAGAGAAAGGCTGTTGTGGGGGCAGAGGCGCTCCCAGCCACCTCTCCCACACCTGGAGCGAGGCCCGGCCCTTCTTCACTTTGCCCAGTCCCCCTCCCAAGTTATGCCCCACGGAGGCCTCGCCGCGACTCCGTTGCTTCCGCCACTCCGCCAAACAGGAAAGTGAGAGGAGACTGGGGTGGCGGGGCCTGGGTACCTCTTCGGCCGCCGCGGGGAGCGACTCGGAGCTGCGGGGCCCGCCGCCGGCCTGGCCCGTGGTCCGCTTCAGAGTGCGGTACTCCCGGTAGAGCGCTGCGTGGGTGAGCGGGAGGCGGAGTCAGGGTGGGCCTGGGCCCCTGTCGACCCGGTGTCTTCCCGCCCCCGTCGACCCGGCGCCCCGTCGACCCGGCGCCCCCCCGCGCGCTCACCGCGTGTCTCCTCCGGCGCCGCCTCCACGTCGTCCTGTAAAGGGAACGCATCAGCCGCGGGCCGCGCCCTCAGCCCCTCGGCCCTTGGGCAGCCCGCACCTGGCTCGGTCGCCGCCCGCGCTGCCGCCGGAACGCGCGCTCCCACGCCTGCAGCCGCTCCCGCACGTCCCGCAGCCGCTCCATGGCGCGCCCGTCCGGCCTCCGCGCCTGCGGTCGTCCAGCGAATCTCCCGCGCAGCCGTCGCTGGGGCCGACAGCCAATGCGGGTGCGCGGCGGGCTGGGGGCGGGGCCACCGCGCGCGGGCAGCGAATCCGTCGGGCCTTCGACAAGCAGCCAATGGGAGGCGTCGACGTCATCGCGGGGCGCCGCGGCGCCGGGCGGGGAGCGGCGGACGGTCTAGGCGGGGCCGGAGGCGGTGGCTGCGGCTGCGGGACCGGTGAGCGCGGGCGGCCAGGCGGGGGTCTGAGCGGGGCGGCGCACGCCCCTGGCCCTGCCTGGCCTCAAGGGGCGGGGCGCCGATCGCTCGGGGCGGCCTGGCTGAGGGAGGCAGTGGCTGCATTTGGGAGCCCGGGGCCGAGGCCGGGAGCCCGGGAGGTGCCACTGCGGGCCGGGAAGGACTGGGAGTGTCCGGGCCGGTCGGAGCGGCGTCAGGCCCTGGTGGGAGACGCACCTGACCTGGAGGAGCAGGCCCCGCCCGGGAGGCGAAAGAGCGGAGGGTCCAGCGCCTCCCGCGGCTCGAGGCCCGGAGGAGCCGGGCGGGGGCGTCTTCGCGAAACGCAGGCGGCCGAGGACCGTCGCGTTCCCTGCGGCCGGCGGGAGGGAAGGGGGCGTCGCACGGAGGTGCCTGCCTCCCTTGGTGGCCAGGCCGTCTGCTTTCGTGTCCTCCCGTGACAAGTGCTCGGTTGGTCTGTCCTGTCAGAGCGAGTATGATCGTTGAGATCTGTCCACCGGCAGAACTAGGCCGAGGGTTGGTGTCTGGGACTTTTCAGGAACCGGTGCCTTAAGGACTTATTTGTATGTGGAAAAGTCGACAAAAACAAGGGCCTTGGGGCCAGAGTGTCTTCCCCAGCCCCCTTCCCTGGCTTGTCACTCAGGCTGTGACCTTGGGCCAGGCCTAGGCCTTCATTTTCTAATCTGTCACAGGGAGATGGTTGCGATTTAGTTTTGAGGATGCTACAGGCAGCAGCAGGGCTGGCACCCTGTGTCACAGGTACCTTGTGGCCTTGGAAGTGTTTGCGCATCTCTGCAGCTTGGGTGCTGCTGAGGCAGCTTTCTCTTGTCCGAGCAATTTGTAGCCTTGCATCTTCCGAATCCCACATACTTAAGACTTGGTCTTTCCACAGTGGCCCTCCAGGGAAGAGGGAGAGGTTTAGGCCAGTGGTAAGGGCCAAAAAGGTGAGGGTTGCTTTCTTTCGGGATCTCCGTGCTTGGTGACGCTCTGGAGAATAGTAGCTTTTGGGGGGGCTTGCATCGAAGGCTTGGATTTCATAGGCTACATTATCTGGACTCAGTGTTCCCTGGGTCTCAGTCTTTTCAACTTGCCTTGTTGCTTATGAAGCTGCTTCCGTGCTTCCAGGTCTTTGTTGTTCTGTGGAGTCCAAGGGTAGCCCTGGAGAGCCTCTGTGAGGAGGGGAGGGAAAGGTGATTTGGCTACTTGACCCCTTGGAGTGTCCCGTCTGTACTAATGCTGATGAAGGTGGGCGGGGAGAGGCCTGGGCTTTATTCAGGTTTTGTGAAGCAACTTTGTAATTTGAGAGGCTTGAAGTACCCATGGCGGGCCCTGCAAGGCAACAGGCATCTGTCAAAAGCACACCCAAGCAAGCGAGTTGTTGACGATGCCACACTGCTTGACGCTTAGTTTCCCTAAAGAGATGCTGTGCGTCTGGAGGGTTGGGGCTGAGTTGTGACCTTGTCTGCCAGTTCACTGCACCCAGCCCAGCGCTAGGCATCTAATAGGTGCTTCTCTGTGCCGTGGCCATTGCTAACTGCTGACTTTGTTTCAGGCACTATGCTGGGCCTTCCTACCACTTGTGTGTGGCTTGGTAGTGGCCTAGGGTCTCTCCTCCCTGCTGAAGTCCCTCTCCTGCAGGTGGCCGTCTGCCCGGCCCAGCGCCATGCACACGCTTGTGTTCTTGAGCACGCGGCAGGTGCTGCAGTGCCAGCCAGCTGCCTGCCAGGCCCTGCCCTTGCTGCCACGCGAACTCTTCCCCCTGCTGTTCAAGGTGGCCTTCATGGACAAGAAGACAGTGGTACTGCGCGAGTTGGTACACACGTGGCCCTTCCCGCTGCTCAGTTTCCAGCAGCTGCTACAGGAGTGTGCCCACTGCAGCCGTGCCCTCCTGCAGGAGCGGCCCAGCACTGAGAGCATGCAGGCTGTTATCCTGGGGCTGACTGCCCGGCTCCACGCCTCAGAGCCTGGGGCTAGCACACAGCCCCTCTGCAGGTATGGACTTACCTGAAGGGTCGTCAGGCCAGGGGTGTGTAAGTGGGTCCCCTGAGGAGGCTTGGGTCATAAAGTTAGCAAGAGCTCATGCAGGGGCAGGCGCGTTGCTCCCATCCCAAGGTGGCTGGGAGGGGGTATGGGCCCTGCCCCTCGACCCCTTCCTCAGACCATTCCTACTCCCAGGAAGCATGCGCTGCGGGTGCTGGACATGACAGGCCTCTTGGATGATGGTGTGGAACAGGATCCTGGCACCATGAGCATGTGGGACTGTACTGCTGCCGTAGCTCGCACATGCATCGCCCAGCAGCAGGGTGGGGCCGCAGAGCCTGGGCCAGCCCCCATCCCTGTGGAGGTGCGCGTGGACCTGCGGGTGAACCGGGCCTCCTATGCATTCCTGCGGGAGGCCCTCCGGAGCAGCGTGGGCAGCCCGCTGCGGCTCTGCTGCCGGGACCTGCGAGCTGAGGACCTGCCCATGCGCAACACTGTGGCCCTGCTGCAGCTTCTGGATGCGGGCTGCCTGCGCCGCGTGGACCTGCGCTTCAACAATCTGGGCCTGCGCGGCCTGTCTGTAATCATCCCACACGTGGCCCGCTTTCAGCACCTGGCCAGCCTGCGGCTCCACTACGTGCATGGGGATTCAAGGCAGCCCTCCGTGGACGGCGAGGACAACTTCCGCTACTTCCTCGCCCAGATGGGCCGCTTCACCTGTCTGCGTGAGCTCAGCATGGGCTCCTCTCTCCTTTCAGGGAGGCTGGACCAGCTGCTCAGGTGAGCGGGCCCCACCACTGCCCTGCCCCTCCCTTCTGTAGGGACCCTCCCAGGCTCTGCCTGTCTGTGACCCCTGTGTCCCCTGCAGCACCCTGCAGAGCCCCCTGGAGAGCCTGGAGTTGGCCTTCTGTGCTCTGCTGCCTGAGGACCTGCGCTTCCTGGCACAGAGCCCCCATGCTGCCCACCTCAAGAAGTTGGACCTGAGTGGTAACGACCTGTCTGGCAGCCAGCTGGCACCCTTTCAGGGTCTGTTGCAGGCATCAGCAGCCACACTGCTGCATCTGGAGCTGACTGAGTGTCAGCTCGCGGACACCCAGCTGTTGGCCACACTACCCATCCTGACTCAGTGCGCCAGTCTCCGGTACCTTGGCCTCTATGGCAACCCACTGTCCATGGCGGGCCTCAAGGAGCTGCTGCGGGACTCGGCGGCGCAGGCTGAGCTGCGCACTGTGGTGCACCCCTTCCCTGTGGACTGCTATGAGGGCTTGCCCTGGCCGCCGCCTGCCTCTGTCCTGCTGGAAGCCTCCATCAATGAGGAGAAGTTCGCTCGTGTAGAAGCCGAGTTGCACCAGCTGCTTCTAGCCTCAGGCCGTGCCCATGTGCTCTGGACCACGGACATCTACGGGCGACTGGCTGCGGACTACTTCAGCCTATGATGAAGTAGCTCTGGGTGAGACACAGGCCGCCCTGCAGTCTCTTTAGGTAGGCAGGGCCTTTGCTGGGACCCTGGTGGAGGCCTGTCACAAAAGCACTGGTTTCTGGTTCCCTGCTGGGTCTGCCTTGCTTCTGGGCACACCTCGAGCCTCCCCTGCTTTCTGCAGTGCCCCACGCGGTTTTCTCTGCACTTGCTCCATAACTGGCTGATCATCTGTGGGCCCCGGGGCTGGATGTCAGGCCTCGATTGCCCTGCTCAGTTTGGCTGCGTTTGGCTGCATTTGGCTGCCGTCTGGGGTCCTGGTCCTTTGTGCAAATGCTTTGGGATCCCAGTTGTGAGCTAAGAGAGATGATGGCTTCTCTGGGCCTTTCCTATCCCTTTATTGAGAGCTCAGTGCTTGTGGGGTTGAAGTTGGACAGAGGCCTGCTTCAGGGAGGCTGGGGTCCCCAGGCACTCGTGCGTCTTAACGTGTTCCCTACCCTGCCACCCAGCTACCCCATTGGGCTGGGCTCGGGCTGGAGGGGGTCATCAAGGTACAAATGTGCCTGGAAGTTGAATTTGTGGCTGTTTTTTTTTTTTCTGTCCACGTTGGTCAGCCTTATCCTTATCTCTGCTGTCACCCCCAACATGGCCACCGGGCAACAACTGCCATCCAGCCTGTTGCCCCGCCCTTCGCGGGGCAGCCCCCATCTGTACCGCCGGCCAGTCCTTGCTCTTCCCACCTTTCGGAGGCCCAAGATTCTACTGTGGCTGGCCAGGGCCAGCGAAGGACCCCCGCTGCAGAGCTGGAGGTTCGGGTGATGTCTTTTCGGAAGAGCTTCAAGGGAGGTGTTAGGGCCTCCCTGGCCACCTTCCATTGCTACCCCCGGATTCCCGAGTGCAACGCTCCCGGCCCGCGCCCCACACACGGCTCAGCGCACACTGCGCGGCTTCCACTTTTACTGATGGAGCATGCGCGAGGCCGCACCGGCCAATCTCCGGCGCCTACGTCATCCGCGCGCCCGCGGCCCTAGCAGTGGATCTCGTAGGCGACCGGCGGGGGCACGCGGAGCCCCGGCCCCGCCCCCTCTGCCGGTCCGCAGTCCGCAGGCGCCTCCGCCGGACCCTCGGCGAAGAGCGGCTTGGAGCGGTTGATGACGAACATCTCGTGGCCGCGCTCGTCGCGGAGCTCCTCTAGCTGTGCGAACGTACAGGGGCCGTCCGAGTAGTCGTTGACGAACAGTGCGCCCTCCCCCGGGGGCCCCCGCGCCTTTTTTCGCCTGCGGCGCCGGCGACAGATCATGGCGACCAGGAGCAGCGCCGTGAGCGCCAGCAGCGCGATGGCCGCCGCAATGGCCGTCTGCGTTGCCAAGCCCAGGGCGCGGAAGGCCATGCTGCCCACCTCGGGCCGGGGCTCGCGGCCGGCGGGGCGGGCGGCCGGAGGCGGCGGTTGCGCGGGCTGCTGCGGCTGCTGCAGGGACGCGTTGACCAGGAGCCGGAAGGGCACGCGGGCAGCGCCGCCGGCGTTGGAGGCCTCGCACTCGTACTTGCCGGCGTGCGCCAGCGTGATGTTGCTGAGGAAGAGCATGCCGCTGCCCGTGTCGGATGCCGAGTGTCCGCCCAGGCCCAGCGCCCCGCCTTCTAGCTGAGCCTGGGCTCGCGGCCGGCCCTCGCGAGGCTGGGGCACCTTTCTCCAGGTCACCAATGGCTGCGGGTAGCCGGAGGCTTGGCAGGCAACCCGCAGGTCCTCACCCAGGTTGGCTGTGAGCTCCAGCGGCTGCACGTGGACAGAGGGCGGAATGCAGATGAGGCTGCTGTGGGATACGTCCAGCAGACTCTGGAGCGCTAGGCGCGGGGGCTCTGCACACATGATCTTCCTGTCCCTGGAGGTGAGCAGCCGCTGGCCGCCCTCCTTGATCCAGGCACCCAGCCAGTGCAGGGCGCAGTCACAGCGCCATGGGTTCTCTGTGGGAGAGCAGCATTAGGCAGGTGGCTTGAGGGTGCTGCTAAAACAGCCTGTGCAGTTGGGGTTTTGCAGGCCAGGGCAGAGGCCTCTTTCCCACCTCCCACAGCCTTTTCACGCGGAGTCCAAGGCCCCTGCCACCCCTTCCTTGACCCCAACCTCCTTGGGTCGGCGGCAGGCCCTTCACCCTCGCCCCTCTCCCCCGCTCCCCTTTAGCTCTGTGATGCCTGCCTGTTACAGATCACTTCTCCGTCGGTCTCTGAGAAGGCACCTGCTCCTCAAGTCTTCCTGCAACAAGTGCCACTGTTTTTAGTAACCTTAGACATCTCACCAGCACTGAAACCTCACAAGTCCTCTCAGCCTTGTCTTTGGATGCCCTCTCTTGGGAATGTCCCCAGTCCTTGTCAGCTGTCTCTCTCCTTTGCAATTTTGTCTGCCTCCCCTCTGAGAGCCTAAAAGTGTGCAGAACCCTCAACTCTGTTAAGTCACCCTGTGGAGTTCCTGTTTTTTTCTGTTTTCCTCAGGCAGGGTGCCTGAGCTGTATCCCCCAGCACACCCATTCCCGCAGCCCTCCACTGTGGCTGCAGGCGGTGGTGCAGCCCTGCAGACTGCTGCCCAGTTGCCTGCTGTCAGAGCCGCTCCACACATGAGCCTGCTCCCTACTGCCACCACCGTGGCCCAGACAGAGACGCTTTCCGAGGAAGAGGTACCTGTGAGGCGCAGGACTTGCAGACTGGCCAGGGGCTGCAGGGCCTCTCGGCTGATGGTGCCCAGCTGGTTCCTGCTGAGGTCCAGCAGTGCTAGGGAGGACAGCCCCGCTAGAGCCTGGTCCTCCAGCAGCTCAATGCTGTTTTCTTGCAGGTGAAGCTCCTGCAGTCGCTGAAGTAGGGACAGCAGATCGTGAGGAAAAAGGGCGCCGAGGTTGGGGGCATGTCCCTCTTCTTACCAAGCTAGACTAGGTTGCCTTTTCTAACTATTTCAGCCCTACAGGGCGAGGGGCCATAATGGAGTATCCCGCCCCTTTAGACCCCAGGCGCTCACCGGCAGGTGCAAGAAGGTGAAATCCAGCAGCCGCGCCAGCTGGTTGCCCGCCAGGTAGAGCACGCGCAGCTGGGCCAGGCCTGCGAAGGCGCCGCTGCGCAAGGTGCGCAGCCGGTTGCTGGTGAGCGCCAGCTCCAGCAGGCGCGGCTGCGCGCGGAAGGCGCCGGCCTCCAGGGCGCGCAGGCTGTTGTTGTGCAGGTAGAGTCGGCGCAGAGCGGCGAGTGGCGCCAGGGCTCCTGGCTCTAGGCGCGCGATGTCGTTGTCCTGCAGGAACAGTGTCTGCAGGCCGGGGAAAGAGGAGGCGCTTACCCCGCTGCGGGGGTCTTCCTCTCCCTGCGGGCACCCCGTCCTCCCGCAGCTCCACACGGTGCCCACCTGCGTCCCTGGCGGGATTCCCAGCGGGACGACGCGCAACCGCAGGGCGCCACACTCCACCGTGGCGCTGTAGCAGCGGCAGGCTCCTGGGCAGCCGGCGGCGTGGAGCGGCAGTAGTGGGAGCAGCAGCAGCAGCAGTGCGGGGGCCCCCAGGGCCATCTCCCGAGGCTCGGCTCCTTACCGGCCCTTCCGCGGTTCAGCCGCGGACGCGTGCCCTCCTGAAACACAGGTTGGCAGGCCAATCTCCGCAGTCGAGAGCCAGCCAATAGATGGAATGGAGGCCTGCACCTGCGTCTAACTTTTGACGCTATAAATAGGTTCAAGAAACTAATAAAACGTTCTGGTTTTCTCCTTTGACACAAACATTTTCTTTTTTTTGAGACGGAGTCTCACTCTGTCGCCCAGGCTGGAGTGCAGTGGCGCAATCTCGGCTCACTGCAAGCTCCGCCTCCCGGGTTCACGCCATTCTCCTGCCTCAGCCTCTCCGAGTAGCTGGGACTACAGGCGCCCGCCACCACGCCCGGCTAATTTTTTTTGTATTTTTAGTAGAGACGGGGTTTCATCGGGGTCTCGATCTCCTGACCTCGTGATCCGCCCGCCTCGGCCTCCCAAAGTGCTGGGATTACAAGCGTGAGCCACCGCGCCCGGCCGACAAACACATTTTCTTAAAGCTCTGGGGCACCAGGTTCAAATTTAGAATTCCTGGTGTCCTCAGTCTCTTCACAGGATGTGACCATGTAGGGAGAGCCACCCAACCCTGTCACCTTCTCTTTCTCCACCCATGCCCAGCAGGTCAGGAGCTTCCTGCTCAGGACGTGGATGTGTCGCTTGCTGCTCCCGACTCTACCCCCAGGCAAGTGGCTGCTGCTTGGTTCTAGGGTGCAAGAAGCTGGAAGTACAGGGTATGGGCTTGGGAACTTTGCTTAGGTGACAAAGCCTGGGGCCCCATTACCCAAGCATGGCTAGGAGGGAGAAAGCAGGCCCTGGGCAGACACGCCTCCTTGTTATCCTGTGGGGGCCTGGGCAGAGCTGGCCTCAGAGGAGCTACGAGCCCCAGGGAAGTCAAGGCACAGCTTTGTCCAGCACCTGCTCCTGCTGGCCTAGGGGTGGGACCAGCTTAACTAGAATTGGGCCTTTTTCTCAGGTAACCTGTCAGAGAATTGGGGGATGAGAAAAATAACAGGAAAGTCGGCTCAGGAGCCATGGCTCTGTGCTTCCCATGCTGGTCCCCAGAAAGGTGTCCTGTCTTTGGGGATAGATGGGGCCCTGGGAAAGCTGGGGTGTGACAGGGGAGGCCTTGGGCCACCCACTAGGTTTCTGGTGTGACTTCCCAAGTGGGCTCTGGGAGCAGTGTGACCTCTGAGATCAGCAAGGAGCAGGGAGTTTGCTGGGGGACCATATGCATGTACTTGTCCTAAAGAAATGGGAAGGCTGAGGTCTGGTTTCAGGAACAAGGAGCCCAGTTTTAAAGTAGGGATCTGGGCTAAGCCAGCCAGCCCACCGGAAGCCAGGGAAAACGGGGCTGCAGGTGTCCTGTCTCCCAGCCTCATCTGGCCGGCCTCCCCAAACATTTGCCTGTCCATCAGCTCTTCCTGCTTGCAAGTCATGTGAAAAGGGACAGGACCAAATGGCCTTGGTGTCTGTTTAAATCTTGCCCTAAATTGTAACTCACATGATTATTTAAAGTCACTAGAAATAAGTAAGCACAGCAATAAAGTTTTAATGTAATAGTTTTGGCCCAGGCAGAGGCACTTCCCAGATGTCTCAGGATGTGTGTGAACCCCAAGAAGTTGGGGGCGTTATCTGGGCCCTTGGGATCCATTCCCCTGGGTATAAAGGGTTGGTGCGTGGTTCCAGGCCTGGCCCAGTCAGCCTCCCCCAGGAAGGCTTCTCAAGTAGAGAAGGTTCTTGGCCTCAGAACTCAGGGTGCTGCTGCTCACGCTGACCCCCCTAGATGCAGATCGGTGTAGAAGGGCCTGCTAGGGCAGGGATGAGGGCCCCAGGCTGGAAGAAGCCCAGAAATCCTTTTACCAGAGGACAACCCCCTAATCCGCTGGGCAAGGGCGGGGTGTCACACGCAGGATTCCGCGACGACTGTCACTGCCTCCTGGGCGCCCCTCTGTGCAGGAGGGGAGAGGGAAGAGGATGGAACGCCCTGTGCCTCCCTCGGGCGCAATGCGAGGCCCAAGCTGGTCTCTGGGCGGCCCTTGCGCACCTCTGCAGCGCTGCGACCCGGTGCCTATATCCCCCACGGCCTCCTCTGCTATCCACGAGCGCCGGTCGATTTTCGGCCGGGCTCAGGGAGGGAGTGGCCTCCGCGTTCCCCATCCCCCTCCAGGACCCACGCCCTTCTCGGAGCGCACCAGGGTCAGAGCCGGGATGGTCCCCGTTCCCCCAGCGCCCCCACGCCTGGTGACCTTGGGTCAGGCGTCTCCTCACCTGACGCTCCCGCGGCGAGCGGCTCCCCCGCGGTGCAGGTGGCGGCCCGGCCCCAGCACCGGCTGGGTTGGGAGGGGGCGGGGGACGCTCGCGCACGCGCACCAGAGCCCCGCGCCCGCCGCCAGGGTCTGACGTCTGGAGCGCGGGCCAATCCGGAGAGCGCCGGAGTCGGGTGCGCGGGGGGGCGCGCGCCGTGGGGAGCGGAGGGTCCGGGAGGGCCAGGCCGCGGCAGCACCAAGGACAGCGCCGGATGGGGGCGGGGCTCACGGCGCGCAGGCGCACTAGGCTGCCGCGAGCGCGGGTGGCGCGGGCTTTCCGGGGCGTGGGGTCCCGGGGGAGCGGGGTGAGAGGCGCCCGCAGCCTCCCGCCTTTCCCTTGGCCCCGCTCAGGGCGGCCGAGCCGCGAGCAGCAGCGGGGCCAGGTCCATGGTGAGGGCGAGGCGGCGGCCCTGCCAGCGCACGTGCGAGGGCAGCGCAGGCGCGCCGGGCCCATACTCGAAGGAGGCGCTGAGCTCGAAGGCCAGGGCGGAGCGCACCAGGCCCACGCCGCCCGCACGCTCCGGCGCCGGGTGGTACAGGCGCCCGTTGGCGGCCAGGGGCAGCAGGCGCGCCGGCTCGAAGGGCACGGCCAGGGCCTCGCCACCGCCACAGTAGGAGAGGCGCGGAGGCCCGTGGTCCGCGGTCAGCAGGTGCGTGAAGACCACCGGCCGGTCCTCGCAGCGCAGGAAGTTGCGCTCTCTGCCGCAGGGCGAGAGGAAGGGGAAAGCGGCCTCGTAGCGCCCGCTGTGGTTGGGTCTCAGGCGGGAGAAGAAGGTGACCAGGAACTGCGGGTCTGGGGGATGAAGGGCGGGGGTGCTCAGCGCGCTGGGCTCCCAAGGCCTCCGGGCCCAGGACCATACCGAGGGCAGGCGCCGACGGTAAGAGGTTCGCCTGGCCTCACTCAGCGGGGCTCCTGAGCGGAGGACGCCCACTCCTTGGTGAGCTGGGCCCGTCGGCAGAGTCGGGGAGCCCATCCGGGGCTGGGGAGGGAGGCACAGCATTACCTTTGAAGCAGGTGATGAAATTCTTCATTTTGGAATCATCCAGGAAAAGCTGCAGATAGAGGGCCGGGCCGTGATAAGTCCCAGCGTGCAGGTGGGTGCGGGGAAGCTCAGGAGGTCCTGAAACTCGGGAGGTCCTGAACCGGCCCAAGCCCACTTTTCCTGCTTGTCTGTGCACGCCGCATGCAGGGAGGCGCGAGGAAGGTAAACCTGGGGGCACTGCCGACTTATCCGCACCTATGCGCACCTCTGCTCCCTGGTCAGCCAAGTCTTTCCCGCACCTTTTCCCTCTTTTCAAGTTTGTAATCAGTTGTGCCACCTCCTCCGCGGAGACTACCTGGCCTGCTGCCTCCCGGACATGCCGCTGCCTTTGACAGGGCTTCCAAGAAAAGGCGGGGCGGCCCGGGTGTCTCCGTGGCAGCGGCGAGAAGTCAGCGCCGGGGCTGGGGACTTGTAGGACAGAGTCTGGAGCTGCACAACGCAGCAGGGACGCGGCCCACGTAGGAGCCTCGGCCCGGACGGACCCAGCTCCCCGTCTTTCCAGCGCGCTCTCCTCCAGCTCTGCGGAGTCGAGGTTGCCCACCGCGCAGGCCCCGCCTACCCTCCCCCGCCCCGCCCCTCGAGCAAAAGTCGCGCCCACAGAGACCCACAGCTCCGGCCCCGCCCAGAGTCCTCTCCCGGCCCCGCCCCTCGAGCAACGGCCCTGCCCCCGCCCACCTGGCCCTGGTGGTCCACGTAGTAGAAATACTCGCGGGTCCGGGGCTCGGGACTTTGGCCCTGCGTGTAGGAAACGCCCCCATCCCCGCTGCAGGCCCGGGTTCCCCGCGACCGCGCCAAGGCCAGGGTCCGGAGCGTCCCGCACAGCGGCCACATTCTCCTCCCGCGCCGGAAGCGACCAGCAGGTTACGCCGGGGGCGGTGCTGCGCGAACTCGCGCCCGCCCGCAGCAGCCCCACTTTTCGCGTTCCGGCGGCGCCCGCCTCCGCGACCCAGGCTCGGCGCTCTTGCCTCTCCCTCGGGCCTCCGGGGCTCGCCCGCCCTGGCCTTCCGAGAGGCGTGTACCGGCGACGCCCCTTCCGGTCCACCCCGCGTCTCTTCCCGCCCCCGGCCGTGCCCACAAGGAACAGGAGGCGGCGCAGGGTCCGTGTGCACTTTATTCACTCGTGTCGTCGCCTCTCGGGTCCATGCGTCGGGGCGAGCGTCTCAGCCGGGCGGGACCGCAAAGGCCCCGGGACCACCCGACTGAGGACGCCGCCCAGGCCTCGGCAGGGCTGGGGCTTTTGTTTTTAATAAATAAAAACGGAACTCTAAAAAATATATATATAAAAACCGGGGAGAAATTAAGTTTTACAACAACTGGAACTCAAAATTCCAAAATGGAAAATGTACAAACTCGGTCCCCCAGCAGCTCTGGCCCGGAGAACAGGCAGTCCCGGGCTCGGCGCCTTCCCGCTCGTCTGCTGCAGGTCTGGGATGGGGATGGGGTAGAGCTTGGTTTTTGGTCAGAAGCCAAGAAAAAAGATCGGAGAAGAAAAGAATGACCTCAACTTGCTCTGCACGGAGGACGGGGACGGCTCAGAGATAAATAGCATTTAGGTTAAAACTATGTGATTAGCAAATTTAGTTCTTATATCTTTCCCTCTATTTATATCTCTATACACAGGTGGGCTGCGATGCAGGATAGATTCTGGATTTATAGTTACACGAAGAAAAAAATACTCTCGCCCCTCCCCCACCCTGCCCCCAGAATGCCTGCCCAGCCCTGCTCCCTACCCCAGAGGACTTTGGTTTGGGGGTCCCCACCCCACCCACTGAGAGCCTGCCAGGCCCCGGGCCCACTGTCCTGGAGCCCCCAAACTCCTGAGCAGTCACCAGCTGGGGACCACGGGCCGAGGGAGGGAGAGGAGGCGGGGACAGGTCGAGAAGCTCCCTCGGGGCTGGGAAGAGCTGCAGGCCAGGACGAGGACAGGAGGAAGGGAAGGAGACGGGGCAGCTGGGCAAGGCCCAGGGCAAGGCCCAGGCCAGGGCGCGCAGGAGCCACAGGGAGGCAGCCCGGCCCCAAGGAGGCAGTGTCGCTCGGCTCCAGGACACAGAAGGCACTTTCTCGGAGCTGACCCGCGGCCAGCAGAGGGCGAGGCGGTGCCCGCGGGAACTGGCCGTGAGGTGGGGGGCCAGAGGCGCCCTCCCCGCCGCTGCTGTGCCCTGGCTGCACCCTCAGACCGGGCAGAAGACGTGGGGAGCGCCGGAGCCAGGGGCCTGGGAGAGTGGAGGGGGCTCCAGGGCTGGGCCGGGCGATTCTGGCCCCTCTGCCGGGAGAGCGAGTGCGGGGTTCGGCCTGGCTGGGGGCGGCAGGACATCCCTCTTGTCCCCGGGCACCCCCGCTACAGCACGCCCTCCATGAAGCTGGTGTCCAGGTGCTGGATGAGCACGCGCAGGAAGGACATCTCCTTGCGGGTGTTCTCGAAGATGACGCGCGGGTCGTCAGACTGGCAGCGCAGGCAGTTGGGCGCCATCACCATGGCCAGGTTGCTCACATCCATCTTGGTGACCGCGACATTGGCCGGCTGCACGAAGACCTGGTGGAGGAGCGAGGGTGGGCGCGGAGGGGCAGGGGCGGGGCGGGGAGGGGGAAGCAGCGGGGACCCCCGGGGAGGGAAGTACCTGCAGGAAGCGGATGAGGTAGCACAGCACCATGCGGTTGATGCGGGGCAGCGCGTGCACCACGGCCACCGCCGCCTCGGGGCTGTCGTAGTGCGCGATGCACTGCTCGTAGAACTCGTGCGGGATCAGGGGCTCCTCCAGCTCCCGGTACCACAGCTTCAGCAGGGACGCTGGGGACACAGCACGGGGCTCAGCGGGCCTGCTCGGGGGGCACCCCTGGGCCAAATGGGGTCCCGTGGTGGACACGCATGGAGGGGTGCTGTGGGGGACAGGCTGGGAGGGCCGGCCCATTCTGGACAGGGCCCATCTGGCCGGACTGGGCCCTGACCCCAGAGGGCCTTTCAGCTCCTAGGGGCCTGAACTTGATCCTGGAGGCATGGGGGTCACACCAGCAGAGACGTGCAAAACAGGATTTTTCTCAGGAGGAGTCTGTGTAGCCACCGTGAGAGGGTGTCTGCACAGCTGGCACAGCTGAAGGGCACAGGGCAGAGAGCAGGTGGGGAGTGGGCATGGCAGAAGGGCACAGGGCAGAGAACAGCAGGTGGGGAGGGAGCTGCATTGCACAGGTAGGCCTCGGGTGCCCCACAGACACCTGGGGAAACTGTCCAATGGGCAGGAGGCAGAATGTGCTAGAAGTGACTGGGAAGCCATCATATCACTGGGCAGGAGGCAGGATCAGGGTGGACCCCAGAGGCAGAGACAGGGGCCCCTTGAGAAACACTGCCTGAGCCAGGCCTGCTCTGCTGCAGTGTGTGTGGAGGACTCACCAGGGACGTGGGGGTCTTCCAGGCCTGTGGGCACCTTCCACTGGTCCACCTGCAGCTTCAGGGCATTCACCTCGTCAATGTCCCCAGGGACCCTGCAGGGCACAGGGCAGGTCTCAGGCAACAGGAGCCTGCGCTGCGGCTTCATGATTCCGCCTGGACACTCCCTCCGGTAGGCCCCTGATGACCCAGGGAGGGGAGCAAAACCTCAGGATCCCCCGCCACCCTGGTTGGCCTCTTTCCCACGAACACGGGTGGGTGGCGCTCTTCAGGATTCCTGCCCCACACACCTGGGTCCGAGTGTGGTGCTTCCCCAGGCCACCGTCCCTCCCTGGGCCCCTGCTGGCTCCCTGTGTGGCTGCCCTCACCAAAGGGCCACTGGGGCTCAACCTGCCTCAGTTTCCCCAGCTGCCCTCCTGGGGCCTGGGTACCCCTTGCCCTGACAGGTGAGTCACGGGAGTGGGTGGCACCCTGTGCCATCCCTGTTCACAGACAAGGGCTGCCTGTCATCTGAGGCTCAAACCCCGGGCTGCCCATGGGTGGTGTCCAAGCACGCTCTGTACCCCTGGTGGTCATCTCTGCAGGGGCGCCCTCCCCAGCTGGCTGTGCTGCCTCTTCGGAATGGGTCCTGCCCTCTCTCCTGGCCTGCACACCCTCGGGGTCAGCTTCCACACTGTGGCGCCTTCATGTGCTCTCAGGTAGGGGTGCGGAAGCAGCCCAGTGGGCCTGAGGCATAATGGCCCCTGCATGCCAGAGATGCATGGTGGACACACGGTGGTGGCCCCCACACCCGGCGCCTGGGGTTGCCGTGGCACCTGAAGATGCCCTCTGTCTGGTCACCGTTGAGCGCCAGCACCTCCTCAGAGAGCCGCGTCTGCACCCAGGGCAGCTGGCGCTCGGGGTAGCGCTCCCTCTGCATGCCCATGACCTCCTGCAGCGCGCTGCCGAACATGGACGGGCTGAACACCGCGTTCTTGGCGTGCCGGATCTCCTCCACGTTGGGCTTCTTCAGCCCCTGTGAAGACAGAGGCTCTGTCCTGGTCTGGCCTGGCCATCCTCAGGAACCCCCGCCACCCCGGTTGGCCTCTTTCCTACGAACATGGGTGGGTGGCACTCTTCAGAATTCCTGCCCCACACACCTGGGTCCGAGTGTGGTGTTTCCCCAGGCCACCGTCCCTCCCTGGACCAGCCCTCCTCGTCCCCCAAACCCTAACTCCTCCTGGGCTGCCCCTGGCTCTGCCTCCCCCTCCTTCTCATCCCTGTGAACTCCTGGCTCCAACTAGAGCTACGGACAAGCCCAGCTCCCTGGCCGGAATCACTGTCTACAGCACCAGCTCACAGGAGCCCTTGGGAAGGTGGGAGTGAGTCCTGGGCCAGCCAGGGCTGTTGGGGAGCACAGCAGAGGCCAAGCTGGCTGAGCTGGGGTGAAACTTCCAGAAGTCTGTGGCAGGGCTGAGAGCCCTGGGGAGGGGTGTGATGGGAGCAGTGCATCAGAGAGGAGGACGTGGGGAAGGGGCCAGGCCCTTGGGACAGGTCCAGGGAACGGGGTCCTGTGGTGCGGTGTGACTGAGCCCATTGCCTGCCTTGCTCCTGAGCTGGGGATCCAGGCCTGGGAAGAGCCCCCGGGGGACGGTGCAGCCCAGGAGAACACGGGGTCGGCCTGGCGCACCCCACCACCCGCCTAGGTGGGTTCCATGTGGCACCCTCTGCACTGCTGCCCCATACCAAACTGCAGGCAGGGCTCCTGGGGCTGTCCACCAAGGGTCTCTGTGTCCCCGCCTGCCCTCCCCGGCCCCCCAGGCGCACCCATACCTTCTTGGCCCCGGTCAGGGCTGCCTTCTGTAGCTTGTGGTAACAGTACTTGGCATACGTGCTTATTGCCACCCCTGGAAAGGAATGGGGCCCGATCAGCCTGGTGTGGATGTGTGGGTGTGCGGCCAGGAGAGGGGTGAGCAGACACAGTTCCTTCGAGGGCCCTGGGGGGCTGGGCTGGCCTGGCCCCGGCCACCCCCTGCCCAGCACAGCGGGTCCTCACACTCTCCCAGGCAGTGTCCTTTAGAGCAGAGACCCAAAGAGCACTTCCCCACCTGCAGAGGGACAGGCTGGGGAGGACCCCCCTGGCAGCTCCACCCGCCCTCCTACGGCCTCGCAGGAACAGGAAGGCCTCGCAGGAACAGGAAGCGTAGCACCTGGGTCTGAGGGCCTCTAGACCGCACTGCTCCCTCCCCAGGGCCTGACCCAGGCAGCTGTCCAGGTATTTGACTCTCCTCTGCTTCAGGACCCTCCCTGGCTTTTGGGCTGTGGGCAGGAGCCCCTGGGGGAGTCATTTCCACCTACCCAGCACCCATAGCCACGGCTGGGGGAGGCAGGCACTGAGTGATCTACACAGCAAGCCCAGCTCTGCTGCAGCCTGGGCCTGAAGTACCACCTTTGGGCTCCTCTGAAGGACTGAGGCGGCATGAGAGGGCCCAGTCTCCTTTCTCAAGGGAGGGGCTTTCTAAAACTCAGCCCGACAGCAGGGTCCCTGAGGGGAGGGGCCGTGTGCCTGAGTCAGCACCTGGGGAGTCTCCAGACACAGGGTGCAGGGGAAGGTGCTAGAGGGGAGGGGATTCCCAGGCTGGGTCTGGAAGGCGCGGCACCTTCCTGCTCCAGGTTGGGAAGCAGATGAGAGAACACGCCAAGAGAAGCTGTCTGGGGCCAGGGGAGCCATGGACCTCGGACAGATGGACAGGACCCTGTGCTTCTGGACATGAGACCTGCCCCAGTGCCCAGCGCCTACCGCCTGCCAGGGCGAGGGGGGGCCTCTGGATCCTGACCCCCAATCGGAACGGCTTTGTCTTCTTTGAAGGAGCAGTTTCTGGTGGACAGTTGAGGGCATGGGGTCCTTGGACCAGGTTAAAAAAGTACACGTGTCTTGAGTCCATCTCTAATTATCACAGAATAGTTGACATGTGACTGCTAAGGAGCCTCTTTTTTAGAGTAACCAAAATGAGATTTCTTTTCATAGATGTTTAGGTCCTAGAAAATCTGTCATGGTCCTTGGGACCACAGGTCTTGGCAGGGGATCTGGCCCCAGCCTCCAGCGTGGGATCCTGTGGAACCAAGGGCCCCTCTGGGCCTTCTGGGCAGGCTGTGAGGTGCCCATGTTCTTCCAGAATGCATGGTGCCCACGCACACTGGACCCAGGCTCAGAGCCTCAAGAAGGCAAGGAGGGAATGAGCTTTGCAGGAAGGCGGCAGAAACCCAGGGCCTCAGCTCAGCAGCTGGGACATGTAGTCACTAGGCTGGGGGGCCTGGGGCAGATGGCAGGGCTGGGCCTCCTGCTTGCTGTCCCTGCGGGAAGACAGGCCCTGATCTCCTGTCCCCAGGCCCCTGGTGGGACAAACACCCCAGCCTGAGCCTGCTTGGGACCGGGACACCCTCCAACACTCTGTGACTGGGATACACTGGGGCTACCGCCTCTCAGCTGGTAAAGGTGAGCACAGTGCAGTCTCTCTGTGCCTCAGTTTGCTCCTCTGTAGGATGGAGACTGTGACAACGCCTGTCTCATGCAGTGCTCAGAAGGCAGCTGCCGGTGTCACAACTGTAGTGGGCAGGCCAGGGACTGAGGCCACGCTACTCCACCTGCAACTTCACTCTGGGGGTCAGGCTGCCTGTGCCCTAAGGTCTGGGAAGCTGGGGATGACTCCCGCTCACGCTGCATCAGGCACAGGGCCAGGCACCAAGGTGTCTGCTGACCTGCAGTAGGAGAGTGGGCAGTGCCCGTGGCCAGCCCAGGGAGACCCTCACCTGTGTGGGGTGCTCTGCTCTGAGCCCACTGCCCTGATCCAGCCTTGCCTGGACCTTAGCCCTCATCTCCATCCCCCTCTGGCTGCAGGCGGGCCCAGGTGGGACGGCTGCCCACAGAGGCATCAACAGCAGCAGCTCTCCTAAGGCCTGTGCTGCTCTGCTCAGGGGCCAGGCCTGCCCTGGGGACCTTAGAGCTACAGGACCAGGTCACAGGTCTCCCAGGGCCTCCTGGTGTTGACCCTGCTCCCCACCTGACACACCCTGGGCCGCAGTGTCCCACTGGGCTCCACTCCAGGCACAGGGGAGTCTGCTCTCCGCTCCACCTGGCTGCAGCCAGGAGACTTTTACGGCCAGCAGTGTCGGTCCAGCTCTCAGGCCACTGGACGCCAGCTCAGATAGGAGCGCAGAGCTCCTTCTATGCTGCCCCAGATGGAGTGGTCTGAGGACGTCTGTGGCCAGGAGTCTCACCCCTACATTGCAGCTGGCCCTCTTCTCTCAGGGTCCTGGGTGAGGCCAGGCTGGGTGACTCGGGACTGGGCCAGGGCCCCTGGCACAGACCTGCTGGGGGCAGCCTCGGAGGTGCCAGGGTGAGGACAAGTCCCTAGCCCAGCAGATGCCATCCTGGCATTCCCCACGAGGGCCCTTCGTGCCCCTGTAGCCTCCTGCTGGTCCCAGAGTTGGCCCTAAGCAAACCTCATCCACAGAAAGCTCGCTGGTGCTGTTCTGGTCCTACGTGGGCAGCATGCAGTCAGGGATGGCTTCCTGGAGGAAGGGGTGCCTAAGCCAAGTGGTCTCAAAGGAAGTGAGGTGGAGCAGAGAGGTGGTGGTGGAGCTCTAGACAGATGAGTGGGCGTGAGGCACTAAGTGTGGCAGGACCACACTGCAGGAGTGGGGAGGACGGCCCTGGAAGCCTGTGTGTGCGTGGGTGTGTGTGCAGAGCTGACTGGGTCTGACAGCGTCGCTCTCAACAGGGAGGGCACAGCCTTGGGTTCACAGGGCTTTCCTGGGCCAAGGCCTGGGGGAAGGTGGAGAGGCGGAAGCTGTGTGAGAGTGTGGGTGGGAAGGGTGCTGGTGCTGGTGTGGAAGCCCTTCCCCCGCTGCTGGGGCTGTCCTGGGGGCCCGCCATCAAAGCAGGGGACAACTCCTTGCTGATTCTGAACGCCAGGCTTGGCTCTTGTGGCCCAGGGGCAGCCCTGGGTGGGAAGACAGGGCTGAGGGGTGCTTGTCTGCAGGGCACCACACACCCCTCCACCTGCAAACTTCCCTTGGGGGTCAGGCCCAAACACTCACCTGGGGGCGCCTCCAGGAGCCCTCAGCAGGCAAGTCCTCATGCCCCCACCCCATCAAGAACCCAGCAAGCAAGTTGGAAATGGCTCTGGGCACCACCAGGACAGATGTGGACAGACTTGACCTCTCCAGGGGTCCAGTCAGTCACCTGGGCCCTCCAGCTCGCTCAGGAGGCCACAGGCCTGAGGTTAGTGGCCCCATCCCCCCCATCCAGAAGCGGTTAGAGAAGAGAAGGCCAGGCGGCCGAGGCTGGAGAGCAGAGCTGTGCAGATGCCGCGCCCAGGGGCTGCGGGGAGAGGCCCTACCATCCGGCTCTTCAACATAAGGCTTGGGTTTCTTTCTCAATTTGGACTTCTTCTTAGTGTTTCTTTCCAGGAGCTCTTTTATGTGCTGTGTCACTGGGGAGCAAAGACAACCATGAGGACGACAGAACACAACGCCAGGAGCCAGCACCCACTCAGCTCCCGCACTTGGCCGGTGAGCAGGCCCCTGGGCCTGTTGGGGGCTCAGCCTGTGCAGCTGGGGGCTGAGCGTGTCTGGGGGGACGTGGCTGTGTGAGTGTAAGAGAGGTGCCAGGGGCCCTTCTGAGCACTGTGTGGGCTGGGAAGCTGCCGTGCCTGTGCTGGCGTGAGTGGAGGTGCAGGGAAGGCGCCTGGGGAGCAGGAGGAGAGCAGGCAGCTTCTGCCCTCTGGCTGGCAGCAAGGCTGGGGCGGCCATGGCCTGGGCTCCCTGCCTGCTGGTCAGAAAACCAACAGAAACAAGTGGGCGAAGGCAGCTGGCCCCAAGCCAGGCACTGCAGTCAGAGAGGAGGGGGCTCCCCTCAGGCTGATCTGGGCCTGCCTCCCGCTCTGCACAGCGTAACTCTGCACTGTTGCCACTGGCCTCGATGACCTAGCTGAGGTCACGGCTGGCAGGCTTCTGTGAGGTACCGTTTCCTCCTCCTGCTCTGTGCCACACTCTGTAGGAGGAGTCACTGTGCCCGGCCCACACCTGAGGGGTGGAGTTAGGCTCCAGCTCCTGGAGGGTGGATATGTACATAAATTGTCATTGTTCCCCACAGATTTGTCTACTCCTACCTATTGAATTACTCATTTGTATCAGTATGGACTTACAGTTTTTTCTTCTTTTTGAGATAGGGTCTCACTGTGTCACCCAGGCTGGAGTGAGTGGTGCGATCTTGGCTCACTGCAACCTCCACCCACTGCAACGTCCACCTCCCGCGTTTAAGAGACTCCCACCTCAGCCTCCTGAGTAGTTGGAATTACAGGCATGCACCACCACATCTGACTACTTTTTGTATTTTTGGTAGAGATGGGGTTTCACCATGTTGGCCAGTCTGGTCTTGAACTCTTGACCTCAAATGATCCACCTGCCTCGGCCTCCCAAAGTGCTGGGATTACAGGTGTGAGCCACCGCGCCCGACCTACTTATGGATTTTATTTGATGCTTGGGTTATAATCCAATGGGTCTTTATCTTGTTGCTCAACTTGCTCCAGCCTTGGCCACTGGGAACTCCTTCCGCTGGCCCATGTCCCTGTGGCAGGCGTCACCCCCACCTCTGGCACTTCCTCACTTTTGACTACATCTCATATATGCCCTGCACCAGCCCTGGAATCACCCATTTCTCCAAGGAACTCTGGATCGTTTTAATGGAAAATGGTATTTAGAAACCAAGATCTGGGTGTGCGATGTGCTTACTGCTGCCAGGAAATCACTGCTTGTAGGTCCTCTCAGCTGACAGAATGAGGAAGCACCTGTGTGCACGCTAACTCCTGTTCACATGCACATCTGCAAATATTTCTGTATGTGGCCATCTGTCTCCGTATCAGCCAAACATGGCCTCTAAGTTGATTCCACTACCGCCGTTAGTCGCCCCGGCTTCCTCCCTTTACGTGTCTGTAACTGGTGTATCTTCTCATTCTTTTAACAGTCTTTTGTAGGAGACTTAGTTTTGATGAAGTCCAATTTATCCATGTTTTTCTTTCATAGATAGTACTTTTGGAATTATATATAAAAATCTTTGCCTCCCTCAGGAAAGCAAGCATTTTCTCCTGTTTTGTTCCAGAAGTTTTATAGTTTCAGGTTTTATATCTCCATTTGCAGTTATTTTTTGTGTACACGTCAAAATATGTGTTGAAATTCATCTTTTGTTTGCATTTGGATATCCAGTTTTCCCAGCACCGTTGAAGGAAAAGACTGTCTCTTCTTCAGTAAGTTGCCTTTGCGGCACTGTGGAAAGCTGGCTCATCCATACATGGGTCTGTTTCTAAACTTGCTCTCTGTGGCCCTGACCCACTGTCCACCTCAAGCCTAGTGCCACACTCTCGTTAGTCTGGCTTTATAACAAGTCAGGTGGTGTGAGTCCTCCAACTCTGTATTTTTTCAAAGGGGTTTTGGCTATTCTAGGTCCTTTGTAGTTCCTATGCATTTTAGAATCAGCCTGTCAATTTCTAAAACAAAAAAATGTAGTACAATTTGCATTCAGATTTAATCTATGCATCGATTTGGTAGAACTGATGGCCTAACAGTATTGAGTCTTCTGATTCATAAGCACAGTAGACCTCTCCATCTACTTTACTGCTTTACTTTCAGCAATGGTTTGCAGTTTTTACTGTGCAGGTCTTACACGTCCTTTGTCAGATCTCTCTCTCTAAGTATGTCATATTTTAAAATGCTATTGCAGGCAGGCACAGAGAAGCTGAGGCAGAAGGATCGCTTGAGGCAAGGAGTTAAAGATCAGACGGGGCAACATTGCGAAACTTCATCTCTCCAAAAAAATTAAATTAGCCAGGTGTGGTGGCTCAGGCCTGTTGTCCTGGCTACTCGAGATGCTGAGGCAGGGGGATCACAGCTTGAGCCCAAGAGTTGGAGGCTACAGTGAGCTGTCATACCACTGTGCGCCACCCTGGGCCACAGAGTCTCAGAATAAATAAATACATGCGATTGGAGACCCTGTCTCTAAATAAATAAATACATGCAATTGCAAATGGTATTTTAAAATATCAGCTTCTAATAATCTGTTGCTAGTATATAGAAATATGAGGCCAGGCTTGCGGGCTTACATCTGTGATCCCAGCACTTTGGGAGGCTAAGGTGGGAGAATCACTTGAGCCTAGGAGTTTGAGATCAGCCTGGCCAACATGGTGAAACCCTGTCTCTACAAAACTTAAGAAAAAAATTAGCTGGGCTTGGTAGTGCCTGTGGTCTCAGCTACTCGGGAGGCTGAGGTGGGAGGATCCCAGGAGCCTGCAGTGAGCAGTGACGTCACCACTGCACTCCCCTGGGCAATACAGTGAGACCCTGCCTGGAAAAAAAAGAAATATTTATTTGAAACAAAGTCCCTGTCTGGGGATAAAGAAAAGACATAATTAATTAATTAATTTGAAACAGTTTTGGTCTGTTGCCCAGGCTGGAGTGCAATGGCGCGATCTCAGCTCACTGCAACCTCCACCTCCTGGGTTCAAGTGATTCTCCTGCCTCGGCCTCCCGAGTACCTGGGATTACAGGCACGTGCCACCACGCCCGACTAATTTTTGTATTTTTAGTAGAGACGGGGTTTCACCATGTTGGCCAGGCTGGTCTTGAACTCTTGGCCTCAGTGATCCACCTGCCTCCGCCTCCCAAAGTGCTGGGATGACAGGCGTGAGCCACCGTGCCTGGACTGCTTTGCTTCTTAAGCAGTTTTAACCAATCCTTTGTTTCCAGCTTCAGGGTCACCCCCTTCCCCCTTTGCTAAAGAATAGGGCTCTACCCACTTGTGAGCTTTTAAGGGTCTGCTGCCTGCTTCAGCTTTTCTGTTTCCCACCATTGGCCCAGGATTCACTGTGGTCCACGTGCTCCACCTTCTAAAACAGCTGTTCTTCCTTTTCCATTTTCTTTTTGTGTGTTTTTAAAATTTTGGTAAAATATATATAAAATTTACCACTTTAACCATTTAAAAATAGACAGTTCTGTGACATTAAGTACATTTACATTGTTGTACAACTATCACCACTGGCCATTTCCAGAACTTTTTCATCTTTCCAAAGTAGGCCTCACTCCCCGCTTCTCCCTCCCTCAGCCATGGCACCCACCCTTCTAGTTTCTGTCTCTGGGAATCTGACTAATCTAGAGCCTCACGGAGGGAGAATCCTACGATCTCTGTCCTGTGAGAATCTGACTAATCTAGAGCCTCACGGAGGGAGAATCCTACGATCTCTGTCCTGTAAGAATCTGACTAATCTAGGGCCTCACGGAGGGAGAATCCTACAATCTCTGTCCTGTGAGAATCTGACTGCTCTAGGGCCTCACGGAGGGAGAATCCTACGATCTCTGTCCTGTAAGAATCTGACTAATCTAGGGCCTCACGGAGGGAGAATCCTACAATCTCTGTCCTGTGAGAATCTGACTGCTCTAGGGCCTCACGGAGGGAGAATCCTACAATCTCTGTCCTGTGAGAATCTGACTGCTCTAGGGCCTCACGGAGGGAGAATCCTACGATCTCTGTCCTGTAAGAATCTGACTAATCTAGGGCCTCACGGAGGGAGAATCCTACGATCTCTGTCCTGACTGGCTTTTTGCCTTCAGCATGATGCCCTCAAGGTTCATCCACGTGCGTCTATCAACATTTCCTTCCTTTCTAAGGCTGGAAATAATTTTCCATTTTGTGGCTGGACATGTTCTGTTTCTCCATTCAGCTGCTGATGGATCCTTAGCATGTTCCCACCTTTTAGTTGTTAAGAGCTGCTGTGAACGGGGTGTACCAATCACCATTGCAGTCCTGGCTCCCAGCTCTTCTGGGTCATTCCAGGAGTAGTAAATGCTAGATGATATGGGAATTATATTTTAATTACTTGAGGAACTGCCTACCAGTTTCCACCGTGGCTGTACCATTTTACATTCCTTTCTGGGTTTTTTTTTTTTTTGCCTTTAAAAAATGGTTTCACTGTCGTTTTAGTGAGTTCAAGGCAAAGGTGAGGCAAATGCCCAGGTTCAGTCTGCCATCGTGAGCTGGAAGCCAGGAGACCTTGTTGGATGCATGAAGAAGCAAGCAGTGAATGAAACCTTTAGGAGTCTCCAGTCTTCCAAAAGACACAGAAGTGGAGCAGGTGGGAGAGCTGAAGGCTACCATACCCACTGCCAGGTGCGCCTCGATGTCTGTGTCGAGAACCTGTCGAGGGAGGTGCTGGGGACCAGCCAGGAGACCCCCTGCTGGTGTGAAAGGAGTGAGCACCCATGAGACAAGGCTAAGCTGGGGGCATCACCTCGTGGGGCCTAGTGCCCGAGGGTGGTGACCACACAGTGCAGGTCACGCAGGTGCTGGCCGATGGGTCAAGGCTCCCGAGGCTGAGGCAGGCACGGTGCTCAGGGCGATGTGCCAGGCTCAGCTCTGCTCCTCACCGAGGGTCCCTAGGCTACAGTTTCCTTTTTCTAAGGACTGTGCCCGCAGCCTAGCTGGCCCTCCAGAGCACAGGCTACATCCGACACCCACCTCAGCTGATAGGGCCTGTCTTTCTTTCCTTTCTCTTCTCTTCTCTTCCTTCTTTCTTTTCTTTCTTTCTTTTTCCTACCTGCCCCACAGCCCCCACTTCAACGGGGTCTTGGCCAGGCACAATGGCTCATGCCTGTAATCCCAGCACTTTGGGAAACTCAGGTGAGTGGATCAACTGAGGTCAGCAGTTTGAGATCAGCCTGGCCAACATGGTGAAACCCCGTCTCTACTAAAAGTACAAAAACTAGCCGGGTGTGGTGGTGCGCACCTGTGGTCCCTGCTACACGGGAGGCTGAGGCAGGACAATCGCTTGAACCCAGGAAGCAGAGGTTGCAGTGAGCTGAGATTGCACCACTGCACTCCTGCACTCCAGCCTGGGCAACAGTGCAAGACTCTAACTCCAAAAAAAAAAAAAAAAAAAAAAAAAAAAGGAGGTCTTGCTCTGTTGCCCAGGCTGGAGTGCAGTAGTGCAGTGGTGCGATCATGACTCACTGCAGACTTAACCTCCTGGGCTCAAGCAATCCTCCTGCCTCAGCCTCCCAAGTAGTTGGGACCACAAGCATGCACCACCATGCCTGGCTAATTTCCTTTTTAAAATTTTTCATAAAGACAGGGTCTCACTTTGTTGCCCAGGCTGGTCTCAAACTCCCAGGCTCAAGGGATCCTCTTGCCTCGGCCCAAAGTGCTGGGATTCCAGGTGTGAGCCACTGTCCCTGGCTGGGCCTGTCTTTCTGAGCAGAGCCAGCACCTGCATGTGAAAGGGACACCCCCTAGGCACAGGAGGCTGGCTGGAGGGGTGTGAGGCTCATTTGGGAAGGGATGGCCACTGTGTATGTAGAGGTCTCTCTTCTGGGCTCAGGGCCAATCAGGGACCCTGACAGATGAACCTAGGAGTGGATCCTGGGGCTGGAGATGGGGTTCTGGCTGTGAGGGTGGCCACGGTACCACAGCCAAGATGCAGGCTACCTGCCAGTGGGACTGCACAGAGCCCCAGCCCCGCTGTCACTCCAGCCCAGACGGTGCTCTTGGCCTTCATGGACCTTCTTTGGCAGAGCTCTGAAGCCACGGCCGCCCAGGCTGAAGCCTGATTCCTTTTTCCATGCAGGCCAGGACCCCACAGGTGTAAGACACAAGGACAAAGGCACACAAGCCTAAGCGGCCTGGAGCACACACTCCCCTAGGAAGCCACAGCCTCTACCTACATACAGTAGAAACAGCCCAGCCACACACTGGCTAGGCAGCTGGCCCAAGATGGGCCCAAGAAACCTCCGGCCTTTCTCTGGCTGTCTTCTGGCCCTTCACTTGCCTACTCTTGGCACCCACTGTGGGCTGCATGCTGTGCTGAGAGCAGCGGGGGCTCAGTCCACAGCCTCCAGCTCAGGCACGACATCCCCAGGCCCCTCTGGAAGAGGACGAGGAGGTGAACTATGATGCCAACAGGAACACAGCCCCTAGGATTCCATCTGCTTCTTGAAGCGCCCAAGACCAGAGACTGGGCTTCACAGTCCAGCCCAGTCTGCCTGGCACCCTGCTCTGGTCCTCCTCTGCACTCCTGGAGCCCCGGCCACCTGCCAAGCTCGGCCTCCGCTGTGATCTTGTGTTGAAAAGTCAGGTGAAACTGCATGGCTTCCAAAATCTCCCCACAAACAGCTGATGAGCTGGGTGGTGCTTAACACTGTCCCCAGGAAGCTCCCACTGCCCTGAGGCCTCCACCCGGCCTCTGGGTGCCCACAGCAGCCTGGGAGCCACCCCCTCCGCACCTGGGCTGGGGGGTCATAGGGGTAAGGCCCAGCAAGGCCCTGACCAGGGGCTCAATCTCTGTAGAGGCAAAGGCCAGACCGGGGTGGGCTCCCACTGCCACAGAACAGCCTATGGCATGTCTGACCTGGAGGGTGTGTGTGTGTGCGTGCATGCATTTCTGGACATCAGTTCTGTGGCTGTGCCCTGCAGATACCCACGATGTGAGGTGGAGGGCGGCTTGCTGCAGACGCGGGGCTGTCTGGCTGATGGCACCATGGCCTGGGCCCGGCACACCTGAAGCATTGTCTCGGAGAGCCCTGGGCAGACTCTAGCCTCCCACGTTGCCCCAGGCAGCCATTAGGATGTGATGATGGCTCCAACTTACGACCCCACGGGGCAGCTCTGGGGCAGCTCAGGTGCTGCGTGACCTGCACGTGAGCCACAGTCATCAAGCTCCTGCCTGCTCACAGGAGCCTTCTGCCAGGACCATGCCGAGAAGAGACAACCTGGGTCTTGCCAGGGTGGTAACCCCTCTAGGTCACGGATGGCAGAAGGCAAGTGCAGCAGACATGCAGGGGCCTGACCACGGCTGCTCTGCCCTCGGCCTCTTCGTGCCTGCCCTTGTCAGGGAGCAGGACTGGCCATGGTGGGCTTGGAGCAGAGTGGATGCGGCCATCGAGGCCCCACGCCCTCGTGTCTGCCAGGGCTCCGGGGCTCTTCACCTCAGTGCCTAGTTGGGGCTCCAGGAAGAGGCCACATCCAGCGGAGGCCCAGCGTGTGGGGTGTTTCGGGAGGTGTGTGTCGAGCCATGGCCCTGTGTGGAGGGCCACCAGGGACTCACCAGCTGCTGCCCAGCACAGCAGGAGCCCTCTCCACTGCCCTTAGCTGAGCTGGTGGCAGAGCCCGCGCATGGCCTTACCTTTGGTGTCGTTGACGGGGTCCATGTGCCGGTAGATGTAGCCTTCCAGGTAGGAGTGGAACTTGGGGGTGGGCGGGAAGAAGGCCAGGCAGATGGCCATGAGTTCCCAGCCGCGGGCCAGGCTCTCCAGGCGGAAGTTCTCGGTGGTCTGCCGGCACAGCTGGATGTAGAGCTCGTCCCGCAGGCCCTGCACGCTCCAGCCCTTGGTGGCCACCTCCAGGGCCACGTGCAGCGGGTCAGCCTTGGCCCGCCGGTCACCCATGTACATCTGGATCAGCTTGAAGAGCTCGCAGGCCTCCTTCTTCACGTGCCGGTCGCTCGTCACGATCATGGGCTTCTTGATGGACTCGCTGCTCCAGGCCAGCATGTTGGCGATGGAAACCTTCCGCCGGAAGAGGCCCTGTGTGTGCTTGTTGAAGTGCTTGGAGGCCCAGTTCTCGATGTCCGTCTCTGAGGAGGGCTTGCGCAGCGTGAAGGTGGGGAAGACGCAGCTGGAGCTGGGAATGCCGCTGCGGCTCTGCCGGCTGCTCTCGAACTGGGCACAGGCACCGAGGTCCTCAGACTGAGAAGGACAAATGGGGCTGGGCTGTTAGGGGGTGGGGGAGGGCCAGGCAGTTGGGCCCGCTGGGCCACAGTCCCCAGAAGTGTGAGCCGGGGCCCCACCAGAGCCAGCCAGGTGAGAGGCCTGCCCTGCTCACCACAAGGCTGCCTGAGGTGGGAGGCCCAGGGGAGCCCAGCCTGTCCACAGATGCAGCTGGGGCGCCACAGCCCTGTACTCCCAGGGTGTGGCAGGGCAGCCTGCTGATGGGTGACCCAGGTGACCTGGCCAAGGGTGAGGCGGGAGGAAGGGGAGCGTCTGCTGGCATCCTCAGGGGGCTGACTTCATTCTGCCACCCCCTGAGGAAGTGTCAGTGCCCTTGTTCAGGCACGGAAGGCTGCAGTTCACACCAGGTAAAAGTGCTGTCTGGTTCCCAATCTCTTCACTGCTGGGACCCCAGGCCCTTCCTCCAGCCTTCGGCCCAAGCTGACCTCCAGGAGGCCCCTCCCTGCCTGCTGCTCTGAGAGGACCCTGGTCCATGCACCCTGGGCCTCTCTGCCCTCTTGTCCTCCTGCATCTTGAGAAGCAGACAAAATCACGGACCGGAAGCTGCTCTGAGTTCTCCACCCTGGAGGCCATGAAGGCCACCCAGGCCCTCGAGGTCTCCCCACCCCAGGAAGCTCCCTGTGTCCCTCCTCCACCCTCCTGGGTCCTCAGACGCTAGGCTTGCCCTCTGCCTCACCCTGTGAGAACAAGGATGGAGATGCTGGACAGAGGTGCATGTGGCCTCCACAGGATCTAGCCTCCATCAGCTCCAGGAGCCAGGTGGGGAACGTGCCAGAGGCCCCAGGCTGGGCGCAACATCCCAGAATTCCTGGGGCCTCTGTCCCCTCAGCAGTTCTTCCTACCCGAGGGAGCCTCGGGGACTGGCTTTGAGAACCACCAGGGCGCCCCCGACACCTCGGCTGCCTGCTCCTCAGGAGCCCAGGCCATGGCTCTGCTGGCCACCACCCTCCCAGTCTGCTGAGGCCTCCTGTGTTCTGTGGCTGGAGTCAGGGTGTGGCCTTCAGCTCCCAGGTGCCCCCAGGATGAGGAAGGCACTGCCAGGGAACGCCCAGCAGCCCACACCCCACGGGGGTCTCCTCGTGGACTCCCAGCTGAGCTCTGACAGCCTGCTGGAGTGCCCAGGGCCCCGAAGACACGGGGCTTCAGAACTCTGCGTGCTGCGTGCACGCCCTGGACGCCAGGTCTCCTGTGCCCGGCCCATGGGGTCCACTCTGACTGCGATGGCCCCAGGCTCTCAAGCTCAGCCCCGCCCGTTGGGCCCTCACCTGTGAGGGGTGGAGGTAGGGCTCTGGCGAGGCCAGGTTGGTCTGCACGGAGACGCTCTTCTCTAGCAGGATCTGGGGGAAGCCTAGCTTCTCAAAGGTGCCCCTCCTCCAGTGCCTGTTCTCCTGCTGGGCCAGCGCCTCGTCCTCGCTGAAGGCCCGCACCACCGGCCCGGGCATGGGCAGTGGCAGGGCGCCGTCGCTCTCGTAGCCAGAGCCGTCCTGCTGGGAGTCCCAGCTGCTCCTCTGCTTCATGTGGAAGTGGGCCTGCTGCGCCTCCCAGGCCAGCCGAGCCTGCGCCAGAAAGGGCTCGGCCGCGCCCCGCGTCCCTTCGGCCTCACCTTCCGCTCGCTTCACGGGGGCGAGGCTGGTCCCGCACGGGGGCTGTTCCTCGGACAGGGGCTGCTCCACAAGCAGGTCCCCGGGGCCCTCGGTGGGGGTGGCGCTGGTGGCTTGGCACAGAGAGGGCTTTCTGCTCTTTCGCTTGCGCGTGCCCGGGGAGTAGCCTGTGGAGGACAGGGTGTCCTGCTGGCTGGACCAGGACATGGCATCCTCCTGGGCCTGTGGCAGCGGCGTGGGCGGCTGGCTGTGCCGCAGCTCAGGTCCCTCCATGGTGCTGTAGTCTCCGGACTTGACGCCCAGGCGCTGGTCCCTCAGCAGGCAAGGGCTGGGCTGCAGGGAGTACGAACCACCGCCGGGGTTGGGCGCGTACTTGTGCCGCGGGCCGGCGCGCAGCTTGGGGCTGGAGCCCGCCTGCTCCACGTAGACCAGCTGCCGCACGTACTCCTTGCCGGCGGGACTGTACTCCAGGCTCAGGAAGCGCTCGGGGCACTTCTGCTTGGTGAGCACCAGCTGCTGGCAGGGCGAGGGGGGGCCCTGCTTGTTGGGCTGGAGGAACGGCCGGGGCTTACGGCCTGGCGACCGCTGGGGAGAGCCGGCCTGGTAGCCCCCGCCAGCCTCGAATTGCACGTCCATGGGGGGCTCATCGTAGATGGGGGCCTGGTACTCCACTGGGGGCTCCTCGTAGAGCGGGGGCTCATAGCCATAGCGCGGGGAGGAGGGCTGCGAGTCCCCGGAGGGCTTTCGGGGCTGGGCCAGCAGTGGGGAGCTGCTCCCTGGGAGCTCAGCCCTCTTCAGGAAGGGTGACGGCCTCCTCTCTGGGAAGAAGATGGTGCCGTCAGCCTCCGGGGCGAAGGTCTGCAGGCTGGGTGAGTGTTGGCTGCCGGAGGGTCTGCGGGAGCGGACCCCAGGTGGGCCGTCTGGGGCGTAGCCATTGCCCTGGGCGGCGAGGAAGCTGGGCTCCCGATCAGCGACCTTGATGAGCATGCGCTCTTTGGCGCCCGAGTTCCACCGCAGCGAGGAGGTCCTGCGTGGGGAGTGGACGGGCACAGGTGACTGCCTGCCTGCTGCTTCTGGGCACGCCCCACCCCCTCGGGGGCTGTAGGCTGCGGCTCCCGCGAACCTTCTGTTGTACACCTTCCTCGCTGGGGTCCCGTGCCCTGGGCAGTGTGGCCTGGAGCCCCTCACACCTGCCCTGCCCCAGCACCCCCAGCCCTCCCTCTGGGGCTCTCCTGGAGCTGCCGCCCACGACCAGGCGTCTGTCTGCTCTGATCCCAGCTCCTGACCGGGCACAGGGCTGCTTCTGTAACTAGAACCGGGGGCGGCCTTACCAGGGTCCTTACTGTGTGGGTGTCTCCGGAGCTGCCTGAACTGCCGGGCAGGCTCCTGGGCTCTGTGTTCCTGCTGAGCAGTGGCGTTGGACCCGTCCCAGTGGTCCGGGTGAGCCCAGCAGGAGCAAGGCACAACACCAGAATCCCATGGCCCCATTTTCCAACTGGGAGCTCCTGTGAGCTCCAAAAAGACTGACTGTCCTCCTCTGACGCTGCCCCAGTCAGCACGCTCACTCCAACATCTGCAGGTGTCCCACTAACACCCGCACCTGGCCAAGGGCACCACAGTCCCTGGAGTCACGCTGTCTGCGTCCTCACCAGTCCTCCCAACTCAGTGCATGAGTCCCACTCACTCATCCGCAATGAGGGAGACCCTGCCCTGGGCAGCACTGCGGGGCAGACACGCAGACGCCATGCCCACACGTGCTCCGCCCCTGGCGGCCCAAGGTGGGCACTGGTCCTGTGTCCACAGCCATGCCTGCTATGCAGGGCGCTGGACCCAGGACGCTGCCAGGGAGAGACGGGGGGCCCCTCCACCCCCTTCCGTCTCCTGGAGGCCACTCAGGTATGGCTATTTGGGACGAATAGCACTTCGTACATCTGCGGCCTGACGTCTTCTACAATTTCCAAATGTTACTTTTACCCTGTTTCCTCTCTCTTCTCTTCTGGAAATCTAATTACAGTCTTTCTTACTGTACACCACGTGGTTTTGTTTTGTTTTTTTTTTTTAGACGGAATCTCACTCTGTCGCCAGGCTGGAGCGTAGTGGCAGCCTCACTGCAGCCTCCGCCTCCCAAGTTCAAGCGATTCTCCTGCCTCAGCCTCCCGAGTAGCTGGGATTACAGGCACCCCACCAGGCCCAGCTAATTTTTGTATTTTTAGTAGAGAGATGGGGTTTCACCATGTTGGCTAGGCTGGTCTCGAACTCCTGACCTCATGATCCGCCCACCTCGGCCTCCCAAAGTGCTGGGATTACAGGTGTGAGACACCGCGCCCAGCCCCACGTGGTTTTCATGCTGTGTTCTGCAGTTCCCATCGCTTGGCAGCTCCACACTTCAGAATATTTTCTTCTCAACTGCCTTCCAGTTTACTACTTTTCTATTCAGCTATGTTTAATCTGCTCTTAAACGCACTGTCTTAGTCCATTCAGGCTTCTATAACAAAATACTACAAACGAGGCAGCTTAAAAATAGGGAATGGCCGGGCATGGTGGCTCACATCTGTAATCCAAAGACTTTGGGAGGCTGAGGCAGGAGGATCACTTGAGCCCAGGGGTTCAAGACCAGCCTGGGCAACAGAGCAGGACCCCATCTCTACAAAAACATAAACCAATTAGCCGAACATGGTGGTGTGCTCCTGTAGTCCCAGCTACTCAGGAAGCTGGGGGAGGAGGATCGCTTAAGCTCAGGGAGGTTGAAGCTGCAGTGAGCCACGATCGCACCACGGCTCTCCAGCCTGGGTGACAGAGTGAGACCCTGTCTAAAAAAAAGTAAATAAATAAAAATAAAAAGAACCCCAGGAATTTGGCCAGGCGTGGTGGCTCACATCCACAATCCCAGCACTTGGGGAGGCTGAGGTGGGAGGATCACTTGAAGCCAGGAGTTTGAGACCAGCCTGGGCAACACAGTGAGACCCCATCTCTAAAACAAACAACAAAAGTAGAAACCCCACACATTTTATAAGCCAGTTGTGTCCCTCTGATTGATGTGGGGTCTTTCTGGACAAGGCCACATTCCCCATTGCCTGGGGGGTTGGTGAGGCAAGGCCAGGAAGACGTGGTACCCCCTGACCTGCCGGCCGTGGGGCAACCTGCTCCAGAACACTGGGCCGTGGGCCCGCTCAGCACGGCCACACCACCCAGGCGAGAAGTCAGGGCAGCAGCCAGGGGCAGAGTGCAGGTGCCTGTTCCTGGGATTTCTGCTCATGGCTGCTGGAGGCTGCTCCCAGCGTGATGCCAGGGGCTAGCCAGGCAGAGTGGATGGTGGCAGCCAGTGTGGCAGGAGCCATCAAACCCTGAGGGCCAGCTGTGGGGTCAACCCCTCCATGGCCTGGGGACACTGAGGGGTGAAGGGCTCCGGAGTTTGGGAGATCGGGGGTTGAACTCCAGTCTGTTGCTCTGTGGCTGCAAGGCTTGGATTTCACTTAACACCCTCCTGCCTTAGTTTCCTCCTCACTTATGATGAAGATTCAACAAAACAACGTGCATGTAGTAAGGCCCTGAGCTCAGCACTGACACCGAAAACCTCAGTCAATGCAAACCATTAGTTTTGCGTATCTGTGACTCTTTTTACCACTTAACAGATACTGCTTTAGGCCTGGGTCAGGCCTAGAGAAGGGCTGGCAGACGGTCCCAGCACAGGGTGCCCTGTCGTGGCCCCAGGGAGGCACCTTCCTGCTGTCCGTCTAGGGTTGCTGGGGGAGGATGGGGGGCTGACAGGTGGCCGGGAGGGTGGGGTGAGTATGAGGAGAGGTGAGGGCACGGGAAAGGCTTGCTGGTCAGATGCCACACTCTATGTCAGGAATGGACATGGGTTCTGCCAGGTTGGGGCAGAGATGAAGAAAGGTAAGAAGGCCAGAGGACCTGCCCACATGCCGATGATCCCACCTGGCCAGGGGAGGAGGCTGGCACTGCCACGCGTGTGTGCCAAGCATCTCCTCAATGCAGGCCGAGGCCTGTGCTGGGTACCCAAGTCACAGATGGGGGATCCCCAAGAGACCCAGACAGTCTCCGCAGGCCACACAGCACAGACACAGTGGCACAGTGGCAGCTAGGTGAGGACCACGCCCCATGGCGTCCAGAGTGTCTCTCGAGGGGTGCCTTGCCCTGCCCCACCCACCCTTCCACCATCTAGGCAGCTCCGCTGTCTCCCTGGGGCAGCTCCTGAGCCTGTGTTCCCCCAACCCCATCGCCTGGCCCTTCTCCTCAGCTCCCCCACATCACAGCCAGTCTCCAGGCCCCGCCAACTGTCATTCTCACCCCTAGTTGGCTGAGCTTGCCCCGGCCCCCGGGAGCACTGAGCAGCACCCATGGCTCAGCTGCCCCTGCTGGGCTTCCTCCTGGGCCATGTCTGCCCTTTCAGCCCATCCGGCCTCCCTGATGGGCCTTCACAGCCCCTCTTCCTGAGCCCAGCTTGTTCCCATCTTTCCAGGGGCAAGTGGAACCCCAGGCCTCTCTCTCCTCACCCTTCTCTAACCTGTCATCTCCTCCTCACCCTCCCTAATTCCCACACCTCTCTGTAGGGCAGGGACACCAGGGCAGAGAAACCATCTCCCCCATCTCTCAATAAATTAACAGAAATCAAACATCACCACACAGGCTGTTCAGTGGACACTTCCAAACTGCAAGGGACGTTGGAAAACCTTAAGAGCGGTCGTGGCCTCTGAAAATGCTGAAGTCAGGCAGGCAGGGCAGATTTGGTGACAGGACGGGATGACACTAAGGGCCCTGAGGGCTGCTTCTCCCAGAGCCTATTTTCGGAGTTAGAATTGGGAGCACTGCACAAAACCAAAGCAAAACAAAACCACAGCCAGAAGCGCGTCCCTGCTGCTGTCGCTCCTAAGAAGCGGCTGCTGTGCCTGCAGAGCCTGGACGGAGCCGGGAGAAGCGTGCGGCGGCAGCAGCCGACAGGCTCCCAACCCAGTGCCGCAGGTTTCCGAGGACAGCGCTCCGCCAGAGTCCCGAAGTACAGACACAGTTATACTCACACAGAACAAGAAACCATATGTCTGGAATTATGCTTGAAAAACAACTTCACTCTCCAGGCCCTGTAACTTCACATTCGCCTGTGTTCCCTCTGGGCCTGACCCCCTGCCAGGCTGCCTGCCAGGGCGACCCCACTGCTATCCCTGCTATTCTAGGTGTGGTCTCTTGATACCCTGAGTGCTGGTATCAAGCTGGTGAGATTTTTTTTTTCTATCTCAATATGCAGAGAACACCAGAAACAGTGTGCTTTTACCAGGCTGAGGTAGTAGTACGCCTTCGCTGTACTCAGGGCTGGGTCAGCTCCCTGGCTTTTGTTTATAATTTCCTTTTTTTTTTTCCTGAGTGAACTGTGTCCATATAATTTATTTCACAGGGGCTTTATTTCTTGCCATCTCACATGGCATCACACTGGTCCATTATGCTGATAGCAATTTGTGAAAGGAAGCACCAGGCATGCTCTGGGGGCAGAGTGGGGCTTCCAAGGCCTCCAGAGCCCAGCGGGCCTGGCTGGCTCTCACCTATTCTGCTCTCAGCCCCGTGAGGCTGGCATGGGGCTGGACACCAGCTCTCCTCCCACTTCCCAGAAGCACCCGCATGGCTGTGGCAGCCCACACCCAGGCCTCCAGCATGTCCAGAGGAAAGCTTCACTCCTGATGGGAGTCCAGGTGAGCTGAGGGCGGGATCTCCTACGAGTGGCCACAGTGGGACCCTGGCACGCTCCGCGCTCCACCCCAGGAGATGTTAGCACTGATGTAATTGTGCCCAGCTTGCTGCATGGCAGGCCCTCTCACTGCCTCCCCAAGGAAGGTAAGTTCCCTCTTTCCAGAAGCCCCAGATCATAGGAACAACTGGCTTGGCAGATTCAGCTAGGTGCCTGCTCTCAACCAGTCTACAAGTGCAACTCCGGCGAGCATGAGTCCCACCTCCACGTATCATGAGAACACACAGAGCAAGCAGGTTTCAGCAAAAAGGACTGACAACAACGTCTCAGGACAGGGTCTGGCTATCCACTTCTCCACCCTGCTCCACCTTCCCAGCTAAACATGCATGCATCACCCCAGGGCACAACCCCCCCGAGGCAGTACCCTGCTGCCGCACACTGGCAGGCCTCCCTCAACACCCCGTGGGCCCAGCCTCTTCTTCCAGACACCACTGGACCTCTGTCCCAAGGTCTCAGCGACAGGACGACAGTGACAGGGGAGGGCCATGAGGAGGTGGCCAAGCTGCCTGGTGTGGAGCAGCCCCCAACCAGGCCACTGGAGGAGGCCAGGCTGCCATCACCACACTGGCCAAGGGCCAGGGATCGCCCTCAGGGATGCACGGCACTACTCACAGCAAACGCTGGGCTGGGCTGCCCAATGCAGTGGTAAGGCCTCTTCTCCCCGCCAGGTCCAGAGGGAGCCCAATGCCCCACACAGAACTCCATGTGGGCTGTCTCCTCCCAGCCATTAGTTTATGGCCCAGAGGTGCAGCTGCTGGCCCTGTGTCAGGGGGCCCTGGTCAGCACATGGATGTACTCGTGGTCTGAACAGGGATCTTCAGCAGGCTGAATCGTCAGCCAGGTGAAAGGTGCCAGGCTCTGAGAGGGGCCAAAGGCACAACAGAGGCAGAGTCCATAGGAAGTGCAGCCAGTGGAGGGTTGCGGGAGCTGTGGATCTCCAGGAGGACGTTGGACCTTCGTGGAGACCAGGACCTGGTGTGTCAGCTCGTGGGGCCAGAGGCGGCTCCATGGGGCTGAAGGAGGCCGAGCCACCCGAGTGGCCTGGTAGGTGTGAGGGGCAGGACGCTGGGGCGGGCTTAGCTCAGCGACCCACCCCCTATTCCTGACACCCCCAGAGAGGCCAGAAGGTCCTCCTCACCTCACCTGGGACACCTGCTTCCCTGAAAGCTCTGTGGGTGCCACAGATGAGCTCAGGGATACTGCCAGTGAGTCGGGCCCTTGATCCTGGGGGAGAATGGCACCCTGGGGATGGCAGAGCTGAGGTAGTGCTTGGCAAACAAAGACCAGCTGGGCAAGTCCACCACGAAAGATGCAGTCGCTTTGGTCCACTAAGCACACGCCGGGTCCACGGGAAGCCCCAAGGCTGGTGACCAGAGCCAGGACCTGATCTGCCACAGTGGGGGTGGCCCTTCCACTACGAGCTCTGTCACTTTGCAGTGACCACTGAGTCAGCTGCCCAGATCCATCTCATTGATGAGGAAACGGAAGCTCGGGAAGGCTATAAAACCTGTCCTCCATCAAACAGCCACACTGCTGGGACTAGGGCAGGCTCTAATTCCCTGCCACAAGCCTAATGTTCAACAAATACGAATGTAAGAAACAAACCGTTACCACTTCCAAGCTCCAGCTGTTCCATCGTCTGTGCAGAACGCCAGAGACCCCTCGGGTCCTCCAGTTCCTCCCCAGCACCACAGTGCCCCTGGGTGGCCCGTGCTGCCGACACCCACCCCCCTACAGAAACAGCAGCTGGCCCTAGCCCTGCATCTCCCACAGCAAAATGGTCACCACCCGGCCAAGGAGGAGAAATCCAGGTGCCTGCCTCTGCCTGGATATCCTGGGAGGTGGAGGGAGCGCCCTGCCCACCCAGCGTGAAGGCAGTAGGGTCTTGGGGGGGTCTCCAGAACCTTCCAGCAGTCTGTGAGGCTGACCCACGGCTACTGGAAGCCAAAGCCCACCCCTCCGCTGTGACTAGCGCCAACCTTCCAGATGGGCCTGGCAAGTGCTTTGGCACGTGTGGCCTGAGCTGCCAGGGGTGGACCTAACTGAGGACCCTCCAGCACTCTGCTGCTCCACCAGAGGCTGAGGGAAGCACCGCAGGCTCCAGGCTGCCTAAGCCAGGCAGAGACCAAGTTCCTAGACAGGGGCTGCCAATGGGCCCGGGGCAGCTCTAAGGGGCTCCTGCCCACGCCCCTGGCCCTGTGGCCTCCACGGCCATTCCAGCTCTCGGTCTGTGGTGTTGCTGCTATGCGCCAGGCACCTCCCACTCGCAGTTAGCCTGGCTCGCTGAGGAAGTCGTCCTCCATCAGCAACGGCCACGCCTGAGAGATGGGCCCTACCTGTAGTGAAGAAGCTGGCTGTCCGCACTGTAATCCCGGTAAATCTCATAGTCTTTCTCAAGGAACACTCCTGGTGGTGAAGAACTGAAACACAGTAAAATGAAAGAGACATGAATGTAAGTGCAATCATTTAAAAATACGCACACTTACCATAAGCAGCTGCTCTCTGACTTAAAAATGTGGCACTGCCACCTCAATTTCCTGGAAATAACCTGGCTCCTGCCCACAGGCTGTATTCTTCATCTTCTGCCCTGAGTCCACCTCCTTCCAGGAGGGAGACACCACTGTGGGCCATCCAGAGGCCAGGGGGCAGCTGGGACACCTGGATTTCAGAAGCTGGAACCACTGGAGCTGGGGCTACTGTTCTAAGGGCATAGAGATGGGTTAGTGAGAATCACAGCTTCAGCCAGACATAAAAAGATGCCCCGGGAAGGAAGCATGGTTAGAAATACTCTTGAGGGCCGGGCGCGGTGCTCACGCCTGTAATCCCAGCACTGTGGGAAGCCAAGGCGGGATCACGAGGTCAGGAGATCGAGACCATCCTGGCTAACACGGTGAAACCCCGTCTCTACTAAAAATACAAAAAATTAGCCAGGCGTGGTGGCGGGCGCCTGTAGTCCCAGCTACTCCGGAGGCTGAGGCAGGAGAATGATGTGAACCCGGGAGGCGGAGCTTGCAGTGAGCCGAGATTGCGCCACTGCACTCCAGCCTGGGAGACAGAGCAAGACTCCGTCTCAAAAAAAAAAAAAAAAAAAAAAAGCCTTGGAGACTGTGACTGCTGAAGGTCAGGGCCTGGAACATAACAAATAGCTGTGAAATGAATGGCTGAGCAGGCGATTATCCCGATAGCTATTCACGGGTATGTGATCAAACCGATAAGTATTTATAATTTAAAACAACTCTCAGTAGTCCAGAAGTAGAAGAAAATTTACTTAATCTGATTAAGAATATCCAAATTAAACTCAAGGCCTTCACAGTATTCAGCGGCAAAAGGCTGAACCTTCACAGTATTCAGTGGCAAAGGCTGAACCTTCACAGTATTCAGTGGCAAAGGCTGAACCTTCACAGTATTCAGTGGCAAAGGCTGAACCTTCACAGTATTCAGTGGCAAAGGCTGAACCTTCACAGTATTCAGTGGCAAAGGCTGAACCTTCACAGTATTCAGTGGCAAAAGGCTGAACCTTCATTGTATTCGGCGGCAAAAGGCTGCAAGCAAAAGGCTGAAAGCATACTCATGAAAGTCAGGGGCAAGAATTATTTATCTTTACCACCATTGTTTAATACAGTTTTGGAGGTGCTAGGCAGTGCAATCGGACAAGAAAAAAAAAAACCACAAAAGATTCAAATATTTGAAAGGAAGACATAAAAATGATCATCAGTTGTCAGCCTAGAGAAATTAAAACAATCGAATGGGAAACTACCAGCAGTGCTGAGAGACTTCACTTACGCACCACCTGCCATCAGAGGCCGTGCTGTGTGGTGGTGACTGGCTGGAAACCAAGCTCACCTTTATTAAAGCAACAGTAACAACAAAAGTACTAGGCACAGATTAGTGAGGAATGTGCTGTATCAATATGAATAAAACTGTAAGGTCTTGTTGAGACATATAAAGGAAGACGTGAATACATAAGAGAAACACACACTCCTGGATGGGAAAATTCAATAAATATAAAGATATGACTTCTTTCTAAATTAGTTAAAATGCTTAATGTCTTTTTTTTTTTTTGTCGGGGGGATGGAGTCTCACTCTCTCACCCTGGCTTGAGTGCAATCTTGATTTCAGCCCACTGCAACCTCCATCTCCCAGCTTCAAGCAATTCTCCTGGCTCAGCCTCCCAAGTAGCTGGGACTATAGGTGCCTGCCACCACGCCTGGCTAATTTTTGTGTTTTTATTAGAGACGGGGTTTTGCCATGTTGGTCAGGATGGTCTTGAACTCCTGACATCAGGTGATCCACCTGCCTTGGCCTCCCAAAGTGCTGGGATTACAGGCGTGAGCCACCGCACCTGGCCATGGAATTCTAGTAATAATTTCATTCAGTGGTGAGAGTAGGGAGCTAAAGAAAAATGTTCAGCGGGAGTGCTTTCAGAACTTAAGAATGTTCGGTATGTTCACCCCAACTCTGCTCCCTGCAAAAAGCCCCATATAACAATAGCTGAGAAGTAATCCAGAAAGGGTGATATAAACAGTAATATAAAGCTACATAATTAGGCTGGGCACAGTGGCTCATGCCTGTAATCCCAGCACTTTGGGAGGCTGAGGCAGGTGGATCACTTGAGGTCAGGAGCTCGAGACCAGTCTGGCCAACATGGCAAAACCTCGTCTCTACTAAAAATACAAAAACTAGGGCCAGGCACAGTAGCTCACGCTGTAATCCCAGCACTTTGGGAGGCCGAGGCGGGCAGATCACAAGGTCAAGAGTTCAAGACCAGCCTGGCCAATATGGTGAAACTCCGTCTCTACTAAAAATATAAAAAATTAGCCAGGTGTGGTGGTGTGCACCTGTAGTCCCAGCTACTTGGGAGGCTGAGGCAGGAGAATGGCGTGAACCTGGGAGGCAGAGCTTGCAATGAGCTGAGATTGCACCACTGCACTCCAGCCTGGGCAACAGAGCGAGACTCTGTCTCAAAAAAAAAAAAAAAAAAAAAAAAAACACAAAAAAAACTAGCCGGTGCGGTGACGCATGCCTGTGGTCACAGTATCAGGAGAATCGTTTGAACCCGGGAGGCGGAGCTGCAGTGAGCCGAGATCGTGCTACTGCACTCCAGCCCGGGTGACAGAGCGACTTTGTCTCAAAAAAAAAAAAAAAAGCTACATAATTAAAGCAGTGTGGTACTAGTAGACGGATGGATTCTGGAATGCAACAGAAAGCCCAAGTATTGATCCAAATCTATACAAGAATTCAGGAGACAGGGATTAAAATTTCTGTACGCAGCAAGTAGGCTGGAGACCAGTTGCGTGTCTGACGACAGGGACTAGGTGAGCACATTGCCCCTACTGAGAAATAGGGCGTGGCTGCTGAAATACGGTCGTGGCAAAATGTTTTAGAAATCTCAAAGATACATGCCAGAAAATTAAGGCAGGCTGATGACCCCTTATCTAAAATGCTTGGGATCAGAAGTTTTTTGGATTTTGGAATATCTACATATATACATATATACATAATGAGGTATCCTGGGAATAGGACCCAAGTCTAAACACAGAATTCACTTATGTTTCATATATACCTTATCCACATAGCCTGAAGGCAATTTTATATAATATGCTTAATAATTCTGTGCATGAAACAAAGTTTTGACTGTGTTTTAATTGCAACCTATCACATGAGGTCAGATGTGGAAGTTTCCACTTGTGGCATCATGTTGACACTCAAAACGTTCCAGATTATGGAGCATTTTGAATTTTGTGTGCTTGGCCTGTGGTAGACAGCACTAACATCTACTACAAGTGTTTATTTTCTTTTATGTAATTATACATATCTTCTATGACTAACGTACATTGCTTCTCAAATAAAAAGGTCATTTAAAAAATGTTTTAAAATCAGTCGTATAAACAAATGGCAAACTTGCCGGGCACAGTGACTCACGCCTGTAATTCCAGCACTTTGGGAGGCCAAGGTGGGTGGATCACTTGAGGTCAGGAGTTCGAGACCAGCCTGGCCAACATGGTGAAACCCCATCTCTACTAAAAATACAGTAAGTAGCCAGGTGTGGTGGCGGATGCCTGTAATCCCAGCTACTTGGGAGGCAGAGGCAGGAGAATCGCTTGAACCCAGGAGGCAGAGGTTGCAGTGAGCTGGGATCTTGCCATTGCACTCCAGCCTGGGCAACAGAACGAGACTCCGTCTCAAAAAAAACAAAAGAAAATAAAAAAACGAATGGCAAACGTTAAAGTTGGCTGGTGGTCAATATCTTCAAACACATAATTATGGTACAGAACAAAAAGCTAGAAATATGGAATATGCCTAGATGGAAAACCATATAGGCAAAGACATCTATAAGATTGCTGTATCTGTATCAGCGCATCCCTCCTGCTGTTTCTGACTCGTCACCAAAAGATGACTGAGGTCCTGCAAGTGGGCCTTCAATGTCAAGCTCTTGAGGACCAGCGGAGTGTGGGTTATTCTGTTATTGAATTAGATGAATATCACGTTCCCAAGGCAGTAATGCTATGGCTGTGCTAAAAGAACATGACGTCAGCACTACTAGAGCAAGTACTCGTCACAATAGACTCAACTTCCACAACTGTCAGAAACATTTTAAACAGAAACAGAAACTCTGAAGCGGAGTATTTCATCACGGCGGAATTACTTTACAAAAATAAAAATGACCCTCACACTAATGTATGTTCTAACGTGGCTCACTTGTTAGCCAAGCAGGGAAAACTGTTCACTGATGGGAAGTTATTTACATTGTGTTGATTATGGCATCTAAAACTGTGTCAAGAGATGATAAACTTGCTTAAGACTATAAGCCTTCTGGCAAGAACAGTTGCTTGAGGAGTTGAGGACAGTGAGAGCAACACAACAGCCCTAGGACCCCAGTGTTTCCATCAGACTCCAGTGTTTCCATCAGACTCCAGTGTTTCCATCAGACTCCAGCGTTTCCGTCGCACCCCAGCGGTTTCCGTCGCACCCCAGCGGTTTCCGTCGCACCCCAGCGGTTTCCGTCGCACCCCAGCGGTTTCCGTCGCACCCCAGCGGTTTCCGTCGCACCCCAGCGGTTTCCGTCGCACCCCAGCGGTTTCCGTCGCACCCCAGCGGTTTCCGTCGCACCCCAGCGTTTCCGTCGCACCCCAGCGTTTCCGTCGCACCCCAGCGTTTCCGTCGCACTCCAGCGGTTTCCGTCGCACCCCAGCGGTTTCCATCACACTCCAGCGGTTTCCATCACACTCCAGTGTTTCCATCACACCCCAGTGGTTTCCTTGGCTCTTGATGAGCTGACAGACATTACTGGTACTGCTGTGTTTGAAGGAGTCAATGTTGAGCTTGAAGTGACCAAAGAATTAGCCTCTATCACTTGCTCTATGTGGAACAACTAGAACACACAGTATTTTCAAATAAGTTGTGAAAATACTAATTTTGTATGACCTGAAGTGGAATCTACTAAGATGAACTACAACTGATCATGCTAAGAATACACGTGGATCAGAAAAGGCTTACTTAGACAAACTTACAAGTCTTATGAAAACTGAAGATAACGTGAAAATATAAGCCTACGTTTATTGTGTTATTCATTAGCAGCTACTTTGTGAAAAGTATTTGAATCTATTAGGAGTTACTGAAACAGTGGCACCAACATGAACTTCATGCACTCTCATGACTCAGCCATCATTAGTTCCATGAATTTTAGTCAGAAATCGATGATAAATATTCTCACTTTCCGACCACACAAAGTTCAACACCTTAGCAGTGGCAAAGTTTTATTGTCATTTTTTAGAAAACTCTGGGCCAAGACTAAAATTCTCTGCATGAGAAAAACCTCCCTCAACCACTATTAAACATGAAAAGGGCTGGGCACCATGGCTCAGCCCTAAAATCCCAATGCTTTAGGGGGCTGAGTTCAGAGGATCACTTGAGGCGAGGAGTTCAAGACCAGCCTGGCAAGACAGTGAGACCCTATCTCTACAAAAAAAAAATAGTAATAAAAGAAAATTAGCTGGGCACAGTGGCATATGCCTATAGTCCTAGCTGCTCTGGAGGAGAATCACTGGAGCCCAGGAGTTCAAGACTGCAGTGAGCTGTGATCACACCACTGCATTCTAGCATGGGTAACAGCGAGACCTTGTATCTAAAAGAAAAAAAATAAATAAATAAACAAACGCACAATTAATGACTTTGGAAATTAATATTTGTTGTAGACTTGACAACATTTCTTAATGAATTCAACCTAACATTACAAAGCAAACAGTGCTTATGTGCAAAACTTATATTGCAGTAAAGTTATTTCAATGACAACTAATGTCTGAATCATAAGTAATGTCAAGCTGCTTTATCTACTTCCCATGGTGTCTAAAATTAAAACAGAAAGTGAGATTTCCATTCCCACACAAATTTGCAGCAGATATATTTTCTGAGCTCAAAATATAGATCCAGCAGAATTTGATAAATGCCTTCCAAATCATATGCTCATGGATTGATACCAGTATTTGGCAGTACCTCTCTGTGTAAAAAGACATTTTTGCAGATGAAGCATGTAAAATATCATCACAAATAACAACAGATGAACATCTGCAGTTGGTTCTGATAGTCAGGAATGCCAACTTCTTTTGGTTTCTCTGAGCAGCAGCACTGGCCCCCGTTGTCCCCTGAGCACACCAAATGCTCCTCCTTCTTGGGACGTGGCACTCGGTGCTTCCTCTGCTGGGATGGCTTCCCCTCATACATCAACAACTTTTGCTCACAAGATTTAAGTTCTTGCTCCTCAAAATGCACTGAATCTCTACCAATAACTTGGAGACGGGGAAAAATGGGATCTATTACAAGAAAACTCAATCAGTTGAAACTAACCACAAACTGACACAAATGAAAGCAGTTGAGAAAGACATTAAAAGTTACTAAAGTTGTATTCCATATGTTCAAAAAGCTAGAGAAACGACTGAACATGTTAAGTAAAGACGTAAAATATACAAAAAAGAACCCAATCAAAGTTCTAGAGATAAGCATTATGATGACTGAAATGAAAAATACACTGGGGCTTGGCATGGAGGCTCACGCCTACAATCCTAGCACTTTGAGAGGCTGAGGCAGGAGGACCACTTGAGGCCAGGAGTCTGAGACCAGCCTGGGCAACATAGTGAGATCTCTTAAAAAAAAAAAAAAAGGCCAGGCACGGTGACTCAGCCTGTAATCCCAGTACTTTGGGAGGCCGAGACGGGGGCAAATCATCTGAGGTCAGGAGATCGAGACCAACCTGACCAATATGATGAAGCCCTGTCTCTCCTAAAACACACAAAAATTAGCTGGGCGTGGAAGCATGTGCATGTAATCCTAGCTACTCCGGAGGCTGAGACAGGAGAATCGTTTGAACCCGGGAGGCAGAGATTGCTGTGAGCTGAGATTGCGCCATTACACTCCAGCCTGGGCAACAAGAGCGAAATTCCATCTCAAAAAAAAAATTATATACATATAAATTAGCCAGGTGTGGTAATGTGTGCCTGTAGTCTCAGCTACTTGCGAGGCTGAGAGGATTGTCTGGGCCCAGGAGTTTGAGGCTGCAGTGAGCCGAGACGGCATCACTGCATTCCAGCCTGGGCAACAACAAGGCCTTGCCTCAAAATAAAACCAAACCAAACCCACCACTAGAAAGAAAAAAAGGTTAGTGAATTTGAAAGCACAACAATAGAAATGATCCAAAATTAAACCTACAAAAAACAAAGAGGAAAAATAAAGAAAAACGAGAAAGTGGGACTGAGTGCAGTAGTTCATGCCTGTAATCCCAGCACTCTGGGAGGCCAAGTCAGGTGGATTACTTGAGGTCAGGAGTTCAAGGCCAGCCTGGGCAATGTGGCGAAACCCCGTCTCTACTAAAAATACAGAAATTAGCCAGGTGTGGTGGCAGGCACCTGTAATCCCAGCCACTCGGGAGGCTGAGGCAGGAGAATCGCTTGAACCCAGGAGGTGGAGGTTGCAGGAAGCAGAGATTGCGCCACTGCACTGCAGCCTGGGTGACAGAGCGAGACTCCATCTTAAAAAAGAAAAGAAAAGAAAGTGGAAACCATCCCATGGAGTGAGAGAGCTGCAGGATGACTTCAAGTGACCTGACACATAACTGCAGTGCTGGGTGGGGGTGTGAGCACAAACACACTCTAGGGAAAAGGCCAGGCATGCTGGCTCACACTTGTCGCACTATGGGAGACTGAGGCAGGAGGATCCCTTGAGCCCAGGAGTTTGAGACCAGCCTGGGAAAAACATAGAGAGACCCCATCTCTACAAAAAAAAAAAAAAAAAAAAAAAAAAGGGCTGGGTATGGAGGTGCGCAAACTTGTGGTCCCAGCTACTCATGAAGCAGAGGTGGGAGGATCGCTTGAGCCCAGGAGGTTGAGGCTGCCATCATCTGTGATTGTGCCATTGCACTTCAGCCTGGGCTACAGAGTGAGACCCTGTCTCAAAAAAGAACAAAAAGTTTTGTTTTGGGAGAAAAAATGACTGAAAATTTCTCAAACGTGATGAAGACTATAAACTGATAGGTCCAAGAAGCTACACGAACCCCAAGCACAAGGAATGTGAAGAAAATGACATAAACCCCTATCTGAAGCAAATTGCTTACAATGAGCAAAACAGAGAAAATAAAGGAGCTAGAGCCAGGTGTGGTGGCTCATTCCTGCAAATCCGGTGCTTTGGGGGCTGAGGCAGGTGGATCGCTTGAGTCCAAGAGTTTGAGACCACCCTGGGCAAGGTGGTAAAACCCCATCTCTACCAAAAATACAAAAGTAAGCTGGGTGTGGTGGTGCGCACCTGTGGTCCCAGGTGCTGAGGTGGGAGGACAGTTTGAGACTGGGAGGCAAAGGGTGCAATGAGCAGAGATCACACCATTCCACTCCAGCCTGGGAGACAGAGCCAGACCCTGTCTCAAAAAAATAGAATGAAATTGGCTGGGTACGGTAGCTCATGCCTGTAATCCCAGCACTTTGGGAGGCCAAGGTGGGCAAATCACTTGAGGTCAGGAGCTCGAGGTCAGCCTGGCCAAAATGGTGAAATCCCGGCTCTACTAAAAATATAAAATTAGGCCGGGCGCGGTGGCTCACGCTTGTAATCCCAGCACTTTGGGAGGCCGAGGCGGGTGGATCACGAGGTCAGGAGATCGAGACCACAGTGAAACCCCGTCTCTACTAAAAATACAAAAAAAAAAAAACAATTAGCCGGGCGTGGTGGCGGGCGCCTGTAGTCCCAGCTACTCGGAGAGGCTGAGGCAGGAGAATGGCGTGAACCTGGGAGGCAGAGCTTGCAGTGAGCCGAGATTGCACCACTGCACTCCAGCCTGGGTGACAGAGCGAGACTCCGTCTCAAAAAAAATAAATAAAATAAAATAAAAATATAAAATTAGCTGGGCATGGTGGTGTGTGCCTGTAATCCCAGATACTTGGGAGACTGGGGCAGGAGAATTGCTGGAAACCAGGAGGTGGAGGTTGCAGTGAGCCGAGATCGTGCCACTGCACTCCAGCCTGGGTGACAGAGTGAGACTCCATCTTAAAAAAAGAAAAAAAAAAGAAATAAAGCAGCTAGACTGAAAAGACACATTATGTAAAGGAATATAAAGATAAGAATGACAGCTGATTTCTTGTTAGAAATGATGCAAGCCAGAAGACAATGAAGTGGCAAAAAGGAATAAATCTTAACCTACACCCAGCAAAAGTAGCTTTCAAAAATGAATATGAGGCCTGGCGTGGTGGCTGATGTGGCTGGCAAGCCACCGAGGTGCCAAGGCAAGAGACCGAGGGCACGAGCTGTTCCAGTATAATAAAATACCTAAAATAAGAATAGTTATACTAGATATAGATCTTAGATATGATTATATATGAATATCATTAATCATTAGTTTGTAGCAAACATTAGTTTGTAGCAATTACTCTTTATTTACCAATATTTACCAATATTATATTATATTATACTATACTATAATATATTATAATATATATAATATTTACCAATATTATATTATACTATACTATACTATATTATAATATATATAATATAATTTTTACCAATATTATAATAATCCCTGCTCTGTAATCATAATCTAGGAAAAACCAGGCCATACAGAGATAGGAGCTGAGGGGACATAGTGAGGAGTGACCAGAAGACATGAGTGCGGGCCTTCTGTTATGCCCAGACAGGGCCACCAGAGGGCTCCTTGGTCTAGCGGTAACCCCAGGGTCTGGGAAGACGCCAGTTGCCAAGTGGACCATGGTCTAGCGGTAGCGTCAGTGCCAAGGAACAACACCCGCTACTTAGCAGACTGGGAAAGGGAGTCTCCTTTTCCCCGGGGGAGTTTAGAGAAGACTCTGCTCCTCCACCTCTTGTGGAGGGTCTGACACCGGTCAGGCTTTCCCTCAGTTATCCGGAGGCCTAACCATCTCCCTGTGATGCTGTGCTTCAGTGGTCACGCTCCTAGTCCACATTCATGTTCCATCCTGTACACCTGGCTCTGCCTTTTAGATAACAGTAGTAAATTAGTGAAAGTACTAAAAGTCTCTGATATCAGAAATAATGGCCTAAGCTGTCTCCTCTCTCTCCCTCTCTCTCTGCCTCGGCTGCCAGGCAGGAAAGGGCCCCGTCCAGTGGACACATGACCCATGTGGCCTTACCTATCATTGGAGATGGCTCACACTCAACCCTAACCCTGCCCCTTTCTCTTGTATCCAATAAATATCAGCATAGCCTGGCATTGGGGGCCACTACCAGTCTCCACGTCTTGGTGGTAGTGGTCCCCCGGGGCCCAGCTGTCTTTTATCTCTTTGTCTTGTGTCTTTATTTCTACAATCTCTCGTCTCCACACATGGGGAGAAACCCACCGACCCTGTGGGGCTGGACCCTACAGGCTGATGCCTGTAATCCCAGCACCTTGGGAGGCTGAGGTGGGTAGATCACCTGAGGTCAGGAGTTTGAGATCAGCCTGGCCAACATGGTGAACTCTCGTCTTTACCAAAAAAATACAAAAATTAGCTGGGTGTGGTGGTGCACCCCTGTAGTCCCAGCTACTCGGGAGGCTAAGGCAGGAGAATCACATGAACCTGGCAGGCAGAGGTTGCAGTGAGCCGGGATCGCACCACTGCACTCCAGCCTGGGCAACAGAGTGAGACTCTGTCTCAAAAAAAAAAAAAAAGATGGAAGACTTTTTCAAAAATACAAAAGCTAAAAGAAGTCATTACCAGCAGACTTGCACTTCAGTAAATGTTACATGAAGTCCTTGAAGCAGAAAGAAATGCCACCAGATGGACACAAATCTGGATCCACACAAGCAATCAAGAGCACAGGAAACAGGAACTGTGTGGGCTGATGTAGAAATGTCTGCTTAGTATTAAAATCTCTTTAAAAGATAACTGACTAAAGTACAAATGATAACAATGTATTAAGACATTGATAACATGTAGAAAAGTAACATACTTGACAGCAGCAGGACAAAATTAGAGAGAAATGGAGCCTAATAAATGCTGTTAGGTTCTTACACCATTTACGAAGCAGGATAATATCATTTGAAAGTCGACTATGGTAAGTTAATACAAGACAATACATAAACCCTAAAACAATCAGTAAAAAATAGCAAAGAGCCATAATTAAGAATCCAACAAAAGGAGATAAAGGTGAATTTAAAAATGCTCGATTAGTGCAGAAGGAAAAAAAAGAGGAAAAAGGGATTGAGAACAAGAGAGACAACAAACCAAACAGCGAGACAACAGATTTAAGCCTAACCCTAACCCTAACTCTAACCCTAACCCTGACCAACCCTATCCCTAACGCAAAGCCTAACCCTAACCCTAACCCTAAACCTAAACCTAACCCTAACCCTAAACCTAAACCTAACCCTAACCCTGACCCAACCCTAACCCTAACCCAAAGCCTAACCCTAACCCGGACCCTAACCCTAACCCTAACCAAATAAATCATCACATTGTGTTAATGGTCTAAATTCCCCCATAAACAGACAGAGATGTTCAGACTGAATAAAAACGTGTGACCTAATAATGTGATGCCTACAAGAAAACTCATAATAAAGACAAAAGAATAGGTAAAAAGTAAAGGGTTGAAAAAAGAGATACCATGCTAACATGAATCAAATTAATATTGGAGTGCCAATATTAATGTAAGTAGATTTTGGTGCAAAGAATATTTCTAGGAACAAAGAGGGTCAATGATGAAGGGATTAATTTGTCAAGAAGACAAAATCCTAAATGTTTATGTACCTAACTACAGAGCCCCAAAATACTCCTGGGTATTTTCTGAGAGAAATAAAAATGTATGTCCAAACAAAGACTTGTACATGAACGTTCATAGCAGTTTTATTTGTAATAGCCCAAACGTGCAAACAACCCAAATGCCCATCAGAAGGCGGTACATCCATACAATGGTATACTACTAAGCAGTGAAAAAGGAATAAACTACGGATACATGTAACAACATGTCAAAACAATTACATGGAGTGAGTGAAAAAGGAATAAACTATGGATACATGTAACAACATGTCAAAATAATTACAGGGAGTGAAAGATGACAGACAAAAAAGAGTGCATACTGCTTCAGTCCTTTCATGTAAAATTCTACAAAACACAAATTAATCTATAGTGAAACAGGTAGACAAATGGTTCCTTAGGAATGTGGGTGATTGTGCGGAGACAGGTGGGAGGGGAACAGGAGGGCAAGGAGACTTCTGGCACCAGTGGAAAGTGCACTACCTTAATTGTGGTGATGGTCATGGGTGTGTACATACATCAAGACTTATCAAAATGTATGCTTTAAATGTGTGTGGTTTATTGCCTTTCAATTTTCCTTCCATAAAGTTGACACACTTGAAGAGATACAAACATCAGAGAAAGGGCAGGAAGACATCCATCCAAATGTTAACAAAAACACACAGAGTAGTGGGTGTGGGGAATATGAAGACAGAGAGGGCAACAGAAAAGCGTATATGCTGAGGCTAGGCGCGGTGGCTCAGGCCGGTAATCCCATCACTTTGGGAAGCTGGGGCGGGCAGATCACTTGAGGTCAAGAGTTCGAGGCCAGCCTGGCCAACATGGTGAAACCCCGTCTCTACTAAAAATACAAAAATTAACCAGGCGTGGTGGTTCATGCCTGTAATCCCAGCTACTCAGAAGGCTGAGGCAGGAGAATTGCTTGAACCTGGGAGGCGGAGGTTGCAGTGAGCCGAGATCGCACCATTGCACCCCAGCCCGGGTGACAAGAGTGAAACTCTGTCTCAAAAAAAAAAAAAAAAAAAGCTTATAAGCCGAGCAGAACATGAGATGATGAACTGAACCCTCTTGTTGCATCCGCAATCTCATCAATGACTGGAACAATCCTCCCAAACAAAAGATGGGTGTTTGGACTAGATTTAAAAAATAAACCAAACAGCTATACATCATTTACAAGAAATAGACTGGATGGATAAAGGAGGCAAATTCTAACCAAAGAGAAACAACGGCACCACAAACTCTAAAAGTTGACTTCAAGGCAAGAAGACTGTGAGGGGTAAAGAGGATTAGACGCAATGACAATAGGAAAAGTCTGGCAGGAAAATGATTCTAAACTTACGAGCGACCAACTCACTGCTTCAATACATAAGAACTGGAAATGGACAGATTTTAAAGGAGAAATGAACAAATTCTGCTATTCTAGGAGGAGACTTTAACTCTCAGAATGGAGAGACCAGGTAGAAAAAAATAGGTTGAAAAGATCAACAAAATTGGTACACTGCTAGCAAGACTAATAAAGAAGAAAAGAGAATAATCAAATAGACGCAATAAAAAATGATAAAGGAGATATCACCATGATCCCACAGAAATACAAACTACCAATAGCGAATACTATAAACACCACTACACAAATAAAATAGAAAATCTAGAAGAAATGGATACATTCCTGGACACATACACCCTCCCAAGACTAAACCAGAAATAAGTTGAATCTCTGAATAGACCAATAACAGGCTCTGAAATTGAGGCAATAATTAATAGCCTACCAACCAAAGAAAGTCCAGGACCAGATGGATTCACGGCCGAATTCTACCAGAGGTACAGAGAGGAGCTGGTACCATTCCTTCTGAAACTATTCCAATCAATAGAAAAAGGGGGAATCCTCCCTAACTCATTTTATGAGGCCAGCATCATCCTGATACCAAAGCCTGGCAGAGACACGACAAAAAAAGAGAATTTTAGACCAATATCCCTGATGAACATCGATGCGAAAATCCTCAATAAAATACTGGCAAACCGAATCCGGCAACACATCAAAAAGCTTATCCACCATGATAAAGTTGGCTTCATCCCTGGGATGCAAGGCTGGTTCAACATACGCAAATCAATAAATGTAATCCATCACATAAACAGAACCAATGACAAAAACCACATGATTATCTCAACAGACGCAGAAAAGGCCTTCAACAAATATCAACAGCGCTTCATGCTAAAAACTCTCAATAAACTAGGTATTGATGGGACGTATCTCAAAATAATAAGAGCCATAAATAATGAGAAACCCACAGCCAATATCATACTGAATGGGCAAAAACTGGAAGCATTCCCTTTGAAAACTGGCACAAGACAAGGATGCCCTCTATCCCCACTCCTATTCAACATAGTGCTGGAAGTTCTGGCCATGGCAATCAGACAAGACAAAGAAATAAAGGGTATTCAATTAGGAAAAGAGGAAGTCAAATTGTCCCTGTTTGCAGATGACATGATTGTATATTTAGAAAAACACATTGTCTCAGTCCCAAATCTCCTTCAGCTGATAAGCAACTTCAGCAAAGTCTCAGGATACAAAATCAATGTGCAAAAATCACAAGCATTCCTATACACCAATAACAGACAAACAGAGAGCCAAATCATGAGTGAACTCCCATTCACAATTACTACAAAGAGAATGAAATACCTAGGAATCCAACTTACAAGGGATGTGAAGGACCCCTTCAAAGAGAACTACAAACCACTGCTCAACGAAATAAAAGAGGATACAAACAAATGGAAGAACATTCCATGCTCATGGATAGGAAGAATCAATATCATTAAAATGGCCATACTGCCCAAGGTAATTTATAGATTCAATGCCATCCCCATCAAGCTACCAATGACTTTCTTCACAGAATTGGAAAAAACTACTTTAAAGTTCAGATGGAACCAAAAAAGAGCCCGCATTGCCGAGACAATCCTAAGCCAAAAGAACAAAGCTGGAGGCATCATGCTGCCTGACTTCAAAATATACTACAAGGCTACAGTAACCAAAACAGCATGGTACTGGTACCAAAGCAGATATATACACCAATGGAACAGAACAGAGTCCTCAGAAATAACACCACGCATCTACAACCATCTGATCTTTGACAAACCTGACAAAAACAAGAAATGGGGAAAGGATTCCCTATTTAATAAATGGTACTGGGAAAACTGGCTAGCCATATGTAGAAAGCTGAAACTGGATCCCTTCCTTACACCTTATACAAAAATTAATTCAAGATGGATTAAAGACTTAAATGTTAGACCTAAAACCATAAAAACCCTAGAAGAAAACCTAGGCAATACCATTCAGGACACAGGTATGGGCAAGCATGTCATAACTAAAACACCAAAAGCAATGGCAACAAAAGCCAAAATAGATAAATGGGATCTAATTAAACTAAAGAGCTTCTGCACAGCAAAAGAAACTACCATCAGAGTGAACAGGCAACCTAAAAATGGGAGAAAATTTTTGCAATCTACCCATCTGACAAAGGGCTAATATCCAGAATCTACAAAGAACTTGCACAAATTTACAAGAAAAAAACAACCCCATCAAAAAGTGAGCAAAGGATATGAACAGACATTTCTCAAAAGAAGACATTTATGCAGCCAACAGACACATGAAAAAATGCTCATGATCACTGGCCATCAGAGAAACGCAAATCAAAACCACAATGAGATACCATCTCACACCAGTTAGAATGGCGATCATTAAAAAGTCAGGAAACAACAGATGCTGGAGAGGATGTGGAGAAATAGGAACACTATTACACTGTTGGTGGGAGTGTAAATTAGTTCAACCATTGTGGAAGACAGTGTGGCGATTCCTCAAGTATTTAGAACTAGAAATACCATTTGACCTAGCGATGCCATTACTGGGTATATACCCAAAGGATTATAAATCATGCTGCTATAAAGACACACGCACACATGTGTTTATTGTGGCACTATTCACAATAGCAAAGACTTGGAACCAACCCAAATGTCCATCAACGATAGACTGGATTAAGAAAATGTGGCACATATACACCATGGAATACTATGCAGCTATAAAAAAGGATGAGTTAATGTCCTTTGCAGGGACATGGATGAAGCTGGAAACCATCATTCTGAGCAAACTATCACAAGGACAGAAAACCAAACACCTCATGTTCTCACTCATAGGTGGGAATTGAACAATGAGAACCCTTGGACACAGGGCAGGGAACATCACACACCAGAGAATGTTGTGGGGTGGGGGGATGGGAGAGGGATGGCATTAGGAGAAATACCTAATGTAAATGACAAGTTAATGGGTGCAGCAAACCAACATGGCACATGTATACATATGTAACAAACCTGCATGTTGTGCACATGTACCCTAGAACTTAAAGTAAAATAAAAATTAAAAAAGGATGAAACTTGATTTACATAATAGATTTCATTTAATTAACATATGCAGAACTCTGGGCACAACAAAAAGAAAACAGAAATTATCCTTTTGAAGGAGTCATAAAATCATTTACAAAAATTTATGAATTAGCCCACAAAGTAAGTCTCAAAAAAATAAAAAAATTATGCATTCCTTAAGTTGGCAATCAAGAATGAGAACGAAAAATAAACTGTAGCTTTGGAAATGAAGACATTTCTAAATTACAAATGAGTCAAAGAATAAATCACAGTTAGTCTGGGAGTGGTGGCTCATGCCTATAATCCCAGCACTTTGGCAGGCTGAGGCAGGCAGATCACTTGAGACCAGGAGTTCGAGACCAGCCTGGCCAACATGGCAAAACCCCGTCTCTACTAAAAATACAAAAATTAGCCAGGCATGGTGGCGCCCCTCTGTAATCCCAGCTACTCAGGAGGCTGAGGCATGAGAATTGCTTGAACCTGGGAGTGGAGGTTGCAGTGAGCTGAGATTGCACCACTGTACTGCATGCAGCCTGGGTGACAGAAGAAGACTCTGTCTCAAGAAAAAGAAAAAAAAGAAGAGGAAGAGGAAGAGGAGGAGGAGGAGGAGGAAGAAGAAGAAGAAGAAGAAGAAGAAGAAGAAGAAGAAGAAGAAGAAGAAGAAGAAGAAGAAGCAGCAGCAGCAGCAGCAGCAGCAGCAGCAGCAGCAATCATAATTAAAATTTGAAAATATTTAAAAGTGGGCTGGGCTAGGTGCAGTGTCTCACACCTATAATCCCAGCATTTTAGGAGGCCGAGGTGGGAGGATCACTTGAGGCCAGGAGTTCCAGACCAGCCTGGGCAACATGGCATTAGCCTACTTCTATAAAAAATAAAAAAAATTAGACTGGGTGGGGTGGCTCACGCCTGTAATCCCAGCACTTTGGGAGGCCAAGGTGTGTGGATCACAAGGTCATGATATTGAGACCATCCTAACACAGTGAAACCCCATCTCTACTAAAAATACAAAAACAAAATTAGCCGGGCATGGTGACGGGCGCCTGTAGTCCCAGCTACTCGGGAGGCTGAGGCAGGAGAATGGCGTGAACCCGGGAGGTGGAGCTTGCAGTGAACTGAGATTGCACCACTGCACTCCAGCCTGGGCGACAGAGCGAGACTCCATCTCAAAAAACAATAATGATGATAATAACAATAATAATAAATAAAAGATAAAAAAATTAGTTTGGTGTGGTGGTGTACACCTGTAGTCTCAGCTACTCAAGAGGCTGAGGTAGGGTTGCTTGAGCCCGGGAGTTGAAGGCTGCAGTGAGCCATGATTATGCCATTTCATACCATCTTCACACATGCAGGAGACTTTACAGTCAGATGTCACTTCACAACACAAATGTGTTCTGAGAAACGCATCATCAGGTGATTCTGTCACTGTGTGAACATCACAGAGTACAGTTATACACATGCAGGCTGTAAGGCCTGCTACACACCCAGGCTATATGGTGTAGTTTATTGCCCCAGGCTACACACCTTACCATTACTGTGCCAAATGCTAAATGCCATTGTAACACAATGGTATTTGTGTGCCTAAACATATTTAGACATAGAACAGGTACAGTAAAAATATGGTATAAAAGATAGAAAATGGCACACCTGTACCAGGCACGTAGCAGGAACACAGCTTGCCGGACTGGCAGTTGCCAGGCGTGTCGGTGAGTGAGCCCTGGACATCACTGCACACAACTCCCGACTTGACAACCCTGTACACTTAGGCCACACTCAATTCATTTAAAACTTCTTCTGTCTTCAGTAATAAATTTAGTTTACTGTAACTTTTTTACTTTATAACCTTTTTAGTTTCTTTAAACTTTTTGAGTCTTTTAGAACACTCTGCTTAACATACACATTGTACAACTATACAAAATTCTTTCTTTACATTCTTATTCTATAAGCATTTTTAATTTAAAATTTCTTAAATTGACTTTTTGTTACAAACTACGACACAAACACACTAGCCTAGGCCCACACATGCTAGGATCATCACCACCACCGTCTTCCCATCGCCACGTGGTGTCTTGGGAGACAGCAACATGCGCGGAGCCATCACCTCCTGAGACAACAGCGCCGCCTTCTGGACACCTCCAGAAGGACCCACCTGAGGGTGTTTCCAGCTAATTTTTTTTTTAAGTGCACGCTAAATGATAAAAACTATGGGCCGGGCGCGGTGGCTCACGCTTGTAATCCCAGCACTTTGGGAGGCCGAGGTGGGCGGATCACGAGGTCAGGAGATCGACACCATCTTGGCTAACACGGTGAAACCCCATCTCTACTAAAAATACAAAAAATTAGCCGGGCGTGGTGGCGGGCGCCTGTAGTCCCAGCTACTCGGAGAGGCTGAGGCAGGAGAATGGCATGAACCCGGGAGGCGGAGCTTGCAGTGAGCCGAGATCGCGCCACTGCACTCCAGCCTGGGCGACAGAGCGAGACTCCGTCTAAAAAAAAAAAAACAAAAACAAAACTATGGTACAGTGAATACGTAAACCAGTGACAGTCACGTATCATCATCATGATCAAGTACTCTGCACCGTTCATAATCACACGTGCTGCTCCTCTGTATGACCGCAGTGCAGCAGGTCTGTTTACGCCAGCATCACCACAGACTTGTGAGTACAGTGTTGCATGCAACCACAGTAGGTCATATAACATTTTCAACTCCATTATAATCTATGAGACCACTCTCATATATGCATGTGCTGCTGATGGAAATGTTACATGGCACATGACTGTATTATAAAGACATCTATCTACCCAAACGAATCCATAATTCAACACAATTCTAGTCAAAACCCCAACAGAGTGGCCAGGCATGGTGGCTCACGCCTGTCCAGCACTTTGGGAGGCTGAGGTGGGCAGATCATGAGGTTAAGAGATTGAGACCAGCCTGGCCACCAACATGGTGAAACCTCGTCTCTACTAAAAATACAAAAATTAGCTGGGTGTGATGGCAGGCGCCTGTAGTCCCAGCTACTCGGGAGGCTGAGGCAGGAGAATCGCTTGAACCTGGGAGGCGGAGGTTCCAGTGAGCCAAGATTGCACCACTGCACTCTAGCCTGGGCGACAGAGTGAGACTCCATCTCAAAAAAAAAAAAAAAAGAAAGGAAAAAAAAACTCCAACAGAGCTTCTCATGGAAGTCCTGGCCCCAATAGCCCCACATCGCCCCAGAACTCCTGAGACATTTTTGAAAAGCGATGGACACTCCAGTCCCCAGAGAGTGGGCCCTGAACCATGGCTGATAGGGCAGGGCTAAGGCCAGACCCACGGCCTCTCTGCGAAAGAACAGCCCTGCAAGTGTGGGTGACTGACACGTTTTGAAAATAGAATCACAAAAAGAAACCAATTCCTTCACCTAATTGCAGAGATGAGTCAAAACTAATAACAAATTCAAAATTATTATAATCCGATACCAATTCTCTGAGAAGTTCCGTGCAGGCCCGAAGCTGTCCGTTCTGTTCAGTAAGAGGAAACAGGAGATTCCAGCGCTGCAGCACAGCACAGGCTCTTGAGGGAGAGTTATTTTTAAAATGTTAACGCCAAGCCCGCTCGTCCGCTTGTTTCTGAAAATGATTCACGATTCTCAGAATCTGGCTTCGACTTGTGCAAGATGAGCTCCTGCCCGTTTCTGGCTGGGAGAAGTTGTTCTCCAGAGGGACCATAGGATTTAACTGCCATCAGTATTTACAGCAAACCAATAGGTTTGTTTTTCACTTATGTCATTTAAGCCATAAAGCAGATGTTGCAGTCACCTTTCCACGGAGCTCCACCTGTACACGCCACGAATGTCCTTTATTCCTTAACCTCCACAACAGTCTAAATTCTGTACCTTTCAGTATCATCTCCTTTGGGAAATGCCGCTGGAGGGCCAAGGACTCCTGGCCTGCTCTGGTGTGTGCTTAACTGCAGGGAGAGATTGCTCACGTGGGTTTCATGGATCATATGAAAGCCCACAGGGAGGTTCCTCTGTTTTTCAAAAGCACACAGATGCTGCTGTGACGACCGGAATACACACTCAAGGACGGTTCAACATGAGACCAACCAGTGTAAAACACCACACTGACAGATAGACTGAAGGGGGGAAACCACATGATCATCTTAACTGATGCAGAAAAGGCACTGACAAAATCCACATGATAAAACCACTGGGAACACAAGGAGTATCAAGGAACTTGCTCAACAGAAAAGACTGGAAGCTTTCCCTGAGATCAGGGGCGGAACCAGGAAGCCCCTTCACCACTGCCATCCAACACTGCACTGGAATCCTACGCAGGGCAATCAGTTAGGAGAAGAAAAAGGCATCCAAATTGGAAAGGAAGATGTTAGACTATCACTAACCACACATGACATAGTCCTATATATAGAAAATCCCAGAGATTATAAATGAAGGTTACTACAGCTAATACAGAAATTCAGCAAAGTTGCACAGTGCAAGACCAACACACAATCATTTATGTTTCCATACACCACAATGGACAATCCAGAAACAAACAAACAAAAAATTCCACTTACAATAGCATCTAAAAGAATAACATATCTAGGAATAAACTCTACCAGGGAGGTAAAAGGACTATACACTAGAAAACATAAAACACTGCTAAGAAAAGTCAGACATAAGCAAATGAAAAGACATCCTCTGTTCAAGGATTAGAAAATTAACATTGCTTGGATGAAATATGACCTTCCAGATCCAATACAATCCCCCACACAGATTCAAAATTCCAAAGGCTTTTTTGTTGCTCTTGTTAAAAGAAATGAAAAAGCCAATCCCCAAATTCATATGGAATTGCAAGGTGCTCCAAATAGCCAAAACCACCTTGAAAAATTACAATAAAGCTGGAAGACTCACACTTCCCAGTTTCAAAACTTATTACAAAGTTACAGTGATCAAAACAATGTGGTACTGGCATATGGATCAATGCAAATCAACTGAGAGGCCAGAAATGAACCCAAATCTATGACATGTCAATTTTTGTTTGTTTGTTTTTTTTGAGACAGCATCTTGCTCTGTCACCCAGGCTGGGGTACAGTGGTGCGATCTCGGCTCACTGCAAGCTCCACCTCCTGGCTTCAAGTGATTCTCCTGCCTCAGCCACCCGAGTAGCTGGGATTACAGGCGTGAACAACCACTCCCAGCTAATTTTGGTACTTTTAGTAGAGACAGGGTTCTGCCACGTTGGACAGGCTGGTCTCAAATTCCTGGCCTCAAGTGATCTGCCTTCCTTGGCCTTGAAAAGTGCTGGGATTACAGGCGTGCATCACTTTTCTTGGCCAAAATTAAAAACTTTGTACTTTGGCCATGCACGCTGGCTCATGTCTAAAATCCCAGCGCTTTGGGAGGTATAGGTGGGCATACTGCCTGGGCTGAGGAGTTGGAGACCAGCCTGGGCAACATAGTGAAACCCCAATCTCTACAAAAAAATACAAAAATTAGCCGGGTGTGATGGCGCGTGCCTGTAGTCCCAGATACTTGGGGGGCTCAGGTGGGAGGGTCACTTGAGCCCGGGAGGTGGGGGCTGCAGTGAGATTGCACCACTGCACTCCAGCGCCAGAGACAAAGAGAGACCGTGTCTCAAAAACAAATAAACAAACAAAACAAAAACAACAAAAACCTTTGTTTTTCAAATGATACCATCAAGAAACTGAAAAAAGGGGCCGGCGTGGTGTCTCACACCTGTAATCCCAGCACTTTGGGAGGTGGGTGGATCACGAGGTCAGGAGATCGAGACCATCCTGGCTAACAGGGTGAAACCCCGTCTCTACTAAAAATACAAAAAATTAGGTGGGCGTGGTGGCAGGTGCCTGTAGTCCCAGCTACTCGGGAGGCTGAGGCAGGAGAATGGCGTGAACCCGGGAGGCGGAACTTGCAGTGAGCAGAGATTGCGCCACTGCACTCCAGCCTGGGCGACAGAGCAAGACTCCATCTCAAAAAAAAAAAAAAAAAAAAAAACAAAGAAAGTGAAAAAAGGCTCGAAGTCATTAGTCATTAAGGAAATGCAAACCAAAACTACAATGAGACATTTCACGGTGGCTACAATAGCTAAAATAAATCTCAAAAGGAAAGTAAGTAGTGTTGGCAAGGCCGTGGATAACTTTGAACCCTCATATTTGCTGGTAGGATGTGAAATGTAGGCCCTGGTCCTCTTTGTGCCCACCTTCTGCACTGCTCACCCACGCCACGCCCGAGCCTCCGCTGCTCACCCTGCCCTGAATGCCGACACCAACACCGTCTTCCCAGTGTGCTCCAGTGGCTCCTCCACACCCGATTTGCCCCAACTCCTGCCCACTCTGCAGCAGGCCCCATCCCTGGCCTCCCTTTCATCCTGCCAGGCCGGGTCCACAGGGTGAACCTGCTGCCCGCCTCCCTCTGTGCCTGCACCTCGGCAGGGTGGGACGGAAGCCTGCTGTCCTCTGAGCTCTGTGGTTCACTCTGAATCCCTCTTCTGAAGCCTCAGATGAGCCCGGCAGTCCAACAGGCTCCTTCCCACCTCTGCAGAAAGCCCCTGGGCCTCAGCTCCCCTGGCAACCTCAGCCAAGCACCGAAAATCTGGTACTGGGGGGGACCAATCCCTGGCTTTCTCTCCCTGGGGTCCAGCCTCTCCTCCATCCTCTCCAGAGGAGCCTCCATCCACCCCTGCAGTGGCCAGGCCTGTCTGCCCTGGGCCACAGCCTGGGCTCTGGGAAGCCCCAGCCTCCTGTCCCTGGGCCAAAGTCTTACCTTCGCCATCCATGACCCCATGGGACCCCAGAGCTTACCCTGTACCCACCATGAGGCACCTGCCTTATCTCTTCCCCACTGTCCTGCCCGCCTGCCACCTGCCTCAGCCCTTCCCCACTGTCCTGCCCGCCTGCCACCTGCCTCAGCCCTTCCCCACTGTCCTGCCCGCCTGCCTCAGCCCTTCCCCACTGTCGTGCCTGCCTGCCTTGGCCCTTCCCCACTGTCCTGCCCGCCTGCCACCTGCCTCAGCCCTTCCCCACTGTCCTGCCCGCCTGCCACCTGCCTCAGCCCTTCCCCACTGTCCTGCCCGCCTGCCTCAGCCCTTCCCCACTGTCCTGCCCGCCTGCCACCTGCCTCAGCCCTTCCCCACTGTCCTCTCTGGACTCGCTTCCCACGGTTGCACTCACCTCGAGGCCCTTGCGCTCTCCCCTGACCTCTCCCTGTTTCTGAGGGCAGGGGTCTCCTGGGCTCCCACCAACACAGGCTGTGCTCCTTCAAAGCCACTGTGACTCCAGAGGGTCACCTCCAAGCCTGCTCAGACCCCTCAGCTGTGTCCACACTGATATGCACCCCCCTACCTGGGCCCCCCAGGTCCACACACCCCACACCCGCACCCAAATCCCCACATCTGCATCCCCCTTCAGCAGAGAGAGCTGGGCAAGCCCCTCAGACACTGCCCTCAGGAACCACCACCTGCCAGGGGCTGGGCCAGCGAGGGGCAGGGTTGGAGGACCCAGAAACCTCTGAGGCTGAGCACCAGGCTCTGCTGCCCAGAGAGACAAGAAAGTGCTCACTGGAGACAGCAGCGGTGGCTGCTACAGCCAAGGACGAGGCTCTGGCAACTCGCAGGTACACTGAGTCCCCTGGGTCCCCGCCCACCGCCCTCACCTGGCCCCGCCCACCATACCTGACCCACTCCTCACCTGGCCCCGCCCCCACCTTCGCCAGTCCCGCTCTCACCTGGCCCCGCCTACCACCCCTACCAACCTCACCTGGCCCCGCCCACCACCCTACCTGCCTCACCTGGCCCCGCCCATAGCACCTGCCCCCGCCCTCACCTGCCGCTGTCCTCCTTCACTGTCCCAAACGCCGCAGGCCGCCCGGCCCTCGCTGGCAACTCCTGAGCCTTCTCAGTGTCGGGCTCGGGCTCCAGGGAGGAGCTGGTGCTGCCCTCACGGCTGACGCTGCTGCCGCGCCCGGGGCTGCTCTCAGCCGAGGCGCGCGGGGACTCCGTGTTCTGCTTCAGCGTCTGCAGCTTGGCCAGCGGGATGATGTCGCAGCCCTGCGGCCGGTGCCACACCGTGCGCTGCGTGCTGGCATTGTAGTAGTAGAAGCGGGATGTGTTGGGGTCGAACAGCTCCCACCACTGGTTCTCGCTGGTGCGCTTGATGCGGACGCCGGCCGGCGGGTCCCACACGCACTCCCCGGTGACCAGGTTGGCGTACATGCGCTCGCGGGTGCGCGGTTCGATGATCTCCACCCACTCCAACCTGGGGAGAGACAGCGTCAGGGCGGCTGGAGCCACGGCGGCCTGGGCCCGCGCCTCCCACCCCTGCAGACCCCGGCTCCAGCCCCAGCTGCAAAACCCAGAAATCCTGTCGCAGAGGAAAGCAAACACAAGCCCAGTCCGCCCCTGACTGCTGCGCTCCTGAGCACCCGCACCCGGGGAAGCCCCCGGAGCCGCCAGCACCTCAGGGTGGTGCAGCCCTTTGGGGGGTCCTGGGCCCCACGTGGGGTAGGGACATACTGGCTGTGGTTGCAGGTTCCTGTCCTCACAGGCACCCAGGCCACAACCCCACTGCCCACTGCTCCGTCCTGCAGGATCGTGGCACGGGCCTGCGAGTCACCACTGCACACCTGCTCAGTAGCCCCTCCACTGCAACCGGACTACCACCTCCGCACCGGGTCGGGGTCTGGAGGGGCCTCAGGCCCAGCTAAGTGCTGCTGGGCTCCCAAGCTGTGTTCTCCCAAGGACCCCCCAGATCAGCAAGGCCAAGAGCCCAGCTGGCCCTCAGACCCCCGCTGGGCAGCGCAGTCTCCACCCGGCCCTCAGACCCCTGCTGGGGGGCACAGCCTCCAGCTCAGTAAAGTTTCTGAGGCCTCTTCCATGTTTCTACACGGAAATAAAAACCCTTAGAGGCACCGAGCGCCTCTCAGCAAAGATGCTGCCAGGAGGCGTCGCCATGGACCCTTGCATCCGTCTCTTAACCCTGCGACAGGCCTGGTCCATCACCATCACCGCGCTGGTAAGGGGTCTTGTTTTCAGGGAAAAGGCACTGATCCCAGGGGCTCAGCAGAGGGGGAGGCAAGTGGTGAGGGCAGAAGGGCCAGCGGACACCAGGCCTGGACACGGGCTAGTGGGGGCCGCCTGCGGCTCCCCCAGGTCAAGGACAGAAAGACCCCCCTGGGCTGCTGGTGCAGACTGGCTGCGGGGGCGACCTTCATCCCACGTCCCACCCTTTGAAACCAGGCCAGGGGCACGGCGGCTCTGAAAACAGGTTGTGACGCACACCACACCTGCTCGTGGGGCACCGACGATCCAGGCGGAGTCTGTCCCCGCCACCCCCCAGAGGCCAGCTGGGGAAGCCGGGCCCTCACACAGTGGCGGCGGCCTCAGCAGCAGCCCTGGGGGTTCTGGGTCTGTTTCTTGCTGATGCAGATGAGCAGCTGAGAAACAGCTGCCCTCCTTCAGCCCTGGCCGCTGGGCACTGTTTGCTCCTCTGTGTTTGGGTGCCGCAGGCAGAAGGCACCGAGGGACAGTCCATGTGGGGCCATGAGGTGGGCGTGCTCAGGGCCTTACGTGGGGAAGGAGCTGGCTCAGGGGTCTGGCCACAGGAGGAGAACGAGGCGGGTGGGGCTGGGCCTAAGTGCAGACACCACAGCGGTGCACTCAGAAGTCCAATGAAGGAGGGCCAGTGAGAGAAGGGGCACCCTGGGGATGGGCTGGTGGTGGAGGGCTGCAGGGGAAGGCAGATGAGAACTCCTGAGGCCCGCCTGTGGACGTTTTACTGTCATCCCCGTGGGAAGGCGAGGTGGTGGGGCTCCTGTTTTTTTGCTGAGCTTGAGTACATCTGCCAACAACTCCCCCCAAACAAATGCCTCGGCTTGCTCGGCTCAGACCCTCTACAGGCCCCCGACTCTGAATTTCCACCTGCATGTCTCGCCACACCCTCAGCGTACACACCCACTCCACTGTCCACCGTCCAGCAAACGACACGCTACAGGGGCCACCCCCGCTCTGGTCCATGCTCTCCCTTCTCAGCCCGGGGTCTCGCCAGGCACCAATAGCTGCCCAGCCCCTCCCTTCCAGCCCACAGTGGATCCCCCAGTCACTCCTGAGGAACAAATCTAGGCAGCACCTTTCAGTCGCGAGGGAGCTGTGCCACTTTTGATACCACTGATCATGTTCTCTTCCTTTTATTTTTAAAATTTTAACTTTTTGTTTTATAATTTCATATTTTCAAAAAGGTTAACAAACAGCCTTCACCCAGATTCACTGCGTGTCACCACCCTGAAACCGCAACAGGAAGTGGCGTACGCATTGTGGGGTGAGCAGCTCAGGAGACAACTGCTCGGCACGTGGAGGCACAGACGGGGTCTGCCCACGGCCTGGGTGGGACTGGGTGCCCACTAGGGTTCCCCACCGTAGCATCCTGTGCCGTCTCTCCAGCTATGCGGATCTCGTGGGGATCCCGTAAGGCCCCTGACATCCTATTTCTCCTCCACTTTAACCCACGACTTTCAGCGCCATGGATACTTCTTGCCTGCATGCTCCGCTGAGCTGGCCAGCACACCGTCTACCCTTGCTGGCTGGAATTCTACTCTAAGAGCTGCACGATAAAGAATTTGTCATGTTGGCAGTGCTGTTGTGGGCGTGGCAGGTTACGGAGGTTTCTATTTTTCTGTATTTTCCAAGTGTTCCACAATATTCACAAGATTACTACTGCCATTGGAAAAAAAAAAAACACACGCTATCTTCCTATAAAATGGTGCATATTCCACGTATGACATGCAATGAATCTTTCCAAGTGTCCAGTTTTACAGTTTTAAGGATTTAGTGGGCAATGTTTCCATGAAGTATCTGCACTCTTATACTGGCCTGTGCAGCACATCACTCAAGGGGATAAACGGTATCTCCCTGCAGGGGTGTTTTAACTCAATGCAAACTAAAGACAAGGAAGGACTGTCACAGTTTATAATGAGATAAAGTTATATAGCTTTATTTTTAAAAGTGACATATGTGTTTACATGTATATAGTTGTCTAGAAAATTACTGGAAGTCTAAAGCCACATATTAAAAGAAACTAACTGGCCAGGTGCAGTGGCTCATGCCTGTAATCCCAGCAATTTGGGAAGCCAAGGCAGGCGGATCACTCGAGCTCAGGAGTTTGAGACCAGCCTGGGCAACATAGTGAAACCCCATCTCTACAAAAAATACAAAAATTAGCCAGGCATGGTGGGTGCACCTCTGGTCCCAGCTACTCGGGGAGCTGAGGTGGGAGGATCGCTTGAGCCTGGGAAGCAGAGGGTGCAGTGAGCCGAGATCGCACCACTACGCTCCAGCCTGGGTGACAGAGAAAAGATCCTGTCTACACACACACACACACACACACACACACACAAAGTAGGGGGTTACCTAGGAGTTGTGGAATTTGGTGTAATTTTACCTTACCCCGATTTTTGCTTTCAAAATGTATAATGGAAAATTTCAAACACGCACAAAAATATAGAGATTAGTATAATGACTCCCATGTATGTGGTTTTAATTTTTCTAATTATTAATGTGGACAAGCATTTCCTCATGTCCCTAAGCCGCTGACATTCCTCACTCACCAGACACACACGGCTTTGCCATTACAGTGTTGTGTTTTAGAAATGCACACCCTGGGTGACGCCTCCCGCTCCGCTGTCTGTGCTCTAAAGATCTCTCTGGCCGTGTGGCTTGTCTTTTCACTTTTTATGGTACCTTTTGCCAAAACGAAGTTTTTAATTTCTTTTTTTTTTTTTTTTGAGACAGAGTCTCGCTCTGTTGCCCAGGCTGGAGTGCAGTGGTGCGATCTCGGCTCACTGCGAGCTCCACCTCCCGGGTTCACGCCATTCTCCTGCTTCAGCCTCCTGAGTAGCTGAGACTACAGGCGCCCGCCACCACGCCCGGCTAATTTTTTTGTATTTTTAGTAGAGACGGGGTTTCACCATGTTGGCCAAGCTGATTTCGAGCTCCTGACCTCAGGTGATCCACCTGCCTCAGCCTCCCAAAGTGCTGGGATTACAGGCGTGAGCCACCGTGCCTGGCCCTTTTGACCTTTTTAAAGAAAACTTCCCTACTTCTAGGTCACAGATATTCTTTTTTTTTTTTTTTGAGATGGAGTCTCATTCTGTCTCCCAGGCTGGAGTGCAGTGGCGCGATCTCGGCTCACCGTAACCTTCGCTTCCCGGGTATAAGTGATTCTCAAGCTGGTTTCCTGAGTAGCTGGGACTACAGGCATGCACCACCATGCCCAGCTAATTTTTGTATTTTTAGTAGAGACGGGGTTTCACCATGTTGGTCAGGCTGGTCTTGAACTCCTGACCTCGTGATCCGCCAGCCTCAGCCTTCCAAAGTGCTGGGATTACAGGCGGGAGCCACTGCGTCTGGCAGATATTCTCTTATAAGTTGCTTTTCAAACTGAAGTCATTAATCTGCCTGCATTTATTTTTATTTACTGTGTGAAATTTCATTTTCCCATATGGATAGACAAGGATCTTAGGACAGCTTGTTAAATAGCTTTGTTTCCTCAATGATGGACAACGGCAGCTCTATCTTACATTGAGTTTCTGGCCAGGTGCGGTAGCTCAGGCCTGCAATCCCAGCACTTTGGGAGGCCGAGGCAGGTGGATCACCTGAGGTCAGGAGTTTGAGATCGGCTTGGTCAACACGGTGAAACCCCATCTCTATTAAAAATACAAAAATTAGCCAGGTGTGGTGGTGGATACCTGTAATCCCAGCTACTTGGGAGGCCAAGGCAGGAGAATCCCTTGAACCCGGGAGGCAGAGGTTGCAGTGAGCTGAGATCACACCACTGCACTCAGGCCTGGGTGACAGAGCGAGACTCTGTCTCAAAATAAATAAATAAATAAATAAAATAAATAGATAAATAAATAAATAAATAAAATAAATCGAGTTTCTGTAAGTGTGTCTGAGCTCCCAGCTGGCTTTGCTGATCCATCCATCTCTGTCTCTGCCTGAGCGGTGTCTTAGTTACGTAGCTTTGTAAAGTTGGTCCAAAGCCACACACTCTTCTCCCTCAGATATGCTTCAGGCATATGTCAAAGCCATTCTTGACCCTTGGTTCTTCTCTGTGAAATTAAGAATCACCTCTTTGTTGGCTCCGCAAGGAGCCTGTGGATGGATTTAAGGAGAACCAGGCATCTCGGTGGAACTCTGGTCTCCACCCAGAGCCAAGCTGTCTCCCTCCGCTCGTCCAGGTGTCTGAAGGGCTTGGACGCCTTCTCCCAATTGGCCCTGCGTCCCTCTCTGCTTTCACAGGACCACTAAGGGAAACCCCGCAGCATGGAGGACTGGGACCACCCAGAAGCCTCTGCAGGTCCCAGCTCCAGATGCAATGGCAGACTCACTCTTCTTCCCGAGGGCCTCACCTCTGTCTCCCTTCCTTCTCTCCATGGACATCCCAAATCACCACAGAGAACCCGAGGGGCCAGCCAGGGGTTCCCAGCACCAGCTCACCGAGAACCTGGAGGGGCCAGCCAGGGGTTCCCAGCACAGGCTCACACAGAACCTGGAGGAACCAGCCAGGGGTTCCCAGCACCAGCTCACATAGAACCTGGGGGCACCAGCCAGGGGTTCCCAGCACCAGCTCACACAGAACCTGGAGGAACCAGCCAGGGGTTCCCAGAACCAGCTCACACAGAACCTGGGGGCACCAGCCAGGGGTTCCCAGCACCGGCTTCCCCTTGTGCACTCTCTCACCCTCAGCTCCAGGGCAACTCTCCCTGGAGACCATTGACCTCAGCCCTTGATACAAAGTGTCAGTGTCTCCCATTGTTAGAAACATAGGGACACCAACATGGTGCACCTTGAACCCCCACAGCTCAGCACTAGGGAGAGAGGGTCGAGGCTTGGCGGGGCCAGGACCTCCCGCCCATGGTGCCACACGCTGCAGCCTGGACGTCCCGAGGATGTCACTGGTTGTGGCTGTCTGCTGCACACACCATGCCCTTAAATCTCAACCTTCATGGGCCCCTGCAGGGCCCATAGTTTAAATGAGAAAGAGAATCCAAGGAGCACACAAATAAAAATGGCAACTGTTGAAAGGAGGTGGATGGGTGCCCTGCCTTCCCCCTGGTGCCCGGCTCTCCCCGAGGGACAGACAGGGCATCCCTGCACTCCCACGGCTCAGCCAGGCTCTCCACTCTTGTTACCTGACAGCCGTGACTCAGGGCAGTTTTTTTTTTTTTTGGAGACAGAGTTTTGCTCTGTCACCCAGGCTGGAGTGCAGTGGGGCGATCTCAGCTTACTGCAACCTCCACCTCCCAGGTTTAAGCAATTCTCCTGCCTCAGTCCCCCAAGTAGCTGGGATTACAGGTGTGTGCCACCACGGCTGGCTTTTTTTTCTCTTTTTTTTTTGTATTTTTAGTAGGGATGGGGTTTCACCATGTTGCCCAGGCTGGTCTCGAACTCCTGACCTCAAGTGATCCGCTCGCCTTGGCTTCCCAAAGTGTTGGGATTACAGGAGTGAGCCACCGTGCCCGGCCTCAGGGCTGATTCTCAGCCAGCAGTGGCCACAACAGGACTTCCTTTCATGACGTTTCTCACACTGCTGGAAGGGCAATCAGCTCAGCCCTCTGCCCAGAATCACTCCTGGCTCTGGGCTACACCCTGGTGACGGGCTCCACTCTCCTCTGCCCCAAAGGGTGTGCCCGGGACACCCCCAGTGTCTTCCAGTCTTATCCCTCCCATGGCCGCAGTGTGGGAGAGTTCTCTCCCCAGGAGGCCAGACCCCATGTAGCAGTCCCAGGCTCCCCTGAGCCCTCAGTGACAGCCTCAGGAGCAGCCTCGAGTGTGACTCCTTCCCAGACACTGGGCTTCAACCTGGGGCAGTGGCCAGAAAACTCTGGCTGATGCAGGTACCACGCCCATTTCCAGGCACTGGGTCCCATGCTGACACAGGGCTCAGAGCCTGCCCAGGGAAGGAGGCCTGGATGACAGTCCAGAAGCAGAAGTGTCCCCAGGACGGTTCCCAGTGGCACTGGCTGGCCTGGGCTGCTGTCGGTCTGCTCTGCGGGACAGCAGCCATCAGCAACCCCACATGGCTGCACGCCCATCTCATACACCAGGACGGGCAATGATATGGTTTGGCTGTGTCCCCACCCAAATCTCCTCCTGAGTTGTAGTTCCCATAACCCCCACGTGTCGTGGGAGGGAACAAGTGGCGGTAACTGAATCATGGGGACGGCCTCCCCCATCCTGTTCTCGTGATAGTGAGTTATCATGAGATCAGATGGTTTTACAATGGGCTTCCCCTTCACTGGGCTCTCATTCTTCTCTCTCCTGCCGCCACGTGAAAAAGGACTTGTTTGCATCCCCCTCCTTCCACCATGATTGTTCCCTGGGCAACCCCAGCCATGCGGAACTATAAGTCAATTAAACCTCTTTTCTTTGTAAGTTGTCCAGTCTCAGGCATGCCTTTAGTTGCAGCATGAGAACGGGCTAATATAGACATCAAATAAGTGACAGCCAGGTAAGCACAAGGAAGAACCAACTGAAAACCAAGAGAGAAGGAAAGAGGCGACAGCAGCTCCTCAGGGGATCCGGGTTCGGAGCCAGCACGCGTGGAATGCACACTGCTGTGACTGGCATTCACGACAAGATGAGTTTCTACACAGGAAGGAAAATGTAGAGGGTGTATAAAGAATTGAGTGGAAAATCTAAAATGTCAAAATAAATCCCTGAAATTAAGTGTTATACAGGTTTAAGAAGAAACTAATGCCGAAGGATGGAGGGATGGAGCACAGGATGGTCAGAGGACAAAGCCCGGCAGCATGGGACGGGGCGTGGGGAGACAGGACACGGGAGCCGGCAGGGAAAGGCCTGCTGGGTCCACGCGAGGAAGAGTGAGGGGCAGAGAGGATGGTCAGAGGACAAAGCCTGGCAGCATGGGACGGGGCGTGGGGAGAGAGGACACGGGAGCGGGCAGGGAAAGGCCTGCTGGGTCCACACGAGGAAGAGTGAGGGGCAGAGAGACATTTTGTTTTTTTCTTTTTTTTTTTGATAGAGTCTCGCTCTGTCGTCCAGGCTGGAGTGCAGTGGTGCGATCTCAGCTCACTGCAACTTCTGCCTCCCAGGTTCAAGCAATTTTCCTGCCTTAGCCTCCCAAGTAGCTGGGATTACAGGCACGTACCACCACGCCTGGCTAATTCTTGTTTTTAGTAGAGATGGGGTTTCACCACATTGGCCAAGCTGGTCTCGAACTCCTGATCTGCTCGCTTTGGCCTCCCAAAGTGGTGGGATTACAGGAGTGAGCCACCGTGCCTGCCCAGAAGAAACATTTTTAGACAGATCAGCCTCCAGTCTCTGCAGGCGGAAGAGAGTGCCCATCACCATCAGGGAAATGCAGAGCTCAAGACACCGAGGAAAACCAGCAAGGGTGGTGGTCCCAGCCCCACGGGGACAGCTGGGGTAGACGGAGCCAGTGACATTGCTGGCAGGGACAAGTGACGCTGTCGGCCACGTGTGCCAGGTGCTGGTTGACAGCACTGTGGGGACTCATTGCCCTGGGCCTGCAGCTTAAGACCTGGCAGGAGTGAGGGCGTACAGACCCAGCAAGACAGAGCAGAGCCACAGAACCATCAAGACACAGCAGGGCCGCCCTGAGGGGTCCTGAGCACGCATGCCGCGTGAGGGAACCAGCCAGGGGCCTGCAGGCTGTGCGCTGCATCGAGGCTCATGGAGGCACAAAACCACCGGTGATGCCAGAGGCTGCCTGCCCGGTGGAGCGCGTCATGTGCCTGCGCCTCCTCGAACACGTCTCTGCACACACGTGTGTCAGCTAACATGTTTGGAGAGGAAGAGAAATGTGCCTCACCCTATGGGGAGGTGGCCCTAAGCCTCCCTCAGCAGCCGGGAAGAGCAGCCGTATGCAGCAGGGACAGAACTGTGGGGACCGCGGGGAGTGGCAGACTGGGTGCGGGAGGCGGGGCTCTTGCCAAGCCATCTGGAGAAACTCGGCCCAGGGCCCGAAGGGGAAGGTAAGACCCAGTCAGTAGGGCTGGGGACCCGGCTCGCCGCCTGATGCCCACAGCCTGTCTCCGTCAAACCCAGCGAGAGTCAGACTCACAGCCGGAGGCAGCATGGCGGCGCGGGGGGGACACAGCAAAGCCTCAGCAGCCTCAGCCGGGCGACCACGGCCAGCGTGGGCAGGACTCTCGTGCGTGCTCACCGCGCCGTGAGATGAGAGCAGCACGCCGCCTCGGTGGTCCTCCTCCCAGTGAATCGTGGTGAAGATCAGGCACGTACAGGCGAAGGGCATGTCACACGACGCCGGGCCTGCCCTCCTCCAGGCCGTGCAGGTCACCAAATGCCAGGAGAGGGTAAATCCAGAGGAGCCCGGGGACGTCAGGATCAATGTCACGTGGGACCCGGGGACAGAAAAAGGAAATCAGGTGCAAACCCAAGCGTCTGCATGAGGTGTGGATTCAGTTAGTAACAGCTCCCGGCAGGGGCCCATCAACTGCAGAAAGGCACCGGCGGCACAACGGCGAGGGTGTCGGTGGCCGGAGGACCCTGGTGCAGTGGACACAGAGGCTCTGTGCTGCCTGTGCCATTTCCACGTAAATCTAAGATTGTTCTAAAATAAAAAGTTTACTTAAAAAAAGTAAGTAGTCTCCATATTTTAAAATGTTAATTTTATACTCCATAAATTATATAAGTAGCACAGTCGGCCTCATTTCGGAGCCAGCAGCTGCTCCTCCATGCAGGCCTGTCCCGGCAGGGCCTACCCTGGGGCAGGCACTCGTGGCCCAGAGGGGCTCAGGGGACAGGAGCACCCAGAGCAGGGCAGCGGGAAGCCCCTCCTGGGAGGACGAACTCCTCTGACACTAACAGGGTGGAACGAAGCCCCCAGTTCCTCTTCCTGAGGACACCGACTTGGTGACCATGGGGCAGCTTCACAAAAACACAGGAGACCTCTCCAGCTCCCCAACGAGGCCCTCTGCTCTAGGGACTCCCGTGACCCTATAATCCAGGGACAACCAGGTTCTGGGAGGGGCTGGTGCACAGGGCAGAGGGTGACCCCCACATGTGCTGGCAAACGCCGCCACCCTACTCAGGGACCTGAAGCTAGGTCCGTCTCTGTGGCCTGTGGCAGAGACACCCACGATGAGCTTGGAGGCCTCCCACAGCTCTGCCTCTGGTGTGAATCAATCAACAGCCCTGGGCACAGCCCAGGCGCCTGTGAGGTGGGGGCTCAGGCCAGGCCCTGGCTCCTCCAGAAGCCTTAGGACAAGGGAAGGGACAAGGGCTGCGGGCTGAGGGGGGTTGAGGGGCGTTGAGAGGCACAGAGGGGCGTGAGGAACCTGCAGAGGCTGAGATGCATGAAGGCCTCGCCCACAAGAGGGAACAACATGTCACTGCTGCCTCGGGGCCCACGACGCCCTGACCCTGGTGCCAACTGCTAGCCCTCCATGCTCCCAGCTGACGTGAGGCCAACAAGGGTCTCTCGCCTGTCATCCTGCAGAACACAGGGCCAGCTTGGTGGGCTCACCAGGGATACCAGGTGGCATGTGGGACAGAGGCCGGAGAAGCCTTCCAGACAGGGCCTGACAGAAGATGCCATCGCCACTGCGGTTGGGGCAGGGCCATCTCTGGTGACCTTGTATAGTGGCACTGACAGGTCACTTGTGTTTTCTGACCACTGGTGACGACGGTTTGGATGTTTGTCCCCAAACCTCATGTTGAGATGTGATCCCCAGTGTTGGAGGTGGGCCCTGGTGGGAGGTGCCTGGGTCGGGGCAGACCCCTCATGGCTTGGTGCCGTCTTCTCGAGTGTGAGTGAGTTCTTGTGAGAGTGGGTTGTTTAAAGTGTGTGGCGCCTCCCCCGCCCCGCACTCCTGCTTTGCCATGATCAGAAGCTTCCTGAGGCCTCCCCAGAAGCCGAGCAGATGCCGGTGCTGTGCTTCCTCCACAGCCTGCAGAACCACCAGCCAATTAAATGTCTTTTCTTTATAAAATACCCAGCATCAGGTGTTTATAGCAATGCGAGAACGGCCTAACACAAGTGACTGCAAGGCCAGTCTGCAGAAGGCTGGGGGGGCAGCGGTCACCATGTGACATCTCAGTGTGCACCGAGGGGTCTTTGTCAGCTCCAGAGACTCCCCTACCCCCCCACAAGCCAATCTGCTGCCCTAGCCCTGCCTGGGAACAGAGCCAGCACGGAGACCCCAGCCAGGGCCGAGGCTTGTCTCCTCCTGGTCCCTGGCCGTGAGCCTTGTTGACCACCCCAGGGCCCAGCCAGAGGGTGAGGTCGCCCTGACCTCCAGCCCTCACCCCTGCCCTGTCCAGGCCATTCTCCATGCTGAAGATGGAAGAAACTCCCCAAACTGGACCCTGGTCATTACACCCTTGACACCTTCCACAGCCGGCACTGACCCTGGAGCGGGGCAATTCCCGGCAAAGCCCCCATCCCCCTGCTCCACTCCCCAGCTTGGCCGGGCTCTGTCACCTTTGCTGCCATGACCTCCTGGAGCCGGGCGGCTGCGCAGGCCTGGGGTGCAAGGCCAGAGGCTCACGGTCCCCCAGCAGGTGCCTTCCCTGTCCATACACCTCCTCTCCCCAGCCGGAGCCTGGACCCCGATGGACAGCTGCTCTGTGTAAGGAGCACCTTCTGGGACGTTGAAAAGGACAACGGCAGATGCAGCAGCCTCAGGGCACCCAAGGAAACCCCAAGAAGGCACCTGCAAGCAGACACCTGCAGGAAGCTCGTCTTGAGGCCTGGGGGAACCAGAGGTAGCAGGGCCACCGTGAAGGGCCTGAGGTCTGGGCTGACCTGACCTAATTCAGGTGAACGGACCCTGAAGAAGGACTTGTTTCCATCCCCTTCCATGATTGATCCCTGGGCGCCCCCAGCCATGCGGAACCTCCTGGCTGGTCCACAGGGAGCAGGATGAAGGCTCCGGGAGGCCAGTGGTGCTGGGGGACAGGGTGCGCGCCAGAAGAGAGGTGAGGGGTCGGGGAGCAGAGGCGAGGAAGGGCAAGGTTTTCGGCCTGAGCACCAGCAGGGGCGGGGCTGTGTCAGGTCTGGGGTCAGAACTCAGGACGCACACCAAGGACAGGACCACGTGGACCCAGGTCAAACGCGGTGAGCAGTGAGGTGCCCTCGGCATCAGCACGGCCTCCCCGCCTGGAAGGAACAGGCCCCGTGTGCCAGGGTGGCTTCCCCTGGATGGTGGCGTCGCCTCATGCTGCCTGCTCTCCTGTTCTCGCGTCACTTCTGTTAGATTTTAGCAGAACAAAGTTGAGATACTCCCAAAATAGTTTTTCTGAGTACAGAGAAGCTCAGACAGCAGAGAATCGAACATTCTATGCCCTAAAAGAAGTAATACCAATTGTTATTTTGTTTAAAATGTACCTTCAAATGAATGTAATGGGATAATTCTCTCTCAACAAAGAATAGCATTTTGTTCCCTTTTTAGTGCACTCCTGCGTGCGTGTGGGCAGAACACCAGCCTCCTAAGAACACTGAGGGCACCTCCTGGGGGACAGCATTGAGCCCAGACCCTCGGGAAAGCTGAGGGCACCTCCTGGGGGACAGCATTGAGCCCAGACCCTCGGGAAAGCTGAGGGCACCTCCTGGGGGACAGCATTGAGCCCAGACCCTCGGGAAACCTGAGGGCAGACAACAGCATGGAGGATGCTGGGCCTTGGGGAGCTGCTGCCCAGAGAAAGGCACGGGCTTCAGAATGCAGAGGGTGACCCGGCCTCAGGGGTCCCACAGACTGGCTGGAGCTGGACCGCAAGGACAGAGGGGTACAGCTGGTGGCCCTGCATGCTGGCTCTGCACAGGGCGAGGTGGGGAGGACATTGTGTGGGCTGGGGAACTCGCACCTCAGCCCTCCACCACAGAGGGTCAGCATCAACCCACAGATGCAATCTGAGGTGTGTTTGCGGAAGATTTATTCGGCAGCAGTATTTAAAATGAAGTGGGAAGAGAAATAAGCCATTTGGTGACAAAGGTGGAAGGATGCAAGATGTCTACGATCCCCAGGGGACTCAGAGTACCCGGGGGGACGTGCCTCTTTCCAGAAGCTGCCGTAAAAGCGGAACAACCTTCCTGCAGCCCGTTTCTTGGAGATGTCTGTTTGCAGACAGTGATCGGCCCACATAAGCCTTTTCTGATGAATGTAATGAGTGCCACGTGCATGCCACACAATTTGCCAGGTGCTAGGGACACAAGAGTGAGCAAGAACGTGCCCTGCCCTGCAGACGTAGACAAGGGTGTCGAGACCACTCAATGAGGAAAGGAGAGTCTCTTCAACAAATGTGCAGGTGGACGTCTACCTGCAAACAAATGCAGTCAGCCCCTACCTCATGCCACACACAAACATTGATCCAAAGTAGACGAAAGGTCTCAACGTAAGAGCTAAACTGACAAAACTCTTAGAATAGACAGGGCGACTCTGCATGACCTCGGATTTGGCAATGGATTCTGAGCTATGACACCAAAAGCATATGCAATAAGACAAACAATGGAAAAACAGACTTCATCAAAATTAAAACTTTTGTGGCCACCACCGAGAGAGTGAAAACACAGCCACAGGATGGGAGAAAACAGCTGCAAATCATCCATCTGATGAGGTTCACAAAGGACTCTCCTAATTCAGTAACAACAGGGTAGGAGCCTGGGAGGTAGAGACTGCAGTGAGCCCTGATCTACTGCACTCCAGTCTGGGCAACAGAGTGAGATCCTGTCTCGAAAAGAAAAAAAAGACAGACCGGGTGCAGTGGCTAACACCTGGAATCTCAGCACTTTGAGAGGCCGAGGCGGGTGGATCACCTAAGTCAGGAGTTCAAGACCAGCCTGGCCAACATGGTGAAACCCCGTCTCTACTAAAAATATAAAAACTAGCTGAGTGTGGTGGTGCACACCTGTAGTCCCAGCTACTCAGGAGGCTGAGGCAGGAGAATCGCTTGAACCCGGGAGGCAGAGGTTGCATTGAGCTGAGATTGTGCCACTGCACTCCAGTGTGGGCGACAAAGTGAGACTCTGTCTCAAAAAAAAAAAAAAAAGAGATAAATACCCCAGTTTAAAAATGGGCAAAATATCTGAACAGACACATCTCCAAAGAAGATATGCAGATGGCCAATCTACATTAAAAGACGCTCATGATCATTAGCCACAGAGAAATGCAAATCAAAAAATCAAAACCACAAGAGACACCATCTGAAACCCACTGGAGGTAAAAACCATAATAACAAGTGTTGTTAAGGATGTGGAGAAACTGGAACCTTTATACATTGCTGGTGGGAAGTGGGAACATTAAATGGTGTGGCCACTGTAGAAGAGTTTGGTGGTTCCTCAAAAAGTCAAACATACCGGCCGGGCGCAGTGGCTCACGCCTGTAATCCCAGCACTTTGGGAGGCCGAGGTGGGCGGATCACCTGAGGTCAGGAGTTTGAGACCAGCCTCACCAACATGGTGAAACCCCATCTCTACTAAAAATACAAAATTAGTCAGGTATAATGGTGCATGCCTGTAGTCCCAGCTACTCGGGAGGCTGAGGCAGGAGAATTGCTTGAACCCAGGAGGTGGAGATTGCGGTGAGCTGAGATTGCGCCACTGCACTCTGGCCTGGGCAACAAAAGCGAAACACCACCTCGAAAAAAAAAAAAAAAAAAAAAAAAGAAAGGTTAAACACACAAAAATTAGCCAGGTGTGGTGGCAAACACGTGTAGTCCCTGCTACTTGGGAGGCTGAGGCACGGGAATCACTTGGATCTGGGAAGTAGAGGTTGCAGTGAGCCAAGATCGTGCCACTGCACTCCAATCTATGCGACAGAGTGAGGATCTGTCTGAAAAAAAAAGTTAAACAGGCTGGGTGTGGTGGCTGTAATCTCGGCACTTTGGGAGGCTGAGGTGGGAGGATCGCTTCAGCCTGGGAGTTGGAGGTTGCAGTGAGCCGTGATTGCACCTTCGCACTCCAGCCTGCCAAGTACCAACCTTTCTCGAAAATAAAAAAAAAAACCAAAACACAGAGTTACCACCTGACCCAGCAATTCCACAACTAGGTATATACCCAAGAGAAACGAAAACATCTTCACACAGAAATCTGCACACAAATGTTCATGGCAGCATGATTCATAATAGCCAGAAAGTGGCAACAGAGCAAATGTCCTTCAACTGGTGCATGAATGAGCAAAATGTGGCCCATCCCTACATGGGAATATTGTTCAGCAGTAACAGGAATGCAGCCCTGACCCAAGCTATGGTGTGGATGAACCTGGGGCACGTCGATGTGAGCGAAGGACCACTCGCAATTCCACGTATTGGAATCGTCTGGAGTTCGTGAATCCCACAGGACACAACACCGGCCCGACGTGCCCAGGGCTGGGGAGGGGCTGCTGCTGGGAGTGGGGCTTCTCTGTGGGGGCCGGATGGTGGCAGCAGCTGCACAACTCTGACTGTTCTAAGAGCCACTGGACTGCGCACCTTAGAGGGTGAGCTTTGTGGCATGTGAATTATATAAAAAAAGGGAGTCTGGCAGGTGAGGGGCAGCTGGGCTGGGCTCTCGCTGAGAAGGCCCCATCGGGCTGCCCTCAGCCAAGAGGTCCCAAGAGGCAGGCAGGTATCTGGGAACAAGTGGAGGGTGCAGAGGCTGAATGGGCCACCAGGGTCCATGATGGCCATGGCGATGCTGAGCCTCCAGCCACCACAGCTGGCCCCGAGCAGACCCTCTTGGTGGGTCCAGTGGGACCACTCCCCAAGGCATGCAGCCCCCAGCACAGCTCCTGGCTGTACGGCCTCTGCCAGGGGCGCCTGGTGTCCCTCCCGCCTCGCCGCCATCTTCCCATCACCCCTCCCTGACCTGCTCTTTGTTCCCAGATGGCGTCCTCTTTGCCACACTGCTCCTCTTTCCAACCTTATCGCTCTGCCAGGTGGCAGGTGTGGCCAGCCCCATACCAATCACCACAAACACCCGCAGAGGACACCCAGACCAAGCAGCAGACACCAAATCCCCTCCTCACCCAACAGGCTGCTCACAACTGCACACGACACACAAAGGAGACAGCGGCCCAGCAGCAAACCCACGTGACCGGAACCCAACGGGCCCTGGCGGTAGAGGGGGACGGCTGAGGCCTCGCCACCCCGGCGCTGTCCACCACCCTTCTGTGGGCAGAGGGGGACGGCTGAGGCCTTGCCACCCCAGCGCTGTCCACCACCCCTCAGTGCTCTGCCACTGCTCCTGTCTGGCCTCAAGACTTTGTTCCTGACAAGTGACTCAAAGGTTAAGCCCTTCCACTCCCTCCTGGTCTCCCAAATCAAGGCCTAGCACTCTAGGGCATTCACTCATGGGGTGAATCCAGACTGGCCATGAGGGCCGCATGGAGGGGTGATGCGCGGGGGCAGGGAAGCCCTGCAACGGTGAGCACGTGGGGGAGGCGTGGCCTCTCAGGCCTCCTGCACAGAGCCAGGCACTGCTCTTTACCAGGCAAGCATCCAGTGCTGCAGGCCCCGGTTGGTGTGCACCGCCAGGGTCCTCGGCGAAGATGAGAAACGGCACACAGACAGAGGGCCCACTGGTGCCGCAGGACCTAGCACATGCTGCAGGAGCGGCCACCATGATAGACCGTCCTCCAGACCCGCAAGGGTACCACACCCCTAAGCACTGGAGGGCGCAGGCTCTGCCGGCCAGCCCCACCTTCCCAACTCTCCCTCCAGGCCCAGGGCATGTGTCCAGGCACATCGTGCTGTCCTGAGGCCACCAGGAGGGCAAGACAGGTCTAACGCCATGAGATAAGAGTCCCGACAGCAGAGGCCATGGCTCCTCATACCAGACGTGGTGAGGGAGGAGCCGCGGGAACTCCCTCTGGGCCTTGACATCCCTGGTTCACCTGTGCCCAAGGAGACCTGGCTGACTGCCTGTGGAGCCTGGGAGGAGGGCGACCGGAACCCTAACAGCCTTAGGGCTGTAACGAGGCTCACAAAAGCAAAGTGAATCCAGCAGGAGACGCGTTTGCTCCATGAAGAGCAAGGTGAATCCAGCAGGAGACTCGTTTGCTCTGTGAGGACGAGGCGAGGCAGCTCCACCCGATGCAGCAACCACCTCATCAAATCCCAGGACACTCCCCACCAGCAGCCACACCGCCCTACGCCTCCAATCCAAAGCCCAATGTCTTCTCTGGGTGGGGCCGACTGGTCCTGTCTCCATCTAGAAGAGCACATGGAGGGAGGGCGGAGGCATCTTTGAATCAAAGGACTGCAGTTGGGGAGGGAACTCAGGACACAGATGGTGAGCTGCCAGAAGCCAAGGAAGCCACGTGCCCAGGCTGGAACCCCAGCACACTGAGGCGTGGACAGAGAGCCCCTCGCTGCCCCTCGCAGATCTACGCGACGCCCTTGAGGATGGGGGCAGGGGGCAGGGGGAACCCAGGATCAGTCAGGGAGGCAAGACTCTAATCAATGGGGCCAGGATTGCTGACTTGGGTTGATATGAAAAACAGTCTGATCAAATGGGAAAGGCAAAACTTTAAGACTTTTAGAAGAAAATACATGAAGAATTTCAGGAGCTCCGTTAGGAAAGGGCTTCCTAAGACACAAAAACCAGAGAAAAGGCGGGTGGACGGAGAACGCTGGAGCTCAACACATTGGCTCATCAAAGCCACCAGCTCCGACACAAAGGCGCGACACAGACGGAGACCGTCATCCGGGCTCAGTCAACATGCAACTGTACCCGGAACACACAGGGACGCATCCACACCACAAAGGCTAAGAAAGATGATTAAACGGAAGAAAAGGCCGGAGGAGATTCCCAGAGGTGGAAACCTGAGGGCTAAGAACACACGGAGATGCTCAAACCCACCAGGTAGGAAGACACGCAGACCCACCCGCCAGCAGGGAAGGAGAGTCCGGCCAGAGTAGGAGCTCCATGATGGGGAAGGAGCAGCCTGGGGAAGTCCAGAGGGCACCTGGCATGGCCTTGAAGGCTGGACACCTGTGGGGCCCTTTCCGCGTTGTGTGTAAAGGGGAAACTTGGAACCCAGCCTTGGGCCTTTCTGCGTTGTGTGTAAAGGGGAAACTCAGAACCCAGCCTTGGGTGTCAGTGGAGGGATACCAAGGCGCCACATGAGGACACATGAGCCCCAGGGAGGCTGGGAAGGAGCAGAAGAGACTCTCGATGAGGCAGGTGTGGCTGGGCACAGGACAGGAGGCGAGCAGGACCAGACAGACGGGCAGAAGCAGCCCCAGCTCCTTACAGAGCCCAGGGCACGAGAGAAGGCACGGTGCCCCTCACAGAGCGCAGGCAGCCTCAGCCTCTAACAAATGGCACAGGGACAGCCGGATGCATGTGGAAAACAAACAGGTCAGACCACACCTCACACCACACACAAGAACCAACTCTAAGCAGATCTGAGATCCAAAGGCAAAAACAAAAGTATGTCAGCCTGTGAGCAGGTGCCACGTGCTCTTTCCTCAGTCGCCTGGATGGAGGTGACTGAAAACACAGAGGCACTGAAGAAAGGATGGCCAACCTGACTACACAAAAATTCGAATCCTTTTACATGCAAAACCACTACAAATAAAACAGATTTTGGCTTTTTAGACACATTTAGTGGAACATTTACAGTAAGAGCTCATGTCTTTAATATATAAATTTGAGCATGAAAAGATAAAAAATACTATAGAAAAAGGGTAAAAGAGAAGAGCACGCAATTCACAAAGTGAACAGTTAATACACGGAGGGTAACTGCTTCAGCGATCATCAGAGCCCCAAAGCCCAGGCTGCACAGAGACCCCAGGCACCCGCCCACGCATCTGACAGCAGGCAGCAGTTGACGGCCCCGATGGCCTGGGGTTGGTGCTGCTCACAGAAGCCCCAAGGACAGCACATCCAAAGACATCCTTGGACATAGCAGTCCTTGGTCAGAAATTCACCTGCAGATGCACTCCCCAAACTCAGAATTATACAAGCAGACTGCTGCTGCCCTCTTGTAATTGCAGAATATGCGAAATTACCCACATGGCCAACACAAGACTGAGGCACACACACAATAGAGGCCCAGGAAGCTTTGAAAAAGCAGGACGGCAATCTCGATGGTCTGGGAGGCAGTGATGTCTAGGGGATGTTTTAAGTGGAAAAAGCAAATTGTGCAAAGAACACATAAATCATGATACCATTAGTGTAAGAATGAAGGGGAAATAAGAAAACATACTAACATCTGTTTATTCTTCACAACAGAAACCCAGGAGATAAACAGAAAACAAGATGAGTTTCCGCCTGCAGCAGGTAGGCAGGTGCAGAAAGGGCGCAGGGAAGAGGCCTGGCTGAATGTGCCTGCGTCCGGTTGGGGCTTTCGGAGCGTGCGAATGGTCTATATATTTAAAAGACAAAATTATATCAGGAAGAATAAAAAGGGAGACAAGATAATCTCTAACTGAAACTAACGAACCAACGGATGCAAGAACCATAATGAAGAAAAGAGACAGAGCTAATCCAAACAACTTACGAACACAGGATGAGCCAGTGTCGCGTTCCTGGGAGACACGTGCACATGAGGGAATGCAAATGAACCCTGGCTTTTTTTAGTGCATATATTTTTGTAGTGGAATGGGTGAAGCAATTCTGAACCAATTTTAGACGAATTATCAGATGAGCAAGTGAGTAAACACACTGGTGTTCTTGGGAGCCAGGGAAGAAGAGATGTGACGGAAGAGGAGACCACAGAGCAACTCTCTGTGGGAGGGACGGGACTGGGGCACCGTGTGCGCTCAGCATTTCCAGGAGGCGTGTGTGTGCGTGGAGGCGTGTGTGCGCGTGGAGGCGTGTGTGCGAGCTCGTGTACCTGTGTGCGTGCGCATGGAGGTGTGTGTGTGCTCGTGTACCTACCTGTGTGCGTGGAGGCGTGCATGCGTGCTCGTGTACCTACCTGTGTGTGCGTGTGTGTGCGTGTACTGCATGTGTGGAGGCATGTGTGCACGTTCGTTAATCTGTGTATGTATGTGTGTGCGTGGAGGCGAGTGTGTGTGCTTGGGTACCTGTGTGTGTACCTGTGTGTGTACATGTGCGTACTCCTGCCTAATTTTCTAGTTCTGTGTGCTTAGGCCAAAAAGCTCACATCTGTAATCCCAGCACTTTGGGAGGCCGAGGTGGGCAGATCACGAGGTCAGGAGTTCGAGACCAGCCTGACCAACATGGTGAAACCCCATCTCTAGTAAAAATACAAAAAATTAGCCGGGCGTGGTGGCACGCACCTGTAATCCCAGCTACTCAGGAGCCTGAGGCAGGAGAAATGCTTCAACCTGGGAGGCGGCGCTTGCAGTGAGCTGAGATCATGCCAGTGCACTCCAGCCTGGGCGACAGAGCGAGATTCCATCAAAAAAAAAAAAAAAGGCCAAAAAGCAAAAAGCAAATACAAAATACACTGCAGTAGCACTGAATGTTCTAAGAACCCAGACCTTGTTCTCTAAGGCCAGTATTCCCTAAAAGGAACCAGCACTCCCTAGACAAACAGCTGATTCCAAGGCTGAGCAGGGCAGCTGTGCCAGGAGGAAGGAAGCACTTGCAGGAATGAGGACGTCAGGGACACAAGAGCCAGTGAGACGCTCAGGGGCCTATCTGGGCACATGTGCACCAAGCCAGTGAGGAGCAAGAGCAACATAAACCCCGAAAAAACCCAACGGAGCTCAGAGCCCACGTCAGCGAACAAACGAATGAAGACCAAACAAACGAATGAAGAACGAACAAACGAATGAACAAGGGGACAGCAGGACTCCTGCTCAGGTCAAGGCCGAGTGCGGATCTCCACTGTGGAAGGTGCACAGAGTCCTGGAAAGACCAACCACATAGGGAGGCACAAAGCACCAGACACGGAGCCGGGCCCAGAGCGCCCAGAGGTGGCCGGGAGGCAGCAGCTGCACCTCGGGGGGTGCGGGCAAGGCCTCTGTCAGGGTCAGAGGTCATGTTGCCAGGTGAGGGGCGGATGGACAGCAGTGTCTGCAGATGCGGGGCCTGGGAGGACCCAACACCACCTGTGTGGCATCCTCCTGAAAAACTGTCAGACAAACCCAAACCAAGGAACTCTCTATTTTACTTTATTTACTGTGACACGGGGGTCTCACTCTGTCGCTCAGGCCAGAGTGCGGTGGTGTGATCTCAGCTCACTGCAGCCTAAACCTCTTGGGCTCAAGGGATCTCCTCACCTCAGCCTCCCAAGTAGCTGAGACCACAGGCATCTGCCACCACGTCTGGCTAATTTTTGTATTTTTTGTAGAGATGGGGTTTCACTAGGTTGCCCAGGCTGGGATGATCTGTTTTAAATAGGGTGACCATTACCTTAAAAATACCAATGTGACAAAAGGCAGAGAAAAGCTGTGGAATTCTTCCAGATTAAAAAAGGCCAAGGAGAGAGAGGCAGTCAGGGGCAGAGCCGACCTAGAGGCATGGGATGCTGGCTGAGACAGGACAGGGCCAGATTTACTTGTGGTAACAAGTGTCCTGGACTACCTGGAAGACGTCCTGAGGGAGCTCACGCTCTCACACTGCAGCCCCCCAAAAGCATTCAGAGGTGACGGGAGCAATCTTAGCCACAGGGTCTCTGGGCAAGGGCACTCGAGCGCTCATGGGGCTGTTCTTATTCTTGTAACTTTTCTGGAAGCATGAAATTATTTCCAAATAAAAGCCTAGAAATCAGGGCAGAGCAGTGGCTCACGTCTGTGATCCTAGCACTGTGGGAAGCCTTGGCCTCCCAAAAGGATCGCTTGAGCCCAGGAGTTTGAGACCAGCCTGAGCAACAGACCTCATCTTTACAAAAAATTAAAAATCAGCTAGACGTGGTGGTGCACGCCTGCAGTCCCAGCTACTTGGGAGGTGAGGTGGGAGGACTGCTTTAGCCTAGCAATTCAAGGCCACAGTGAGCTATGATCGCACCACTGCACTCCAGCCTGGACAACACAGTGAGACCCTGTCTCCTCAATAAATAAATCAATGAATAAATTAGAAAGTCAAAAATTAGAAAGATGAAAACAACGAATCATGGCGACCCACATCTGCAGGACCGTGGGCCAGAGCCCTGAGGGCTGCACTGTGCACAGGTGGCATCGGCCATCCAGGCCTTGGGAAGAGCCAGCGACTTCGCAGAGAATTTTGCACGCACACTGCTCTCTCTACAGGAAGAAAGCAGTTCCACCCACTCCTGAGGCCCGGGCAGCTCCGCAGGTTGGTCTGCTCCTTACCGAGTGCTCGACCCTGGAATCCTCGACTCTGGCAGGTCGACATTATGGCTCCTGCACTCGTAGTCCTGTGTCTGGGACATCGCTGTCTGCTTCCTCGCCCAAGTGGACAGACGTCAGGGCATCATCGGGACAACACCAGCATCAGACGGGAAGGTGCTGCACTGCAAGAGGGGAGAAGCAACAGTGCTGATCTGGAAAACGCCTCACCACACCAACCACCCAGCCGAGCCCATCGCCGCAGAGTGGCCGGACAGAATGAAGATGGACTCCACGGCACCCGTGAGCTGCCCCCGGGCAGCCAACACCACTCCCCAGTGCTCCTGATGCCTGGTCCTGCGTTGCAACAAAGCCTGGCCAGCCTCACACGCAGCAGGGAGACTGTGCCCACCAGCCAGGATCCAGCCCATGCCAGTCTGAGACACCAGCCCCACTCCACGATGGGCTGGGGCAGGCACAAGCCAAGCATGGCGGGGCCGCGGGACCGCAGGACTGGAGGACTGGGAGGAGGGTGAACAGGAGGACACAGGACCTGCTCTGCCCTCACTCTCAGCCCCACATCTGAGACTCAGTGTCCCCAGCTGTCCACACAGGTGACACTCGCTGGCAGTCACTGGGGAAGGACGTGGGACCACACACGTAGCACAAGGGTGCTAGGAGCAATCATGTTCACACGGACCACCTGACTTCTGACAACAATGCTGTGTTCACCAGGCGTACAGTCCATCCTTGAAAAACACAGGTCTGAGCCAGGAGGGTCACATATACGTGGATTTTCTTCCTCCTCTGCCTCCCCTGAGACAGCACAACCAACCCCCTTCCTCTTCCTTCTCCTCGACCTACTCAATGTGAAGGCAATGAGGAGAAGATCTTTAGGATGATCCACTTCCACATAATGACAGTAAATACATGTTCTCTTCTTTATTATTTTCTTACTACCATTTTCTTTTCTGACTTTATAGGAAGAGTACAGTAGATATTACAATAGCATACAAAATGCATGTTAATTGACTATTGTTATCCGAAGGCTTCCCATCAACAGTAGGCTGTTTGTAGTTAAGGAGGCGGCGGCGGCGGCGGCAGAGGAGGAGGGGGAGGCGGAGGAGGCGGCGGCAGAGGCGGCGGCGGCGGTGGAGGAGGAGGAGGAGGAGGAGGAGGAGGAGGAGGAGGAGGAGGCGGAGGAGGCGGAGGAGGAGGAGGAGGAGGAAATTCAGACATGGGTTTTTGACCACCTGGTGGGGGTCAGTGTCCCTAACCCTGAGTTGTTCAAGGGTCAAATGTGAAAAAAATGAACCTTGACCTCTATCTCATCCAATCTCGTATGCAAAACTTTTTTTTTTTTTTTTTTTGAGATGGAGTCTCGCTCTGTCGCCCAGGCTGGAGTGCAGTGGCACAATCTCGGCTCACTGCAAGCTCCGCCTCTCGGGTTCAGCCATTCTCCTGCCTCAGCCTCTCCGAGTAGCTGGGACTACAGGCGCCCGCCACCACGCCCGGCTAATTTTTTGTATTTTTAGTAGAGACGGGGTTTCACCATGGTCTTGATCTCCTGACCTCGTGATCCGCCCACCTCGGCCTCCCAAAGTGCGGGGATTACAAGCGTGAGCCACCGCGCCCGGCCGTGCAAAACTTAATTCTAGATGCACTGTAGGTCTAAATGTTAAAAGTAAAATAATAAAGCTTTTGGAGAGAAATGTAGGAGAAAATCTTTGTGGCCTTACAGTAGGCACAAACATCTTAATTGGACACACACAAAAAACAATGCGCAAAAGAAAAATTAACAAATTGGACTATAGTAAAATTAAGAACATCTGTTTATCAAGAAACTATTAAGTAAAAAAAAAAAGCACATCCTAAGTGGGAGATATTTGCTACACAGAACATGTGTAACGTGTGTGTGTAATCTGACAAACGGCCACATCCAGACATATTTAAAACTCCTACCAATAAGTAAGGAAATCAGCCGAGTGTGGTGAAGTGTGTCTGTGGTCCCAGCTACACGGGAGGAAGAGGAGGGAGGATCCGCCACTGCGCTCCAGCCTGGGCGACAGAGGAAGACCTTGTCTCAAAAAAAAAAAAAAAAAAAAAAAAAGCCAGACACAACTGAATGCAGAGAGTACAGCTGCCTTTCCTGAGGTTCAAGGTCAGGCAGAAGCAGCCTCTGCTGTTAGAAACCAGAACCAATGGCCTCCGGCCCGGGTGGTGACGGGGAGGGACCCACGGCTGTACGGCTGCTCCTGGCCTTGGTGCCACTTTGCCGGCAGCACCGACTCACAGAAGCCACAGGGCCTCACGTGTCCCGCCACACTCTGACAGTCTGCCGAACCGTGGTGGGCACCTGTCTCCTTGCTCCCGGATGCCCCAGCTGGTATCAGTGCAGCCCCCCTCTCCCACCGTGAGGAGGGGCCATTCCATAGATACTAACTGGGCCAATTCAAGGGGAAATAAAAAAGACTCAAGCACCAGAAGACAGCACGGCCAGTGACGGGGCCCAACGGGAAGAGACACTGCAGGCCAATCAGAAACTTTCTCTAAGTCCCAGACAGATTGTGGGGCCACAAATCCAACCTACACTCACTCCGCTCACAAGCGGGGGAACCACCTCCTTAGAGGAAACACTCTTTCTGCCACTTAAATCTCCACATAACTATTTATTTTAATGCTTGGGACTGCTAGGAATATTTTTAAAAATGAAACTTAGGCCGGGCGCGGTGGCTCACGCCTATAATCCCAGCACTTTGGGAGGCCGAGGCCGGAGGATCATTTGGGATCAGGGGTTCAAGACCAGCCTGGCCAACACAGTGAAACCCCATCTCTATTAAAAGTACAAAAATTAGCCAGGCGTGGCAGCGTGTGCCTGTAATCCCAGCTACGCGGGAGGCTGAGGCAGCAGAATCACTTGAAACCGGGAGGCTGAGGTTGCAGTGAGCTGGGATCGCGCCACTGCACTCCAGCCTGGGCGACAGAGCAAGACTCTGCCTCAAAAAAAAAAAAAAAAAAGGAAAAAGAAAAAGAAACTCAAATATCTTTAATTTATTGAGAGGAAACAGGTGACCTGCCTGTACAGCTTCAATCTTTTTGAAAAGTAAAACAGCAGCATCAGTGAAGTTCTAAAAAGCTAAAAGGAATCCACCACAGCCTGAGAGCCACCTTAACCAACCCCTTCCCCTGTGCACCTGCTTTCCATCCTTAGTCCATCCTTCTATCACGGGTTCCCACATGCTCACTGACCTCCTCGTCCTCTTAGACTCAACTCAGGCGTCACCTCTCAAGAAGCTTCCTCCCATCTGGGACCCCACGCCACAGTGAGCCCAAGTGCACCGGGTCTGCAATCAGGCACTGCGAGTCCCCAAACTCTGCTTTTCATTGTTGAAGTTGTTTTAATTATTCCAGGTCCTTTGCATTTCTATATGAATTTCGGAATCAGCTTCTCGATATCTACAAAATAGCCTGCTGGGATTTTGATTGCAGTTGTGTTGAATCTATCGATGAGTATGAGGAAAACCAACATCTCACCTACATTAAATCTGATCTGTGAGCAAAATATCTCTATCTAGTTGGGTCTACTTTCTCAGCAATTTTTTTTTAGTTTTTAGTGTTTTTTTTGTAGTTTTTAGTGTACAAATCTTGCATATATTAGTTAAGTCACCCTAAGCATTTCATATTTATAATACTAACAAAATATAATTTCAAATTTTTTGTTGCTAATACAGAAAAAAGTTATTTGTTTTTACAATTTGATCTTGTAACCTTGATAAACTCACTTATTAGTTCTAATTGCTTTTTTTTCCACAGACTTATTATGTTTTCTGCAGAGATGATCATGTCAACAGTGAATAAAAAGTTTTACTTCTTCCTTTCCAAACTAGATCCTTTATTTTTCTTGCATAATTGCACTGGGAAGAACCTGCAGTATTATTACCGAACACAATTAGGAAGAGTGAACATATGTGCCTTCCTCCTAATATCAGAGAAAGCATCCAGTCTTTTACCATTAAGTATGATGTTGACAGTAACTTTTTCATGAATGTCTTTTGTAAGGTCAAGGAAGTTCCTTTGTATTTTTAGTTTGCCAAGTTATTTTCAAATCAGGAATGGATGTTGGATTTTGTAAAATACTTTTACTGTGTCTATTGAAATGATCACATGGTCTCTCTTTAGTTTGGTGATAGCTGGATTCCATCAATCAATCTTCTGTTCTTAAACCAATTACATATTCCTTGTATAAATGCCAATTGGTCACGATGTATTGTCCTTTCTTTTTTTTTTTTTTTTGAGATGGAGTCTCAGTCTGTTGCCCAGGCTGGAGGGCAGTGACATGATCTCGGCTGACTGCAACCTCCACCTCCCAGGTTCAAGCGATTCTCCTGCCTCAGCCTCCCAAGTAGGTGGGATTACAGGCACCCACCGCCATGCCCGGCTAATTTTTTTGTATATTTGGTAGAGATGGGGTTTCATTACATTGGCCAGGCTGGTCTTGAATTCCTGGCCTCATGATCCGCCGCCTCGGCCTCCCAAAGTTGCTGGGATTACAGGCGTGAGCCACCATGCCCGGCCATATTGTCCTTTTTATATATTCTCAAATGGGATTTGCTAAAATTTTGTTAAGAATTTTTACATCCATATTCATATTCATTTTTGCATCTATTTTCTTCTTGTAACATCTTTGGTTTTGCTATCAGAGTAATACCAGCATAACAAAATGAGAAGTATTCCCTCCTCTCAAATTCCTGGGAGAGTTTATATAGAATTGCTATTATTTCTTCCTTAAATGTGTGGCAGAGATTCCAGTGAAGCCAGATGGGCATGCAGTTTCTTTGTGGGAAGGTTTTCAATTACACATGCAATCTATTTAATAGATACAGAGCTGAGCAGGTTCTAAAAATTTCTTCTTACGTGAGTATGAATGGTTTGTCTTTTAAGGAACTTGCCCATTTCATATAAAATTAATCACATTTGTTGGCATAAGTTATTATACCATACTATTCCTTTATATCCTCTTAAGAGCAACAGACTCTGTAGCGATGCCACATCTTTCATTTTTGACACCGATATAAGAAGTTTTTTTTTTTTTCACTTTCTGACTAGAAACTTATCAATGTTGCTGATTGCCTCAAAAAGACAGCTTCATCGTTTTTTTTCTATTGTTCTGTTTTCATTAATTTCCACTTTGATCTTTGTTTCCTTTCTTTTGCATCCTTTAGACTTAATTTGCTTTCCTTTTTCTAATTTCCTAAGCTAGAAGCAGAGTTCAGTGATTTGTACATTTAAAAAAAAAATTTAGGGCCGGGCGTGGTGGCCCACGCCTGTAATCCCAGCACTTTGGGAGGCCGAGGTGGGCGGATCACGAGGTCAGGAGATCGAGACCATCCTGGCCAATATGGTGAAACTCCGTCTCTACTAAAAATACAAAAAAATTAGCTGGGTGTGGTGGCGGGTGCCTGTAGTCCCAGCTACTCGAGGCTGAGGCAGGAGGATGGCGTGAACCTGGGAGGCGGAGCTTGCAGTGAGCTGAGATCACGCCACTGCACTCCAGCCTGGGCGACAGTGAGAGACTCCATCTCAAAAAAAAAATTTAGGTATTTAGTGTTATAAAATATCCCACTGAGTACAGCTTTCATGATATCCGACAAGTTCTGATATGCTGTATTTTCATTTTCATCCCGTTCAAAGAGTTTGTTTTTTTTTTTTTTTGAGATGGAGTCTTGCTCTGTCACCCAGGCTGGAGTGCAGTGGTGGGATCTTGGCTTGCTGCAACCTCCACCTCTGAGGTTCAAGCGATTCTCCTGCCTCAACCTCCCCAGTAGCTGGGATTACAGGCATGTGCCACCGCGTTAGCCAGGCTGGTCTCAAACTCCTGAGATCAAGGGATCCTCCCACCTTTGCCTCCCAAAGTGCTGGGATTACAGGCGTGAGCCATCACGCCCAGCCTCAGAAAGCTTTCTAACCTCTCTTTTGATTTCTTCTTTGACTAATGGGACATATACTCAGTAACTAATCATGTTCCAGATATTTTTTATTGGCTTCTATTTTTCTCAGAGAACATAATTTATATGATTTGAATTTGTTCAAGTTTATTGATGCTTTTTATGGTCCCCTAAAACGGTCTATCCTGATAAACGCCCCGTGTGCACTGGAAAAGAATGTGCTGCCGGGTGAAGTGCTGTATAAAGCCAATCGGATCAGGCTGGTTGACGGTGCTGATACTAATTTCTGTTCTACTTGTTCTATCCATCACTGAGAAACAGGTCATGAGAGTCCCAACTACAACTGTGGATTTGTCTACTTCTCTTTGCACTATCAGTGTTTACTTCATGTATTTTATAGCTCTGTTATTAGGTGCATTACATCAGAGTTAGAATTGTGTAACGTTTATCCTTCTTTTACTTATAACCTATTTATTTATTTAAATTTAAAGAGGGTGGCAAGGCACAGTAGCTCATGCCTACAATCCCAGCACTTTGGGAGGCTGAAGCAGGAGGATCCCTTGAGGCCAGGAGTTCAAGACCAGCCTGGGCAACATAGTGAGACCGTGTCTCTACAAAAAAAAAAATTAGCCAGATGTGGTGGGGTGCACCTGTATTCCCAGCTACTCCAGAAGATGAGGCAGGAGAATCGCCTGAACCCGGGAGACAGAGGTTGCAGTGAGCTATGACTGCACCACTGCACTCCAGCCAGGGCAATAGAGTGAAGTGAGCCATGACTGCACCACTGCACTCCAGCCAGGGCAATAGAATGAGATCCTGCCTCAAAAAAAAAAAAAAAAGGTTTATTTTAGCCTGCATATATGTGGGTATTGATTTTTTATGCAATCTGACCATCTTGCTGTGTGTTACCTGTTCTATCTGTTCTATTTTCCTCCTTTCTGCCTTCTTTGGATTAAGTATTTTATGTGGGTCAACTTTATCTCCACTGTTCACTTATCAGCTGCAATTTGTTGCTTTGCTATTTTAGTAAATGCTTTTGGGTTTATAACATACATCTTTAATTTGTCATACTCTGCCTTCAAGTGCTATTCTACCACTTCAAATATATGCATTTACCATTTTCTTCTCTCCTGGTCTTTTATTTTTGCCATTTTTGTCAAATATTTTATTTCTGTATATGTTATAAATTCCTCTGTTACACAGTTACTATTCTTAAACAATTACATTTTACAGAGAGTTAAGTATCACGTATTTACCCATGTAGTTACCATTTCCAGTACTCTTCAATTTTCTGTATAGATCCAGATTTCCACATGGTCTTGTTTTCCTTCAGCCTAAAGCATCTGTAACATTTCTTTCAGTGAAGGTCTGCTGTAATGAACTAGTTCAGCTGTTGTGTGTTTGAAAACATCTTTATGTCGCCTTCACTTAAAAGATATTTAGGTATAGAATTCTTGGTGGACAGTTTTTTCTTTCCTTTCAGCATCTTAAACACACTACACCATTGTCTTCCTACTTGCATTGCTTCTCATGAGAAATCTGCTGTCATCTGTGTCTTTGTTCCTTCATACACAAAAGGCCTTGTTTTTTTTTTTTTTTTCTGGCTGCTTTTAAGATTTATCTCTTTGTAACTGGTTTTGAGTAACTTGATGATGATGTGCCTTGTGTGATTTTCATTTCTTGTGCTCAGGGGTCATTAAGATGGTCAGATCATGTGACATGAATCCATTGGTCAACAAAGAAAAAAGAAAGAAAAGATGGTCAGATTGAGGCTTATAGTTTCCATCAAACTGGGAAGCTTTTCAGCTATCATGTTCTCAAACAATTCTTCTGTCCCTCCCTTCCCACTTAGGGACTCCAATCGCACAATTGTTAGGCCTCTGAAAGTTGTCCTACAGCTCAGTGATGCTCTTGTTTGTTTTAAAGTATTTTTCTTTTCCTTGTTTCAGTTTGGAGAGTGTCTACTGTTTCGTCTTTAAGTTCATTAATCTTCTTCTGCAATCTCTGATCTACCATTAATCCCATCCAGTGTATTTGGTACTTGGACATTTTCATTTCAACTCTAATTTGGATCTTTTAAAATACTTCCATGTCTCTACTTAATGTGTTCAGTCTTTCCTGTTGCTCTTTGAACACATGGAATACAGTTATAATAATTACTTTAATAACCTGTCTGCTAAACCTAACATCTATGTCAGTTTTGATGGATTTTTCACTCCAGTATGGGTTCTATTTTCCTGTTTCTTTCCATACCTGATAATCTTTGGTCGGATGCTGGACATTATGAATTTTATCTCTTGGAAAGCTGCATATTTTTTGTGTTCCTCTTTTTTTTTTTTTTTTTTTTGAGATGGAGTCTCGCTCTGTTGCCCAGGCTGAAGTGCAATGGTGCGATCTCGGCTCACTGCAACCTCTGCCAAGTGATTCCCCTGCCTCGGCCTCCTAAGTAGCTGGGATTACAGGCATGCACCACCACGCCCAGCTAATTTTTGTATTTTTAGTAGAGATGGGGTTTAACCATGTTGGCCAGGCTGGTCTTGAACTCCTGGCCTCAGGTGATCTGCCCACCTTGGCCTCCGCAAGTGCCGGGATTACAGGTGTGAGCACCGTGCCCAGCCCGTTACTACTCTTGAGCTTTGTTTTGGATCCAGATACTTGGAAACTGAAAATGTTGATTCTTGCTTCTGAGATTGTCACACAGCAGCAGAGTAGCATTTATTCTAGGGCCACCTGTTCTCCACTGGGTACACTACCACATGCCCTGTGCATTATGACGTTTCTCAGTCAGCCTGCTGGCAACAGGCACTCCTCTTAGTGTTTTGAGACCTCTGAGTACTTACTGTTCCCTCTAATCCTTCCAGGTGACTTTTTCCCTGGTCTCTGGTAGTTTCCTTATATGAACGCAATGATCAGTATGATGTTGAAAAACTAAGAGGAATCCTCAGCCCATCCTTTCGTTCCCCATTTCACCCCTTACGAGTCTGGATCGTGGGGGCAGAGGCTCACACCTGTAATCCCAGCACTTTGGGAGACCAAGGTAGGAGGATTGCTTGAGCTCAGGAGTTCGAGACCAGCTGGGCAAGATGGCAAAACCTGATCTCTACCAAAAAATACAATAATTAGCTGGGCGTGGTGGCACACGCCTGTGGTCCCAGCTACTTGAAAGGCTAAGGTGAGAGGATTGCTGACCCCAGAAGGTTGATGCTGCAGTGAGCTATGACTGTGGCACTGCGCTCTAGCCTGGGCAACAAAGTAAGACCCCTTTCTCTAAAAATTAGAATAAAAATGAGAGTCTGTATCTTATAGAAAAGTGAAGCACATGGGCCTTCTGCCTCATCTTGCCAGATGTCTGCCTATACTCAGCTCGCCCGAGCCACAACCCCATTCTTTTAAAATACTCATCAATGCTATCTCCAAAAATCCATTCTTGTTAAACAAAAACCCAGCCTGCTGGAGACCTGATATGGCTGTCACTGCTTCCCGTCTGGCACCCTCCTTTGCCATGGCTATTCCTTAGGCCCATTGTGGATTAAATCTTGTTCCCTATTTTTCATTCTCTTTGTTCACTGCAGTGAGTTTCAAGAAGGGAAGCAGAATAAATGAGTCTTTACTCAGCTGTCATTTCCAGAAGGCCCAAGTTCCATTTTCAATGCTGTTTTTAGTTTTCCCGGTTCTGAACAATGAACCCAGTCTCATGCTCTGAAAGCTCGGCTGTGAGCTGGAGACACAAGGCCCCATTCTCCCCGTCCAGTGCCTGGGCCAGGCTGGGCAAAGATGCGACCCCAGTGAGCAGGACAGGCACGTCCGGCATTTGCCGCCCCTTCAGCAGCTGTGCTCACCAAGGCCGCCTGCTCCAGGACAGGCCAGGTTGAGAGGTTTAGATCTGTGACCCAGCCCATCAGCAAGCCATGGAATGGACTTGGGAGGTCAGGGCCGGCTTCTTCACCTTTCTGGGAGGGGGAAAGGAGGGTGTCGGGCACACCCCACATGGAGAGGACGGTGCTGGTTGGAGCCACCTGGATGCACAGAAAAAGAATTTCTTACTGTGGTGTGGCTGCTGCAACGCTTGCAAAGCCGCTGCCTGGCCCTGGGGCTGGCGTTACACCTGGCTCCGTCTGCGTGACAAGTTCCTGAGATGGGCAGTCTGGAGGGGCCTCTGTGCCTTCAGGACACATGGACCTGCCTGGCAGCACAGCCCCTTCCTGGATCCTCTGTGTCCATGGTCAAAAGAGAGACCTGGTCTGTGACCCGGGACAGGCCCCCCACAAAAGGGTCCTGGCTTGTTCATAAATTCTGAATGAGTGTGGCTGTGGGTTGCCCCCGGCTTTCAGAGAGAAATGAGAAAATCCATGGAAGGGTTTTGTAAATGCAGGAAACAGAGGCTCAGGCACTACAAGGGTCAGACCCCTCCTCGGAGCCTGCTTGTGTCCTAGGAGGCCGCCTGGTCAAAGGGTGCTCAGCTACTCCTTTGACCCCCTCCAAGCTGAGCCCCCCAAGCCAACCTCCAGGGTAAGAGATGAGGCTACACCCTTGTTGCTGACTCTGAGCCACTGCCTCACCCCAGGCTGCCCTGGGCAGCAGCCAGGAGGTGGGGAGGGCAGGGGGGCCCAAGGGCCACGGGGTCAGCATCCAGGGGCGGCACAGTGGCCTCAGGCAGCAGGAGCGGTGCAGGGGGACCTGGGTCCCCCGAAAGAGGGCGAGCTCCAGTGGCATCCTGTGGTGCAGGGTACTTTTCTTATTACTCAAACCTCTTTACAAAATGATTGTTTAAAATCCAGTAAATAAAAATGTCTTCTGCTCACTACCACATATGCCCAATGCCCAGTGAATCAATTTTGCCCAATAAATCAACAAACTATTTTAAAACAAAATAACGCTGGGCGCGGTGGCTCATGCCTAGAATCACAGCACTTTGGGAGTCCAAGGCAGGAGAATCACTCGAGGTCAGGAGTTCGAGACCAGCCTGGCCAACATTTTTAGTCTCTACTAGAAATACCAAAATTAGCTGGGCATGATGGCGCATGGCCTGTAGTCCCAGCTACTTGGGAGGCTGAGGCAGGAGAATCACTTGAACTAGGGAGGCGGAGGTTGCAGTGAGCAGAGATTGTGCCACTGTACTCTAGCCTGGGTGACAGAGCGAGACTCTGTAAAAACAAACAGACAAACAAACAATTGGGTGATTTCAGAAGTCCTTCTGAATAAAGGTGATGGTACGAGGGCCTGGCACCTCACGTCTCAAAGGGCTTCTCACCTGTCACTGGCTTTGGCAGGCGGGACAAGCAGCGCAGCACCAGCAAGAGCCAGGAGACCTGAGCACCCAGCGCCGCAAACCAGGAGACCCAAGCACCCAGCGTCGCAAACCAGCGGACCCGAGCACCCAGCGTCGCAAACCAGCGGACCCGAGCACCCAGCGCCGCAAACCAGGAGACCCGAGCACCCAGCGCCACAAACCAGGAGACCCAAGCACCCAGCGTCGCAAACCAGCGGACCCAAGCACCCAGCGCCGCAAACCGGGGGACCTGGGCACCCAGCGCCGCAAACCGGGAGACCTGAGCACCCAGCACAGCAAACCAGGACACCCCCAGCTCGGCTGGGCCTCCAAGGAACACAGCCTTCAGGCTGAGAGCCCAGCCTTGGCCCCAGGAGATAAGAAACTGAAAAGACAAAAAAAAAAAAAAAAAAAAAAAAAAAAAAAAAAAAAAAAAAAAAGGCAGGAGCAGGTGAACTCTGCCAGCCGCACCCGCTCTGGTCTGGTTTTGTGATCTAAAGTGAGGTTTTTGTTCTTTTAATCATGGAATCTAGCCTCTCACCTGGTTCTGTTGGTTGCCTTTCTGTACAGTTTTATGTTTTGCTTTCATCTTCTGCATTGATTTTTAAAATTCTATTTGTTTTTCCTTTCTCTTTTTTGAGGCAGGGTCTTGCTCTGTCACCCAGGCTGAACTGCAGTGGTGCAATCAGGGGTCACTGTAGCCTCAACCTCCTGGGCTCAAATGATGCTCCGGCCTCAGTCTCCTGAGAAGCCGGGACCACAGGTGCGAACCACCACGCCCAGCTAATTTTTGTATTTTTTCTAGAGATGGGGTCTCTCTATGCTGCCCAGGCTGGCCTTGAACTTCTTGGCTCAAGGGATCTGCCTGCCTCGGCCTCCCAAAGTGCTGGGATTCCAGGTGAGAACCACCACGCCTGGCCTAAAATTCTATTTTTAATGGAATAGAATATTTTAATTTTTATTAGGTGGTTACTGTAACATTTCTCAGAAAATCCTGAGCTCCACCCTTTCGAGAACCGCTTGCCTGCCTGCACGGCAAAGCCCGCCCTAGCCCAGCGCCCCTTGTCCCCGCCCTCTCCCAGAGTGGGGTCCTGGTGTGGAGCTGGGGCCACACGGGGTCCTGAGAGGGCAGGGCTGGTGCTGAGGGGTCTGTCATGATCACGTCCCGCCTCTTCTTTTCTGCTCAGTAATCTCGCATGAGCTTTTTAAAAAGAATCCACTTTTCAATTTACTGATGTGGAATTTTTGTTTTTGCCTGTGTTCATGGGTAGTTTAACAGGTGATGGGAGAGGAAGCTTCTGGAGGTCCCCGTGGACTCTATCCTGAGGCTGTCCACCAGAATGCTGTACCCAGAGCCCTGCCTGAGGTGGGGGCTGCTGCCTGCAGAGGTTGTGGTGGGCGCGAGCAGGCAGGCAGAGGGCACGGAGCAGGCAGGCAGAGCCCCCAGGAGGTGCCTCGGCCGTGCGCCCTCCGTCCCCAGGCCCAGGGCCAGCCTCAGCCACCTCCCCCTCTGCTGGGGCTGCCGCCTGCTCAGCTGGGAGGGAGGTCCCCGAAGAGGCCGGGCACAGGAGGCAGCTCCCCGCAACGCGGCACCTGGTTCTCGTGTGGGAGGTGCAGTGCTGGGCTTCCTGGGAGCAAGTCCTGCTGGGGCCTCCCCAGCCCCCGGCACCGGCTACCTCCTCCCGAGGCCCTGTGGCGCAGCGTGAGCAGGACCGCGGGTGCACAGCCACCGTGGCGGGCACAGTTGCGCACTGGTGACAGCGGCCTCACCTGGTTCTTCCCAAAACCCTATGAGGCAGGTGTGCTCCATCCTCATCCTCGTCCTGCAGACGTGGGGCCCCTAGGGCCTGCGGTGGTCTCTGTAGCAGTCAAGGCCACAGCCCAGCCTGGTCCACAGCGGACACAGGGAGCAGGACAGGCCCAGAGAGCAGGACAGGCCCAGGACCCAGGCACGTCACAAGGGCTTCCCGCCCCCACCTCGCACTGCCGGAAAGTTCCGGTCATGAGTGGGCAACAGGCGCCTGCTTCCAACGTCCCACGCCGAATCTGGAACAGAGGATGCTCTGTGCCAGCTCCAGACAGGGTCTGCTGGGAGAGCAAGCGCGGAAACAGCATCTGCCTGGGCTAGCGACGCCCGCCATAGACCAGGGTGCCAGAGGCCCCTTGCTCCAAGAAGCGCGGGTCCCCCATCCCCGCTCCAGGGCTGGCGCGCAGCATGTGTGTGGGCCTGTGTGTCCCAGAGACAGGGTGTGTGCCCGTCTGCGTGTGCGCCCATGTGCGTGAGCCTGTGTCCCTGAGAGCGTGTATGCCCGTGGGCGTGAGCCTGTGTCCCTGAGAGCGTGTGCGCCCGTGTGTGTGAGCCTGTGTCCCTGAGAGCGTGTGCGCCCATGTGCGTGAGCCTGTGTCCCTGAGAGAGCGTGTGTGCCGGTGTGCGTGAGCCTGTGTCCCTGAGAGAGTGTGCGCCCATGTGCGTGAGACTGTGTGTCCCTGAGTGTTTGTGCCCGTATGTGTGAGCCTTTGTGTCCCTGAGAGCATGTGCGCCCGTGTGCGTGAGCCTGTGTGTCCCTGAGAGAGCGTGTGTGCCGGTGTGCGTGTGAGCCTGTGTGTCCCTGAGAGATCGTGTGTGGGAGGCTGTGTGTCCCTGAGAAAGCATGTGTGCCTGTGTGCACGTGAGCCTGTGTGTCCGAGACAGCGTGAGTACCCGTGTGTGTGTAAGCCTGTGTCCCTGAGAGCATGTGTGCCTGTGTACGTGAGCCTGTGTGTCTGAGAGCATGTGTGTCTGTGTGTGAGCCTGTGTGTCTGAGAGCATGTGTGTCTGTGTGTGAGCCTGTGTGTCTGACAGAGCATGTGTGCCCGTGTGCGTGTGAGCCTGTGTCCCTGAGAAAGCGTGTGTGCCCATGTGTGCCTGTGTGTCCAAGGGAGTGTGTGTGCCCATGTGTGTGTGACCCTGTGTCCCTGAGAGCATACATGCCCGTGTGCCTGTGAGCTTGTGTGTCCATGAGAGCATGTGTGCCCACGTGCGTGTGAGTACGTGTGTGTGAGTGCATGCCCACTGCCCAAGCAGCCCTGCAATCTGCCGAGTTTGCATGCCTCACAAGCGTGATGGCTCCAAACCCAATTCAGGTCCAGACTGCCCTCTCTGACCCGACCCACTGGGCTGCCCTGAGCACCGCCTGTGCCTATCAACCTGCCTCTCCAGGACAGACGCCTACGTCTGAGAAGATGCTGGGTCAGGCAGGGACTGTGAGTGCAGAAGAGGGGCCGTGAGGACCGGCAGGAATCCCTGAGGCCAAGCTACTGAGGTGGCCACTGTGCCCTCGAGGTGAAGGTGCTGGGAAGGAACTGGGAAACTGAACAGCAAATGGAAGATGCCAGGCACAGGCCCATCCCTCGGCAGCCCTGCTGTCACCAGCCTGTGAAGGCCTGCTTTGCAGGAGGCACATGGTTGGAGAGGACCAGACTCACCACCCAGAGCCCCAGTTGGCAGCTGTGCTGGTGCTGTCCTAGCCCCCATTACAGGGTGGCCCAAGCCCCAGCCTGCAGCTGCCTGCCCTGTTAGCGTGACATCACATAAACTCTGAGCAGTCCCTGCCTTCAGCTTGGACTCTGCAGGCCAACCAGTGACCTCTCAGAAGTTGTGCAAAGGGGCAGCAGGCCAGGCCAACACAAGCTGCATCCTGCCAGGTCTCCCTGATGAGGGCTCTGGGCTCTAGAACAGAAACCGCCCACTTTCCAAGTTTTCCACGGCCCCCAGGGCTTCCAGGCCAACAGTGGCCCTCAAACGCAGCTTGCCAGTTCCCAGGGGCGGGAAAACCACAAACCCCAGGAAGAGGCAGTCCCGTGGCTTCATATCAATGCGACAGGGTCCGGAGTCAAGGCGCCACCAGAGAAGAGGTTCTGAGGCAAGAGGCGGGAAGGGCTGGGGGGCAGGGCCTGGCAGGTGGGAGGAAGACAGTGGTGAATATAACTGACCACTGGTTAAAAGCTCATGTTGTTGGCAGGCTGAGGCAGGCAGATTGCTGCAGCCCAGAAGTGCAAGACCAGCCTGCGAAACATAGTGAAACCCCATCTCTACGAAAAAATACAAAAATTAGCAGGGCGTGGTGGTGCGCAGGAGGCTGAGGTGGGAGGATGACTTGAGGCCCTGAGGTAGAGGCTGTAGTGAGCCAAGATCTTGCCACTGCACTCTGTAGCCTGGCGACAGGAGTGAGACCCTGTCTCAGAAATAAGATAAAATAAAAGCTCATGCTCATGTTCTCCTAAGGGATGAAACTACAGTTTCAGGCAAACAAGACGTGGTCGGCTCAGTGCGGGGCGCACATGCTCAGGTGCTCCTCAGAAGAGCTGAGTGACTGCGACTTGGGTAGGGAGACTCAGAATGCACAATGTTAAGGGTGATCAAGAAAATAATCAAATCCACTGGAAAAATACAAAGGAGGAGAAATTTTCATTTACCCCACAGAAAGCAGGAAAGAAAGAGAGGAAAGGGACAGACACAGAAAACACACACAAGACTGAGCCCCCCACGGCCTCGTGCCAGCAGCGGGACACAGGCAGACTGCCTCTGCCTCGATGGGGTCTGCACAGGCCCAAGGTGAGGGGCCCCGGGCAAAGCCTGGGAGCCTTGGGGCACCAGAGGAGCGGAGGCTGATTGGCCTCTGGGAGGAATCACTTCCAGTTTCTCTTATTTATTAATTTTTTTTTCTTTTTTTTTTTTTGAGATGGAGTCTCGCTCTGTCGCCCAGGCTGGAGTGCAGTGGTGCGATCTCGGCTCACTGCAAGCTCCGCCTCCCGGGTTCACGCCATTCTCCTGCCTCAGCCTCTCGGAGTAGCTGGGACTACAGGTGCCCGCCACCACGCCAGGCTAATTTTTTTGTATGTTTAGTAGAGACGGGGTTTCACCGTGGTCTCGATCTCCTGACCTCGTGATCCGCCCACCTCGGCCTCCCAAAGTGCTGGGATTACAAGCGTGAGCCACCACGCCTGGCCCCAGTTTCTCAATGTAGGTTCCAGAAAAACTTCAGCAATGTCCTCACACCCCCATGGCCATGTCAGCAGCCCTATCAGCCACAGGCTTCCTTCTGTGAAGCCTCCAGCCAAGTCCAAGGCTAAACCACAAGTAGCAGAAGGCACGGCACGGCACGGCACCTCCCAGATACTCCGGGCTCTGCCACAACGACCCGAGGGCCAGAGCAGCTGTGCCCAGAGCCGCCCTCCCAGGAGAGGAGGCCCAGTCCTGGTGGGAGAAAAACACTCCAGCCTCAGGCGCGAGCCCAGCCCACAGCACCGACAGGAGTCAATGTATTCAGAGTGGACACTTGCGTTCTGTCAGAGTAAACTATACAACTTTGACCAGCCCTTTAATGAACAAACAAGCATTACTACCAGGTAAGATATATTTTAAAAAACTTTAAAAATCTATCACTAGGTTGGCAAGAATGTTGAGAACCTTAGAGAACAAAAACTAAGTAAAAGCAGGAACCTGGAAAAAGGAAGGCCCCATGCAGGAGGGCCCTGGCCGGCAGCTGGCCTGCGCCCACTCCTTTCACAGCTTTGCAGAAGTCAGGGGAGAGAGCCTGGGCCAGGCCCGGGTGCTGATCCAGTTACTGCCGGGGGATGCCCCAAGGCTGAGACTGGGAGGGTTTAGGTGAACAAGGAAGAAAGCCACCATCCAGCCGTGGGGAAGCTCTTATCACAGTCCTGGCCCCACGCGGTCAGGACCCACAGAAACACAACATGCTGCAGGCTGCGACGGGGAGGGCAAGTCCTGTGTGGACGGAGTGCTCAGAATAAAATGTTCCTGGATCTTTGAATCGTTTGGAGGAGGGCAACAATACTAATTTTAGACTTCAACAAATTAATTCTGCATGTTAGAACATCCAAGGCAACCACTATGAAGCCAAGTGAGCAAATTCCAACCCAGTAGAAAAGAAAAAGAAACAAAAATAATCCAAAAGAAGTCAAGAAACGAAAAAGCAACTGGTCCTCAAATGACAGAGTACAAGGAAAGATGGTGGAAATAAATTTAAATATAATAATTACAGTAATGTAAATGGACCAATAGTCTAGTTAAGACAGAGTGTCAGCAAGATTTTAAAGATCTTGGTAAAGATCTATACCAAACACATCTACAGTGCAAGGGCAGGAAATTCTAAAAGTGAAGAATGGAAGAGACAGAGCTGGTGCAGCTCCATCGGGGCTGGCTCTGTGGAAACAGGGCTCCCGCCACTGGCGAGGCGACCCAGACCTGACAGGCGGCCCCGCGGCACAGACACAAGGCAGGCAAACATGTTCCAGGAGGCACCCGACGTCTGCAAAGACAGAGGAGATGGCACAAGAAGCCTGGCTTTACCTTGCAGGTGTGCAGAACGCCGACCCAAGAAACGGAAAACACAGATTCACCATCCAGGGAGTGTCTCTGAAACTGACCACAGAGCAGGGCATGAAGCAACGTCTGGGCAAATGTCAGAGGCCGCAGCACCCAGGCAGGCCTCTGTCAAATGCACCGCCCAGAATCAGGGATGAGAGAGGCCACTGGGCAAGTGAGCACACAGAGCAGACAAAAAGCCTCCCAGGGAAGGACTGGCAGTGAGTGAGGAGCTCTGTGCCCGCATCCCTCACTTGTTGGGGTGACAACAGCGTACCAAGTGCAAACAAAGGCCCACGACCATGCTTGGCATCAGCAGCAGCCTTGGGCATCCCAGCTAAGACCTAGAGAGCTGACGGAGCAGCCTCGTGCTGCAAACAAGCCAGGACCCTCCGCCCATCAGAGGGAGCCCAGACCTCACCAGCATGGCAGGCCTCCTGAAGAGAAGCTTCCTTACACTCGTGCTAAATCAGCCAGGAGCCATACGAGGTCGGCCCTGTAAGCCACACCCACCTGCACCTGTGCCTGCTGCCATGTCAGCCCCAATGATTTGGCTGTGCCGACAGCCATGACAAACGCCCTTCGCACTAAGTGTAAAGCGTACAGTATAGGATATACTTTTGGGCTTGGACAAAACAGTGAATCGTAAAATATATAAAATAATCATCATCTCAAGAAATAATTTTATATGAATAGAGAGGAAAGAGGAGAAAGCATGAAATCCACAACTCACTGGACCTGAGAATGAACTAGAACACATCATTTCTTTCTGATCAATCACACCCCAATCCCCTTCTGAAGACCAGTGAAGACTCGCCTGTGAGGCAAGGCTGCCTCTAACCCGCACATCTGCACCGACGCGGCTGCACGAACAGCAAAACCGCAGCAGGCCCTGCCCGGTGGCCCAGTTCACAGAGCACCCACTGCACACTGCAGCAGGCCCAGCAAAAGCCTTGCCAACACCACCAGCATTTCTTCCTGAGTCCTGACCTCCCCACTTACAAGGTGGACCCCCAGGGCCTGTCTCCAAGACCAAGGTCTGCCCTCCTACCGGGGACACGCCCCCGGCTCTGCTGGGCAGCTTCCCTCCCCTCCCCTCCTCGGCTAGAGACCCCTCTTTCTGCAGTTCCCCCTCCTGACACTTGAGTGGGGCTCCCCAGATGTCTGGCCCCAGGAAAGGCACAGCATGGAGGCAGCAGCACTGAGGTGGGACAACAGCCCCCACAAGACATCCCTGAAACTCCTGCTGGGATAACGTTCGTGGCCTGCAGCTGTCGGGGCCATGTTTGTCCCCCTGGGGAGAGGATCCCCCCAAAAACATCAGGGAGCAGAAATGAAAAACCAGAAAAAGCAGACAGACCACCTGGCACCTGGATCCAGCTGTCCTGAAGCCAGCCCCACACAAAGGAGCCGGGCCAAGGCTGCAACTGCCTCTGCTGTTTGGATCTGACCGCCCTTCCAGTGTCTGCAGCTGCCAGGGACAGGCGGGGACAGAGGAGGGGGCTCTGGTGTCACCCTTCATTTTCAGCTGGTTGACCTTCCAGGCCACAGTGCTAGAAAGGGGGCTCATTGGCCGGGTGCGGTGGCTCACGCCTGTAATCCCAGCACTTTGGGAGGCCGAGGCAGGCGGATCACAAGGTCAGATCAAGACAATCCTGGCTAACACGGTGAAACCCCGTCTCTACTAAAAATACAAAAAAAAATATATATATATTAGCCAGGCGTGGTGGCGGCGCCTGTAATCCCAACTACTTGGGAGGCTGAGGCAGGAGAATGGTGTGAACCTGAGAGGCGGAGCTTGCAGTGAGCCAAGATCACGCCACTGCACTCCAGCCTGGGTGACAGAGTGAGACTCTGTCTCAAAAAAAAAAAAAAAAAAAAAAAAGAAAGAAAGGAAGGAGGTTCACAATGACCTCAAACAGCTGCTGCCAACTGGGCGCGGGGCACACACCTTGGTCCCAGCACTTTGGGAGGCTGAGGTGGGAGGATCACTTGAGCTCAGGAGGTTGAGGCTACAGTGAGCTGAGATGGCGCCACTGCACTTCAGCCTGAGCAACAGAGCAAGACCCTGTCTCGAAAAACAAAACAAAACAAAGCAGCTGCTGACTTCATCAGCCATGAGGCAGGTTGGTTCATGGAGGCCTCCCTGCACCCTGGACCCCTTGCCCTCCCGGTCACAGCAGTGCTCTGCCAGGCACTCCGACCACTGGCTCTGGAGTCACCAGCAGGGGAGCCTTGCCCCTGCCTCGGAGCCAGTGGGGGGCCCCGCCGCAACTCAGACTCTGGCCCAGCTGCATGCAGACCAATGCAGTGCGCTGGGGGCCGCATTCCCCAGAGGCTGGCACTGCCGGTCCTGGACCTGCAGGAGAGCCACGGCTGGCGTCGGGCACAGCAGCAGTCATCCCACACTCAGTAGTCGACACAGGCTCTCACCCAGGGTATTTTGACAGAAACTGCAGGCGGCTGATGTTGGCCCCACACAGAGACACCGTCCTCAGAGAGGGGTGGCGTGGGGTACCACGGTGGTCACCATGCAGGGCAGGGGCCAGGTGCCACCTGTGGGCAGAAGACATCACCCGCTGCTCTCCCCAGCTCTCTCAGCGTAGCATGGTGTGGGCTGCCAGTGAACATTTGCCAGGTAAAAGCAACCCAGCTATTGGAGCAGGGGACACTCATGAGAGCTATAGCAGGAAAAATAGCCAGGAGAACACACGCAGAGAGGGCTGGTCCAGCAACCCTCGTGCCAGACGAGAGGCAGCAGCACAGAGGGCATTCTGGAGTGGCACGCCAAGTCAAACGGCAATCCTGAATGTACGTGGCGTCACCCAGCTTTAGGTTTACAAAGGAAACGCTGGCAGAACTGAAAGGAAAAACAGACAAACCCACAACTGCAGTGGGAGATTTAAAACCATCTCTCTCAATAACTGACAGGGTGGGCAGACAACAAAACAAGATCACCGATCTAGAAGAACACAGATTCCCAACAGTCAATGAGCCAACCAGGCTGGCCTGACTCCAATCAACAGGGAACCCACCCTCTAAATAACCCCTGGGCCGAAGAACTACCCCAGGCTGCCGAATTCCTTGTGTCTATCCTAAGCTCAGCTCACCACCGGTTTGTAGGAATTCTGTGCCCCACATCCCGGTCCAGCTTCTCACTGCCCCACCCCGTCACCGCTGTGCCTGGGTGGGACGCATGCAATTCTTGTGATGGCAGGTGCGTCTCCCACCACTGAAATCCAGCTTCACATTGCCACACCCCGTCACCGTTGCGCCTGGGAGGACACGTGCGATTCTTGTGATGGCGGATGCATCTCCCACCACCAAAGTCCAGCACCTGCCACGTGCTTCCTGTTAGTGCCTCCCTCCCCCAAAGGTGTTGGCTCACACCCTTTGTCCACTCCTTTACTGGATCTTACTAACTTGGAAACGTTTTCTGCGGGTTCACAATGTGCACAGAATGAGTGTCTTCAGCTACATGAGTTGCAAACTCTCTAGGTTTGAGGCCACATTGCTCTTCTCGGTACCTTCTGTAACGGAAGGTTTTTCCCTTTCCCCAGTCACCACTCACCCTGCTCCCTGATCGGGGCAGCCTCAGCCTAAGGCAGAGCTGCAGCAATGGCAACACCTCACGAGCAGACCCGCAGGCTCCAGCGGGGCCGTGAGACCTCCAGGGCTCCAAGAGCAGACCCGCAGGCTCCAGTGGGGCCGTGAGACCTCCAGGGCTTGGCTGGACGGGCCCTGGCAGACGTGGCAGCTGCAGCAGGCTGGGGAAGGCCAGGGGGAGTGGGGCTGGGGACAGGCAAGTGTGAGGGGCTTATCCTGCATGTGTACCCGAACGCAAGTGTGGTTCCAGAAGTCCGAGCTTTGGAGACAAACCTGAAAGACATCAGCAAACAGATTCAACCCTGTGAAATTATATTTTTCTTGCTCAACAAAAGCAGCAGCTTTGTGTGGTACACTGGGTGATGGCATTGACAGCAATGAGCGCCTCTGCCCAGGGGCCTGGGGCCAGACCTGTGCTGGCAGAGGGTGGAGAGGCAAGACTTGGGCGGGGCTGCGACAGGCAGAGGAGGAGGGCGCTGGGTTGTGGCCGGGGGACTTTAAGCTGCGATAGTGTCAGTGGTGTGTGCAGAGGGGACAGTCCTGTGGGAAGTGTTGGGGGACTTGCTGGGGGCACATCCTGAGGGATGGCAAAGGCAGCGCCTCCCAACTGCGAGTCCAGGTGCAGCACAACGCAGGGGCAGGGGACGCTGGAGGGGGCCCTGGGGGCTGATTCTAGCCCCAAACACCACGAGGGCAACTTCTTACTGAGAGACAGGCAAGGCTGAGCCCCAGCCCCAACAGGCCCCTGGCAATGGTGTGGGACGAGCCCAGGTGCCAACACCAGGCATCCCAGCAACACGCTTGAGGCCCAGAGCACACGAGCCGAACAGGAACCAGCAGGCCTGGTCGACGGCAGTGGCCTGGTACCCCAGCCCCAGCTAGGCCCCCACCCGGCACCATCCAGCTCCTCCTCACTGCCCCACCACAACTCATGTGCTCGCCCAGGCACCAGGTGCCCTTTCCTGAAAAATGTTAGATGGGAGGTAAAGTTTTGAAACCATGCCTGTCTGGAAATGCCTTCATTCTACCTTGACAACAGATGGACTATTTGGCTTCATCAGAGTCATTCTGTCACAATTTTGAAAGTGCTTCCTGGTTCTCCAGCCCTACAGTGGCTAAGAAGTGCCCCAGCCCTAGCCCCCAGCTTCTGCAGCCTCCCAAGGGTCTGGTCTCACCCACTGTGCTGAGCACGCAAGCCCGACGTGCCTGGTGACATGCATGGCGTCCCCTCTGTCCTTCTTCTAGAACTCCAGTGACCGAGACACTGAGCCTCCTAGACTCTGCTTTTCATTTCCTATTTGCTGTGGTGTGAATGAATGTCCCCTGCCAAATGCGGATGCTGGACCCAGAACCCCATGTGATGGTGTTAAGAGGTGACACCACTAACCCCACCCCCGGGGGTGACCAGGTCCTAAGGGCCTGGACTTTCCCTCTCTTTCGCTGGGTGAGAAGGCGCCAGTGAGGAGCCGGCCCTCCTCAGACGCCAACTGGCCAGGGCCTTGCTTGTGGACTTCCCAGCCTCCAGAACTGTGAGAAGTAAGTTTCTGTGTCTATAAATTACCCATCTGTAATAGGCCATTCTTGCATTGCTATAAAGCAATACCTGAGACTGTAATTTATAAAGAAAAGAGGTTTAATTGGCTCACAGTTCTGCAGGCTGTACAGGAAGCACTGCACCAACATCCCTCGGCTTCCGGGGAGGCCTCAGGGAGCTCTGACTCGTGGCGGAAGGCCAGCAGCAGCAGGTGCCTCATATGGCAAAAAGCAGGGGTCAGGGAGCTCTGACTCGTGATGGAAGGCCAGCAGGAGCAGGTGCCTCACATGGCGAAAGCAGGGGTCAGGGAGCTCTGACTCGTGGCGGAAGGCCAGCAGGAGCAGGTGCCTCACATGGCGAAAGCAGGGGTCAGGGAGCTCTGACTCGTGATGGAAGGCCAGCAGGAGCAGGTGCCTCACATGGCGAAAGCAGGGGTCAGGGAGCTCTGACTCGTGGCGGAAGGCCAGCAGGAGCAGGTGCCTCACATGGCGAAAGCAGGGGCAAGAGGGGGCAGTTGCTGCCCAGGTTTAAATGACCAGATCCATCTTGCGTGAGCCAGAGCCAGAGCTCACTCATTGCCAAGGGGGTGGGCCAAGCCATTCATGCGGGATCCGCCCCCATGATCCAAACACCTCCCGCCAGACCCCACCTTCAACACCGGGGATTACATTTTGACATGAGATTTGGGCAGGACCAAATATCCAAACCATCTCACCAGTCCAGGGCACTTAGTTGCAGCAGCAGGAACGGACGAGGCCCCATTTCTTGCCTGTCCATCTGCCCTTCTTTCTGGAAGGCTGCACCCTCGTCACTCAGCTTCCAACCCTTGAGTTCTCATTCCTGCCATCACATCTTTAACTGACTTCTCATTCCCGCCATCACATCTTTAACTGCCAAGCATTTTTTCTGTTCTCTGAATATCCCTTTCTTTACGCCATCTGCCCCATTTCACGGGTGTGATATCCTCTCGTTCCTGAGGATAATCACAGTATCTGATGCTCTTCTCTGTGAAGAGTCTCTATCTTTTGCAAGTTGAAGTTGGTCTGTGTCTTTCCTGTTGGAAACTTGACTCTGAACCTGTGGAGGTGGATGGGGCCAGGTCAGTGCAGTGCAGCTGGGCCATCGGTCGGGGTCCCTGGTGTAAGCACCTTTGGTTCTTCCTTGGCAGTTGGATCCCCCAAAGCAACCTGTGCAGAGGGAAAGGCCTGGCCGCCATCCCATTCTGGGCAGGGAACTTCCAGCTTCACCTCGGCCAGAGCCCCAATACCAACATCTCCTGTTTTCCTGTAACCTTTTTCCAGAGAAAGAGCCTCCACACCAGGCAGGGCAACTGTCAGTGCCAAGAACTGACAGCAAGAGTCTAGGACCCAACTGCTTTTCAAACAGCCGGTGACGGGGCCTCCGTATCTCAGCTGCCACCTCTGAGAAAGCCAGGGCCGTGGATTCTGAGCCCTCGGGTGAAGCCAGAATTTTGAACTTACTGCTTCACAGACTTCCAAACTCCAGAACTGCTATTAAGAAGTCCAAAGTTATTCTGACCCTCAATCCTGGAATGCAATCCGTGTCTTTCTGGAAGCTTTCCAAATCTTCAATCTGTTCTCAGGGTCTAGGATTTCCAGACGCCGTGTCTTTGAGTCTTTGTACTGGTCTGTTTTCACACAGTGTGTGGGTGTCTGGTGGACTCTGGGACATTTTTTTCAGTGACTTTCTCACTGATGTTTCCTCCATCTCATTCCTAAAACTTTTACTAGCCAGGTACTGGACTCTCTAGACTGGTCCTTGAATACTCTTCTCTCCTATCCTCCAACTCCAAATTTTTGCTCTATTTTCTGAGAGATTCTCAACTTTATCTTGCAATACATGCTTCTGTTTAGTCTTTTTTTTCTTTTGAACCCTACAAAGATTATTTCATTGCTGGGCGCAGTGGCTCACACCTGTAATCCCAGCACTTTGGGAGGTTGACGTGAGCGGATCATGAGGTCAAGAGATCGAGACTATCCTGGCCAACATGGCGAAACCCGGTCTCTACTAAAAATACAAAAATTAACTGGGCACGGTGGCATGTGCCTGTAATCCCAGCTACTCGGGAGGTTGAGGCAGGAAAATCGCTTCAACCCGGGAGGCAGAGGTTGCAGTGAGCCAAGTTCGCGCCACTGCACTCCAGCCTGGCAACAGAGCGAAACTCCATCTCAAAAAAATAAACAAACAAACAAAAAACAATTATTTCATGCAATGATAGACTTAGAGATGTGTTTACATTTTGCTAACCATTTCTTTTTGCATCTCTCTCTCTCTCTCTTTTTTTTTTTAGATGGTCGGCTGCCCAGGCTGGAATGCAGTGGCACCATCATGCCTCACAGCAACCTCAAACTCCTGGGCTCAAGTGACCCTCCTGAGTAGCTGGGAGCACAGGTGTGTGCCACCACGTGTGGATATTTTTCTTTCTTTTTTTTTTAGAGAGGGGTCTTACTATGTTGCTCAGGCTGGTCTTGAACTCCTGGCCTCAAGTAATCCTCCTTCCTCAGCCTCTCAAAGTGCTGCGATAACAGGCATGACCCACCACGCCCAGCTCATTCTTTCCTTTTAAAACATTTTTCCTTCTTCTTGAATCCTGTCTTTCGGAAGCATCTTTAATGATGGTCTGTTGGTAGTAAACTCTGTTTTATCTGAAAATGTCATTTCACCCTGGATGTTAAAAGATAATTTTGTTGGATGCTCAACAGGTTCCTTCTCTCAATATTGAAGATGAACACCGCGGTCTTCTGGCTTTCTCTGCTGCTGAGAAGGCAGTTGGCCGTCTGTACTGCTGGCACTGCCCTGGATGACCTCTCTCCTACCTCTGGTTGCTTTTAACATCTTCTCTTGGTCTTTGGTGTTTTGGAGCTTCCCTATGATGTGTCTCCACATGGATTTCTTTTATTTAACCTGTTTAAAATATACTGCGTTTACATTACCTAGGGACTCAAATCTTTCATCAGTTACAGAATATCCTTCAGCCAACGGCTCTTCAAATACTGCCTCTTCTCCATTCTATTTTCCCCTTCTGGGGCTGAAATCAAATGTATCTTAAACTTTTGCATTCTATCCTCTGTGTCTCAATCAACTTCTCTGTCACCTTCCCCATCCTGTTAACTCTTGGCTGCATTCTTAAAAAATGTCTTCCAGTTCACAAAGTTTCTCTTAACTGTACGTAATCTGACATTTAACCTATTGATTGGTCTCTTTCAAAGCTTCCTGATCACTCCTGCTAATCTCTTGTTTTCTGCTCATCTTCATGTTCTTTCTTTTTCACTTTTTAAGTTCCTAGTACCGCAACTTTTCGAGACTTTTGAGTGTTCTGTAGCACAAACAGGATGAATCCTTAGCTTCCCTCACTGCCGACATGGAATCTGGCTTTCTCGGATCTGCTCAGTAAATGATCACTCACCCATCTGCTTCCCAGCTTCCAGAACTTCACTACTGTCTTCTCTCCCACTTCACCCATTCCCTGTGAGTCTGACTTTTTAAAACATCACTTTGCTGTTCACTTAGCAAGGGCTTGGGAAAGAGTGACACTGCATTTGTGTTCACTCTGCCACCCTTACCTGGAAGCCAGTGTGCTTTTTTAAAAAATTACCTTCGGCATGGGCCAGGAGCAGTGGCTCATGCCTGTAATCCTGACACTTTGGGAGGCCGAGGCAGGTGGATCACTTGAGGTCAGGAGTTTGAGACCAGTCTGACCAACATAGTGAAACTCCACCTCTACTAAAAATACAAAAATTAGCTGGGCATGGTGGTAACATGCCTGTAGTCCCAGCTACTTGGGAGGCTGAGGCAGGAGAATCACTTAAGCCCGGGAGGTGTAGGTTGCAGTGAGCTGAGATTGCACCACTGCACTCCAGCCTGGGTGACAGAGCGAGATGCTGTCTCAAAAAAAAAAAAAAAAAAAAAGGAAGAAAGAAAAGAAATATTTTTTGAATTAATTTAAATTTCATTTCTATGACAAAAATTATTTCAAAATATAAAAAAAGAACTTCTTAAATCATCATCTATTAACATTAACCATATTACAGGCACACCCTACAGATGTCTTCCTGGTCAACATTTCTTGGTAGAGCATCTTTTTATTTTTGACAGTTTATAAGTTCATAAACCATATGATTCTTCCAATATGTATTCCTGTCAATGGTTGCCAGGGTAAATTTTATATTCACATCAAAAAACAAAATGAACATTTTAACAAAATAAAGTGCAGGGGAGAAAAAAAAATCCTCAAGTTGCATTTCAGATACAACCAGGAGACGCCACAATCACACACGTGGGTGTGAGCAGAGCATGTGCCGCCTGGATGACGCTGACACAAACAGGCCTCTCAGTGCCACCCTGGGAAAAGCAACAGTGAAAGCTTCACCTCGGCTGTCCAGTGTCAGGAAGCCGCGTTTAAAACATTAACATCCTCACACAATAGCCTGTTTCTTGTATAAAGGGTGTTTGTTACACAGATGTTTTGTCTTAGGAAACCGGTTGCACTGACACATAATAATGTACTAGCTTTTCCTATTTAACGTGAAAAAGACAGCATTTTCATGCAAGATGTCTGGTTTTCAGGAATGGGTTACAGATGCAAGAACTACCTTCACTCTCTGTAGAATATATTACAAGCGACATGCAGAAAATATGGAAAACCATTTCTGCCAAAAGCCAGATCAAGTAATCTATGCTATTTTAGCAGCTCCGTGACACCAGAGATTGGCTAAACACAAACACGTTCAAACAAGCACCCACCTGTTTTTGGACTCTTGCGTGGCTCAGTTTCACATGGTAGACTGACAGGGACAGTTTTCATGACACGTGGTATGGTTTGGCTCTGTGTCCCCACCCAAATCTCATCTTGTAGCTCCCATAATTCCCACATGTTGGGGGAGCGACCTGGTGGGAGATGACTGAATCATGGGGGCGGGTCTTTCCCGTGCTGTTCTTGTGACAGTGAATGAGTCTCACGAGGTCTGATGGTTTTAAAAATGGGAGTCTCCCCGCACAAGCTCTCCTCTTTGTCTGCTGCCATCCAGGTAAGACGTGACTTGCTCCTCCTTGCCTTGCAATGGCCTTGCCTTGCCATGATTGTGAGGCCTCCCCAGTCATATGGAACTGTAAGTCCATTAAACCGTTTTTCCTGTATAAATTACCCAGTCTCAGGTATGTTTTTATCAGTAGCTTGAAAACAGACTAATACAGCACACTTACAAAGCAACACTTCAACGTAGATTTAGCAGAAACAACAAAAAATGTCACGGCATTGCAGTAAAGAAGTGTTTTCCCGATAAATACCCATTAGGTATTAGATAAGCATCCCATGAAACATTGTTGAAAACGAAGCCACATTTTCCAATTCACACAGTTGTCTGTTTTAACCTCTCTAAATGCTCTGTTCTAGTTGCTTTCATTTCATCAGACCCTAGTACATAGAAATCAACATTGTGATGGTCTCACTCTTCATCTATACAGACATTACTCTATTTCTTCTTTCCTACAATAATAAAATGTACACTCAACTAGATATTTTTATTTCTCATCTGCCTGGGCCCATCCCAGCACCAGCTCTTGCAGAGGTGCTGCAGGAGGTGACATCCGAAAGGTTTCATCCACCATCCACCTGTTCCGCCACAGGATCATGGAGGGAAAGACCACAACGGCTTCTGGTTCTCAGGTTCTAGTCTATGGCACCTGGGACCCTGGGGCACCGGTCTCTGGCCCCCAAGGCACCAGAGGATGGGAAAGGAGAGGAAGACGCTATTAAATTCTTCATGGAATGAAAATTAACTCTTTGTGTTGTATAACTGGCTGCTACAATCTGTCAAGCAGAAACGAGACAACATGGAGATGCAGACGTAGGCAGATGACGGGCTGGTAAAGCGAAGCTGACCACCAAGACCCCACCATGCTCACATCGAGGAAGAACGCAGCGGCACCCAGGTGGCCAACTCCCGAGCCGGGAGCTCAGGCAGGGCCCTGGCAGCACCACCTGACCTGTCTCCTGGCATCCCCTCAGCTCTCCTGTGTTCTGCCCATCATTCCACCCCAGGACTCCATCCTCCCACACCCCTTAACTTCCAGCTTAGACTCAGCCTCTGTCGGCCTCTGCCAAAAGCAGAGCCTGAGACGAGGATGTGGATTCAGGGGCTCTATTTAGGAGGTGAGCTCAGGAAGAAGAAACGCAGGCCCAGGATGCATCCAAGCTCCTGCCACAGTCTGAGCTGGCCCCACAGGGACCCAAGAGTGTCCTCTGAAGCCGGTGCATTTACCCATCATGCAAGGAGAGGGGGACATCCCATCACAGCGCAGCCACAAGGAGGAGGGGTACTTGCCACAAGCTCTGGGGGGGCCACTGCAGCCACCCACCACCTCATCCTTGGCCCCTCGGCACACCCACCTGCAAACTCAAACCTGGAGAGACAAAACTGTCAGAACCACACCCAGGCTACATAGATCTGTGAGCAACAGATTTATGTTGCTGTAAGAGGTTAAATCTGTGGTGGTTTGTTATGGCAGCAATAGAAAACTAACACAGATGTGGCTCACACCTCTGATCTCAGCACTTTGGGATGCTGAGGCGGGCTGATTGCTTGAGCGCACAAGTTCAAGACCAGCCTGAGCAACATGAGACCTCATCTCTATTAAAAATCAAAACAAAGATAAAAATTGGGCTGGGCACAGTGGCTCAGGCCTGTTAATCCCAGCACTTTGGGAGGCTGATGTGGGTGGATGACCTGATACCAGGAGTTCAAGATCAGCCTGGCCAACATGGTGAAACCCTGGCTCTACTAAAAATACAAAATATTAGCCGGGCACAGTGGCAGGCACCTGTAGTCCCAGCTACTCAGGAGGCGAAGGCAGGAGGATTGCTTGAGCCTGGGAGGCGGAGGCTGCAGTGAGCTGACATCACACCACTCCACTCCAGTCTGGGCAACAGAGCAAGACCCTGTCTCAAACAAGCAAACAAAACAAAAACAATAGAAAACTAACACCAAGGTCTTCCTCCTCCTCAGGAAGCTTCTGCTGTCAATGATCCCTTATCTCTTCTGTAGAGTAGCCCTCCCCCTCCCCACCGGCCTTCCTGCCAGTATTTAACATGTTCTTATCTCCACCATATTAAAAATAATCAGCCAGGTGTGGTGGCTCACGTTTGTAATCGTAGCACTTTGGGAGGCTGAGGTGAGTGCACTGCTTGAGCTCAGATGCTTGACACCAGCCTGAGCAACATGGCAAAATCCTGTCTCTACAAAAAAACTGCCAGGCATGGCAGTGCACACCTGCAGTCCCAGCTATTTGGGAGGCCGAGTGGGACGACTGCTTGAGCCCAGGAGGCAGAGGTTGCAGTGAGCCGTGATCGTGCCACTGTACTCCAGCCTAGGCGACAGAGCCAGACTCGATCTCAAAAAGAAAAACAAAAGAAAAAAATAATCACACAGAGAGACTGGTGCCCCAGCTCTCTGCCCCTGCAGCCACCACTTTGGTTCTCACCCCGCATGTCCCCACAGTTCCTCTGACGAAGTGGCCTCCATCTCCTCACCTTCCCCTGGGGCCTCAACTCTGACACTTTGGTCTATGCCTCCACTCGACTGAAATCTCCAGTGACTTCCAAGTCACCAAACTGAATCCAGAGGATTGTACTCAATGTTACTAAAGGACCAAGACTTCTTAGATTTAACAACCAAAGGACGTGTGATAGAAGAAAAACAAAGCTCTGGGATTACATGTGTAACCACCATGCCTAGCTTGTCTTTTCACCTTCTTCATGGTGTATTTTGAAGCACAAAGTTTATGAATTTTGATAGAAAGTCTATTTTGCTATTGTTTTCCACCCAATAGGATGGCTAGGGAAAAAAAGAAAGACAATGTTTTAAAAGGGAGAAAAAAAATAAGTCACACAAAAGTGTTGGCGAGAATGTGGAGAAAAAAGAGCCCTCATACACTGTAAGTAAGAACTCACTTTGGAAAACAGTTGGGCAAAAATCTACCATATGACCCAGCAATTCCACTCCCAGGAATCTACTCGGGAGACATGAAGTCACAAATGCACAGTGAGTCCCGGACACACACATTCTCAGCAGCACCATTCACAGGAGCCAAATACAGCACAGCCCCACATTCACCACCAGACGATAGGGGGGAAAAGACAGTGGACCCACTCAATGCGATGCTTCAGCCATAGAGAGGGATTGGCTCTAAGACTAAAGGAGCCCTCCAGAAACCCTGGAGAGTGTTTTAAAAAACAAAAGAAAGCAGGCAACAAAGTCAGACACAAAAGATGACACATTGTAGGATTCCATGTCCATGAAGTGACCGGGAGCGGCAGATCTGCAAAGATTGGGGCAGCTATGGGGTGGGGCTGGGCATGAAGCAGCAGCATCTTCTAGGTGATGGAAATGCTCGACAGGAGGTGATGGCTGCACGACTCTACAAATTTACTAAAAACCATGGGATTATATACTTGAAATGAGAGAATTTTTTATACATAAATTATACCTTCATAATTGAAACACTGCCAAATGCACACTGGCTCGTGGCGGCGCCCCTTCCGACTTCCACCATGCATTTCTGAGCTCTGAGTCACTTGAAGCAGCATCTGAGGCCTTCTCTCACTACAGGCCCTTGGGAGCAGTGCAGTCTGCAGGACTTCATCATCAACCCAGGCCAAAGCACGTCCCCGTCCATGACTTTGCACCTGGCCTTTCAGCACCAGGTGTCTGCATAGCTCTCGGCTGCACCTGCACTCTGAGTCATTGCAGGCAACGAACCCAAGCCCTGTACCTTCACCCTACACCTGAGCCCCTTCCTCAGGAGCTGTGCTGCCTCCTCAGAACTCAATTTCATCTCATCAGACTCTGCCCCTAGCAGGTCCTCTGCTCCATGCTCCCACACCCTGCCCAGTGTGCCCATTCAGGACAGAAGTCAGTCCTCGCAGGCTTGTCCCTGGGTGGCAGGTGACAGGCACTGGGCCATGGCAGTGAGTACGTGTCAACCGCAGTCCCCGTGTTATCTAGGAGGAAGCAAAGAAAACACTGGGCATGTCCACGGTTAAACAGCAACTCTCTAACAAGAAGTGGGTCCTAAGCCTGGCTCTGCACAGCTCCAAAACCCCATCCCTCTCATACTCAGAGCTGCAGATGCCAGTGCAACCATGCGGAGAAAAAGCTGGATGAAGTCACAGCAATGAAACTCAGGCTGGAAGCTCTGGGACACTACATGAGCTGAAGGCACGAGAAGTCCAGGTGTCAAGGAGAGGTTGGCCATGAGGTCGGATGCGCAGGTGGGAACCAGCCCTGGGACACCACGCTCTCAATGATGGGCTCCGTGAGGGCAGGGCCTCCCCGCCTCACTCTGGTCTCTCCCAGCACAGAGTCCCATGAATGTCATCATCCCAGATGTGTTAGGAATGGAAGACATGACACGTAAAGTGCAAACATGAGGGATTCTTATCCTCTAGATAAAACCATCCCCAAACCCAGACGTGCTCTCAGGAAGCAGAGCGATTGACCTTGGATGGCAGAGGTTTATTTTGTGTGGAATCCCAACACTCAGGAAAGTCATAACCAAACAGGCTGCCTGAGCGAGGCCAGGGCTGCAGGGGGAGCTGGGGGCAGCAGGGAGGACAGAGACACCTGCAGATGCTCCCGGATGGAGCTGGCCTTGCCTGGGTGCTGGTGCAAGGTATGCGGCGGCAACACCATCTTTAGGATGTCACTGTGTAACAACAGGGTAACACCCAGATGGCCCAGCTGGCTCTGTGGCCAAGGTAGGATAGCTAGAGAAGGTAACCACATTGAACACACCACCCCCTGACCAGCAACCACCTGCTGGGCATCCCCCGGAGCTGTACTGGCCACCCCTCCCCACCGGTGGCACCCAAATGTCCGCCAGCAAGGACGGACACATCGCAAGCTCGGAGCCTGCTGGAGGAAGGGCACAGGCCGCCGGAGGGGATGTGGATGTTCTCTCTGTGCCGACAGGGCAACAACCGCAAACGTGTTCAACAGGGAAGAGCACGTATGGACCAGGCTAACAGGGGGCCCCAAACAGGAGTAAGAACAAGGGCGCTTCTGTTGTTTCGTCTGCAGTAAAAGTGGTGCTGGGAGTTGGCAGGAACTGCGAGGGGGAGGGGAGGGAGTGAAACTTCGTAGCACATGCCTTCTTGGCTTCTGTTTGTTTTTAATCCTGTGAAAGTATCGATAGCCAAAAACCTAAATTTTAAAAAATCACCAAACAAAGTATGGAGAAAATATAAAGAAAGGAGGAATAGCAGGGACACCAAAAGAAGGAGGGAATCGGCTGCCTCTGAGGACAACTGGGGTGGGCACAGGCCGGCGAGCGTGGAAGCCTCGTCCCTTCTGCACCGCCGCACAACATTAGAGCTCTGCGCCTGGGCTACCTTCATTAAAAGTGAAGTTCCTTCTCAGAAACCTACCTGAAAGCCTTGATTCTAAGAAAACAACGCCTCTCTGAGCCAAGGGCATGGGAACCTGCAGGAGACGGCCTGGTCCTGGTGAGACCCTCGCTGAGCCCAGAGTCCGAGGGGCCATGGCCCTGGCACTGCACGTGAGGAAACAAGACCTTGGGTTTTTCTCCACCACACTTGCTGCAGACGAGGGTCCGGGACCAGACATGCCCAGAGGGCCCCAGCGCCCTGTGGTTGGGGTGGCGTTTCCTTCTGTCTCTCTCCCTGATGGGGCACAGCTGGAGGCATCTGCTCTGCTCTGACCCTGTTTTTTTTTTTTTTTTTTTTTTTGAGACGGAGTCTTGCTCTATAGCCAGGCTGGAGTACAACACCATCTCAGCTCACTGCAAGCTCCGCCTGCCGGGTTCACGCCATTCTCCTGCCTCAGCCTCCCGACTAGCTGGGACTACAGGCACCCGCTACCACGCCCAGCTAATTTTTGTATTTTTAGTAGAGACGGGGTTTCACCACGTTAGCCAGGATGGTCTCGGTCTCTTGACCTCGTGATCCGCATGCCTCGGCCTCCCAAAGTGCTGGGATTACAGCCGTGAGCCACTGCGCCTGGCCTGCTCTGACCCTTCTTAAAGCTCGAGCATGTGGCCCCAGTAAGAGCAGGGAAGGTACAAACAGCCCATCCTCACATGAAACCCGCAGACTGCTGTGTCAAGGTGGCATCTGCTGTGTCAAGGTGGCATCCCTGTTCTCATCCTCACTGTGCAGAGTCCCTGAGACTTCCCCACAGGCACCACGGGCTTGAGTCCTGTGCTCACAATGTCCATGGCCCCAGAACATTCCCACAAGGAAAGGCTATCGGCAGCCTGCAGCTGCCCACCCTGCTGCCCACACTGCCCTGTGCACTGCTGTCAGCCACGCCTGAACAGAGACTCTCATTCTTCCTGAGGAAATGAAAACAAAACAGCAATGAAAACGACTTTACACCACATCAGGTCAGGACTTTGGTGGGTGAGGGAAGGAACGACCAATCCAAGACAAGAAATGCTCAGGTGCTGGGGGACAGTCCTGGAGACCAACACAGAATGCAGAAAAAGCAAGACGCCGTGCCAGGGGAGGGCAGCTGGAAGCCGTGCATGCGTCCACGGGGACCCCAAGAGAGGGAACCAGAGGGAACAATGGAGAACAGTGTTTTCGAGCAGAAGTGCACCCATGTGCCAAGTACTGTACATAAAATAAGTCCGTATCCAGACTCATTGCCCTGAAGGACTAAAAGCTACCAGAGACAAAAGACTGGAGGGCTGAAAACATGTACAGATTCCTGGTACCATTTCTACACAGTGGTGGAGAGTCTAATTCCCCTTCCTCTAGCATAGGTGGCCCTAAAAACTCACTCCTGGTACACATGATGGGGACCTGTGACCTCAGAGGTTGGGCTGGAAAAGGGGGTAGAGACTTCAGAGCCCTGAGCTGCCCTACCCTGAGGATGCCATGCTAGAACACCCACAAGATGGCAGGGAGGGCCAGCTGCTCCAGGGCCCCAGCTGCTCCTCCAGGTCCCCAGCTGCTCTGGTTTCCCCAGCAGAAGCACCAGACATGCCAGTAAGATGGCTCATCCCTAGCTCCTGTCTTGACTGTAGTCTCAGGAGACCCCATGCCAAGCTGCTCCTGAATTTCTGTTCCACAGAAACCAGGGGAGAGGATCATATAAACTATTTTAGGCCCCTACATTTTGGGGTAATTTGTTATCCAGCAAAAGTAACCGGAGCAATCTCCTACAAGGAAACCAGAGCTTAAGTTGTATCCAATTGCAGCACTCACAGACCCTCACTACAGAAACTACTGAAGGGCTCATTCCAGAAAGAAAACAGCCCAGGAGGAAACCATACTGAGCAAGGCGATGTCAGACATTGGAAACTCAATTTCTGGCTGTTTAAAAGCTTTTTATTCTGAAAGGTAGAGCAAGTTCCACTCAACAACAAGAACGACAACTGCCAAGGAGGGCTGCTCAGCCAGTGCCACTGTGGAGATGAGGCAAATGCAGAGCCAGCTCAACCCTAGCTTCACAATGAATCTCTTGTGGAACTTTTAAAAACTCATTTTTTAAAGCTAGCTGAGCTGAATGACTTTGGGGTAAATAATGAAATTACAGCAGAAATCAAGAAGTTCATTGAAACTAATGAGAACAATGATACAGCATACCAGAATCTCTGGGACACAGCTAAAGCAGTGTTAAGAGGGAAATTCATAGCACTAAATGCCCACATCAAAAAGTTAGACCTCAAATTAACAACCTAACATCACAACCGAAAGAATTAGAGACGCAAGAGCAAATCAATCCCAAAGCTAACAAAAGACAAAAAAATAACCAAAATCAAAGCTGACCTGAAGGAAACTGAGACACAAAAATCCATTCAAAAGATCAATGAGCAAGAGTTGGCTCCTTGAAAACATTAATAAGATAGATAGGCCACTAGCTAGACTAATAAAGAAGAAAAGAGAGAAGATCCAAATAAACACAATTAGAAATGACGGGCCAGGTGCGGTGGCTCACACCTGTAATCCCAGCACTTTGGGAGGCCAAGGCAGATGGATCATTTGAGGTCAGGAGTTCAAGAACAGCTTGGTCAACGTGGTAAAACCCCGTCTCCACTAAAAATACAAAAATTAGCTGGGTATGGTGGCACACGCCTGTAATTCCAGCTACTCGGGAGGCTGAGGTTGCAGTGAGCTGAGGTTGCACCACTGCACTCCAACCTGGGTGACAAAATGAGACCAACTCAAAAAAAAAAAAGCAGTGATGAAGGGAATGTTATCACTGACCCCACAGAAGTAAAAATAACCATCAGAAACTACTATGAACACCTCTATGCACACAAACTAGAAAGCCTAGAAGAGACGGATAAATTCCTGGACATGCCTGTAATCCCAGCACTTTGGAAAGCCGAGGTAGGTGAATCACAAGGTCAGGAGTTCAAGACCAGCCTGGCCAACATGGTGAAACTCTGTTTCTACTAAAAATACAAAAACCAGCCGGGCATGGTGGTGCATGCTTGTAATCCCAGCTACTTGGAAGGCTAAGGCAGGAGAATTTCTTGAACCCAGGAGGCGGAGGTTGCAGTGAGCTGAGATTGTGCCACTGCACTGCAGCCTGGGCAATAGAGCAAGACTCTGTCTTAGAAAAAAAATAAAAAAAAAAAATTCCTAGACTCATACACCCTCCCAAGACTGAACCAGGAAGAAACTGATTCCCTAAACAGACAATTAACAAGCTCCGAGATGGAATCAGTAATAAATAGCTTACCATCCAAAAAAAGCCTAGGACCTGATGGATTCACAGCCAAATTCTACCCGATGTACAAAGAAGAGCTGATACCATTCCTACTGAAACTATTCCAAAAAATTGAGGAGGAGGGATTCCTTCTCAACTCATTCAATGATGCCAGCATCATCCTGATACCAAAACCTGGCAGAGGTACAACAACAAAAAATATACATATTCAGGCCAACATCCTTGATGCACATTGATGCAAAAATCCTCAAAAAAATACTTGCAAACTGAATCCAGCAGCACATCAGAAAACTAATCCACCACAATCAAGCAGGCTTCATCCCCGGGATGTAAGGTTGGTTCAACATATGCAAATCAATAAATGTGATTCATCAAATAAATAGGACTAAAGACAAAAACCACATGATTATCTCAATAGATGCAGAAAAGGGCTTCAATAAAATTCACAACTGCTCATGTTAAAAACTGTCAATAAACCAAGTATTGAAGGAACATACCTCAAAATAATAAGGGCCATCTGTGACAAACCCACAGCCACATCATACTGAATGGTAAAAGCTGGAAGCATTCCCCTTGAAAACCAGCACAAGGATGCCCTCTCTCACCACTTCTATTAAACATAATATTGGAGGTCCTAGCCAGAGCAATCGGGCAAGAGAAAGAAATAAAGGGCATCCAAATAGGAAGAGAGGAGGTCAAACTATCCCTGTTTGCAGGTGACATGATTGTATATCTAGAAAACCCCACAGTCTGAGCCCAAAAGCTCTTTCATCAAATGAAGCTGATAACTTCATCGAAGTTTCAGGATACAAAAATCAATGTCCAAAAAATCACTAGCATTCCTATACACCAACAATAGCCAAACCGAGAGTCAAATCAGGAAGGCAATCCCATTCATGAATGCCACAAAAAGAATAAAATACGTAGGAATACAGCTAACCAGGGAGGTAAAAGATCTCTAAAATGAGAATTACAAAACACTGCTCAAAGAAATCAGAGAAAACACAAACAAATAGAAAAACATCCCATACTCACAGATAGGAAGAATCAGTATCATTAAAACGGCCATACTGTTCAAAGAAATTTACAGATTCAATGCTATTCCTAACAAACTACCAACGACATTCTTCACAAAACTAGAAAAATAATTTTTAAATTCATATGCAGCCGGGCACAGTGGCTCACGCCTGTAATCCTAGCATGTTGGGAGGCTGAGGTGGGTGAATCACCTGAGGTCGGGAGTTTGTGACTAGCCTGGCCAACATGGTGAAACCCCATCTCTACCAAAAACCCAAAAATTAGCTGGGCGTGGTAGCACACACCTGTAATCTCAGCTACTTGGGAGGCTGAGTGAGGCAGGAGAATCACTTGAACCTAGGAAGCAGAGGTTGCAGTGATCTGAGATCACATCACTGCACTCCAGCCTGGATGATAGAGAGAGACTCTGTCTCAAAAAAAAAAAAAAAATTAAAAATAAATACATACATTCATATGGAACCACAAAAGAGTGCAAACAGATAACGCAATCCTATGCAAAAAGAAGCTGGAGGGATCATGTTACCTGACTTCAAATTACAATACAGTGCTACAGTATCCAAAACAGGATGGTACTGGTACAAAAACAGGCACCAACGGAACAGAATGGCAAACCTTTACACCATATACAAAAATCAACTCAAGATGGATTAAAGACTTAAATGTAAAACCCAAAACTATAAAAACCCTGGAAGACAACCTAGGCAATACCATCCTGGACACAGGAATAGGAAAAGATTTCATAACAAAGATACAAAAAGCAACGGCAACAAAAGCAAAAGTTGATAAATGAGATCAATAAATGAGCTTGTGCAAAGCAAGCGAAACTATCAACAGAGTAAAAAGACAACCTATAGAATGGGAGAAAATATTTGCAAGCTATGCATCTGACGAAGATCTAATACCAAGCATGTATAAGAACTTAAAAACAAATTTACAAGAGAAAAACAACCCCATTAAAAAGTGAACAAAGGACATGAACAGAGATACATGTGGCCAACAAGCATATAAAAAATGCTCAATATCATTGATATTTGAAAAATGTGAATCAAAACCACAATGAGATACCATCTCACACCAGCCAGAATGGCTATTAATAAAAACTAAAAAAAGGCCGAGGCAGGTGGATCACGAGGTCAAGAGATTGAGACCATCCTGGCCAACATGGTGAAACCCCATCTCTACTAAAAGTACAAAAAATTAGCCGGGCGTGGTGGCGGGCGCCTGTAGTCCCAGCTACTCGGGAGGCTGAGGCAGGAGAATGGCTTGAACCCGGGAAGCGGAGCTTGCAGTGAGCCGAGATTGTGCCACTGCACTCCAGCCTGGGCGACAGTGCAAGACCCTGTCTCAAAAATAAATAAATAAATAAATAATAAAAATAACAGATGCTAGTGAGGCTGTGGAGAAAAGAGAACACTTAACACTGTTGGTGGGAGTATAAATCAGTTCAACCGTTGTGGAAAGCAGTATTCCTCAAAAAGCTAAAAGCAGAACTATCATTTGCCCAGCAATTTTATTACTGGGTATACACCCAGAGAAATATAAATCATTCTACCATAAAGATACATGCACATGAATGTTCACTGCAGCACTATTCACAATAGTGAAGACATGGAATCAATCTACACATCCATCAATGACAGATTGGATTTTTAAAATGTGGTACATAAACACCATGGAATACTATGCAGCCATAAGAAAGAATAAGACCATGTCCTTTGCAGGAACATGGATAGAGCTGGAGGCTATTCTCCTTAGCAAACTAACACACGAACAAAAAACCAAATACCACATGTTCTCGCTTGTAAGTGGGAGATAAATGATGAGAACTCATGAACACAAAGGAAACCAGCGGACTCTAGGGTCTACCTGAGGGTGGAGGGTGGGGAAGAGGGAGGGAGAGGAGCATAAAGGATAACTACTGGGTACTGGGCTTAATACTTGGGTGATGGAATAATCTGTACAACAAACCCCCACGACATGAGTTCACCTACGTAACAAACTTTCACATGTACCCCCCCGAATCTAAAATAAAAGTTAAAAAAAAAAAAGTAGCCAAGGATAAGTCCAATTTCTCAGGTTCTCAACGTGATCTTAATGTGCAGCCAAGGTTGAAAATTATTGAAATATGAGGCCGGGCGCAGTGGCTCATGCCTGTAATCCCAGCACTTTGGGAGGCCGAGGCGGGCAGATCATCTGAGGTCAGGAGTTTGAGGCCAGCCTGATCAACATGGTGAAACCCAGTCTTGACTAAAAATACAAAGTAGCCGGGCGTGGTGGCATGTGCCTGTAATCCCAGCTACTCAGGAGACTGAGGCAGGAATCCACAATCACTTGAACCCGGGAAGTGGAGGTTGCAGTGAGCCGAGATCGCGCCACTGCACTGCAGCCTGGGCAACAAGAGCGAAATTCTGTCTCAGAAAAATAAATAAAAGAAAATAATTGAAATATGAAATAGAAACTCAGGCAAAAAACACTAATAGGAAATCACAGAAACTACAAACAGTAAAAGGAACAGTCCATCGAGTCATAAACACGCACAACACCATGCCTGGCGTCTACCTGCTTGGGAGCTGCTGAAATGATGGAAAAAGGAGGCCCCTTCAATGGAAGCACAAGCTCCTCCACCTTCCCGTCAGGCACCTGCTTGCACTGAGAACCCCCACAAACACTGGCCATCGGAGACTCTGAAACACCCATGGCCTAACCCTATTGGTCTCATCAAACCTGCAGTTAAGACTCCTATGCAGAAAACTGATCTAGAAAAATCAAAGGACCTTCCTTATAGTGGAGAGGGAGCCAGAGCTCGGGTCATGACAGGGACTGGACTTGTCCTCCTGTTGTAATAACTAGAAATTGTATGAATGTGAAAGAACTGGTGCCGAAAAAGGGAAACAAACAAGGTGAAACCCGCTCCCAGCCCGGCTCTGTGCAGGCACTTTACAGACCACGCGGACAGAGCTGCGCCGTCTGCACGTGAGCACGGCTGTCTGGACTGCCGGACACGAGCACTGAAAGGAGAAGACAGCAGTGAACCCAAAGGTGGCAAATGGAATTATCCAAACTAAAGCCCAATGGAAGATGAACACTGACCTACAGGACAACATGAAGCACCCCAACATATATACAACTGGAATCCTTTACCGAAAATAAACGGAGAAGACAGTAAAAGTAGTTGAAAAAATAATGGTCAAAATTTTTCCAAATTTGAGGCCAGGCACAGTGGCTCACACTTGTAATCTTAGCACTTTTGGAGGCTGAGGCAGGTGGACTGCTTGAGCCCAGGAGTATGGGACCAGCTTGGGCAACATGGCGAAATCCCATCTCTGCAAAACATACAAAAATTACCTGGGCATGGTGGCAGGTGCTTGGAGTCCCAGTTACTCCGGAGCTGAGGTGGGAGGATCAACTGACCCTGGCAGGTGGAGGCTGCAGTGATCTGTGATCACACTACTGCATTCCAGCCTGGGTGACAGAACAAGACCCTGTCAAAAAACTTTTTTCAAATTTGATGAAAACTGTTGCTGGCAGCGGCCACTCAAGAAGGCCGGCCACTGCCATCATGCCGGCTGCAGCGGGGAGGTGTGGCCAGGGATGCACACTCCATGGAGCTGGCAGGAGCCGGGGACAAGCAGGAGCCCCACCCCTTCTGAGTTGGGGTAGAAGCTCCCCCTGGTGCTGCTGTAGCTGCCCAAGCCGCTGCTGCAGACCCGAGCCCCCTGCTCCATGGGGCAGGCGGAAGCCCTGCCCTCCTGGGCGGTGCTGCAGCCACCCAAGTTGTGGCTGCAGATCTGAGCCTCCCTGTGTTCTTGGGGGGCTGGGAGCAGGCAGGAGCCCTGTCCTCCCAGGTGCTGCTGCAGCCATCCAAACCATGGCTGTAGACCCAGCCTCCTGCTCCATGGAGCAGGCAGGAGCCCCACCCCAATGGGCACAGCTGCAGCCGCCCAAACCACAGCTGCAGACTCAGATATCCCTGCACTCTTGGGGGCCCAGGAAGGCCCCCCACCCTTGCAGACTCAGAAGTGCTCAGTCCCACTACCTGGCTTCTCCCTGCTGTCAGCTCCCGCTCCAATCCTGGAGCAAAGTTGGGTCTGAGCCCAGGTGCCATGAACAGCAGCAGGAAGCAGACAGATTACTAAGTGGAAGGGGACAGGTCCCCAGTGAGGAGATGGCCTGAAGGCTGGGGGCTGGGCTGCCAGTCCCATGGACTGCAGTGGGAAGTTGTGGTGCCTTTTCCAGACTCACCCATGGCCACCCATTGGCATGCAATTCCTCCCCTCTGAGGCCCATGAAAGCCCCGGGATCAGCCAGAGCTGAGCAGAAAACAAGACAACCAGCTGAAGAGAGGAGCTACCCTCTCTACTGAAAGCTTCAGAGACCTGCAGAGACATCAGGACTAATGGCTACAAAGAGGAGCAGCCCAATCCAGGGCTTCCTCTCTGCTAGGAGCTGGGCAGATGTTGGGATGGCCAGCTGCAGAGAGGAGCCACCCACTCCAGGGCCTCCTCTCTGCTGAGAGCTGAATGCTCATCAGGATGACCTGCCAGCAGAGAGGAGCCATCCACTCCAGGCCTCCTCTCTGCTGAAAACTGCAGAGACGACAGGACGACCTGCCTACAGAGAGGAGTCACCCACTGCAGGTCTCCTCTGAGGTGTTCTAACACTCAGTGAGGCTTCTCTTCATCTTCCTCACCCTCCACTTGTCTGCCTACCTCATTCTTCGTGGATGCAGGACAAGAACTTGGGCAAAGGTAGCCACTGGCCACAGAGGTTTCCGGCCAGAGACGCGACACCCCAAAGATCCCGTAACACTATGGATGTGACAAACTTGATGAATGCCAAGCAGGAAAACACCAGACCAAAGTTCAGTCTTATCAAACTGCTACAAACCAGAGAGAGAAAACCTCTCATCAAAAGCAATGCACAAAAGAAGAAAGGGAACAGCATGTCTAACATGCTAAATCAAACAAAACGAGCAATCTAGAATCCCATGCCCAGTTAAAATATTCTTAAAAAATAAAACCAAAAACAAAGATTCTTTTCTTCCTGAGAAACATAAGAGAATTAGTTGCCAACAGATATATACTAAAAGAAATATTAAATGAACTTATTCAGGCAAAAAGATAATACTGGATAAAAACTTGAATACGTAAAATGTAATAAAGAGCACTAGACATAGCAGATAACGAAAAAAAAAAGGCCAGGTGTAGTGGCTCATGCCTGTAATCCCAACACTTTGAGAGACTGAGGTAGGAGAATCGCTTGAGCCAAGGAATTCAAAACCACCCTGCTCAACATAGCGAGACCCCATCTCTACAAAATTAAAAAAAATAAAAAACAAATGTTTTCTCATTTTAAAATGTATGTGATTAAGAGGGTCAATTCATCAAGACTATGTAACAATCCTAAATGCATATGCCTAGTCTAATAACATAGCTTCAAAACACATGAAAGTATGGAACTTCAACAAGTAAGGGACAAATTCAAAAGTTAGTCTAAGGGGCCAGGCATGGTGACTCACGACTGTAATCCTAGCACTCTGGGAGGCTGAGGTGGGCGGATCACCCACTTGAGGTCAGGAATTTGAGACCAGCCTGGCCAACATGGCAAAACCCTGTCTCTACTAAAAATACAAAAAATTAGCCAGGCGTGGTGGCACGCACCTGTAATCCCAGCTACTCGGGAAGCTGAGATAGGAGAATCACTTGAACCCAGGAGGCAGAGGTTGCAGTGAGCTGAGATGGTGCCACTGCTCCCAGCCTGGATGACAGAGCAAGACTCCATCTCAAAAAAAAAAAAAAAAAAAAATAAGTGAGTCTAAGGGTATATAAGACTGGATCTCTATCAATCCACTTTAACCAACATTTATAAAATGAGTTAATTAGACGAAATGGATAAATTCCTTCAACAACACAAACTACCAAAAATCACTCACGAATAAATAGATAACTTGATAGCCAATGTATCTATTTAATAAATTGAATTTGTAGACTGACCTTCCCACAAAGAAAACTCCAGGCCAAGATGACTGTACTGGTGAACATTTAAGAAAAATAATTAAAACTAAACATTTGAGAAAAATAATTTTGGCCTAGCATGGTGGCTCATGCCTGTAATTCCAGCACTTTTGCAGGCCAAGGTGGGTAGATTGTTTGAGCCCAAAAGTTCAAGACCAGTCTCTGAAAAAAATAAATAAAATAAAACAAAATAAAATAATATTAACAAAAGACAAAAAAGGAAATAAAAAAGAAAAAAGAAAAGAGGAATGAAAGAAAAAATTAGCTGGACATGGTGGTATGTGACTGTGGTCCCAGCAACTCAGGAGGCTGAGGCAGGAGGATAGCTTGAGCCCAAGGGGTGGAGGCTGCAGCCAACTATGATCATGTTACTGCACTCCAGGCTGGGCAACAGAGTGAGACCCTGTCTGGAAGATGCATTTCTCAACTCATTTATAAAGCCAATTGTACAAACTATATGCCGATCTCAAAACCAGACAAAGGCATTACAAAGAAAACTACAGACCAATATCCCTACGACCACAGATACAAACATCCTTAAAATTTAAAAATTTTAGCAAATTGAATCCAGCAATAGAGGATAACACAATCATATCCAAGTGGAGTTTATCCCAGGATTGCAAGATTAGTTTAACATTTAAAAAATCAATCAGTGTAAGTCACCATATTAACAGACTAAAATAGAAAAATATATAATCTTCGCAAAAGAGGCAAAAGAAGCAGTTCACAAAACCCACCATTTATTCTAAATAAAAACTCAAAGCAAATTGAAAATAGACAGAAACTTCCTCAACTTGATAAGAGCTGCATGTCCAAAACCTATAGCTACAGTCAGCCCTCCACATCCATGGGTTGAACCAACTGGGGATTGAAAATATTTTTTAAAATAAAAATAAAAAAACAACAATATAACAATAAAAGATAATACAAATTTTTTAATATGGCATAACAGCTATTTACATAGCATTAACACTGCATTGGATATTAAAATTAATCTAGGGATGATTTAACATATACAGGATGATATATATAAGTTATATATCAATCCTACAGCATTTCTTTCTTTCTTTTGAGACGAGGTTTTGCTCTTTTTGCCCAGGCTGGAGTGAAATGGTGCAGTCTTGGCTCACTGCAACCTCTGCCTCCCAGGTTCAGGTGATTCTCCTGCCTCAGCCTCCCAACTAGCTGGAATTACAGGTGTCCACCACCACACCCCGCTAATTTTTTTTTTTTTTTTTTTTTGAGACAGAGTTTTGCTCTTGTTGCCCTGGCTGGAGTGCAATCGTGTGATCTTGGCTCACCGCAACCTCCACCTCCCAGGTTCAAGCAATTCTCCTGCCTCAGCCTCCCGAGTAGCTGGAACTACAGGTATGTGCCACCACACCCAGCTAATTTTGTATTTTTTAGTAGAGATGGGATTTCTCCATGTTGGTCAGGCTGGTCTCTAATTCCTGACCTCAGGTGATCTGCCCACCTCAGACTCCCAAAGTGCTGGGATTACAGGTGTGAACTACTGCGCCTGGCCACTACAGCATTTTTAAATCAAGGACTTGATCATCCTTGAATTTTGGTATCCACAAGGTATCCTAAAACCATTCCCCATGGACACTGAGGGATGACTGTGTATCATAACAAACAGCAAAAGACTGACTGCTTTCCCCTCACTACTCTAACATGACACATTACCGGAGGTCCTAGCCAGTGCAATAAGGCAAGAAAAAGAAAAGGTAGAAGGATTAGGAAAGAAGAAATAAAACTATATTCATAGACAAAATGATATATGTAAAAAAATTAAAACATTAAATATTAATGTTTAATATTGGGGTAAATAATCAATATTAGAAATAAATTTGGCAAAATACATGCACTGAGTACTACAAAGTACTGATGAAAGACATTTAAAAGGACCTGAATCATGGGGAGGTGTACCAGGTTCATGGATGTGGTAGCCCAACAGGGTTAGGGTGTAATAGCTCCACTGTCTTTCTGTCCAATCCTATTCTGTTCACTCACTCCACAGGTGCTAATCCCAAAAGCACTCCTCAGTAAACTTCCTAAAGACAAATCAACTCAGAGTCCACTTCCCAGGGAACTCAACACAAACAGCAATTAATAATATACATTGTAAAGGACATAATTACTGTAATAAAAAATGACAGGCAGCTAGATAACCAGCAACACACTGACCAGAGCCATTAACCTACCACCAGCCTAACCACACACTCACACCCTGAAGGCTTGGAGGAAACACCTGGTAACTCCCAACATGTGCTGGGAAGCTGCTCATTTGAAGAATGCTTCTTAACACAATCAGATATGATCAAATGATGTTGCCTTTTTCAATCGTTTTTGACCTACAAAAAACTAAAGTTTCACGTGTTCAACTTTCTGTTTCCATTGAGTCCTGTCTTAACCATGACAAAACGTCTCTGAGGCCAACGAGTGCCCACTTTTCAATCGCACCAGCCCTCTGATCTAAGAGTGGAGAGACAAGTGTTATTTCTAAGTCAATGTTCCAAGTTCACGCCTAATTGGAGGACATTTTCTAGACTATTTCATGGGACCTAAACAAAGCAATCAGAGAATCCCAAACAATTTTTTGCCAAATCTTCCGGCCTTGGCTCATTCGCTGGTTCTGATGCTCTGCCACGCTTCACAGCTCACTGACCCATGCTCTCTGCAGAGCTAAGCTAACCATTGCTTCTCTCATCCCCATTCTCTGGCTGCCTTGAGGGGTCCATGTATTCATGCCCCACTCCAACTGTGGGACACCCCAAGATGCATTTCCCTCTACACGCTATCCTTTGAACTCCTCATTCTGTTCCCCCAGTCTCCATTATAATCCCTCTGTAGCTAAGTCCCAATTCTCTACCCAACCACCTCTCTCCCAAATGCCAGGTTCACCTCAGTTTACAAATGCCAGATGGACATTCCTTGGGTGGTGTTCCTTCACCTGAATCACAATGCTACTCCTCCCCAAATCACTTTTCCCAACCACCACATGCACTTGCATTGTGCATCTATTTCTGTCCACAGCACATGCCACTCTGCCCCAACCCCTGGGTCAAAGGTGTGGAATGCTCCCGTGTCTCCTCCTCCTGGACCCCAGGTCTCCACCACTGTCCATCCCATCCAGGGCACCTTGGCGTCAGCTCTGCAGCACCTGTTCCCACAAGCCTGAATGGTCTCTCACAAATTCAAGACTGAATTCCCTCTTGCTGGCCTCTGGTTAAATAAGATTATTCATGCTTTCAGCCTTTCCTCCCCTAACCCCATCTCACCCCTACTACCATATTAAAGAATCTCCAAAAAAGCTAGCCAAGGTCACATCACTTTCATCATGATAAGCATTCACTGGTGCCTCTAAAATAAAGGGACAACCCTTGCACGAGCACATTCCTTGGAACTGCACTGTGCAACACACTAGTCACTTGTCACCATGCTTATTTAAAGTAAAGTTGAGTAACATTTAATACTCAGTCTTACAAGCCATGATTCCGTGCTCAGCAGCCACACATAGGACAGCAGGCTCTAGAAAACACTTCTCTCAGGATCTTGGCCCAGACTGACTTCCTACTTCTGCTCTGTTCCAATAAAAAACATCTCTAAATAAATAAATGAATAATTTTTTAAAAGGCCAGGTGGGTGGTTCACCCCCATAATCCCAGCACTTTGGGAGGCCAAGGCAGGCAGGTCACTTGAGGTCAGCAGTTTGAGACCAGTCTGGCCAACATGGTGAAATCCTGTCTCTACTAAAAATACAAAAAAACTTAGCTGAGAGTGGTGGTGCATGCCTGTAGTCCCAGCTACTTGGGACGCTGAGGCAGGAGAATTGCTTGAACCTGGGAGGTGGAGGTTTGCAGTGAGCTGAGATTGTGCCATTGCACTCCAGAGCGAGACTCCATCTCAAAAAAAAATAGGCATGGTGGCACACGACTCTGTAGTCCCAGCTTCTCAGGAGACTGAGGCAGGAGGATCACCTGTGCCCAGGAGATGGAGGCTGCAGTCCAGTCTGGCTGCAGACAGCCCTCTCAGCACCGCCGTGAAAACACATGCAGTCCTACACAGGGTCCCAGCAGCTTCACCCACTCCGGGACCACCATGGCCCCTTCACACACATGCAGTGTGGATCGGAGGAGGCCATTCCGCTCTACACACACAAGGCTCCCAAAGCTCTGTGAACAACATCTCAGCCTCTCCCCGGCTCTTCTTTGTGCATTCGCGCATGACACTCCTGCAGAGGTGGACTCCACACGCCAGCCACCTGGCCTCAGTCTCTTTCCTTTTAACAGAAACAGCACCCTCACTCCTGTGATATTCTCAACTCTCTTGGACCCATGCTTACCTGGCAAACACCTGTGGTTAACCCAGCACTCCCCATCCACACCTGCCACTAAACACACCCAGAGGAAAACAGCCTCTAACCAGCCTTCCCCTTTCTCCCCTCCCAATCCTCGCGCCAGCCCAAGGCCTGAGGCCATCTGGCCACCAGGCTGGTCTCGAACTCCTGCCCTCAACTGATCTGCCCGCCTTGGCCTCCCAAAATACTGAGATTATAGGTGGGAGCCACCATACAAATGAATGAATGAACGAGACAGGGTTTGCTCTGTTGCCCAGGCTGGAGTGCAGTGGTGCAATCACAGCTCACCGCAGCCTTGGGCTGCTACCCACCTCTCCATTATCCACCTTGGACCCCTCCCGTGTCTCTATTATCCACCTTGAACTGCTCCCTCCTCCCCATTATCCACCTTGAACTGCTCCTCCCCATTATCCACCTGGGACCACTCCCCCTCCCCATTATCCACCTTGACCCGCTCCCCACTCCCCATTATCCACCTTGGACAGCTTCCTCCTCCCCGTTATCTACTTTGGACTGCTCACCCTCCCCATTATCCACCTTGGGCCTCTACCCTCAGCCCCATTATCCACCTTGGACCATTCCCCACACCCCATTATCTGCCTTGGACCACTCCCCACTCCCCATTACCCACCTTGGCTTGCTCCCCTTCCCCGTTATCCACCTTGGACCACTCACCCTCCCCATTTTCCACCTTGGGTCACTTCCTCTCCCCATTATCCACCTTGGACCACTCCGCCCCTCCCCATTATCTGCCTTGGACCGCTCCCCCGTCAGCATTATCCACCTTGAACCCCTCCTTCCTCCCCATTATCCACCTTGGACCATTCCCCCACTCCCCATTTATCCACCTTGGACTGCTCCCCCTCCCCCTTATCCACCTTGGGCCCCTGCTCCCATCCCCGTTATCCACCTTGGGCCACTCCCCCACTCCTCATTTATCCACCTTGGACCACTCCCCCTCCCTATTATCTGCCTTAGAGCGAGTCCCCTCTCCCCATTATCCACCTTGGACCATGCTCCACTCCCCATTATCCAGCTTGGACAGCTCTCCCCTCCCCATTATCCACCTTGGGCCGCTACCCGCCTCCCCATTATCCACCTTGGGTCACTCCTCCCCTCCCCATTATCCACCTCAGACCACTCCCCGTCAGCATTATCCACCTTGAACCACTCCTTCCTCCACATTATCCACTTTGGACTGCTCTCCCTCCCACTTATCCACCTTGGACCACTCTCCCTCCCGATTATCCACCTTGGGCCGCTCCCCACTCCCCATTATCCACCTTGGACCGCTCCTCCTCCCCATTATCTGCTTTAGACTGCTCCCCACTCCCTATTATCCACCTTGAGCCACTACTCGCCTCCCCATTATCCACCTTGGGTCACTCCTCCCCTCCCCATTATCCACCTTGGACCGCTCCCTCCTCCCCTTTAGCCACCTTAAACTGCTCCCTACTCCCTATTATCTACCTTGAGCCACTACCCGCCTCCCCATTATCCACCTTGGACTGTTTCTCCCTCCCCCTTATCCACCTTGGGCCACTCCCCCCATCCCCATTAGCCACCTTAAACTGCTCCCCACTCCCCATTATCCACCTCGGGCCTATCCCCCACCCCCATTATCCACCTTGGACTGCTCCCCACGCCCCATTATTCACCTTGGGTCACTCCCTCCTCCCCATTATTCACCTTGGACCAGTCCCCCTCCCCATTATCCACCTTGGGCCACTCCTCGCCTCCCCATTATCCATCTTGGGTCACTCCCCACCCCCCATTATCCACCTTGGACCACTCCCTCTTCCCCATTATCCATCTTGGACCGCTCCCTCCTCCCCATTATCCCCCTTGGACGGCTCCCCCCTCCCCATTATCCTCCTTGGACCACTCTCTCCTCCCTGGTTAACCTTCCTCACTTGGCCTCTTGGTCACTAAAGCCCCTGTTTGTGCTGCTATAAAGGAATACCTGAATCTAGGTAATTTATTTAAAAAAAAAAAGGTTTATTTGGCTCACGGTTCTGCAGGCTGTACAGAAAGCACAGCACCAGCGTCTGCTTCTGGTGAGGCCTCAGGAACCTTCCACTCCTGGCAGACAGGAATGAGAGCTGGCATGTGGAGATCACACAATGAGAGATGGAGCAAGAGACAGCTCTCGAGGGAACTGGGTGAGAAGTCCCTCCTGAGAGAACGGACCAAGCCACTCATGAGGGAGCCACCCCATGTCTCCAACGCCTCTTACCAGGCCCCACCTCCAACACTGGGGATTAAACTTCAACACAAGACTTGGCGGGACTGAACAAACCATAGCCAACCACAGCAGCCTCCTTCCTGCTCCTGGACCTCACGTGGCAGGAGGCTCCACGCTCAGCCCCAGGTGCCCTCTCCAGCTACACCCATTCCCCGGGAGGCCTCCCCTAGGCTCAGGCGGGCCCTTCATCTCTACGCTCAGGACTCCCCAACCGACACTCCACAAACAACTTCTGACCACCATCTCCAATACTTCAGGCTCGTAAATGCAGCACGTCCAAACTGAACTCCTGGGCTTCTACCAGGAAACTTTATTGGTTAACTTCAAGAGAGGTCCAGAAAACTCAATAAGCAAGATTAAAACAAATGAGGAGCCAGGTGCAGTGGCTCATGCCTGTAATCCCAGCACTCTGGATGGCTGAGGTGGGCGGATCACTTGAGGCCAGGAGTTCAAGACCAGCCTGGCCAACATGGTGAAAGCCTGTCTCTACTAAAAATACAAAAATGAGCCAGGCATAGTGGTGTGCAGCTGTAGTCCCAGCTACTTGGGAGGCTGAGGTGAGAGAATCACTTGAACCCAGGAGGCGGAGGCTGCAGTGAGCTGAGATCATGCCACTACAATCCAGCCTGGATGACAGAGTGAGACTCTGTCCCCCCCCAAAAAAAGAAAAAAAAATGAGGACAAAAATAAAAACTATTTCCAGATTCCAACAGCCTATCCCCTCCACCACTGCCACCTGGGTAGAGCCTGGGTTGCTGCGGTCAGCTCCTAACTGGTCTCCTCCTCCCTCCCTCCACATGGCAGCCAGCAGGATCCTTTTAAAACAGACAAGGCAGCAGTTTTCCCCAGCTTTGGGTGGTGGCCACTGCCCAACTTCAGCTTCCATTCCGTGGAGGGCAAGGCCACATCAACAGTGGCCCCAGGACTCTGCCACTTCCTGCCTCAGCACCTGGCTGCTAGCCCCAGAGACAGGCCATCCAATGTGTGGTAATGGGAGATGGAGCTGCAGGACTCAGCCATGGTAATGTGGTTTGGCTGTGTCCCCACCCAAATCTCAACTTGAATTGTACTCCCAGAATTCCCACATGTTGTGGGAGGGACCCAGGAGGAGGTAGTTGAATCACGGGGGCCGGTCTTTCCTGTGTTATTCTTGCGATAGTGAATAAGTCTCACGAGATCTGATGGGTTTATCAGAGGCTTCCACTTTTGCTTCTTACTTTTTCTTGCCACCACCATGTAAGAAGTGCCTTCCACCACCTGCCATGATTCTGAGGGCTCCCCAGCCACGTGGAACTGTAAGTCCAATTAAACTTCTTTTTTTATTATTAATTTTTTTTTGCACACAAAACAATAAACATTTTCTAAAAATACATCCAAACAAAAAGATGCATACCAAATGTATTAGGAAGGTTGCACATGGGAAGACGGGGAATAGAAATGGGGGGTGGGAATGAAAGAAAATAAATGAGAGAGGGACTTTGTATGGATCAATGATGATAACTCAATCCTCTATGTCTTTGACAAAGAAGAAGGAGAAGGAAGAGAAAGAAAAAGAAAGTGGGATAAAGGATCAGAAAGGGAGGAAAATAGAAAAAATTAGAGTATGACTCCAGGGTAGACCTGTTTTGTTGTCACTGAGTTGGTTGGTTGGTTTGTTGTATTTTTCATATGTTTCGCCATGTTGGCCAGGCTGGTCTCGAACTCCTAGCCTCAAGTGATCAACCCGCTTCAGCCTCCCAGAGTGCCGGGACTATAGGCGTGAGCCACCACATCCAGCCCCCACACTGCGTCTGGCCTCCATGGTAGACCTCCCAGACGGGGCAGCCGGGCAGAGTCGCTCCTCACTTCCCAGACGGGGTGGCCAGGCAGAGGCACTCCTCACTTCCTAGACGGGGTGGCGGCCAGGCAGAGACGCTCCTCACTTCCCAGACAGGGCGGCTGGGCAGAGGCGCTCCTCACTTCCCAGACGGCGTGGCCAGGCAGAGGCACTCCTCACTTCCTAGACGGGGTGGCGGCCAGGCAGAGACGCTCCTCACTTCCCAGACAGGGCGGCCGGGCAGAGGCGCTCCTCACTTCCCAGACGGGGTGGCCAGGCAGAGGCACTCCTCACTTCCTAGACGGGGTGGCGGCCAGGCAGAGACGCTCCTCACTTCCCAGATGGGGCGGCCGGGCAGAGGTGCTCCTCACATCCCAGACAATGGGCGGCCAGGCAGAGACGCTCCTCACTTCCGAAGCGGGGCGGCGGCCGGGCAGAGGCGCTCCTCACCTCCCAGATGGGGCGGCCAGGCGGAGGCGCTCCTTACATCCCAGACGATGGGCGGCCAGGCAGAGACGCTCCCACCTTCCAGACGGGGTGGCGGCCGGGCAGAGGCTGCAATCCTAGCACCCTGGGAGGCCAAGGCAGGCGGCTGGGAGGCGGAGGCTGCAGCGAGCCAAGACCTCGCCACCGCACTCCAGCCCAGGCAACACCGAGTGAGCGAGACTCCGTCTGCAGTCCCAGCACCTCGGGGGGCCGAGGCGGGTAGACCACTCGAGGTCAGGAGTTGGAGACCAGCCTGGCCAACATGGCAAAACCCCGCCTCCACCAAAAATACAAAAAGCAGCCAGGCGTGGTGGCACACGCCTGCAATCCCAGCCACCCGGCAGGCTGAGGCAGGAGAATCACGGGGGCCCAAGGCAGGGAGGCTGCAGCGAGCCGAGACCATGGCGCTACACTCCAGCCTGGGCAACAGAGGGAGACCGTGAAGAACGAAAGGAAGGAAGGAAGGAAGGGAGGGAGGGAGGCAGGCCAATCAAACTTCCTTTTGTTCACAGTCTGGCAGCATGAAAATGGACTAATACAGTAAACTGGTACTTGAGTGGGGCGTTGCTGAAGATACCTGAAAATGTGGAAACGACTTTGGAACTGGGTGATAGGCAGAGGTTGGAACAGTTTGGAGGGTTCAAAAGAAGACAGGAAAATGTGGGAAAGTCTGGAACCTCCTAGAGACTTGTTGAATGGTTGACAAAAATGCTGATAGTGATATGAATAAGGTCCAGGCTGAGGCGGTCTCAGATGGAGACAAGGAACTTGTTGGGAACTGGAGCAAAGATGACTCTTGTTATGTTTTAGCAAACAGAATGGCACATTTTGCCCCTGCCCTAGAGATCTGTGGAACTTTGAACTTGAGAGAGACGACTTAGGGTATCTGGACAAAGAAATCTCTAAGCAGCAAAGCATTCAAAAGGTAACTTGGGTGCTGTTAAAAGCATTCCACTTTAAAAGGGAAACAGAGCATAAAAGTTCAGAAAATTTGCAGCCTGATGATGCAGTAGAAAAGAAAAACCCATTTTCTGAGGAGAAATTCAAGCCAGCAGCAGAAATTCGCATAAGTAGCAAGGAGCTGAATGTTCACCCCTAAGACCATGGGGAAAATGTCTCCAGGCCATGTCAGAGACCTTCATGGCAGCCCCTGCCATCACAGGTGCAGAGGCCCAGGAGGAAAAAGTAGTTTCGTGGGCCAGGCCCAGGGTCCCTGTGCTATGTGCAGCCTAGGGACTTGGTGTCCTCTGTCCCAGCCTCTCCAATCGTGGCTGAAAGAGACCAACATAAAGCTCAGGCTGTGGCTTCAGAGGGTGGAAGCCCCAGGCCTTGGCAGCTCCCATGTGGTGTTGAGCCTATAGGTGCACAGAAGTCAAGAATTGAGGTTTGGGAACCTCCACCTAGATTTCAGAAGATGTATGGAAATGCCTGGATGCCCAGGCAGAAGTTTGCTGCAGGGATGGAGCCCTCATGGAGAACCTCTGCTAGGGCAGTGCAGAAGGGAAGTGTGGGGTTAGAGTCCCCACTGGGGCATGGCCTAGTGGATCTGTGAGAAGAGGGCCACCATCCTCCTGACCCCAGAATGGTAGATCCACCAATAGCTTGCACCGTGTGCCTGGAAAAGCTGCAGACACTAAATGTCAGCCTGTGAAAGCAGCCAGGAGGGAGGCTATACCCTGCAAAGCCACAGAGGTGGAGCTGTCCAACCATGGGAACCCACCTTTTGAATCAGCATGACCCGGATGTGAGACCTGGGGTCAAAGGAGATCATTTTGAGCTTTAAAATTTGACTGCCCTGCTAGATTCTGAACTTGCAAGGGGCCTGTAACCCCTTTGTTTTGGCCAATTTCTCCCATTTGGAACTGCTGTATTTACCCAATACCTGTACCCCCATTGTATCTTGGAATTAACTCACTTGCTTTTGATTTTACAGGCTCATAGGCAGAAAAGACTTCCCTTGTCTCAAATGAGACTTTGGACTGTGGACTTCTGGGTTAATGCTGAAATGAGCTAAGACTTTGGGGGGCTGTTGGGAAGGCATGATTAGTTTTGAAATGTGAGGACATGAGTTTTGGAGGGGCCAGGGGTGGAATGATATGGTTTAGCTGTGTCCCCACCTAAATCTCAATGTGAATTGTATCTCCCAGAATTCCCATGTGTTGTAGGAGGGACCCAGGGGGAGGTACTTGAATCATGGGATCTGGTCTTTCCTGTGCTATTCTCGTGATAGTGAGTAAGTCTCCCGAGATATAATGGGTTTATGAGGGGCTTCTGCCTTTACTTCTTTCTCATTTTCTCTTGCTGCCGCCATGTAAGAAGCGACCTTCACCTCCTGCCATGATTCTGAGGGCTCCCCAGCCATGTGGAAAGGTAAGTCCAATTAAACTTCTTTTTCTCCCCAGTCTTGGGTATGTCTTTACTAGCAGCTTGAAAATGGACTAATACACATGGCTAAAGGCGATCAGTGCTGGACAACACCGGGAGTGCTCTAGCTCTCACAGCAAGGCCCCAAGACTGTGTTCAAAGCGACTCAAGCAGGCCTCTGCCCACCTCCTGTGAAAAAGAGGAAGAGAAAATGCCTGCTGTGGGAAATGTCCAAGCCCCTCCTCCTTGGTCCTGTCCCTTTGAACCTTTGTAAACTTTGCTCAAAAAATGGTAGAACCTTTGCACTCAAGGCCAAGTTTCTGCTACAGATTAATTTTTCCATAAAACCATTTTGAACCAATCAATTTTAACATTTTGTTTATTCTAAATATAAGAGTTCAGACTCACATTCTATTAAAATTTATCCCCAAAGTGAAAAAGAAACACACAAGGCAGATGCAGCACCCTGATGCTCCAAGCCCACCTGCACCCCCATTGCCTGTCCCCAGGCAGCCTGGATGCCCTCCTGCTCCCACCTCACAGGCTGCCCTCCAGCACTGCAGGCTCACTCTGACCCTCCCTCCAGCCTCTGCACTGGTCATTCCCTCTGCCTGCACTCCTTCCCCCACAAATGGTTTACTTCCTTCACCTGCCCAAATGAAGGGTCCTTGTGACTGAGGCCCACCTGACCCCACCCCCTTCCCAATCTCCAGACCCTCCCTTATCCTGTCTCTGCAGCACTGACACCTACCAACTACTGCAGACGTCACATGTCACGTGTCTGCTTTTCCCTGCCGTGGGAGAACATAAGCTCCAAGAGAGCAGGGGCTTGGCCTGTCCTCCTCCCTGTGATGTCCCGGCACCTGGGACAGCTTCTATGTACACTAAGTCTCAATAAACAAACTGTTTACACCCTAAGGTCATGGAGATGACAGGACAGGAGAAGTGTGACGGTGGTAAGAGGGAAAGTTCAGGAGTCATGGCACCTGGATTTGAATCCTGGCTCTGCCTACTAGTTGTGTGACCCTGGTGGGTCACAGCCCTCTCCAACCTTGATTTCCTCATCTGTGAAACAGGACCAAGAGCACCCACTGCATGCATTGTTCCGAGGCATAAATAAAAACACAGAATGTGTTCAGAGCATAAGCATCAGATTACAGCAACAATGTTAACAGCAATGAAAATGGGCAACATTTATCTTCAAAACATTTTTCCTAGACTTTATGGAGAGTGATGGCTTCTTCTGACAAGGCAACGTTCAAACCACTGGGCGAGCTGAAAATGCCAATATGTGCTTCATGGAATTGTGTTCACAGCCTTTTTTTTTTAACCTCCATTCAGGACTCAAAAAAGCTAGTGAATTCTTGGTCCCCTAAAAACTGGCACACTAGAGGATGGAATAGAAGTTATATATATATTTGTTTCCTCCCCATTTTTTCAGAAAGGAAATTTTAAGGCCAGGTGCAGTGGCTTACACCTGTAGTCCCCACACTTTGGGAGGCTGAGGCAGAAGGACTGCTTGAGCCCAGGAGTTTGAGACCTGCCTGGACAACATGGCAAAATCCTGTCTCTACAAAAATACAAAAATTAGCTGAGCACAGTGGCATGCACCTGTAGTTCTAGCTACTCAGGAGGCTGAGGTGGGAGGAGAGCTTGAGCCCAGGAGGTTGAGGCTGCAGTGAGTCAAAATCACGCCACTGCACTCCATCATGGGTGGTGACAGAGTGAGACTGTCTCAAAACAAAACAAAAAATAAAAACCAATACTTAGCAGGATCAGGAAGTATTTTTAGAAGACTCATTAGCAACGAAAAACTCTGAAAATAAGGTTAAGAAAACAATTCCATTTAGAATGACATCAGAAAGAGTAAAATATTTAGGAATCAATTTAACAAAAGAAATGCACTTATATACTGAAAACTACAAAACATTGTTGAAAGAAATTAAAGAAGTCCTAAATAAATGGTAAGACATCCCATGTTCATGGAATGAAAGACAACATTAGTAAGATGGCAGAACACTCCACACTGATCAACAGAATTTAATAGATCCTTATCAAAGTCAGGCTTGCTGCAAACAAAACAAAACAAAACAAAAAACAAGCTTGCCTTTTTGAGGAAACTGACAGGCTGAAGTTCACACGGAAATTCAAGGGACCCACCAGGATAGCCAAAACAATCTTGAAAAAGAACAAAATGGGATATACCTTCTGACTTGAAACTTCTCACAAAGCTACCATAATTAAGACAGTGCGGCATGGGCATGAGGACAGACACACAGGACAACAACACAGAGTTGAGTTCAGAAATAAACCCTCAAATTTATGATCAAGTAATTTTTGACAAAGGTGCCAAGACATTTCAATGACAGAAAGAAAGAACAATCTCTCCTACACATGGTGCCAAGCGGCCATGTTAAAAAAGCAAAGCAGGACCTTACCTCACACATGAACAAAATTAACTCAAAATGGATCAAACACCTAAATGTATATCAAAATGACATAAAGTAATGTATAAAAATAGAAATGTAAGCCAGGCACAGTGGCTCATGCCGATAATCCCAACACTTTGGGAGGGTGAGGTGGGACGGTTGCTTGAGGCCAGGAGTTCGAGATCAGCCTGGGCAACATAGTAAGACTCTAAGAAAAAAAAATTTTAAAAATATATAGAAATGTACAGGTAAGTCCAAAACTATAAAACTTAGAAGAAAACACATGAGTAAATCTTTTTTTTTTTTTTAATTTGAGACAGGGTCTTGCTCTGTCACCCTGGCTGGAGTACAGTGGGGCTTCCACAGCTGATGCAGCATCAAACTTCTGGATTCACGCAATCCTCCTGCCTCAGCTTCCCAAGGAGCTAAGGCTACAGGTGTGCACCATACCTGGCTAATTCTATTTTTTGTAGAGATGGGGTCTCGCTATGCTGCCCAGGCTGGTCTTGAACTCCTGGCCTCAAGTGATCCTCCCATCTAGGCCTCACAAAGTGCTGGGAATACAGGCACAAGCCACTGCACCTGAGCAGGAATATTTTTTTTTTTTTTTTTTAAACACAGTGTCACTCTGTCGCCCAGGCTGGAGTGCAGTGGTGCAATCTCGACTCACTGCAAACTCCGCCTCCCAGGTTCAAGTGATTCTCCTGCCTCACCCTCCTGAGTATCTGGGACTATAGGTGTGTGCCACCATACTGGGCTAATTTTTGCATTTTTTAGTAGAGACAGGGTTTTACCATATTGGTCAGGCTGGTCTCGAACTCCTGACCTCATGATCCGCCCACCTTGGCCTCCCAAAGTGCTGGGATTACAGGCGTGAGCCACCATGCCCAGCCAGGAGTAAATCTTTATGATGTTGGGTTAAGCAATGATTTCTTAGCTATAATATCAAAGTACAAGCAGCAACAAAAACAACAACAACAATTATTTCTATCAAAATTAACTTTTGTGCTTCAAATGATACCATCAAGAAAGAAAAATTCCGGCCAGGCGTGGTGGCTCACGCCTGTAATCCCAGCACTTTTGGGGGCTGAGGCGGGCAGATCACGAGGTCAGGAGATTTTAAACCATCCTGGCTAACACAGTGAAACCCTGTCTCTACTAAAAATTAGCCAGGCATGGTGGCGGGCGCCTGTAGTCCCAGCTACTCGGGAGGCTGAGGCAGGAGAATGGTGTGAACCCAGGAGATGGAGCTTGCAGTGAACCAAGATCATGCCACTGCACTCCAGCCTGGATGATAGAGCGAGACTCTGTCTCAAAAATATATAAAAAAGAAAAGAAACATAAAAATTCCAAGGCCTTATGTACTGCAAAAAAATAAAGAAAAAAAGAAAAAAATAACCCACAGAATGGAAGAACACGTTTGTAAATTGCATATATCTGATCCGGCACTTGTATACAGAATATATAAAAAATGCATAACTCAGTCATAAAGGATAAGTAGCCCATCTAAAAATGGGCAAAGGATATGAATAGACATTTTTGCAAAGATGACGGACAAATGGTCAACAAACACAAGAAAAGATGTTCCACATCATTAGCCACTGGGGAAATACAAATAAAAATCACTGAGATAACAGGTCTACCCTGGAGTCATACTCTAATTTTTTCTATTTTCCTCCCTTTCTGATCCTTTATCCCACTTTCTTTTTCTTCCTCTTCCTTCTCCCTCTTCTTTGTCAAATAGAGGATTGAGTTATTATCACTGATCCACATAAAGTCCCTCTCTACCTTATTTTAACTCCCATCCCCCATTTCTATTCCCCGACTTCCCATGTGTAACCTTCCTAATATGTTTGATACGCATCTTTTTGTTTGTATGTATTTTTAGAAAATGTTTATTGTTTTTTGTGTGCAAAAAAATTAATAAAAATAAATAAATAAATAAAAAAGAAGAAGAAGAAAATACAAATTAACACCATTAAAAACAAAAAAAATTTTCAAACTTACTGAAAATTTGCAAAAATAAAAATAGTATGTAGGACTCTCAAAAAAAAAAAAAAAATCACTGAGATGTCACTTCACATCCACTGAGATGGCTTTAATCAGAAGGATGAACAATCACAAGTATTGTCAAGGATGTGGAAACATTAGAACCTTATGCATCGCTGTGCGAACGTAGAACGGGGCAGCTGCTTTGGAAAACAGTTTGGCATTTCCTCAAAAGTAAACATAGAATTACCATATGACCCAGCAGCAACACAAATATTCGTAATAGTCAAATGTGGAAACAACTCAAATGCCCAGCAATGGATGAAAGTCTAAAGGAAACGAGGTTGACCCGTACAACGGAACGTCCCTCAGCAATAAAAAGCAACAGAGCTCGGACGCATGCTAGAGCGTACCGGGAAGCAGGATCAGCACCCAGGACCAGGCGGCTGTGCTGGGGTTCACCACACCGCTCCCATCATCCTCTCCACCGAGCCATCGAGCCTCTGAATCCTACACCTCTGCCATCTCCCCTCAGCCTCAGCCCCACTGTCATTCACCTGAACCACAGGTGGCTCAACCATTTCTGTATTTCCTGTCAGTCTCCTTGATGTGCTCCTGACACAAAAGCCTGGGTGAGGCTTCAAGACTATTTTGGGTGGGCCCTTGGTGCAGTCTGGCTGGCTGCCTCACTTGTCCTGCCTCCCGCCCTGCTCCAGGCTCCCTGGGCTCCTGCCATCCAGACCTGCTACCCCAGGGCTGCCACATGAGCTGAGCCCCACTATCTTCTCCTGCAGGCCCCAGAATCAGTCTCCCTCCTGGAGGCTTGCCCTGAGCTCCTCATCTAAGTGAAGCATGCTAGATTTGCTCTCACAGCTTCATTCCCGTCCTTTAGACCACACACCGCAGTTGCCCACTGTGTGTATCTGTTCCCTGCACTAGAGTCTGAGCTTCAAGAGACAAATGCTTTACCCCTGCACTGCCAGCCCCCAGCACCACTGACTGGCACTCAGTTATCCATGGAATGGATGACCAGAAAGGCATGACCACCCAATCCAGCTCTGACGACGCTGCCTGGTGCTGCTCCCTCCTCCCACACCAGAGACCCCCACCACACACATGTGCTCACACTCAGGACACGCAGTGCTGCCAAGCCTCAGGGCCGCCAAGCTTCTCCCAATACCCAACCAGAGCCCTTCACATACCAAGCACATGCTAATTAATTCCAGTTTGTAAATCCTAATGTCAGTTCTCTCTGTGGAATGTGATTCCAGCACATGCTGTAAACGAGGGTCTCAGGGACGTCACAGCACTACCCCTCCCAGATGTAGGAATTTCCACAGCATGGCTGAATTCTGAATAGAAAATAAAAGGTCAACACAGCCGCGATTAAATAGAAACACAGCACCTAGAGTTTCAGAGGCTGCTCCCCTTTATCAGCCACACATGCAGCAGGCAGGCAGATGCTGGGAAAACTTACACTGCAGAGGCTTCAGCACAGCCCTGAGTGCCAGGAGGAACATGGGGGCCACCACTGTCATCCCAGGGAATGCTTGAAGGGACTGTAACAGAAAACCACTAGGAGTATCTCAAGGCTAACAGTAAATTCAACCCATGAAGGAAGCATCAGCCACTCTGTCTGGATAGTGTTGGGGCCTCTAGTAGTTTAAAGTAATAATCAAGAGAAAAAGCAGAAAAGATGAAAGTAGCATGGCAAGAAAGGAAAATAGACTCAAACACTGTTGGCCAGACAAGGGGTTCTGGACCCTGTGTCCAGCACCCTGGCTGCCAGGAGCTGGGGAGACACTGGTGCTCCCATAACTCACATCTGTCTACACCGCCATCAACTGTGCTCTGTGTGCGATGTCTTAGACCAGCCTGCAAGAGGCTGGTTCATCAGCCTCTTAGTGTTGAAATTAATTTTTAAAACTCCTATTATACACAAATAACAGTAATTTACAGAACCCACTGAGACTCAGCCATTCTTCAGCTTCACAACAACCTTGAACAAATAAGCAGGACAAGCATCTTATCTGCAGATGAGAGCTCGAGTGCTTAACTGACTTATCTGTGCTCAATCACACAGGCAGCGATTCAGTCAATGTTTAACTCAAGTCTTCTGCACGGAGACCAGTGTAGCATCTGCTACCACCTGAAATTTGACACTGATCAGGGGCCAGGCACAGTGGTTCATGTAATCCTAGCACTTTGGGAGGCAGAAGTAGGAGGATCACTTGAGACCAAGAGTTCGAAACTAGCCTGGGTAACATGGTGAAATCCTGTCTTTACAAAGATTACAAAAATTAGCTGGGCATGGTGACATGCACCTATTGTTCCAGCTACTTGGGAGGCTGAGGCAGGAGGATCGCTTGAGCCCAGGACGTCAAAGATACAGTGAGCAGAGATCATGCCACTGCCCCCTAGCCTGGGTGATAGATCGAGAACCTGTCTCAAAAAAAAAAAAAAAAAGAGGAAGAAAGAAAAGAAACTGATCAGGGACTTATCGCCTTGCCAAAGCCCCCAGGAACACACCTGCACCACGGCCCTCTGTGGGCATGCAGCCTTCTGAGTCTCACCTTGCAATGTTCTCTTCAGAAAAATCCTAGTCACTCCTGTTTTTAACAGCTTCACTGAGAGAGAATTCACATTACATACAATTCACCCAACTAAAGTATATGATTTTAGGTTATTTTTAGTATATTCACAGATATGTGCAACCTTCACCACAGTCAATTTTAGAGTATTTTCATTATGCTAAAAGAAATTCCATACCTCTTGGCTGTCATCCCCCAGCCCTTGGCAACCACTAATCTACTTTCTATCTCTACAGATTCACTTCTTCTGGACACTTCACATAAACGGAATTGTCATGAGATCCTTGGGGTGTCGCTTCACCAGCCGGAAACCGCTGTGGCCAGTGGCGCCTTCTGCCTGAGTACTGCTCATGCCCACTGGGATCGTTCCGCCCACTCAGCCTGGCAGGCTGCGCTCAGCTCGCACTACTGGCCCAGATCCCACACCTGCCAAGTGCAAGCCAGGCGCAAAGTGGCAAGGGGTGTGTGGGCAAGCAAGTGCAGGGTCAGGCCACCGTGCACAGCCAGGAATGCCGGCTGCAGCAGGGCAGGCTGCTCCAGGTGCCAGCTCTGTGTGAGGCTGTGGCTTGACCAGATGTACTGCACATGGCTTCCACTGTGGGCACCTGCATCTAGATGAGGGGAATGCTGTGGAATCCAGAAGCTTGGAGATGCCGGGAACCACAGGACCCCAAAGAGAGTGTCACAGCCGTGGCTCGAGGAGATCCTAGGTCTGGGCTCCCCAAAGTGCTGCAGCTCTTCTCCCCTTTTCATTACTTGCAATGTGGTGAGTGGTAGGGGGCGGTGGTCGGGGGGAGTGTGTGTTTCAGCCCTGTTTGTGTTGCAGCTCATTTAGTCCCGCCATTCAGCAGGTCCCAAGTTCTTGTCACATGTCCAGGAGGAATGAGGTACGTGAACAACTGGAGGGTGAGCGAGGTGGAGCAGAGCTTCACTGTACAACAGAGCAGCCCTCAGGAGACCCACGGTGGGTGGCTCCTCTCCACACACAGTGGGCGGCTCCTCTCCACACACAGTGGGCGGCTCCTCTCCACATACGGGTTGTCCCGACGACTGTCCAGTTCCTCGGACTGGTTAGCTCCTACCCTATCTGCAGGCAGGCTGTCCTGCTGTTTGCCTGAGTCTGGCTGAGTCCAGGGTTTTTATGGGCTTCAGAGGGGAGAAAGTATGTGCTGACTGGTTCATGGGTGGCCGTGGACAGGCCCAGAAGAAGCACCATAAACTCTTACTCTGGTCCATGGAACTGGCAGCCCAGCCCCCACGCTTCAGGCTGTCCCTGACTTGAACATGGGGCTTCACCAGGGACCTACCCCTTTCCACCCAGGAGCCTGTCTGCCTCCTGCTGCCATCAACCTGCCGTCCATGGTGCCCGGGCTATTCCTGCTGAGGGGCTCCTGCAGGCCTGCGCCAAGCTGCCCTCAGCCCCTCCTCGGGCTCCCTCCTGTGCTCGCTCATTGGCACCCAAAGTCCGAAGGCGGCCGAGAAGGCAGGGGGCTGGCATGTCAGTTTTGCCCCAAGTGTATGCACACCTGGCCAGGTTGCAACGGTGCCTGGGCTCAGCCTCAACTTTGTTCCAAAACTGACGTGGGCACCAGGAGCAGGGAAAGGCCAGGCAGCGGGAGCAGGCTGGCCTGCTTCTGAGTCTGCAGGGGAAGGGGGGCTTCCTGAGTCCTCAAGAGAGCAGGGATGTCTGGGTCCACAGCCACAGCTGGGCAGCTGCAGCTGTGCCCAGGAGGGCCAGGCTCCCACCCCTCCAACTTGTAAGGGCGTGCGGCTCCTGCCTGTTCCCAGTTCCCACCAGCTCCGTGGACCATGCAGCCCCAAGCCTCCCCAACTGCAGCCAGCATTGTGGCAGCAGCCACTCCAGACAAGCCACCAATGCCATTAGAATCATACAGTATGTTTCCAGCTTCTTTCACTTAGCTTTTTTTTTTTTTTTTTGAGACAGAGTCTCACTCTGTCACCAGGCTAGAGTGCAGTGGCACGATCTCGGCTAACTGCAACCTCTGCCTCCCGGTACACCAGTACACCACTGTGTCCAGAATTGGTGGGTTCTTGGTCTTGCTGACTTCAAGAATGAAGCCGCGGACCCTCACGGTGAGTGTTACCGTTCTTAAAGATGGTGTGTCCGGAGTTTGTTCCTTCTGGTGGTTCGTGGTCTTGCTGACTTCAGGAGTGAAGCTGCAGACCTTTGTGGTTAGTGTTACAGCTCTTAAAGGCAGTGCATCTGGAGTTGTTCGTTCCTTCCGGTGGGTTTGTGGTCTTGCTGGCTTCACGAGTAAAGCTGCAGACCTTCGTGGTGAGTGTTACGGTTCATAAAGGTAGTGTGTCCAGAGTTGTTTCTTCCTCCCGTCAGTTGTTCTTCCCTCCCAGTGGGTTCTGGGTCTTGCTGGCTTCAGGAGCGAAGCTGCAGACCTTTGCGGTGAGTGTTACAGCTCATAAAGGCGGCGCAGACCCAAAGAGTGAGCACCAGCAAGATTCAGCGCAAAGAGCGAAAGAACAAAGCTTCCACAGCATGGAAGGGGACCCCAGCCCGTTGCCGCTGCTGGCTTGGGTGGCCTGCTTTTATTCCCTTATCTGGCTCCACCCACGTCCTACTGATTGGTCCATTTTACAGAGAGCTGATTGGCCCATTTTACAGAGAGCTGATTGGTCCGTTTTGACAGGGTGCTGATTAGTGTGTTTACAAACCTTCAGCTAAACACAGAGTGCTGATTGGTGCATTTACAATACTTTAGCTAGACACAAAAGTTCTCCAAGTCCCCACTAGATTAGCTAGACACAGAGCACTGATTGGTGCGTTTACAAACCTTGAGCTAGACACTGGGTGCTGATTGGTGCATTTACAAGCCTTTAGCTAGACAGAAAAGTTCTCCAAGTCCCCACCCGACCCAGAAGCCCAGCTGGCTTCACCTCCCAATGGTGGGACTTTGCGACACCTAGCCCGGGCACTCCGGTAGCCCAGAGGGAGCTCATCACTGATTAAGCTCAGCAGGCGCCAGCCACAGCCTCGGCTCCTGCCCACGCCTCTCCCTCCGCTCACCTCCCGGTGAGCAGAGGGAGCCGGCTCTGGCCTCGACCAGCCCCAAAGAGAGGCCCCCACAGCACAGCGGTGGGCTGAAGGGCTCCTCGAGTGTGGCCAGAGTGGACGCCAAGGAGGCGCCAAGAGCGAGCGAGGGCTGCTAGCACGTTGTCACCTCTCACCTCCACGCCCAGCTAATTTTTGTATTTTTAGTATAGACAAGGTTTCACCATGTTGGTCAGGATGGTCTCGATCTCTTGACCTCATGATCTGCCCGCCTCGGCCTCCCAAAGTGCTGGGATTAGTGGCTTGAGCCACCGCGCCTGGCCTGCATATTTTTAAGGTTCACACACGTTATAACATGAATCAGTAACTCACTTCCTTTTATTGCCAAACAATACTCCATTGCAGGCATGCACCACATTGTGTTTATCCATTCATCCGTTGATGGACATTTGGGTTGTTTCCACTTTCTGGCTGCTGTGAACACTCATGGACAAGTTTCTGCGTGGACGTGTATATTTCCAGTCACTCAACCAAAAGAACACACAAAAGGTGAACCAGTTTCCAACTGAGACACTCATTTAATTTGACCTACTATATTATTTAAAATAAAGAGAGATGAGATAATTAGGAGAAATAAATGACCAAAGGAAGTGCAGAAATAAAGACACTAAGAGACTAGAGCAAACCCTGATATGACTGAATAAATGGTTATTGAAGAAAGAGATGCTATTTCTAGAATGGGTCCCACAGGTACATTTGCAAAACACCGTGCCTATAGCGTTGCTCATAACTGCACGAAAATTCCACAGCACCTCCATACAGCCGAATACAGTGCAGTCATGGAAAGAAGGTACTGGAAAATGCACTGATATGGAAAGATCTCTCAAACCTAGTTGAAAAAGGCAAGGTTCAGAAACTTTTTAAAAAGAAAAGGGTAAGGAAAAAAAAGAATAGATACACTTGTTTGCTTGCAAAGTTACAAAGTATCTCTCGAAGGATACATAAGAAGCTGGTCCAGCAAAGCTTCCAGGGGAACCAGGTTCCAGGGTAGAGACTAGGAGGCTTCACTGAGCTCCCTTTGTACTTCTGAACCATGTATATTATCTGCTCAAAAATAGTAATAAACAAAATTGAAACTTTCTAGAAAGCAAAAATAAAGAGAATCTGTGAGAATCAAGACATTTATACTTAGGAAAGCAAGTTACAAGAGAGGCCCAGGAAGCTGGAAGCAGCCGATGTGGGAAATGTGTCAAGGAGTCCCTCCCGCTGCTGGGCCAGCCATTCTCTGAGGGCAACTCCCCATCCTAAACCCAATCATCTTTACTGAAGCCAGTGCTCAAAGAAAATGTTGCAATCTGCAGCAAGACATTCAGAACACAAACAGCCAGGTGCCATGGCTCATGTCAACAATCCTGGCACTTTGGGAGGCCAAGGTGGGAGGATCACTTGAGCCCAGGAGATGGAGGCTGCAATGAGCTGTGATCATACCACTGCACTCCAGCCTGGGCAACCCACCCTGACTCACTCTCTAAAAAAAAAAAAAAGAAAATACAAATGTATCTGTTGCCCTCAAGGACTTCCCAGTCCAGAGGGGAGAAAATATTATGTGATTGTGCAGTGACCAAAAGCACCATCTAGAGCACTACGAGAAGGGGTGGAGCACCTGAGGACAAGGCAGGGATCCAGGAGGCGCTCCCTCGGACGTTACCTGAGTCTGAGTCAAAGGGCTGAAGGAACCAGTGAGCTTGGCTTAGTTTTGGAAGGAGGGATGCCAAGAAAGGCTTGGCCCACAACCACGTGGCAGTTTTTCTGGAGAGCAGAGTAGGCTGGGGTCATGCAACACTGTGGAGCATGGTCCAGGAGGCACTGGGGAGCCAGGGAGGAGAGCCAGGCAGCAGAGTCACTCGCCTAGACGCTCTGAGCCTGGCGCCATCCTGTGCACTGTAGGATTTCAACAGCATCCCTGGCCTCCACAAATCCTTGGCCATCCCCTCCTAGTTGGGACAACCAAAAATGTCTCCAAATATTGTCAAATGTGGCAGCGGGGTGGGGAGTGGTGTCAGAATCACCCCTGGGGAGACCACTGCCCTGTGTATATCATCTGAGCAGCTATGTGGCAGAGACAGGAGAGCGGCTCAAGGCTGGGGCAAGGGAGCCCCAGGAGGCACAGCCTAGTGCAGGAGGGACATGGCGCAGGTCCCGCTCAGGCAAGGGTTCTGATCACCGTTCAGGGGGAGCTAGCAACAGGACCTGGAGCCGTACCGCACGGCAGCTGAGAGGAGGACCCAGCATGCCAAACTTCTAGGTGGTGACCAAGCAGATGGAGGTCCCAAAGCCCCAAAGGGTTGAGGCCAGAAGTGAATGTGGGTGCTGAGTCTGAGCCGCCTCAGGGGCTCTTGCACATGGTGGCCAGCTCCAGTGTCCAGCGTCTGAGGCTGAGGGGAGACGTCCAGCTGCACCTTCAGTCATGGTGAGATGGCCCAGACAGCAGGCGCGGGCTCCTTAGCTCTCTTCGGCACAGCGTCCGAGCAGGGGCTCACCCTTCCCCATAAGAAGGCTGTGCGTCACACCCTGCTTCGGTCCGTGGACCCTGAGACGCCAGTCCAGGATGGTGCTGGAAAAGACGCTAGGTTTGCCACTCTCTTGCCATAAAAACAGCATGTGCCACATAAGGCCTGGTCCTGGGTCTGGAAATGAAGACTCTTGGAAAAGAGTCACAAGCAAATGAAACGCGGGCAGGAATCAGCCTCTGCTGCTGTGAGCGCTGCAGTGCTGGAGTTGCTACTGCACCTCGCCCTGGAGAAAGCCGTCCAGTAAACTCCCGGATGTGGACTTCTTCCTTCACCAACCCATCCTACAGGGCATTGCCAATTCAATCTCCCTAAACCATTAATCAGGACATCCCCTGCTCACAAAGCTGCCTGCGGTGGCTCCCTGTTAGCTGGAAAATTAAAATCTACGCCGGGCGTGGTGTCTCATACCTGTAATCCCAGCACATCGGGAGGCCGAGGCGGGCGGATCACGAGGTCAGGAGATCGAGACCATCCTGGCTAACACGGTGAAACCCCATCTCTACTAAAAATACAAAAAAATTAGCTGGGCGTGGTGGCAGGCGCCTGTAGACCCAGCTACTCGGGAGGCTGAGGCAGGAGAATGGCGTGAACCCTGGGGGACGGAGCTTGCAGTGAGCCGAGATCGTGCCACTGCACTCCAGCCTGGACGACAGAACAAGACTCTGTCTCAAAAACAAAAAGAAAATTAAAATCTAAAGCGTTTAACTGGAATTCAAAGACCTTCTCATTATGACCCTTATCTCCCATTATTCCTTACACAACCTTTAAACCGCTAGAAACCACACATAACCAACCTTCTCACCTTTGCTCCCAAAATGTGAAAATACTTCTGTCTGCAGTGCTGTGTCCCTACTCTTCGCTCTTCACATCCCACTGAGTACGGTCCAGCTAGAAGACCACCTCGTCTTGAAGCCTCCCTTCACTGCTGCAGCCCCCTGCAATTATCTCCCCTTTAAACTTCTAAAGCAAACTTTCCTGTAAATGGGCCAGATAACAAGGGTTTAGGCTTTGTGGGCCACACAGCCTCTACACAAGGAGTCAGTTCAGCCAGAGCAGCCATGGACAATACAGAAATAAACAGGTGCGGCTGTTGAATAAAACCTCATTTACAAAAACAGGCAGAGGAGTCTGCCAGTGGGGCTGTAGTGTACTGACCCCTGGTCTGGAGCACTGGTTAGGCCTTTAATCACAGAAGGACTCATATCTATAGCAGATTTTTTTCTTTTTAAGCTCCCTGAAAGCATGTCTGTGGCACTACAATGTAAGTACAACTGAGCATAAATTAGATGTTCGATTTTAAAACTACAAAACAATACTTGGAAAACACTTGCAAAAAAAATTGAAAAAAATATTATTAATGCTAAATATTATGATTTTCCCACAGAAATCCAAAAACTCAAAAGAAAAGGAGGGGAAAGCCACACCAAATGTTGCACCAAGAAAAATTCCACCCAATGGATCATAATAGCGGCCACTAATCTCTTTTCACAATACACCAACTGTGTCAAAGACTGGTACGAGTTTCATACAAGATTATCAATGGAGGGGGGTGCTATTTCATGTTAACAAAACTCACAGATGTATGATAATAAAATTACTTTGTCACCATCACATTTCAGGGGGTTAGCAGGATGGCAGGCACCAGTGACCAACACGAGTTTTAGGGAAGACTACCCCTGCAAAATCCTGGTCTCACGTGTCTTGATACCAAACACAGCAGAAGTGGCAGAGGAGCTGGCGTGCAGACCAGCTGAGGAGGAGGACCACAGCAGGTGGAAACGGTGTAGCCAGGGCATGGAAGTCAGGGTCAGACTCAATCTCAGGGCACAGCGAAGACTTGTCAGATAAACTTGGGAACAAGTCTAAGTGGCAGATGAAAGACACAACGAGGCAAGCACAGTGGCAGCAGAGACAGCCAGTGTCAGAGGGTAAGGATTTCACTTGCTGAAGCAAGAAAGGTAACGAGAAGGGACAGGAGATAGGCCAGGCAGGGTAGTCCAGCTCTGCGAGGCAGTCTGTCCAGCTCTACAAGGGAGTCTGCTCCACAAGCTGAACACCAGAGTCTGCTCTTTTGAGCCATGCCTTGTGGTGTCTTTACAGGCCACCTGCAAAGCTAAGTGTGAGACGGATCGCATAAAGTCTATGACGCAAGACCGTGAATCAGCAAAGAGGCACAGCAGAGGGGCTTACGGACTTTGCTAGTAGAAGTAGGTGTCTCAATATAAGAGCATGTTTCTGCCGGGCGCGGTGGCTCACGCTTGTAATCCCAGCACTTCGGGAGGCGGAGGCGGGCGGATCATGAGGTCAGGAGATCGAGACCATCCTAGCTAACACAGTGAAACCCCGTCTCTACTAAAAATACAAAAAAATTAGCTGGGCGTGGTGGCGGGCGCCTGTAGTCCCAGCTACTCGGGAGGCTGAGGCAGGAGAATGGCGTGAACCCTGGGGGGCGGAGCCTGCAGTGAGCCGAGATGGTGCCACTGCACTCCAGCCTGGGCGACAGCGAGATTCCGTCTCAAAAAAAAAAAAATATTTCATGGACTTTTTTTCAACAGCACCAAAGAAGCCGGTACAAGCCTACCAGGAGGCTGCATTCTCTGGACTACTGTTGATAAATTGTTCAAGGACATGCTAACTCCCCACGTAGTATGCAGCTTCCACAGCCCATCCCAGCAGAGAGTTAGGAGACAAAGCTGGGACAGGCATTTAAAAATCTATTTTAGGCTATTTGTGTTACCACTATCTAAACATTAAATATTCTCACCTTAAATGTCACCAATCTCAAAACAGTCTACTAAAGGTGGAAGGGTTTTCCCTAATCTTTGTGTCACACAATATAAAGGTGATGAGATGCGATTTTCTAAGGTAAAGCTAAGATACAGAGGGAAGAGGTGACCAGACTTGAAGAGGACCATATCCTTGAGAAATATGGGAAATCTTTCCACTATGTTCTGAAGCAAGTTAAATCTTACTTCTCGGCCGGGCGCGGTGGCTCACACCTGTAATTCAAGCACTTTGGGAGGCCGAGGCGGGTGGATCACGAGGTCAGGAGATCGAGACCATCCTGGCTAATACAGTGAAACCCCGTCTCTACTAAAAATACAAAAAAATTAGCCGGGCATGGTGGCGGGTGCCTGTAGTCCCAGCTACTTGGGAGGCTGAGGCAGGAGAATGGCATGAACCCGGGAGGTGGAGCTTACAGCGAGCCGAGATCTCACCACTGCACTCCAGCCTGGGCGACAGAACAAGACTCCATCTAAAAAAAAAAAAAATCTTACTTCTCACAACAGCTTAGCAGGCAGAATGTTACACTGCTGGTGATTCCACCTTCTCACTTTCTGTTATGTCCTCCCTGTCACTTAATGTTTATTTTAATAAATCACCTTTTCTGTTGCAAGAATAATACTGAGAAGTATAACAACAATGGTAGGCTGGGCACAGTGGCTCATGCCTGTAATCCCAATACTTTGGCAAGCCAAGGCCAGTGGATCAGTTGAGCTCAGGAGTTTGAGACCAGTCTGGGTGACATGGCAAAACCCATCCCTACAAACAAAACCAAACAAAAAAATTAGCCAGGTGTGATGACACACACCTGTAGTCCCAGCTACTTGGGAAGCTAAGGTGGGAGGATGCCTTGAGCCCAGGAGATCGAGGCTGCAGTGAGCCATGATTGCACCACTGCACTCCAGCCTGGCCAGCAGAGTGAGACTCTGTCTCAAAAACAAGCAAAAACTGGCTGGGCGCGGTGGCTCACGCCTGTAATCCCAGCACTTTGGGAGGCCGAGGCCAGCAGATCACAAGGTCAGGAGATCAAGACCATCCTGGCTAACATGGTGAAACCCCGTCTCTACTAAAAATACAAAAAATTAGCCAGGCGTGGTGGCGGGAGCCTGTAGTCCCAGCTACTCGGGAGGCTGAGGCAGGAGAATGGCGTGAACCCAGGAGGCAGAGCTTGCAGAGAGCTGAGATTGTGCCACTGCACTGCAGCCTGGGCGACAGAGCGAGACTCTGTCTCAAAAAATAAAAATAAAAATAAAATAAAATAAAATATTCTTTTTTTTTTTGAGACAGAGTTTTGCTCTGTCGCCCAGACTGGAGTGCAGTGGCACAATCTCAGCTCACTGCAAGCTCCGCCTCCTGGGTTCAAGCGATTCTCTGTCTCAGCCTCCCGAGTAGCTGGGACTACAAGTGTGAGCCACCACACCCGGCTAATTTTTGTATTTTTAGTAGAGACGGGGTTTCACCATGTTGGTCAGGCTGATCTTGAACTCCTGACCTCAAGCGATCTGCTCTCCCCTGCTTCCCAAAGTGCTGGCATTACAGGCGTGGGCCACCGCACCTGGCCATTTTTCTCTAAGAACGTCTTAAAACAATCACATAATAATTCATCTAAGTATGTGAGGCTTGCTTCTCTTTTACCTTTATAAACGTGTTCATCCAAACCTCAGCTTTCTTGTGTGAGAAACCAGCGCCACAGTTTACATTACATTGGCAGTGCTGGGGAACCTAAGACCCACTGACCCAGCACATGCACCCTGGAAGCACCAGATCTTGGCAGAAATAACAATTCCTAACTTTCTAAAACACAATGTGCCAGGAACAAAGTGTTTCACAAGTCTTAATTCACTGAGTCCTCACAACAACCCTATGAGGCCAATATTATTAGTGTTCCCATTTTACAGACGAGAAGCCAAAGGCACAGAGACCTTGCCGAAAACCACAAAGCCAGTAAACAGAAGAGTCGCGACTCAAGAGGCGGGGGCAGCCTGGCTCCAGAACCCGCCCTCCTGTCCACTCTGCTCCCCTGCCTCTCAGCAAGACAGCTGGCTAGACCAAGTGCAGGGAGCGAGGCGCCACCCCCATTCATTCACTCCAAGCATTTATGGCTACAGAGCCTGTGCCCAGGGTGGTTTATGGAATGAGTCTCCTCGATTTACAGCCACACTTCCTATCAAATCGCCTTTCCCTCCCCCGGCGCGAGAAGCGCACCTTGCCCCTTGTGGATCGGGCGCCGCGGACGGAACCACCTGCTGTCTATAGAGGGCACCTAGGACGCAGCGTCCAATTCCCCTCACTGGCTTCAAAAGACAAATCTCCGTATTGTTGCACCAGGAGGCACGAGAAGCCTCACCACTGTAGGTTTTTCAGCAGAGGTCACTAGAGGTCTGGTTAAACCCATACAGCACTGAGGGGGAGGGGGCCCGGCTGCGTTTCCGAAGCTGCGCAGCGCCCACAGCAGCTGCTGGTGGGAAGCGGCTCGGAACACACCCACAGCTGCCAAGGAGCCGGCTGCACGTTTTAAAATAAAAAACGTCCTGGGCCCCAAAATGCACAGCCTGCCTCGCTCGCGGCCCTGGGCACGGAACGCTGCCTCCACCCACAGCACTCCAGCAACTGGGAAGCAACCGAGGGAATTCCAGCTCGGGGGGCAACTGGGAGGGGAAGGCTCCGAGCGCCGGAGCCCCAGCCCGCGCCTGCCGCAAAGGCGAGGCCGCAGAGCCCACCCGCAGGCGGCCATGACCCCACCTGGAGACGCCCATGCCCGCTCCCTGCGCCCCGGGGACAAAGCCCGAGGCTGCACCGCAGCGCACCACAGCCCTGCACCCGGGCCACCCTTCAGGACGCGGGCACCAGCCCCGACCGGCGGGCACCCACCTTGTCCCCACTCCGACGGCGCCCTGGAATGCGGCCGGCGCCCCGAGTTCAGGCTGGGCACACGTGCACCCACACCCACCACGGGCGGGGTCCCCTCACACCCCCCTCGGGCAGGGGCACACTCACACTCACCTAGGGCCGGGCACACTCACACCCCCCTCGGGAAGGAGCACACTCACACCCACCTAGGGCCCGGCACACTCACACCCCCCTGGGGCCGGGCACACCCACACTCCCCTCGGGCAAGGCACACTTATACCCACCGTGGACAGGGGCACACTCACACTCACTCTGGACAGGGGCACACCCACACCCACATTGGGGCCGGGCACACTCACACCCACCTAGGGCAGGGACACAACCCACCCTGGACAGGTTACAGTCACACCCACTTCGGGCCGGGCACACGCGCACTCACCCACCCTCACACTCCCAGCCCGGCCCGTCGGCGCGCACCCGGGCCCCGCGCGGCCTTGGCCCCTAGCGCCTCCGCGCCCCCCGCCCGGCCCGGCCCCGCACACCCACGCCCCCTCCCTCCACGGCCCAGTCACAGCCCCTCCCGCCGCTGCAGTCGCCGCGGGCCTGGATTCCTCGCGCTGCCGGGCCTGGAGCCTCCGCCGAGGCTGGGCCAGGACCACGGGGACCGCAGCGCCGGCCCCTCCGCCATCTTCCCGGCCCGCGCCGCCCACCGCCCGCTGCCCGCGCTCTCACCGGCCGGCTGCGCGCGGGCCGCGCCGCCACAGTCCTTCATCCCGGCCCGCGCGACGCGCGTGAGCCGCCCGCCGCTCCCCGGCCTCTCTGCTGCTCCGCCGCGGCTGCCGCGACAGCCCGTGCTGTCGGCGTCCTCCGCCGCCGCCGCCGGCCCAGTGCGCGGCGGCCGCGCGTCCTCCCGTCACCAAGCGCAACCCCCCGCCTCCGGCTCCGCCCCCGCGGCCGTCCCCACCCGCCGCCAGGGGGCACTGCCTCGCGAGGCAGCACAACGCATGCGCTGGCGCGCGGCATGCCGGGAGCCGGAGTCCCGCCGAGGATGCGCGGGGCATGCCGGGAGCCGAAGTCCCGCGGTGGGCGCGCGCGGCATGCTGGGAGCCGCCTGGCCCCGCCCCGCCGCCGCGCCAGAGGCCTCTCGCGCGGACCTACCCTGTGAGTTAGCGGTGTCTTCCCGTGTCTTTTGGTGCAGAGCAGTTACCATCTGACACATCTCGGTGTGGTTTGGTGTAATTTTGCCCTCTCAAACCACGTTGGGCTTCCCGAGCCTGAGATTTCACTTTTCTTCGACTCTGGAAATGCAGCCATTCTTCTCAAAACGTGGGCTGCCCTGTTCCTCAGTCCTTCTTGTGGCGGGCTCGTGTCTCTTCACCTCCTGTTATTCTCACCTTTTTGGCCCTGTCACCTTTACTCGGTAATTCACTCAGCTGCAGCTCGACTCCATTCGGCTCCATTCGGCGTTTTCTAATCTGCATTCAGCCTGGTCTTCTAGATTCTCTTAGTGCCATGTGCGTTTCTGGAAATTAAATCTGACTGGCATTTCTGGAGAAATGGAGGCTAAACAGCCTGAAGCTTCGACAGTAGAAGACAGGGGCGCACACCCTTCAGTCCTAGACATTCCCTGGGTCCTCAACCGTGAGAAGCCGCAAAGGGCCGAAAGGCCCCCGTCAAAAGTCATCCGTGGAGCTCCACCTCCTGCCCTGCAGCTCACTCGCCTTGCAGGGACTCTCCCACTTCAGGAGATCTCCCGTCGGGCTGTCTCGCCGCCCACGCTTCCCTGTTGGGCCGTCGTCACACTTCACTCTTCACTCTTATACACAGGGCTCTGTTTTTTCGCCTTCCGCTCCCTCTCCACGGTATTCACTTAGAAAACCCAACTGGGCGAGCCCAACCCTTCTCCTCCATGACTGCTGAAGAAAATCACACATCCAGGCTGACTGCCTTCACCTTAAACCTGTGACCACTGACCACACACTGGCGGTGAGCACTTCCCACCCCCGTGACCACACGCTAGCGGAGACCAGTTCCCACCCCCGTGACCACACGCTAGCGGTGAGCACATCCCACCCCCGTGACCACACGCTAGCGGAGACCAGTTCCCACCCCCGTGACCACACGCTAGCGGTGAGCACATCCCACCCCCGTGACCACACACTAGCGGAGACCAGTTCCCACCCCCGTGACCACACGCTAGCGGTGAGCACATCCCACCCGCGTGACCACACACGGGGCGAGCACTTCCCACCCCCGTGACCACACACTGGCAGTGAGCACTTCCCACCCACGTGACCACACATTTACAGTGAGCATTTTCCACCCCCGTGACCACACACTAGCGGTGAGCACTTCCCACCCGTGTGACCACACACTGGCAGTGAGCACTTCCCACCCACGTGACCACACATTTACAGTGAGCATTTTCCACCCCCGTGACCACACACTAGCAGTGAGCACTTCCCACCCCTGTGACCACACACTGGCAGTGAGCACTTCCCACCCACGTGACCACACATTTACAGTGAGCATTTTCCACCCCCGTGACCACACACTAGCGGTGAGCACTTCCCACCCGTGTGACCACATAGTAACATGGGGTTTCACCATGTTGGTTGGCCAGGCTGGTCTTGAGCCCCTGACTTCAAATGATCTGCCCACCTCAGCCTCCCAAAGTGCTGGATTACAGTCGTCAGCCACCACATCTAATTTTTGTGTGTGTGTGTGTGTGACGGTTTTTTGCTCTTGTTGGAGTGCAATGGCGTGATCTCGGCTCACCGCAACCTCTGCCTCCCGGATTCAAGTGATTCTCCTGCCTCAGCCTCCCGAGTAGCTGGGATTACAGGCATGTGCCACCATGCCTGGCTAATTTTCTGTATTTTTAGTAGGGACGGTGTGTCACCATGTTGGCCAGTCTGGTCTCAAACGCCCAATCTCAGGTGATCCGCCCACCTCGGCCTCCCAAAGTGCTGGGATTACAGGCGTGAGCCACCGCGCCAGGCCTATTTTTAATTTTTTGAGAAACCACCAAACTCTATTTCACAGCAATTGTACCATTTTGTTATTTATTTATTTTTAAGATGGAATCTCACTCTTGTCGCCCAGGCTAGAGTGCAATGGCACGATCTCAGCTCACTGCAACCTCTGCCTCCCCAGTAGCTGAGATTCAAGCGATTCTCCTGCCTCAGCCTCCCCAGAAGCTGAGATTACAGGCGCCCGCCACCACGCCTGGATAATTTTTGTATTTTTAGTAGAGATGGGTTTTCACCATGTTGGCCAAGCTGGTCTTGAACTCCTGACCTCCCACCCACGTTGGCCTCCCAAAGTGTTGGGATTACAGGCGTCAGCCACTGCAAAATTGTACCATTTAACATTCCCACTGACAGTGCAAAAGGGCTCCAATTTCTCCATACCCTCTCCAACACTTGTTAATTTCTGTTTTTTTTATAGTAGTCATCCTAATGGATGTGAGGCGATATCTAATTGTGATTTTGATTTCCATTATCCTAATGATTAGCGATGCTGAACACCTTTTCATGTACTTATTTGTTCTACTTATATTTTCTTTTATAAAGTGTCTGTTCACATCGTTTGCCTGCCCTTTTTTTTTTTTTTCCCTTGAGACAGGGTCTTGCTCTGTTGCCCAGGCTGGAGTGCAATGGTATAATCTCAGCTCACTACAGCCTGGACCTCCTTGGCTCTGCTGATCCTCCTGCCTCAGCCTCCCAAGCAGCTGGAACTGCAGGCACACACCACCTCACCAAGCTGATTTTTTTTTTCTTGTAGTTTTGTGTTGACGAGGTTTCGTCATGTTGCCTAAGCTGGTCTTGAACTCCTGGGCTCAAGTGATATGCCTGCCTCAGCTTCCCAAAGTGCTGGGATTACAGGCGTGAGCCACCTTGCCCAGCCCTTTTGTCCATTTAAAAAAATTGAGTTTCTGGGCCCGGGGCGGTGGCTCCCGCCTGTATTCCCAGCACTTTGAGAGGCCAAGGCAGGTGGATCACGAGGTCAGGAGTTTGAGACCAGCCTGACCAACATGGTGAAACCTCGCCTCTACTAAAAATACAAAAATTAGCTGGGCGTGGTGGCGTGGGCCTGTAATCCCAGCTACTCAGGAGGCTAAGGCAGGAGAATCACTTGAACCCAGGAGGTGGAGGTTGCAGTGAGCTGAGATTGTGCCATTGCACTCCAGCCTGGGTGACAGAGCAAGACTCCATCTCAAAAAAAAAAAGAGTTTCTGGCTGGGCATGGTGGCTCATGCCTATAATCCCAACACTTTGGGAGGCTGATGTGGGTGGATTACTTGAGGCCAGGAGTTCGAGGCCAGCCTGGCCAATGTTTTTAATAGAGATGAAAACCCGTCTGTACTAAAAATACAAAAATTAGCTGGGCGTGGTGGCACGCTCCTGTAATCACAGCTATTCAGGAGGCTGAGGTATGAGAACTGCTTGAATCTGGGAGGTGGAGGTTGCAGTGAGCCAAGATTGTGCCACCGCACTCCTGCCTGGGTGACAGAGTGAGACTTTGTCTCAAAAAAAAAAAAAAAAAAAGAGTTTCTGACCAGGCACAGTGGCTCACACCTGTAATCCCAGCACTATGGGAGGCCAAGGCAGGAGGATTGCTTGGGCCCAGGATTTCGAGACCAACCTCGGCGACATAGTAAGACCCCATCTCTATAAAAAATAAAAAAATAAAATTAGCCAGGCATGATGGCAGGCATCTGTAATCCCAGCTACTGAAGAGGCTGAGGTAGGAGGATTACTTCAGCCTGGGATGTTGAGGCTGCAGTGAGCCCTGATCACACCACTGCATTCCTGCCTAGGTGACAGTGAGATCCTGTCTCTATTTAAAAAAAAAAAAAAAAAGGCAGGGCACAGTGGCTTACGCCTGTAATCTCAGCACTTTGGGAGGCCGAGGCGGGCAGATCATGAGGTCAGGAGATCGAGACCATCCTGGCTAACATGGTGAAACCCTGTCTCTACTAAAAATTAAAAAAAAAAAAAAAATTAGCCAGGCATGGTGGCGGGTGCCTGTAGTCCTAGCTACTCGGGAGGCTGAGGCAGGAGAATGGCGTGAACCTGGGAGGTGGAGCTTGCAGTGAGCCGTGAGCCACTGCACTCCAGCCTAGGCAACAGAGTGAGACTCCACCTCAAAAAAAAAAAAATTAAAAGTTAGATTTCTCATTGAATTTTGAGAGCTATTTATATATTCTGGATACAAATCTTTTGTTGGGTGTGTACTTTGTAAGGCGTTTCTCTTGGGCTGGTCTCTTGTTAAAGCTTTGTTACTAGGGACTCCAATAGGAGAACAGATGGGAGAGGGCATACTTCGTGCAGCAGGAGGGAGTCTGACAGGTGGGGCCACCCCAAAATTTTTGGTGCACCTTCCCAGGCAGGCTGAATGCCCTTCAGGTGCACACCCTACTGCTCCTCTCTTTGGCCCTGCTTGTGTCCGGAATTGGTGGGTTCTTGGTCTCACTAACTTCAAGAATGAAGCATGAAGCCATGGACACTCGTGGTGAGTATTACAGTTCGGTGTATCCGGAGCTTGTTCCTTCTGATATTCAGACGGGAGTTTCTTCCTTCTGGTGGGTTGTTGGTCTCCCTAGCTTCAGGAGTGAAACTGCAGACCTTCACAGTATTACAGCTCTTAAGGCGGCATCTCTGGAATTGTTCATTCCTCTCGGTGGGTTCATGGTCGCACTGGCCTCAGGAGTGAAGCTGCAGACTTTTGCAGTGAGTGTTACAGCTCATAAAGGCAGTTCACACCCAAAGAGCAAAAGAACAAAGCTTCCACGACGTGGAAGGGGACCCAGAGCCGGTTGCCGCTGCTGGCTAGGGCAGCCTGCGTTTATTCCCTTATCTGACCCCACCCACATCCTGCTGATTGGCCCATTTTACAGAGAGCTGATTGGCCCGTTTTACAGAAAGCTGACTGGTCAGTTTTGACAGGGTGCTGATTGGTGCATTTACAATCCCTGAGCTAGACACAGAGTGCTGATTGGTGCATATACAATCCCCCATAAAAGTTATCCAAGTCCCCGCCCGGTGCGGTGGCTCACGCCTGTAATCCCAGTACTTTGGGAGGCCCAGTCGTGTGGATCACGAGGTCCAGAGATTGAGACTATCCTGGCTAACAGGGTGAAACCGCATCTCTACTAAAAATAAAAAAAAATTAACCAGGCGTGGTGGCGGGCGCCTGTAGTCCCAGCTCCTGGGGAGGCTGAGGCAGGAGAATTGCGTGAACCCAGGAGGCGGAGCTTGCAGTGAGCCAAGGTTGCCCCACTGCACTCCAGCCTGGGCAACAGAGCAAGACTCCGTCTCAAAAAAAAAAAAAAATTTATCCAAGTCCCCACCCGACTCAGGAGCCCAGCTGGCTTAGCCTAGTAGATCCCATGCAGGGGCCATGGGTGGAGCTGCCCGCCAGTCCCGCTGCACGCCTGCACTCCTCAGCCCTTGGGTGGTCGATGACACCGGGCGCTGTGGAACAGGGGGCGGCGCCCGTCAGGGAGGCTTGGGCCGCGCGGGAGGTCCCTAGCCCTGCAGGTCCCGAGCTCTGCCCCGCGGGGAGGCAGCTGAGGCCCGGCGAGAATTCGAGCGCGGCGCAGGTGGGCCGGCAGTGCTGGGGGACCCTGCGCCCCCTCGGCAGCTGCTGGCCCAGGTGCTAAGCCCCTCACTGCCCCCGGCCGGCCGGCTGCGCCGGCCTGCTTCTCTGAGTGCGGGGCCCACAGAGTCCACCCCCACCCGGAACTCGCGCTGCCCCGTGAGCGCCGCGCGCAGCCCGGGTTTCCGCCCGTGCCTCTCCCTCTACACCTCCCGGCAAGCAGAGGGAGCCGGCTCCAGCCTCGGCCAGCCCAGAGAGGGGCTCCCACAGCACAGCGGTGGGCTGAAGGGCTCCTCGAGTGTGGCCAGAGTGGACGCCGAGGAGGCGCCCAGAGTGAGCGAGGGCTGCCAGCACGCTGTCACCTCTCACTTGGACTCCAGTGTATCTTTCCTGCTGTTTCCTCTGGTTAAACCCACTCTTAGCAGGAGACCTGGAGCAAACGTTGGATGGATTATAGACATACAATGTTTTCAGGCTAGAGGACACAAACCAGGTGATGCTGAGTAATGGGGTTTGCTGGGGGGCTCTGAGGGACAGGGAGGAAGATCAAGTGTGTCCAGCCACCTGCAAACCTCCCTGGTGGCCTTGGTTCCTGCCACCCTGGCCTGCCTGGCCAGTCCCAGGTGCACTCATGTGGGGCTCCTCAAAGCAGACTGAGCTGCTCTGCTGGGCTGGCACTGGAGACACAGCACCTGCCACTCGGCTTCTCTCTTGGCAGCTCTTCTCCCCAAGTCTCACCTCCCTGCTCCCCAGGTGACCATCCAGTGTGCAGACCTTGGCTCAGGACACTTCCTCAACTAGTCACTGTGTCTGGGGAAACAGGATTGATTTGCAGGCACAGCTGGCTCAGGAAGCCCCACAGACAGCTGCTTGGAGCCCTTTCCTCAAGTGGATCCAGGAGACAGCTGGCTTTGAGGGTCTGGTGGACCATCCATGATGTCTGCCCTGTGTCTGCTGGAACCCAGCAGGATGTCCTGCTTGGACATCTGCACCTAAAATGCCAATGTCTTGGGTCTGGGATCATCTGATTCCAAGTGTGAGAAACAAACTCACCCGTCCAAACCCAAAGAATGGACTTAGAGACCCAGGAACGGCGAAAGTGAGACTTTTAATGATGGCCTTGCAAGGTCGGGTGTCTAGTAGGCAGGCACACCCAGCACAGTCACAACAAGCAATTTATCCCCTAGTGCGCAGGTCCCTCCCCCAGTTCCTCATAAGCTGAGTACTATGGGGTCACAGTCTTCCCGGACGTCACCTATTGATTGTTATGCAGAGGCTGTAGGTGTTTTCTTTAGGGTTGTCTTGCTGCATTTTGTTGCAGCCCACAATGCATTGCAATCCTACTCAGCTCGGGGGCTCTTTGAAGAATTTGATTTATGACCTAAGTAGCTGGGAGGCCTGATAAGAACAGACAAAGCGAGCTATTTTGCAGGCTAGTAAACTTTCATCTCAGACTAAACTTCTTTGGATCGGGTGAGGGCAATTAAGCGGTAGGGTGGGGGGCGGCAGGGAGGGGGACAAGAAGCAAACATTGGCTATCCAAGCAGGGCCTGGTTTATCCTGTTTCTTCTGTAGTTTGCTGTCCTAAACCGATTCAAGGCACTTTGTCTTGGAAATGGACCACCGTATACATTATTTCCTTCACAAGTAGAAGCTACACAGGCTCCTAAAACTGAAGAGAATTCACTGGAAGCCATGGGAGCTTCTTACAAGCAGATGGCATGAGGCTGACAAAGGGCTTGGGAAGGGCTAGCACTGCTCTCTCCCCACAGCCTTTGGCTTCCCTGCTCTCTCTCCCCACCACTTCCCTCTTTCTCTCTGTCTCTTTCCCCCTCCCTCTCTCTGTCTCCTTCTCTATGTCTCTCTCTCTGTCTCCTTCCCTCCCTCCCTGCCTTCATCTGGCTATTCTGCTCCTCCGTGCAGGGGCTCCCCCATGCCCCGCCCCAGCTCTGCGGGGTCTCCTGGCACCAACCCTGGCACTAAATGGGATGAGTGTTACTAGCCTAAGGAGGAGTGGGGGTGGGATCTGTCTCTGCTGGAGACAGACCTCAGCCCCTCAGCTGTGCACCCGCAATCATCTGGTCCAGTCAGCATGGCCTGGGGACAGCCCCAGGAAAGCACATGGACCAAGGCAGGTCCCACAACGAAGCGATTACTTGCTTAACTATAAATCCTCCTCAAAGTCATTCCCAGTTGCTGCTCCTAGACACAACATCAGGGACCACTGAAAAAGGTGCTCAGTGGGTGCTGTGGACCGGCTTGCTCTTCACACAGGGACTGTGTGGCTCAGCTGGGCCTGCAATCCACCGCACCACTAATGCTCCACTTGGCCCCAGTAAGCCAAACCCAGATGCATGGACTAGCTAAACCATCATAAAAACACTAGGAAGAAAAGAAAATGTATATTGTAAAATTCGTTTTTTTTTTTTTGGTGAGACAGAGATTTACTCTTGTTCCCCAGGCTGGAGTGCAATGGCGTGATCTCGGCTCACTGCATCCTCTGCCTCCCAGGTTCAAGCAATTCTCCTACCTCAGCCTCCCGAGTAGCTGGGATTACAGGCATGTGCCAGCACGCCTGGCTAATTTTGTATTTTTAGTAGAGATGGGGTTTCACTGTATTGCCCAGGCTGATCTCAAACTCCTGACCTCAGGTGATCCGCCCTCCTCAGCCTCCCAAAGTGCTGGAATTACAGGCATGAGCCACTGCGCCCGGCCTTTTTTTTTTTTTTTTTTTTTTTTTTAATTGAGACGGAGCTTTGCTCTGTCACCCAGGCTGGACTGCAGTGGCACTGTCCCGGCTCACTGCAACCTCCGCCACCTGGATTCAAGCGATTCTCCTGTCTCAGCCTCCCAAGTAGCTGGGATTACAGGCATGTGCCACCATGCCCAGCTAATTTTTGTATTTTTAGTAGAGGTGAGGCTTCACCATATTGGCCAGGCTGGTCTCGAACTCCTGACCTTGTGATCCTCCCACCTTGGCCTCCCAAAGTGCCGGGATTACAGGCATGAGCCACCGTGCCCAGCCGTAAAATTCTTTTTTTTTTGGTTTGTTTGGGTTGTTTTTTTTTTTTTTTTTTTTTTTGAGACGGAGTCTCGCTCTGTCGCCCAGGCTGGAGTGCAGTGGCGCGATCTCGGCTCACTGCAAGCTCCGCCTCCCGGGTTCACGCCATTCTCCTGCCTCAGCCTCCCAAGTAGCTGGGACCACAGGCGCCCACCGCCATGCCTGGCTAATTTTTTATATTGTTAGTAGAGACGGGGTTTCACAGTGTTAGCCAGGATGGTCTCAAACTCCTGACCTCGTGATCTGCCCGCCTCGGACTCCCAGAGTGCTGGGATTACAGGCGTGAGCCACCGCGCCCAGCCGCCCGGCTGTAAAATTCTTTGAGAGATTTGTTTCCCAATGAAAGCAGGTTTTGTTCTGGTTTTAGTTATTAAACAAATACTGATCACACACTGGTTTAGGCATCAGGGGTACAGCACTAAATGGAAAAGGAATGTCCCTGCCCTCCCGGAGTTTACATTTAGAAAGTTGGCGGGAAAGACAAATAACTAAGCATGTCATGCAATGCTGCCATATGGAGCCAAGTGCAGTGGGGACAAGCCAAGCAAAGCGGGGAGGGAGACAGGGAGGCTGCAGAGAGGAGGTCTTTGTAGACAACAGAAGGGAGGGAAGGGCTGAGCCAAGCAAATAGCGAGGGCAAAGGAGAAAGGCAGTGCAAAGGCCCTGAGGCAGGAATGTGACCGGAGGGCTACCAAGAGGAGAAAGAGCAGACTTCATGTTCAGAGAGGTGAAAGAAGGGGATGGCGAGGGTCTGGGGACCTCAGTGAGTGGAGGGGTGGGGTGACGGGACTTGTGTTTTAAAGGAAATATTCTGGTTGTTGTGAGGAATAGGCTGCATGGGGCAGGGGCCGGGTGGTGGCGGGCTTGGGGGAGCAGCAAGAGCTGGAGCCAAAAGGAGGCCAACCTTGGTGGCGCAGCAATGTAGGTGGCGGGGAGTGGGGTCTGCAGGGTCACCAAGAGGTTGGGTAATGAACGTTCACTGTTTCCACTTTCCCCGCTGCAGGTACATCCCTGGGCCCTAGCCTATGCACCAGTTCCGGTTTCCATGGATGTCCCAGAGTGGAACGGCTCAGCCCAAGGACAGGTGCATTTGTGAATTTCAGAAATGCTCCTAGATTGCTTTATAAAGTGCCTGTGAAAATGTACCTTGCCACCAGTTGTGTGTGTTAACGCTGTTCCCCCACTACGTGAGCCAGCTTTTGCTGAGTTGTGCGGTAGTAACAACTCCCAGATCTGTGGCTTTTGACATTGGAGTTTCAGGCCTTCTTTGTGTTATGCACCTGCTCTTTAAAGATCTTCATGCTGGTGTCAGCGCTATAGAGTATCTGTCCTGGACAAGCTGTTTTCATGGCAGTGTGGCAAAAGCCATGCTGGAATCTTATGATAACATTTCAGGCTGCTGAAAGGTGGCAGCTGTTTCATTGATCAAAACAACATCATCAGTACAGGGGGGCCTTCTCCTTCCATAAAGAGGGACACTGCAAATCTCATGGGTGGGCAGGGATGTTGTAGGCAGGAATTATTGCAACAGAGTACAATCGATCAGCACCAAGTGCTATTGCTTTTTACATTTTTGCCAATGTGATGAGAAGTGACAGCTCATTGTTCACACATGAGTTTTAAGTTGCCCATTGATTAGTGAGGTTGAGCATCTTTTTCATGTTTATTGGCCACTTGGATTGTACCATCTATCATCCATTCTTTTTCGTTTTGTTTTGTTTTGTTTTTTGAGACAGAGTCTCCCTCTGTCGCCCAGGCTGAAGTGCAGCGGCGCAATCTCAGCTCACTGCAAGCTCCACCTCCCAGGTTCAAGCAATTCTCCTGCCTCATCCTCCCTAGTAGCTGGGACTACAGCTGCGTGCCAACACTCCCGGCTAATTTATTGCATTTTAAGTAGAGATGGGGTTTCACTGTGTTAGCCAGATTGGTCACGAACTCCTGATTTCACCACGACCCTGTTTCATTGACAAGGTGTGACACCGAGGCCCAGGGACTGTCTCTTCTAGGTGACTTCTGAAAATGTGACAGCAGAGCCAGACACTGCATGTACTGTTGTACTTGAGCGAGTTAGAGAAAACACCACACTTTGAGACGAATTAAGAGTCCATTTATTTAGCCAGCGGCCAAGAGACGGCTAACGCTCAAAGTTCTCTCGTCCTTGAAGAAGGGGCTAGATTTTCTTTTATACTTTGCTTTAGAAAGGGGAGGGGGGTCTAGTTAAAACAATTTTACAGAAATAAAGTAGGCAAAAAAGTTAAAAGGATAAATGGTTACAGTAAACAGTTCTAGGTGCAGGGTCTTTACGACTATTACAAGGTGATAGACGCGGGGCGTTGGGCGTTATCAATCGGATGAATTCCTGGGAACTGCGGATATTGCTCGCCACAGTATCTTATCAGTTAATTGCATTCTTGGATGTGCTGGGAGTCAGCTTGCACAAGTTAAATCCTTGAGGAAGGGGCTGCCAGTGAAAAAGCCAAGATGGAGTCTGTCTGGCTCTCTTAGCTAACGGAGAGTCAATTCAGGTGGAACCAAGGCTAGGTGATTAAAGGAAAGAGGGAGAGTCTAAAAACAGGGTTAGTAAAAACCAGGTTGGGCATTACAGTACTAACCACTGGGCCACACGCTGCCTCCACTTCGCTCTGCTGCATGTCTTCATACTTTTCTTGCCCCAATTAAAATTTTTTTTTTAAGACAGAGTCTTGCTCTGTCACCCAGGCTGGAGTGCAGTGGCACAATCTCAGCTGACTGCAACCTCCGCCTCCTGGGTTCAAGCGATTCCCATGCCTTAGCCTCCCGAGTAGTTAAGATGACAAGTATGTGCAACCACACTTGGTTAATTTTTGTATTTTTAGTAGAGACGGGGTTTCGCCATGTTGCCCAGGCTGGTCTTGAACTCCTGACCTCAAGTGATCCACCTGCCTTGGCCTCCCAAAGTGCTAGGATTACAGGGTGAGCCACCGCACCTGGCCGTGCCCCAGTTAAAATTTGTCTGTCAATTTCATTTAAGGGATCTTTTGTCATACAAGTGTTTTTCATTTTATTAAATAAATATGCCTAATCTATTTTCTATAGCTTCTGAGTTGCCCATCACGGTTACAAAGGATTCCTCTGATCTATCTTGCACATATGATGTCCTAAATTTTCACTAAGATTTTTATTGCTCTGAGTTTTAAAAAAATTTTATTGTGGTAAAATTCACATAACATAAAATTTACCATCTTAACCTATTTTAAGTGTACAGTTCAGTGATATTCAATACTTTCACAATGCTGTGCACTCATCACCACCATCCATCTCCAGAACTCGTTAACTGTGTAAAACTAAAACTGTCCCCATTAAACACTAACTCCCCATTCTCCCCTCCCCTCAGTCCCTACTAACCAACATTCTTTCTGTCTGTATGGATTTGAATGCTCTAGGTACCGCACGTAAGCAGAATTATACAGAATTTGTCGTGACTGGCTTATTTATTGCTCTGTTTTTAATTAAGGCTTTAAATACCTCTAGAAATATTTCCATATATGTTATGAGACAGAGTACAACTTTAATTTCTTCTAAATATATTAATGATCCTGGTTGGGCGCGGTGGCTCATGCCTGTAATCCCAGCACTTTGGGAGGCCGAGGCAGGCGGATCACCTGAGGCCAGGAGTTCGAGAGCAGCCTGACCAACATGGTGAATTTCCGTCTCTACTAAAAATACAAAAATTAGCCGGGCGTGGTGGCGCACGCCTGTAATCCCAGCTACTCAGGAGGCTGAGGCAGGAGAATCACTTGAACCCGGGAGGCGGAGGTTGCAGTGAGCTAAGATCACACCACTGCACTCCAGCCTGGGCAACAGAGACTCTGTCTCACAAAAAAAAAATAAAATAAAATAAAATTATATATATATGTATAAACGATCCTTGCCTCACTGAACTGAAATGCCGCCTTTGTGAAATAGTAAATTCCCCTCTGTTTTGGGGTCATTTCTAGGATTTCCATTTTAGTCTTTGATCTTTTTGTCTATTTTTAGACCAATTCCACATTGCTTTGCTTTCACAGGATTTAGAGGCTAGTTTAATCCAGAAGGCAAATCCTCCCTCCTAATCCTTTATAGTTTCCCTGGCTAGTTTTGAAAATTTTTCTTCCATATATACATTAAACTGACTATATCCTTTGAAAGATGCAATTACTGGGTGTCAACTTAGAGGTATGTTAATTGTATACATATTTTCGATATATTTGGAAAGAATTTAATTTTTAGTAAGTCTTCCAGGAATGTGGACTCCTTTTTTTCAAATCTTGTTTTTATGTCCTCCAATATGGTTTTATGCTTCGTAATTTATTACATCTTACTTTATAATTACTAAATATTACATTTTATAGTTTTCGTGGCTACTGTGAATGAGCTATTTTCTCATTTCCATTTCAAGTTGGTGATTACTTAATGATTATTGAGGAAAGCTATTGAGTTTTACATACTTTAATGTATCCAGTAACTTTAACAAACATTCATATTAATCCTAATAGTGTTTTCCATGCAGACAATCACATCATTGCCCAAAAAGAGTCAATGTCTTTTCTTTATCAGCACATATACGAATCGTATTTCTTTTCGTTTTTGTAAGAATTACCAAACAATGTTGTATTAATCTGCTCAGGGGGCATAACAAAATACCTCAGACTGATGGGGTTGAAACAACAGAATTTACTTCTCACGGTTTTGAAGGCTTAGGTCCCCAGTGAAGGTGCTAGCTGATTTAGTCTCTAGTGAGGACCCTCTTCTTGGCTTGCAAATGGCCATCTTCTCACTGTGTTGTCACATGGCGGGGGTGGGGGAAGAGCAAGCACACTGGTGTCTCTTCCTTTTCTTAGGGCATCAGTTATATCAGATCAGAGCTCCACTCCATGCCTTCATTTAACTTTTTTTTTTTTTTTTTTTTTGAGACAGAGTCTTGCTCTGTCGCCCAGGCTGGAGTGCAGTGGCGCGATCTCGGCTCACTGCAAGCTCTGCCTCCCGGGTTCACGCCATTCTCCTGCCTCAGCCTCCCGAGTAGCTGGGACTATAGGCGCCCACCACCACGCCCGGCTAATTTTTTGTATTTTTAGTAGAGACGGGGTTTCACCGTGTTAACCAGGATGGTTTTGATCTCCTGACCTCATGATCCACCTGCCTCAGCCTCCCAAAGTGCTGGGATTACAGGCATGAGCCACCGGGCCCGGCCACCTTTTTTTTTTTGAGTTGGAGTCTCGCTCTGTCACCCAGGCTGGAGTGCAGTGGCGTAATCTCAGCTCACAGCAACCTCTGCCTACCAAGTTCAAGCGATTCTCCTGTCTCAGCCTCCCCAGTAGCTGGGATTACAGGCGCCCGCCACCACGCCTGGCTAATTTTTGTATTTTTGGGTTTACAGGCGCCTGCCACCGCACCCGGCTAATTTTTGTATTTTTAGAATTACAGGCGCCCACCACTGCGCCCAGCTAATTTTTGTATTTTTGGTAGAGATGAGGTTTCAGGGTTTTACCATGTTGGCCAGGCTGGTCTCGAACTCCTGACCTCAGGTGATTCACGCACCTTGGCCTCCCAAAATGCTGGGAATACAGGCATAAGCTACAGCGCCTATCCCTCATTTATCCTTAATCACCTCCTTAAAGGCTGTTATGGACTGAATGTTTGTGTCCCCCTGAAATTCCTATGTTGAAGCTCTAACCTCAATTGTAATAATATTTGTAGATGGGGCCTTTGAGAGGTGATTAGAATTAAAGGTCATGAGGGTGGAGTCCTCATGATGGGATTAGTGCCCTTATAAGATAACACACTAGAAATGAGATCTCTCTGTCTTCCTCCGTGCCACATGAGGACAGAGTGAGAAGGCAGCTCTCTGAAAGCTAGGAAAAGACCCCTTGAGAAACTCTCCATCCCAGCACCCCGATCTCAAACTTCCAGCCTCCAGAACTATGAGAAAATAAATTTCCATTGTTTAATCCACCCAGTCTGTGGTATTTGTTATGGCAGCCAGAGTAGACTAACACAAAGGCCCTATCCCTGGTACAGTCATATGGACAGTTAGAGCCTCAAATACAAATTTTGGGGGAACATAATTCTGTCCATAGCAAATGTAGAGCAAAAATTATGTAAGTTGGTGTGCTGGTGTTATTCCTCATTTTAAGAGTAATAGCTTTTTTTTTTTTTTTGAGACGGAGTCCACTCTTTCTCCCAGGCTGGAGGGCAGTGGCATGATCTTGCTTGGCTCACTGCAACTTCCACCTCCCAGGTTCAAGCGATTCTCGTGCTTCAGCCACCTAAGTAGCTGAGATTACAGGCATGTGCCACCATGCCCAGCTAATTTTTGTATTTTTAGTAGAGACATGGTTTCACCATGTTGGCCAGGCTGGTCTTGAATTCCCGACCTCTAGTGATCCACCTGCCTTGGCCTTTTGAAGAGCTGGCATTACAGGTGTGAGCCACCGCGCCTGGCCCAAGTAATAGCTTTAGTAAATATGTCTAATCTGTTTTTTACAGCTTCTGAGTTGCCCATTATGGTTACAAAGTATTCCTCTGCTCTACCTTGTACATATGATATTCTAAATTTTCACTAAGATTTTTATTGCTCTGAGTTTAAAAAATTTTTATTGTGGTAAAATTCACATAACATAAAATTTACCATCTTAATTTATTTTAAATTACAGGCACAGTGGCTCATGCCTGTAATCCCAGCACTTTGGAAGGCTGAGGCAGGCGGATCACTTGAAGTCAGGAGTTTGAGACCTGCCTGACCAACATAGTGAAACCCCATCTCTACTAAAAATACAAAAAAAATTAGCCAGGCATGGTGGCATGCGCCTGTAGTTCCAGCTACTTGGGAGGCTGAGGCAGGAGGATCGCTTAAACCCAGGACCTGGAGGAGGTTGCAGTGAGCTGACATCGTGGCTTGGGTGACAGAGCAAGATCCCTCTCAAAAAAAAAAAAAAGTAATAGCTTTAGCATATCGTTCTATAAATGATGCCTGTTCTTGGAGTTTATGGTTAATAATTGTTACCATATTTAAATCATTTTCATTTATTCCTACTTTCTTTGAAATTTTACTCAGAATGGCTCCAGAATTTTATTCAATGTTATTATTTACCATATGTGGATGGAATGCTGTTTTTTCTTTTTCTTTTTTTTTTTTTGAGATGGAGTTTCACTCTTGTTGCCCAGGCTGGAGTGCAATGGTGTGATCTCAGCTCACTGAAACCTCTACCTCCCGAGTTCAGGCAATCCTCCTGCCTCAGCCTCCCACGCCCAGCTAATTTTTTTGTATTTTTAGTAGAGACGGGGTTTCACCATGTTGGCCAGGCTGGTCTCGAACTCCTGACCTCAGGTGATCCGCCTGCCTTGGCCTCCCAGTGTGCTGGGATTACAGGTGTGGGCCACCGCACCCGGCCTGTTTTTTCTCTTTTAATTTGTTGAGCTAATGAATTGCAATGGTATGTAGGTATCCTTGCATTCCTGAAATAAACCATACTTGGCCATGGCATATTATTTTTTTGATATGCTGCTTGATTCTATTTGCTACTGTCTTATTTATAATTTGTTTTTCAATATTAAACATAGAGATCTGGGTCTATAGATTCTTTGAGCTCTATCATTTTGGCGTGTTAAGCTTCGCTATGGTTTGGGTATTTGTCCTCCCAAACCTCATGCTGAGATTTGATCCCCAATGTTGGAGGTGGTACTTGGTAGGAGGTGTTTGGATTATGGGGGTGGATCCCTCATGAATGCATGGTGCCCTCTTCATGGTAACAAGGGAGTTCTAGTTCTATGAGTTCCCCCAAAAGCTGGTTGTTTAAACAAGCCTGGCCTCTACCCACTCTCTCTCTTGCCTCTTCTCTTGCTGTGTGATCTTTGCACACCAGCTCCCCTTCATCTTCCACCATAACTGAAAGCAGCCTGAGGCCTCACCAGTAGATATTGGTGCCACACTTCCTGCACAGCCTGCAGAACTGTGAGCCAAATAAACTTCCTTTCTTTATATTACCCAGTCTCGGGTATTCCCTTTCTAGCGACACGGACTTAGACAAGCTTACAGACAGAAGGCTTCGTAAAGTGAATTGAGGTTTTTAATCTTTTTCTGTGGCTTGGAAAATTGTAATTAACTTTCAAATTATCTGATCTCTAAAGGTTGGTGAGAGCTCAGCTGTGATCTGGAGCCATCTGGAGCTTTCTTAATGGTAGCTTTTTAATCACCTCTCTAATCTCTTTTTTTGGAAATTAGTTAATTCAAGTTTTCTACTATGGCTCAGCTTTAGTATTTTGCTAGGAACCTATCTGTTCCATCCACATTTTCTTGGCTTTTCCTGGCCTGCCTGGCACAGTCTGTACTGAGAGGACGAAGGCCTTTTCCATTGGTGACCTTCGCCATGAGTGGGTCAGGGCATCTCCTTGTTCGCTTGGGTATCAGTGGGGAGTGGAATGAGGATATAGCTTCGCCTCTAAGGACTCAGAAGCCTTCTTGCAAAGAGAAGGCCACCTCTCCCTTGGGGGGGTTGGGGGGTCCAAGATGTGAATAAACATGGAGTGTTCACACCATCCTACAGCCTGCAACCCCAGTGAGAAGACCCCAGCCGTGTTTCTCTTTGGAGTGGCTCATCCATGGCATTCTGCCTAAAAAAGCAGGGTCCTGGAGTTCCAAGGCTTCTCACTGCACAGGGCGCGGGACACACCTCTTGTCTCTTGGGAGGTACCTGGAGCCCAGCCTCTCAGGCGCTGGGCGATGCAGGGGGTGGGGACTGTAAGCCCTGGGAGATGGGGCGGTGAGGGGCGCTGTGGGGCAGGGTGGTGTGGGAACTGAAGGTGGGGGCGCTATGGAGGATGTGGGGTGGTGTGTTGTAGGGCAGGGCGGGGTGGGGGATGCGTGGGGCAGGGCAGTAGGGCGGGGCCGTTGGCGGGGCGTTGGGGCGGGCGCGGCGGGGCGGGGTGGTGTGGGGGGCTATGGGAAGGGGCACTCTGGGGAGCTGTGGGGTGGGGTGCTGTGGGGCACCTTGGGGCGGGCCGGTGTGGGGGTGCCGTGGGTGGGACAATGTGGAGGGTCATAGGTTGGGGCCTTGAGGCGGGGGTGGGAGGTTGTGGAGCGCTGTGGGGTATTGTGGGGTGGGGCCTGGCGCTGTCAGGGGCTGTGGGGCTGAGGGACCCGAGGTCGAGGCCTTGTGAGGCGCTGTGGGGCAAGGCGCTGTGGGAGGCTTAGGGGGCTGGTAGGCTGGGGGCATGGAGGGGAGGCTGTGTGGGCGCTCGTCGGCACGGCGGGGCGGGGTGCTGGTGGGCTACGGGACGGGAGGGTGGGACGGTCTGGGGACCATGGAGGGCTGGGTGGGCTGGATCAGTGCCCAAGTTGACTTCGCGTCACCAACTGGCATGAGGTTTGGGTAGGAAAGCGGGCTTCTCACAAGAATAAAATCCATCAAGGTTCTGTTTCCACCCCATCCCCCAGTCACAGCGCCTTCTTTCGGGCTGGAACCTGTCGGGGGCCCCCAGCCTGTCCAGGGCCGCTGTCGTCCAGGAAGGAGAGAGCTGTGCCCAGAGAGGAGACAGAACTCTTTCTCCGTGAATCGCATCCCTTTCTGTGCGGGATGATTTACATTCTGGGAACAAACGGGGCCGCATCTCACAGTGCTGCAGGATGCCAGTGGTGTAAACAGTCGGGGACCGGGCCATTTCCCGAGGGTCTCAGGGTCCCACCCAACAGCCGCTCCCCCTTCCCTATCCGTCACCTCCTCGTTCTCCTACGAAGGCGCGAAGTTTCCAGACTCTCGCCGGTCCTCGACAGCACTCATTCAGTCTCCACCCCTGAAGATCCCAGGCCGTACTCTGGGCCAGAAAAGAAGGCGGGTACGACCGCGGTGTCGGGTCCTCCCTTAGCCGCTCCTTCTCCTGAGGGAGCCAGGCGGGAGAGAGTGGAACCACTGAGGCCTCGGTCTTCCCGCGTCCTAGAGCGGACGGGCGAGCCTCACTTCCGGCCTGTGACCCGCTGACCTGTCCTTGTCCCACCAGTCGGGCTGTGAGTTGGACTGACTGGTGACCCCTGGCACCAGGCTTCCCCATGGGCACCGGAGCAGGCGGACAGGGGTGGGGTCCCGCGAGCGACACGGAAGGGTCAGGGTGGCGGAGCGGACCCTGTGGAGGCGGGGTCACTGCGCTCCTGCGAAGGGTCTTCGGGGGAGGAGTCTATCAAGGTTGCGGGGGCGTGGTCACGGTGCGGGGCCAATAAAAGCGGGGCGTGCACGGTCGCGGGCGGGTGCCTGTGAAGGGCGAAGGGTGTGGCTAGAGAGCGGGATCTACGAAGGATGCAGGGGCGAGGCCGGGTCTCTGCAGGATGTGCGGTCGCGGGTCGGAGTCTATAAAGGGCAAGGGGCGTGGTGCCTGGGTTGGGTGAGGGGTGTGGTCATGGGGTGCAGGTCTGTGTAGGGTGAGGAGCTTCTTCCCCGAATGAGGGCCTGTGAAGGGTGAGGGGCGTGTTCCTGGGGTGGGGGTGTTTGTGAAGGATGAGGAGAGTTTTTCCGGCATGAGGGGCTGTGAAGGGTGGGGAGTGTTTTCCTGGCTTGAGGGTCTGTGAAGAGTGAGAGCCGTGTTGCCGGTGGTGCAGGTCTGTGAAGCGTGAGGGGCGTGTTCCCGGAATGAGGGTCTGTGAAGGGTGAAGGGCGTGTTTCTGGGGTGCAGGTGTTTGTGAAGGATGAGGGGCGTTTTTCCGGCATGGGGGCTGTGAAGGGTGAGGGGTGTTTTCCTGGCTTGAGGGTCTGTGAAGGGTGAGAGCCATGTTGCCGGTGGTGTGGGTCTGTGAAGGGTGAGGAGAGTGTTCCTGGAGCAGGATATGTGAAGGGTGAATGACGTGGTTTCGGGGTGAGGTTAGTGCAGGATGAGGGGAGTTGTCTAGGAGCTGTGTCCTCTAAGGTGGGGGGCGTGGCCTCTGGGCGGGGTCCGCCATTTTGTCTGGTGAAAGTTGGGAAGGGACAAGCGAGACTCCCACCTCTGGCCTCATCCTCAGCCCTGCGTTTTCCCCACTTGTACTGCCAGAAAGCTGAGTGGTGGCAATCACTTTTGGAGTCTTCTGAGACAATCCACCAATATGAAGTAAACTCGAGGAGGTGAGAGGAAATCATTCGTTCATTAATTGATTCCACTCAAGGATCACCCAGGACTCCTCTCTCAGTTCCTCTCACGTCCAATGCCCTACAAGATATCTGGAAGCCGCCCTGCTGTCCCTGCACCGCTCTTGGGCCGAAAGCGTGCTGGGGGTGGTGGGGGCCTGGGAATAGCATGAAGAGGGAAATGTGGAGCAGAGCCTGGCTCTGTCTGTGCAGGACTCTCCTCTCAAGCATGAATGGCCGTGGGATGGCGATGACAGGTGGTACCTCTGACTTAGCGAATGTGGAGCACTGAGATAGGAGAAGGCCACTGGACCCCAACCTGTGGCCTGGACCACAGGTTTCCTCCCGTGTCCTCTCCTGCCTCCAGACTGCCCTCTGCAAGAAGCCAGAGTGATGTCTTCTATTGCTACTTGTTAGAAATAAATGCTTATTCCCTGGTGTCACAAGGAAGAGTCAGCATTTAGACAAAAAGTACTCTCAGCAAGGCAACTTTACTTTCTGCAGAAATGGTACTGCTTGCCAGCAGTCTTGCCAAGAGAGTACCCCAAACAAAGGGAGACAGGAATATGTATCCCTAACGCATGAGGTCCCTACTGCTGTGTCCTATCCCCGTTGGCTGAGTTGGACCTCACATTCTAGGTTGAACTCGATTGGCTAACAATTTAAAACTTTCTAAATAGGTAAAGACAATAAGGAACAAAGGAAAAGAGGAAGTTGCTTACGAAAGGACTTTAGAACAGTAATAACATTTCCAAATAAGGAAGGGGCATAGGCTGCAAGCTGGGACATGTCTGGGCACGTCCAGCACGAATATTTTGGTTAAGGTACAACAACATAGAATGTACTACATGTCTGTGAAAATGTCTAACACAAATACTGAAGTCAGAGTATACCGGCGTACAGTATGCTTATTCTGTTACATTTGCTATATAAGGCGTAACAGAGTTATCACTATAAAATAAGAAGCTTGAACAGAACTAGCTCTGAGAGAAAATACCAATAACATTTCTGATTTAAAGAAGAAACTTTGAAGAGGAACTTTTTACTTTCCACACTGCTCTTAATTTTGAGAATGTTCAAATCCACAGAAAAGTATTATGAACACCATAAACTCTTCATTTAGATTCTGTAGTTGTTGTTGACATTTTGCCACACTGGCTCTATCTTTGAATATATTTACTTTTTGTTGCTGAAAAGTAATTTGAAAATACCGTCGACCCTTGACTAATACAGGGGTTGGGGCAGTGACCTCTGTGCAGTTGAAAATCAAAGCATAACTTTTAACTCCCCTAAAATTTAACTACTAATAGCCTACTGTTGACTGGAAGCCTTATACATAACATAAATAGTCAATTAACACATTTTTTATGTTATATGTATTAGATACTCTATTCTTAAGCTAGAGAAAAGAAAATAGTGTTCAGAAAATCATAAGGAAGACATAATATATTTAATATTCATTAAGTGAAAGTGGATCATCATAAAAGTCTTCATCCTCATTGTCTTCACATTGAGTAGTCTGAGGAGGAGGAGGAAGAAGAGGATTGGTCTTGCAATCTCAGGGGTGACTGAGGTGGAAGAAAATCCAATTATAACTGACCCTCGCAGTTCAAACCTGTGTTGTTCCAGGGTCAGCTGTAATTTGTAGACATCATGACACTTTCCCTTAGGTACCTCAGCCTATTTCCTAGAGGTGGGGACATTTTACATGATAGCAATACTTTATTTCACCTGAGAAAATTAACAATTATCCCGTGGTCGCCGGGCACGGTGGCTCATGCCTGTAATCTTAGCACTTTGGGAGGCTGAGGTGGGCGGATCACGAGGTCAAGAGATCGAGACCATCCTGGCCAACATGGTGAAACCCCATCTCCACTAAAAATACAAAAATTAGCTGTGTGTTGGCATGCGCCTGTAGTCCCAGCTACTTGGGAGGCTGAGGCAGGAGAATCACTTGAACTCAGGAGGCAGAGGTTGCAGTGAGCCAAGATCGTGCCACTGCACTCCAGCCTGGCGACAGAGTGAGACTCCATCTCAAAAACAAACAAACAAAAAAAAGCAATAATCCTGTGGTCACATAACTTATTTCTCCAATTGTCTCTAAAATGTCTGCATAGCTGGGTTTTCCCCCTCTAATTCAGAAGCTAATCAAGATTGCATGTTGCATTTAATTGTGTCTCTGTCTCTTCAGGCTCTTTTTTTTTTTTTTTTTTTTTTTTGAGACGGAGTCTCACTCTGTTGCCCAGGCTGGAGTGCAGTGGCGCGATCTTGGCTCACCGCAAGCTCCACCTCCCGGGTTCAGGCCATTCTCCTGCCTCAGCCTCCTGAGTACCTGGGACTACAGGCACCCGCCACCACGCCCGGCTAATTTTTTGTATTTTTAGTAGAGTCGGGGTTTCACTGTGTTAGCCAGGATGGTCTCGATCTCCTGATCTCGTGATCCGCCCACCTCGGCCTCCCAAAGTGCTGGGATTACAGGCATGAGCCACCGTGCTCGGCCTTTTTTTTTTTTTTTTGAAACAAGGTCTCACTCTGTCTCCAAGGCTGGAGTGCAGTGGCGCCATCATGGCTCATTGCATCCTCAGCCTCCCGAGTAGCTGGAACTACAGGAATTTGTCACCATGCCCGGCTAATTTTTTGTATTTTTTTATAGAGAACAAGTCTTACTATGTTACCCAGGCTAGTCTCAAACTCCTGGACTCAAAGGATCTGCCTGCCTTGGCCTCCCAAAGTGCTAGGATTACAGGCCTAAGCCACCGCACCTCGCTGGCTCTTTTAATCTGGAATAGCTTCCCTACTTTTTGTTTCTCTTTAGGACACTGACTTATGACCATGTGTGGCCATCTATCTGTGTTATACCCTATGTTCTAGGTGTAACCTGGAGCCCACACAGATTAACACTCCCTGCCCTTCATGCCCCAGTGGGTGGAGTCATGATCTCTGCTGTCCATGAGGCAGAGGTGGTTGAGGTAACATGCAGCCAATTATGGCCTACCCCCAACCCCCTGGGCCCAGCTGCTGAAGAGAGATCCCTACTGACCACCTTTCCAGGGTCCAGCTCATGCCATGCCCCTCCACCTGCAACCATGATGCCATGGTGGCTTCTTTTGTGGTAGCCTCTTTCAAGGGGGTGCAGGAAGGCTGCAGAGCTGAGGCCTCAAGATGGACAGGGCCGTGGGCCAGGGGCCTGGTGAGGAAGCCAGTTTACAAACCCAAGTCAGAGCGGGCTGAGCCAGGGGCCGGCAGAGACCGAGAGACCAAGGACCAGGGTAGTGATTGGGGGAGGGAGGCGCCCTGGCCTCAGGCAGGGGTGGGGGCAGCTGGGGAGGAGGGGAGCAGGTGGAGGGGTGAGCCCCCACCCCCTGCCATTCCCAGCCTGGGGCCTGCTGCCAGCTCTACCAAAAGGGTTTTCTCCAGGCCCAAACTATAGGTCCTCCTGCAGGCAACTCTGAGGATGCACACCCCTCCAGTATAACTCCAGCCCCTCTTAAACATGCCTCGCCCCCACAAGGCATTGATTTGAGGTGCTCTAGGGAGGAGGGCAAGCTGGAGACCCAAGGGAGCCCACAGTGGACCCGAACTCCGGGGGTGGGAGAGGGTACCAGTGGGAGGTGTTGCCAGGCAGGGTCAGGGTCAGGTCACATCCTCCAGACTCCAAGCAGCAGAGGCACAGCATCACCCGTGAACCTGAATCCAAGGGCTCTGCAGCAGCACTAAGCCCAGGTGAGAAGGTCTTGGGCACAGGTGCCCTTCATGCTGAAGGAAATGCAGGGTCACCAGCTCCTAAGACAGCTTGTTACCTGGGGCCGCTGCAGCAGTCAGGTCTGTGGGGCATGGGCTTGCTCTTCTGTCTCTTCCTTTTGACACCCTGCCTCTATCCTTCCCAGGAGGAGCCCAGCGATGGTGGCTGAGCCCCAGGTGAGCTGGCCTTTGGGGAACAGTTGCTGCTTAAGGCCTCTCCCCCTCAGCCTGGAGCCCCTTGCCCAGCAGACCCTTGGGGCCCTGAGAACAGAATCTCCCTCCTCATATCCAGGCCTACCCCACTAGCTGCCCCTTCCACAGAGCTGAGCAGGATGCAGGGCCCTAAGGGGAGAGCCCAGTTTTGAGAGCTCTGTGTTTCCATAGTCACACCTTCCCTGCCCAACCTACCCCTAGCTCTTTTCCTAAACATCTGCCTGGAAGGTAGGGAGATGCATGTAGAGCCTCTTGCTAGAAACTCAGTCCAAGCTGCAAGGTGCACTTGCCCTTGGGCAGGGTTGAGGCTCTCTGGGCAGTGAGCACCTGTGATTCCAGGGCACAGTGATGTTTGAGGAGGTGGCCATGTACCTCACACAGGAGGAGGGGCAGCACCTGGGACCCCCTCAGCACTCTACCAGGATGTGATGCTCGAGAACCACTGCACCCTAGCAGCTCTGGATAAGCATCACATGGTGGGCTTCAGGTCCCTGCTCCCCATCCCCAGGTGACTGGTCCCCTGGGCTCTCTTGACTCATAAACCAAACATCCCCAGTCCATGCTGGGGTGCCCCTGTCCCAGCAGGGAGTGCCCAGTGATCTCATCACCCATTCTTTCTTCTCGAGACCTCCTCTGGATCCCCCTCCTCTTGCAGCCTCTGTGGCCCTCAGCCAGGGGCAGCTTAAATATTCTAGCACTGACCATTATCTTCTTGATAAACAGGTTTTTCAGTGTCCACACTCAGAGTTATCTCCCAGCAGGAGCAGGGGAAAATGCCATAGGTCTTTGCTCTGCCAGGGCCTCCCTGCACAGGTGAGTGAGGAGGTAGGTATCTCAGGGGAACTGTGATGTGTTGTGCATGTGAGCTGTGAGAGTGGTGAGGGGGGAGTTCAAATGGCCAGCTGAGAGACCCGTGATTGTCTATTCTGGCTCCTGTCCTGGCCCCACCTTCCCTCTGAGGGGAAGTGCAAGTCCATTGTGCAGCTACTCAGGTGGGACAGCCATTTTCTAGTGGTGACCAGGCTTCCCTGATGAGCTGATTTGCACTTACATGTCAAAGTACAAACAAAACTCCACATTGTGGTCACATGGGAGCATGCCCCCAGCACCCTCTCCTATTTCCACAGTTTGCATGCTGCTTGCATGCAGGCATTCTTCTAGGTGCTGGGGTTAAGTATAAGCAAAACCAAGTCCTTGTCTTCAGAGAGTGTGCATTTTGGTTTGTGGAGAACATCGTAGTTTGTGGAAGAATTATTTATCCTGCCCTGATGTCCTATCATATTGTTGGTCTCCACATTAGACTGTTAAGGGACAGGGGACTTCATTCATTCACTAAGTCCCTGGTACCTCAAGCAGTGCCAGGCACCCAGGAGGCACCTGGCAAACACTGCTGGAATGAATCCATCGTTCTTTAGTTGTCAGTTCCTGCTTTGTGCACTGTGCCATTAAGGTGCCGGAAGTACTTGTGTGAGAAGGCATTTGCCCTCAAAATTTCAGTCCAGTCAGAGAGAGATGGACACACACAACTAAGCGTGATACAAGACAAAATGGAATAAAGTGATTAACAGAAGGGAAAATAAAACTCAACTCAGGCTGAGACATATGAGCTGCACAGAAATTTGCTCTGGCTCAATCAATTTCTTCTTTCACAGAGAAACTTTTAATTTCCATTCTTTGTTTCAGATTCTTAGGTCAAGACAAAGCATAAACAATCAACCCCAACAGAAAAATCTTCTGAAGAACAATTACAAGGAGTAACTCTCAGGAAATTTTCCCAAGAGGCAATCCAGAAGAGTTTGAGTTTCGATCAGCTTGTAGGACTGAGACAGGAGCAGAATATTGCTGGAAAAAATTCACAATACAGACCAGGATGAAGTTATTTCCCCAAAAGAGAGGTTCCAGGCAAGTGGTCAGTTCCCCCTTGAAAATCATTGTAGCAGACAAATACCAGGAATGTAATAAATTGGAGAAAACTTTGTCTCTGGGCACAAAGCCCAGAGGGACAGGCCAGGAAAGAAAGCCAGTGGATGGAGGATGGGTGGCTGAGGCTTTCCATATGAGTCATGTCTGAGTGGACATCAGGCAGTTACCAGTGGGACAAAGCCCCATGGATGTCATGTGTATGGGAAGTCTTTCAGCAAGAACTCACACCTTACTTGGCATCAGATAATTCATACTACAGAGAAGCCCTGTGTATGTATTGAATGTGGGGGAAAAAATCACAACTCAAGCCTTATACAACATCAGAAAATTCGCCATGGATGGTGAAACCCTATCTCTACTAAAAACACAAAAATTATCTGGGTGTGGTGATGCATGCTGGTAATCCCGGCTACTCGGGAGGCTGAGGCAGAAGAATTGCTTGAACCAGGGAGGCGGAGGTTGCATTGAGCTGAGATTGCGGCACTGCACTCCAGCCTGGGCGACAGAGTGAGACTCCGTCTCAAAAAAAAGAAAAGAAAAGAAAAGAAAATTCATGGTGGAGAGAAACCCTATGTGTGTAGTGAATGTGGTAAGGGCTTTAGGGAGACATCAGAGCTTGTTAAACATCAGAGAATTCATACTGGAGAAAAGCCCTGTAGGTGGAATGAATGTGGCAAAGCCTTTAGTGGGAATTCAAACCTTACTAAACACCAACTGATACATACTGGAGAGAAGCCCTATAAATGTATTGAGTGTGGGAAAGCCTTTAATCCAAAAGCAAATCCCATGCAATATCAGAGAATTCATACAGGAGAGAAACTTTTTGAATGTAAAGATTATGGAAAAAGCTTCAGTCAGCCATCACAGGTGATTCATAATCAAAGGAAGCATTTTTGAGAGAAGCCCTGCAAATGCAATCAGTGTGGAAGGGGCTTCAAACATCACACCTGATTGATCATCAAAGAATACACACTAGAGAGAAAACTTATGTATGTGTCATGTGGGAGAGGCTTTATTCAGATGTCACACTTCATTCATTGCCACAGAACACATTCTGTAGAGAAGCCACAGGCATGTAATGTATGTGGGAAATGTTTCAGCCAGAGCTCAACCCTTATTAGACATTAGGTTATTCACACTATGGAGAGCAAGTATAAGTTAAAGGAATGTGGGCAGGCTTTCAGTGTGAGCTAGCTTCTCAGTCACTGTCTCACAAATTCTACTGGAGAGGAACCCCTCAATTCATACAGGAGGGAAAAGCATCCAAGGATGCAACAAAGGTGGGAAGCCTTTCATTGTAGCTCATTATATAATGTCGGAGAGTTCCTATTGGAGAGAACCCCTATGGATGTAATGAATGTTGACAAAGCATTTAGTTGGAAGTCACATATTATTTACAATGAGATAATTCATAGAGGATGTAATGGATATGAGAGGCTTTGGTGTACTGTAGGAAGTAGGTGGAAATGTGGGTTCTTGCTGTTGCCAGCTGCAAGATAAACTGCCTTTTGAATAAACTGCCCTAGCAGGTGCTTGCCCCAGGGTGGCCATGCCCTGTAGGGAATCTTGCTTTAGACTGGGATTGTGAGATGGAGACAAAGACAGCCTTATTCCTGGCTGGGAATGCCATTGGAAATGCTAGGGGAGGCCAGTGATCCATGGTGTGGCCTGATCTCAAATATGCAGAAACCGGAAGCAGAGACCAGACCCAGAGAGAGGCAGAAAAATGCAACCTCCAAAGTGGATGCACAGGAAAATGGAAAACTACTAGAGTTAGTGTTGGATCTCCAGAGCTGCCTTTTTATCCTGAACAATGATGAGCAATGACTCAAGGTCTTCGTGAAACCAAACAGAATAGCTGAAGCAGATTCCTACACCTCTGCACTAAGTTTCTTAAATCTGAAAGCATGTAGAATGAGTGTCAGCTGTACCAACATGTAGGATCTGTATTTTCATCAGAAGGCAATCCATTGTGGCTACTGGCTATACTGAAAACATAAAATTATTTTAACATAATCCTTCAGCAGCTTAGGATAAAATCCTTGACTTTAGATTGAAGTTTTCACTATGAAATGAAATCAACGCTGGGCACAGTGGCTTATGCTTGTAATCCCAGCACTCTGAGAGACCAAGATGGATCACTTGAGGCCAGGACTTTGAGACCAGCCTGGCAACATGGTGAGACCCTATCTCTGCAAATAAATAAAATTAGCCAGGCATGGTGGAAGGATCATTTGAACCCAGGAGGTTGAGGCTGGAGTGAGCCATGATTGCCCTACTGTACTCTGGCCTGGGCAACAGAGTGAGCCTCTGTCCCAAAAATATATGTGTTAAAGATTACTTATATCTAGTTCATACCCCCCAAAGGTAATTTGAATTGAAATAGTGATGCATACAATAAGATCATTAAAGTAGAAACAGAAAATAAAGGATTGTAAAGCCATTGATGGTAAGAGCAATTGATTTTGTGAACTTCAAATCATAGATATAACTTAATATTTCGTTGTTTATACAAAATAGCTGTTGAAAACTTTCTGACTGACTGGGTGCAGTGGCTTATGCCTATAATCCCAGCACTTTTGGAGGCCAAGGCAGGTGGATCACTTGAGAACAGTCTGGCCAACATGGAGAAACTCTGTTTCTACTAAAAATACAAAAATTAGCCAGGCATGGTGGTGCACGCCTGTAATCCCAGCTACTCCAGTGAGTCAAGAGAATTGGTTGAACCCAGGAGGCAGGGGTTGCAGTGAGCTGAGATCACACCACTGCACTCCAGCCTGGTGACGGAGTGAAACTCTTGTCTCAAAAAAAAAAAAAAAAGTTTCTGGTTAGATTTTTCCTCTAGGCACAATCTGAGGAGAAAGGAGGAAAGCTTAGAGAGGAACACAGCTATGAAATGCATCCATCTGCCCCTCCTTCATCATCAGGCAATGGCACAACCTGAACCAGGAATGACCCTCTGTCTTCCGAGGCCTGAGGTGCAGAGAAGAGCAACCAGTCCCACATAATCTTCCAGGGTTCCACCCCCAGTCCTGGGTGTAAGAAGCAAGCTGTTGCCTTGTATGTGTTAAAAAGAAGAGGGGCTGGGCGCAGTGGCTCACGCCTGTAATCCCAACACTTTGGGAGGCTGAGGCAGGAGGATCACTTGAGGCCAGGAGTTCAAGACTAATCTAGACTACAGAGACCCTGTCTCTACAAAAAAAAGAAAAATTACAAATTAGTCGGGTGTGGTGGCCTGCATATGTAGTTCCAGATACTTGGAAGCTGAGGCAGGAGGATCGCTTGAGCCCAGGAGTTTGAGACTACAGTGAGCCATGACTGCACCACTGAACTCCAGTCTGGGTGATAGAGACTGCCTGGTCTCTAATTAAAAATTTTTTTCAAAAAGGAGGGGAGGGTAGACTCTTGAGTCTTGTCTACAATTCTGTACTCCTCTCAGGGAAAACGGACCTTACATTCATAAAAGGGGAGCCACAGCAGCTGTTGTCACCAACAGGTGCTTCTGTGCATCACTGATTTGTGTCTGGCTCACTCTCTTCCACTTGTCCTGTTGTGCACACCGTTGGATGCCAGGTGACACTTGCCAAGGTCGTAAGTGCCACAGGACTTGCAGTGAAGGGAAGGGTTGATTGGGGAAGAGGGGTGAGGAAGGTTTGGATGAAGGGATAGAACTGGGCCTTGAAGGATTGACAAGATGATGGCAGAAGGAACACAGATGAGCTGGGAAGAGGCTGATTCTCTCGGATGTCACAGGGTTGGAAGTGTGACTGAGGACCGGGGCAGGATCGGGATCCTGCAGAGCCTGGCCTTGCAGGCTCTGCTGGGGAGTGTGTTCAGTCCTGGAGCCATGGGAGCTGTAGGATATTTTGAACCAGGAGGGTTTCAGAATTCCTCTTCAAGGCCATATGGGTACGTGGACTGCGAAGCACCTGGCAGCTCCCTGTGCCCACGAAGTTACTGTGCTCCATGTTGAGCATGGGTCTTCTCCTCACCTGTCATCCAGGGGTGTCATAGGTATGCTGCCCTGTTCCTCAGACTGTAAACTGGCTTCTTGATTACCCTCATGGCTCCTTTTCCTGCACATGAGATTTTATGGTTAAAAAAAAAGGCCGGGCGCAGTGGCTCACGCTTGTAATCCCAGCACTTTGGGAGGCTGAGGCGGGCGGATCACGAGGTCAGGAGATCGAGACCACGGTGAAACCCCGTCTCTACTAAAAATACAAAAAATTAGCCAGGCGTGGTGGCGGGCGCCTGTAGTCCCAGCTACTCGGAGAGGCTGAGGCAGGAGAATGGCGTGAACCTGGGAGGCGGAGCTTGCAGTGAGCCGAGATCGCGCCACTGCACTCCAGCCTGGGCGACAGAGCAAGACTCCGTCTCAAAAAAAAAAAAAAAGAACGACTCCCAAATTATTCAGTAACACATTTAAAGACAGTCTCTTGTCTATCCCTACGATGGCCAGCCACATCGAATGTGAGAGCCTGGGGGGAGTAAAAAGGTTTTGGAGTGGGACAGATGGATCTGGATCATAGACAATTTGTTCAGCCTCAGCTTTCTTACCTGTGAAATGGTGATGTCAATCCTTGCCTGGCACACACAGAGCACTTAGCACCACCTGGCACATAGCAGGTGCTCCATGAATGGCAGCTACTGTTACTGTGTCCGGAGTTGGTTCCTTCCAGTTGGTTCGTGGTCTCACTGACTTCAAAAATGGAGCCACCGACCTTCACGGTGAGTGTTACAGCTCTTAAAGATGGCACGGATCCAGAGTGAGTAGCAGCAACATTTATTGTGAAGAGCGAATGAACAAAGCTTCCACAGCAGGGAAGAAGATCCGAGCGGGTTGTCCCTGCTGGCTGGAAGGTGGTCAGCTTTTATTCCCTTATTTTACACTGCTCATGTCCTGCTGATTGGTCCATTTTACAGAGCACTGATTGGTGCATTTTACAAACCTCTAGCTAGCTACAGAGTGCTGATTAGTGCATTTTACAATCCCCTTGTAAGACAGAAAGGATCTCCAAGTCCCCACTCGATCCAGGAAGTCCAGCTGGCTTCACCTCTCATTACCACCACAGTGGATTTTACTAGGCTAATGGTCAAAGGCAACTTTATCTTTGTGACCAGGAGATAACTTTTTCCCCAAATGGGTGAAAAGACTAAGATTCTGACATGTTGCTTCTGGGCTCCTGCTGCGGATATCATCAACCACAGCCACCTGGAAACATTCCCAAGATACCTATTTTTCCTACAGAGAAGTCAAGTTATTTTTCCTACCTTCGGTCCTTAGTTCTCATTCTCCAAGGAACTCAACAGTCCTGAGCAACACTGAGGTCTCAGGGGCCTAGTTCCATGAGGGACTCTGTGGCACCTGGCCCCTGGGTCCCTCCCCTCCCACCCAGGGCTGCCCCAGCGGTCTCCATGCCCAGGTAGCCTCTTCCCTCTTCAACTGCCCCAGGGGCAACAGGGCCGCTTCTCACTCAACACTGTCTCTGGGTGACCTAGCGAGCTCAGTGACATCACCGACCATCAAGACGCCCCAATTTGCATCTACATCACAGCATCTTCTGCCGGCTTTAGGTCCTGTCTTCACCAGGATGTCCCACAGTCGCTTCACACTAGGAGTCCAACTGGCCCCTTCGTTGCCCGGACCCCGAGCCCCCGTCGGGGACCGTTGAACCACCGAGTGGGCGGTCATCCGGGTGTCCCAGAGCGGACCGAGAGCAGGTGCGCAGACCTCTGCGGACGGCTACTTCCGGTGCGCTCCCAACAGGTTTCTGCCCGGGTTCACCGGCCGCAGTGCTCCTTTCGGCCCTGAGGGAAGCGCGGACTCGCCCTTGCTGCCCGCCCGGCGTTGCCTCAGCACATCCCAGACCGTCGGAGGAGCCCCTAGAAGTGGCAGTGGGCGCAATGGTGGCGGCGTGTGGCGGGGCCATGCCCAGAAGCGCTCGCTCTCCCGGAGCGGTGGGGTAGGGCCGCTGCACCCCGCGCCCGAGTCTGGGTGTCCGCATTGCCGTGTGGTCGGCGAAGCGCGCCCGAGGCGGTGGTTAGGACAAAAGCGTGGGGAGGGGCCACGTCCCCGCTGCCCCAGCCAGGCGTTTCCTTGCCTCGCCTGGTCGTTCCTCTGTGGCGGGAACGCGAGTTGCCCACAGGGGATGTCGCTAATGAGTCCGCGGGGCGACGCCGAGAGTGCTTGAGGGGTCCCCGCAGGAGCCCCCGGCGCGCGCCTCTTCCAGTGGTTTCCACCTCATTTCTGGCCCAGTGCCTCGAGTGGGTAGAGGGCGAGAAATCCATTGCTTCAAGCATCCCCTAAATGGGTCGGAAAGATCAAAGAGAAACGTTTCTGAGGGAAAACCTGGCGCCATCGCGTCAGCCATGTTTTCAGAGCGTGCGTTTTCCGCGGGGTGGGAGCTGCCGTCTGACCATAGGTTTCTTGTGGCCCTAGATTCTTTGGCGCCTTAAACCTGGGGTTCCAGAAGCTGTAGCCCCCGTTTCAAAATCCGCCGGAAGCGCCCGACCCCCAGAAGTCGCGCTGTGCCCTGACTTGCCGGAGAGCGGGGGCCGCGCGGAGTTTCCGCGGGACTTCCTGCTGTGGAGGTTAAAGCACGGTTTGTCAAAACGCCTTAGAACTTGCGATGCCGACCATTCGCGTCGGGGTGGGGTCCCCAGAAGCAGACCCTGAGGTGAGGCTTCCTGTAATCTTGGCTTATTGGGAGGCGCAGGCTCGGCCAGTGAGGACTGGGAAGAAGAGGAGGCCAGCCCGGGTGAGCGTCGTGCATAGGCCGCGGGGTGACCGGGTCCAGTCCTTCAGGGGAGTCTGGAACACGCTTGGATCGGACTTCAGCGCCGTCCCGTCGGGGTGGAGGGAGCTGGGCCTTTTCTGCCTCAGCGGCTTTAAGACTGTTCCAGGAAGAGGTGAGCAGCGGCGGCCCTCGACCCAGAGAAGCAGAGGCCACAAGGAGCTGGGTGCGGGAAGGTGGTGAAGGGCCCAAAGGATGCGTGCATGGCCTCAGGAAGTGCCAGAAGAAAGCCTTAGTCTGAATTTGAGAATTTCTCCAGGTTTAACTTCTTGAGGGGGCGCCAAACTGTTTTCCAAAGCAGCTGCCTCATTGTACATTCCCATTCTGCATCTGTTCATCCATACAGTGATACATGACAGTTTCTCCACATCCTTATCAACACTTGTTATTGGCCTTTTTTTTTAAAATCATAGTCATAGCTGGTGGGTGTGAAGTGGTGTCGCTTTGTGGTTTTGGTATGTATTTCCTTGATAATTAATGATGTTAAACATCACCTCACCTGCTTAATGGCCCTTTGTGTATCTTTGAAGAAATATCTATTCAAATCTTTTGCCCATTTAAACATTACTTGTCTTTTTATTGAGTTGTAAGAGTTGTTTCTCTGTTATGGATACAACTTCTTTAGCAGACAGATGGTTTGCAGATATTTTCACCTACTGTGGGTTGTCTTTTCAGTTGTTTGTTTGTTTTTTGAGACAGAGTCTCACTTTGTCGCCCAGGCTGGAGTGCAATGGCGCCATCTCCGCTCACTGCAAGCTCCGCCTCCAGGGTTCACTCCATTCTCCTGCCTCAGCCTCCCGAGTAGCTGGGACTACAGACGTGCGCCACCATGCCTGGATGGTTTTTGTACCTTTTTTTTTTTTTTTTTTTTTGAGACAGAGCCTTGCTCTGTTGTCCAGGCTGGAGTGGAATGGTGTGATCTCGGCTCACCACAACCTCCTGGGTTCAAGCGATTCTCCTGCCACAGCTTCCCAAGTAGCTGGGATTACAGGCACGTGCCACCAGGCCCAGCTAATTTTTGTATTTTTAGTAGAGACAGGGTTTCACCATGTTGGTAAAGCTGGTCTCAAACTCCTGACCTCGTGATCCATCCACCTTGGCCTCCCAAAGTGCTGGGATTACAGACGTGAGCCAGTGAGCCTGGCCAGTTTTTGTACTTTTAGTAGAGATGAGGTTTCAGCATGTTGGGCAGGCTGGTCTCGAACTCCTGACCTAAGATGATCCACCCGCTGGGATTACAGGCGTGAGCCACCACGCCTGGATGTCGTCTTTTCACTTTCTTTTTTTTTTTTGAGTTGGAGTCTGGCTCTGTCGCCCAGGCTGGAGTGCAATGGCGCGATCTTGGCTCACTGCAATTTCCGCCTCCTGGGTTCAAGCAAATCTGCCTTGGCCTCCTGAGTAGCAGGGATTACAGGCGCCCGCCACCACACCTGGCTAATTTTTGTATTTTTAGTAGAGACGAGGTTTCATCATATTGGCCAGGCTGGCCTCGAACTCCTGACCTCGTGATCTGCCCGCTTTGGCCTCCCAAAGTGCTGGGATTACAGGCGTGAGCCACCATGCCCAGCTCACTTTCTTGATGGTATCATTTGTAGCACAAAAGTTCTTAATTTTGATGTTGTCAATATTTCTCTTTTTGTCATTTGTGCTTTTGGTATCTCTTTCAAATAACCTTTTGGTTTTCTTCATTGACTTGTTTCCTTTTTTAAAATTTTCATTTTCCCATTACTACTTCTTTCTTTAGGTTTACTCTAATATTCTTTGTCTAACTTCTTAAGTTGAACATTTAACTTCTTAGTGTATTAATTTTTTTTTTGTTTGTTTGTTTAGAGGCAGGGTCTTGCTTAGTTGCCCAGGCAGGAGTGCAGTCGTGCCATCATAGCTCACTGCAGCCTCAGACTTCTGGGCTCAATCCTCTCACCTCACCTCAGGCTCCAAGTAGCTGGGACCACAAGCTCAAGCCACCATGACTGGCTAAGTTTTGTGTTTTTTGTAGGGACAGAGTCTCACTGTTGCCAAGACTGGTCTCGAACTCCTGGCTTCAAGCAATCCTCCTGCCTCAGCTTCCCAAAGTGCTGGGATTGTAAGCCACTATGCCCAGCCTAATTTTTGATTTATAATTATGAAAGTACAATAGATTATTTGACAAAAGTTTATAAATGAATGAAGACTGGAGTTAGACTGATTTTTTTTAAGCTCTAAGTAATAGAAGTTGAAGGACAGTATTTTTAGTAGCGATGGGGTTTTGCCATTTGGCCAGGCTGGTCTCGAACTTCTGACCTCAGGTGATCCGCCTACCTCAGCCTCCCAAAATGCTGAGTTTACAGACGTGAGTCACCATGACCAGCCTTAGGCTTTCTTAAAGTTTTTATTTAATTTTGAACCTGACAAAAGAAGTATATATTTATCATGTACATGTTTTGAAATATGTATATATTGTGAAATGGCTAAATTGAGCTAATTAGCATATGCATACCTCACATAACCTTTTTTTGTGGTGAGAAAAAAGCTACTCTAGGCAGTTTTGAAGAGTACAATACATTGTTATTAATGATAGTCACCATGTTATACAATAGATTTCTTGAACTTATTCCTCTTATTTACTTCCTCCAAAGGACACAAAGGAAATTTGGTATCCTTTGATCAAGATCTCGGAGCTTTTTTTCTTTTTTTTTTTTGAGATGGAGGCTTGCTCTGTCGCCCAGCTAGAGTGCAGTGGCGTGATCTCGGCTCACTGCAAGCTCTGCCTCCTGGGTTCACGCCATTCTCCTGCCTCAGCCTCCCGAGTAGCTGGAATTACAGGTGCCCACCACCACGCCCAGCTAATTTTTTGTATTTTTAGGAGAGACAGGGTTTCACCATGTTAGCCAGGATGGTCTCGATTTCCTGACCTCGTAATCCGCCTGCCTTGGCCTCCCAAAGTGCTAAGATTACAGGTGTGAGCCACCACGCCTGGCCTCCCTGAGTTTTTTATTTGGAAATAATTTCAGACTTAAAGAAGAGTTGCAGTAGTGCAGAGAACTCCCAAATAACCTTAACTCAGACTCACCAGTTCTTAACTGTTGCCATATTATTTGTTTCACTTTTTTCTGAACCATTTAGAAGTAGGCTTGAAAGAGTCATTTTGTCTATAATTTCCTACCTATGTTCCATATCTTCCTGTATTTCTTCCTGTTTCTTTTTGGGGGTGCAGAATATAGGATGAGACACTTTTTTTCTTAGTTTTAAAATATCTGATTCTAGATGTTTTTAGTATCTCCAGATGCTTGCTTGAGGATATTTACTTCTGTTGTGTTAGTTTTCTTCTGCTCCTTTGACTTCTAGTCACCTTGGGCTCCCAGGACTCCAGCTCCATCTCCTAAACTTGTAGAGACTGCCCAGCATCTCCTTATGCGCAGGTGGATTTTTTTCCTAGTCTGTCTTTATACAGGTGGTTCAACCCTTTGGGGTTCCAGCTTTAGACAGCGGCCCAGGTTCCAACCATCACCCTCAAGCCACCCAGGCCTGTCTTCATGGGGGCTGTAAACGGGCCCCAGAGCTGTCCTAGCATCAGTTTCCAGGTGGGAAGCTCTGACTTTCATTTTGGTCTTCATTTTTAGCCCCAGAGGTGTTCCCTCGCTCTCTTGGTGCTTAACCATGAATTTTCCTACTAACATCCTCAGTCCCAGGGTCCACAGCAAGTACGTGTCAAAACAGCTGTTAGAGCCACACACGAGCCCTCCCATGCCCCGGTGCTTCCTTCCATTCTACGTAAATGTGAGACATGTGGGCCTCTTAAGGGAGGCATCATTGTGGGACCCTTCCAGTAGATTAGAAGGAGAAAACAATTTTAATGTACCCAGTGTGCTCATGGACAGAGCAGAAGCAGAACACAAGGTTCACATTTACAAAGCACATTCTTGGCACTGTTTCCTTTCTCTGCCTCCTTCACCTCTCTTCCTTCCTTCCCAAGTACATCCTAAGCACCTGTGCTGTATCATGTGCTGGAGATAAAAAGGTGTATAAGACAACATCTCTGACAGCAGAGACTTCTCTGTAGAATGTAGGGTAACGAGGTAGAAAGTAAAATATAAGTTGAAATGGTGGGGATATGAATGTTGTGCTGTGGGATACAAGAGTAAGAGAGTTATTTTTTAGACGTGGGGGAGGTGTTTTTTTCCCCCATTTTAGAGCTGGAGAAAGAGAGACCCAAGAAGATTCAATGGGCCGGGCGCGGTGGCTCACGCTTGTAATCCCAGCACTTTGGGAGGCCGAGGCGGGCGGATCACAAGGTCAGGAGATCCAGACCACAGTGAAACCCCGTCTCTACTAAAAATACAAAAAATTAGCCGGGCTTGGTGGCGCGCGCCTGTAGTCCCAGCTACTCGGAGAGGCTGGGGCAGGAGAATGGCGTGAACCCGGGAGGCGGAGCTTGCAGTGAGCCGAGATTGCGCCACTGCACTCCAGCCTGGGTGACAGAGCGAGACTCCGTCTCAAAAAAAAAAAAAAAAAAAAAAAAAAAAAAAAAAGAAGGTTCAATGTTTTCTCTGAGGTCAGAGTGAATCCATTTCAGAGGGAGACAGGACCCTCCAGGCGAGCCTGTGCTATCCACTCCCTCTTTTGTGTGGACCATTCCACATGGACCACACTAAGGCTGGCAATTCCCACACTTGGAAGAGGTTCTGTGATAAGAATTTTAATAATAAAGTGGGGGAGACAGAACCTGAGCAGGGGAATAAGCGCAGCAAATCACAGAATGGATGTTAAACCAAATGTAGCGGTGACCCCAAATTCCCTAAGAAAACAGTAGGGCCAGGCGCGGTGGCTCACGCCTGTAAGACCTGCACTTTGGAAGGCCAAGGTGGGTGGATCGCTTGACCCCAAGAGTTCAAGACCAGTCTGGGCAACATGGTGTGACACCATCTTTACAAAAAATTAAAAATTATCTGGGTATGGTGGTGTGTGCCTATAGTCCCAGCTACTTGGGAGCTGAGGTTGGAAGATCGCTTGAGCCCAGGAAGTCAAGGCTGCGGCGACCTGTGATCGCTTCACTGCACTCCAGCCTGGGTGATAGAGACACTGTCTCAAAAGAAAAAAAGAAAACAAAGATGGAATGAGAGATTAACTAAGGAAGGCTCCCTGAAGGGGGGGAAATATTTCAGTTAGACCTGGAGGGAATGAAGAGTAGATCTGAAAAAAGATTCTTGGCCGGGAACGGTGGTTCACGCCTGTAATCCCAGCACTTTGGGAGGCCGAGGCGGGCGGATCACGAGGTCAGGAGATCGAGACCATCCTGGCTAACACGGTGAAACCCCGTCTCTACTAAAAATACAAAAAATTAGCTGGGCTTGGTGACAGGCGCCTGTAGTCCCAGCTACTTGGGAGGCTGAGGCAGGAGAATGGTGTGAACCCAGGAGGTGGAGCTTGCAGTGAGCAGAGATCGCGCCACTACACTCCAGCCTGGGCGACAGAATGACTCCATCAAAATTAAATGACTCCATTTAATCAAAAAAAAAAAAAAAAAAGAAAAAAGATTCTTGCAGGTAGAGTCTCAGAATTGAAAATCAGAGGCCGGGCGCGATGGCTCACACCTGTAATCCTAGCACTTTGGGAGGCTGAGGAGGGCGGATTATAGGGTCAGGAGTTTGAGACCATCCTGGCCAACATGGTGAAACCCCATCTCTAAAAAAAATACAAAAATTAGCTGGGCGTGGTGGCAGGCGCCTGTAGTCCCAGCTACTCGGGAGGCTGAGGCAGGAGAATCGCTTGAACCTGTGAGGCGGAGGTTGCAGTGAGTTGAGATCGTGCCACTGCACTCCAGCCTGGGTGACAGTGCGAGACTTTGTTTCAAAAAAAAAGGAGAAAAAAAAAAGAATATCAGAATTTCAGAGGTGATCACACTCTGAGAAACTACTACAGTGTTATTAAAACTTCCCAATGAAACTCTTTAAATAGATGCTTACTGATCAAACCATGGTCAATAGGAGAATGCAAATTAAAACCATGGATACCACTACATGTCCACTAAAATAGCTAGAATATTTAAAAATGGACAGTACTGCTGGGCACATTGGCTTATGCCTGTAATCCCAGTGCTTTGGGAGGCTGAGGTGGGCGGATCACCTGAGGTCGGGAGTTCGAGACCAGCCTGACCAACATAGAGAAACCCCGTCTCTACTAAAAATACAAAATTAGCCGGGTGTGGTGGTGCATGCCTGTAATCCCAGCTACTCAGGAGGCTGAGGCAGGAGAATCGTTTGAATTGAGCCCGGGAGGCGGAGGTTGTGGTGAGCCAAGATTGCGCCATTGCACTCCAGCCTGGGCAACAAGAGCAAAACTCCGTCTCAAAAAAAAAAAAAAAAAAAAAAAAAAAGGACAATACCAAGATCTGGTGAGGATTCAAAGCAACTAAACTCACACATTGTCAGTGGGGATGTACAACTGACTTTGTAAAACAGTTTGGCAATTTCTTAAAATGTTAAACATAAGCTTACCATGTGACCCAGCAATCCCACTCCTATTTACCCAAGATAACTGAAAAGTTAGATTCACAAAACAGCCTGTAGTTGATACACAGTTATGGCAGCTTTAATCATAGTTGCCCATACTGAAAATGCCCAAACACCCTTCCATGGGTGAACGGATAAACAAATGGCTCCGTCCATACAATGGAATGCTACTTGGTGTAAAAAAGCACTCTACACATGCAATATGGATGACTCCAATGCATCATATTCAGTAAAAGACGCCACATGCAAACAGCTGCACACTAATTCTGGAAATGGTGAGGTGATGGATAGAGGATAGAAAACAAACCAGTGGTTTCCACGGACTGGGGTTGAGGAGGGGTTGACCACAAGAGTGCACAAAGGAATTCTGGGTGGTGATGAAGATGTTCAATGTCTGGAATGTGGTGGTGGCACAATTGTGTGTTTTTGTCAAAGCCCAAAGAACTATACACTAAAAAGAGTAAATTTTATTGTTTATAAATTATGCTTCAATAAACCTGCCTTTAAAAAATTTTTTATCAGTAATTACAGTTTTCAAAAGTGGAGATGCTTGGTAGGCCCCTAAGGTCCCTCTCTCTGTTAAACTGTAGAGCTCCTTAGAACCAAAACCAAACCAACTTTCATTTTAATGAAATGCAAAAACTGGGGCTCCAAGCAAGGAAGAAACGTCTACCTGCAGTTCCTCTGGGGGTTGGTGGGAGAGGTGGTGGAGAGAGTAAGGCTAAGCCCCCCAGCAGGCCCAAGTTCTCTGTACCACACCTGGAGGCAGGTGTATGGGACTGAAAGTGGATGTTCTCAGCCACAAGCCTGGGCCTGGATAGGAAACAAAGGATAAGACTGGAAGGATGTCAGGCAGGGTAGACCCAGAGCACCAGCTGGGCTCACTTTTCACGCCCTCCATCCATTCGTCATGAGTATCCAGATACAGCACCACACGGTTCAACTCCTGAGCACAGCAGTAACCTTTACACAGACAGCCTGATTTCCCAGAATGAATTATCTTGTGTTTACTTCCAGATTTAATGACTTTGACTTTAGTAGTCATCTGAACTATTTTATTTTGCCAGTAATATTTAGACCTTATTTATCTTTCATTATGCCATCTTATCTTCTAATGTAAAGTGAACAGTTGCTAAATCGTCTTCTGCATTTATCACATTAAAAATGTCTTTCTTGGAAAATCTTCTTGATATGAATAAAGTATCTTTTAGATCCATCATTTAAAGCAGGTTTCTCTGCAACATGAGTCTGCTGAGGTGGTGTGAGCTGTGAACTCTGGCTGAAGGCTTTCCCATACACACTGCAATGACATGGTTTCCGACCAGTGTGAGTTACCTGATGTTGAATAAGGGTTGAATTTCCACTGAAGGCGTTTCCACATTCCTGACATTTATAGGGCTTTTCCCCAGCATGCATTATCTGATCTTCAGTGGGCTGTGAGGTGGGACTGAAAGCTTTTCCATATTCATTACCTCCAAAGGATTTCTCACCAGTGTGAATTGTCCAGCGCAGAATGAGGTTTGCATCATGGTTAAAGGCTCCGCTGTGCTTCTCTCCAGTGGGAATCTGTCCACCTGGTGTAAGGCTGGAGCCATGAACAAAGGCTGGACCACGTTTTCTGCACTTACGAGTCTCTCCACTGTGAATTTTCTGATGCTGAATGAGGGTTGACCTCCGGCTGAAGGCCTTCCCACAGTCACCACATTCATAGGGCTTCTCTCCAGTGTGAACTCGCTGATGTAGGGTGAGTTGGGAGCTCTGGCTGAAAGCTTTCCCACATTCAATGCATTGGTAGGGCTTCTCCCCAGTGTGAACTCTTCGATGCTGAACAAGAGTGGAACTCCGACGAAAGGCTTTGCCGCACTCATTACAAACATAGGGTTTTTCTCCTGTGTGAATCCTTACATGTTCAGTAAGATGAGAGTTAAAACCAAAGGCTCTACCGCATTCATTACATACATAGGGTTTCTCTCCAGTATGAACCCGATGATGGAGGAAAAGGCTTGAGCTCTGACTGAAGGCCTTCCCACACTGATTGCATTTATGGGGCTTCTCTCCAGTGTGAATTCTCTCATGCTGAATAAGGCTGGAACTTCGACTGAAGGCCTTCCCACAGTGACTGCATTCATGCGGCTTCTCTCCAGTGTGAATTCTCTGATGCTGAGTTAACTGGGGGCTCTGGCTAAAGCCTCTTCCACATTCATTACACTTGTAGGGTTTCTCTCCTGTGTGAATTATCCGATGTTGAATAAGAGTTGAGCTTCGACTGAAAGCCTTCCCACACTCACCACAGCCAAAGGGTTTTTCTCCAGTGTGAATTCTCCGATGAAGACGGAGGTGAGAATTGAGTCCAAAAGTTTTCCCACATTCATCACATTTAAATGGTTTATTTCCAGTGTGAATGTGATGGTGCAGAACAAGATTTGAGCTGTGAGTAAAGGCTCGCCCACACCGGCCACATTCGTATGGCTTCTCCCCAGTGTGACTTCTCTGGTGTCTACTTAGGTCTGAATTATATTTGAAGGTTTTGCTGCATATATCACATTTAAAGACCCTCTCTCCTGTTTTATTTCTTTGAAGTCTAACAACATTTTGGTTCAGATTCAAGTTTCTATCAAATGCACTATACTCTTGGGTTCTTTCTCCCAAAGATCTTTCCCTACCCACGGTAGCTTCTGTTAAAACTCTCTTGTGAATACTGGGTTTGTTCAAACTCTGCCTGGCAGAATTTCCCAGGTGCTCTTCGAGTTTGCCCTCACGGCCCCACGCTTCCCGAAACTCAGCTGCCTGTGCATTATCCCTTAAGAGTCTTCTTGATACAAATTCTGGGGTTTTTACTGCTTCAGAAAATTTTTGGTTTAAAATAGACAGCTCCTTCTTGGTCCCAACCTCGGAATCTGTTAAAGAAAAATATAACTGAGTTACTAGAGAAAACCTTCCATCAGGGATAACGTCCACAATGTGGCAGAAGCTCCGATAGACCATCGTGCAGAAGGCAGACGCTCTAATAGGAAAAGATGTGAAAGGCAGAATTCAAAAGTAAAGATGGGATGGCCAATCCACAGGAGAAAAATATTCAAGTTCATTAGTTATCAAAGTAGTCAAATCAAAACCAATTATGATTTTTCACCTATCAAATTGGCAAATTATTCAACAAATATTTAGAAGGCCAGGCATGTGCTAGGTAAGGAATACACAGGAAGATAAATATAGTCTCTGATCTCATGAAGCTTATGTTCTACTCAATTAGATAGCAAGTAAGTTCTTAAAAATAATGATACACCATGTGACAGAAACTGTGTAAATGTGTTATTGGCCCCAACCTAGCCTACATGGTCAGAGAAAATGCCAGGAGTGAGGTTCAAGCTGAAACCTGACAAACAACGTAAGTTAGCAGTGACGGGCAGGAAGGCTTGGGCCTGGTTGTGATGCACAAAAATATCCATCAAGTTCCTGATTTAAAGAATCTGGGCCAGGGCCGGGCGCGGTGGCTCACGCCTGTAATCCCAGCACTTTGGGAGGCCGAGGAGGGTGGATAACAAGGTCAGGAGATCGAGACCATCCTGGGTAACACGGTGAAACCCCGTCTCTACTAAAAATACAAAAAAATTAGCTGGTCAAGGTGGCGGGCGCCTGTAGTCCCAGCTACTCGGGACGCTGAGGCAGGAGAATGGCCTGAACTCAGGAGGTGGAGCGAACCCAGGAGGCGGAGCGAACCCAGGAGGCAGAGCTTGCAGTGAGCCGAGATCGCGCCACTGCGCTCCAGCCCGGGCAACAGAGCAAGACTCCGTCACAAAAAAAAAAAAAAAAAAAAAAAAGAATTAAAGCAACAATCATGCCGTGTACTGTTGGTGGGACTATAAATAAATGACTTTTTTTGAGATAGCGTCTTGCTCTGTTGCCCAGGCTGGAGTGCCACGGTGCAACCACAGTTCACAGCAGCCTTGACTTCCCAGGCTCAAGCAATCTTCCTGCCTCAGCCTCCCAAGTAGCTGGGACTACAGGTGCAGGCCACTGTGCCTGGCCAAAATATAACCTTTTATTTTTTATTTATTTATTTATTTTTGAGACGGAGTCTTGCTCTGTCACCCAGGCTGGAGTGCAGTGGCGCAATCTCGGCTCACTGCAAGCTCCGCCTCCCGGGTTCACGCCATTCTCCTGCCTCAGCCTCTCCGAGTAGCTGGGACTACAGGCGCCCGCCACCACGCCCGGCTAATTTTTTTGTATTTTTAGTAGAGACGGGGTTTCACCGTGGTCTCGATCTCCTGACCTCGTGATCCGCCCGCCTCGGCCTCCCAAAGTGCTGGGATTACAAGCGTGAGCCACCACGCCCAGCCAAAAATATAACTTTTTTAAAAAGCTGACAATATGTAGCCAAAACATTGATATATCACACACCCTTTGTCCCCCAAACTACTCCCCTACGATTTATCCTAAGTGGACTGCCATATGTACGTGGAAATGAGTACAATGATGCTCACTGCATTTTGTAATTGTGGGGAAACAAGAACCCAAATGTCCAAAAACGGGGCTGTTTAAACCCAGTAAAGACTATTCACATAATGGAATACAATCCTACCATTATTATAATAGAAAGATATATAATTAAATGAAAAGCTCATATTACGAAGTGAAGAATCAGGTTCTAAAATTATATGCACAGCATAAACCAACTTTCATTGAACATATATATGTAAGATAGTTGCTATTTCTTCCTTAACTGTTTAGTACAAGTTGGTGAAGCCATCTGGGCTTGGCATTTTTTCTGAGGAAGGGTTTTAAATTATGAGTCAATTTATTTAGCACTTAAATAATTATGTATCCACCACCACCTTTTTTTTTCTTTCTTGTTTTTTTTTTTTTTTTTTTTTTTTTGAGACAGAATTTCACTCTTGTTGCCCAGGCTGGAATGCAGTGGCACCATCTCGGCTCACCACAACCTCCGCCTCCTGGGTTCAAGCGATTCTCCTGCCTCAGCCTCCCGAGTAGCTGGGATTACAGATGCTCACCACCACGCTCGGCTAATTTTTTGTAATTTCAATAGAGACAGGGTTTCACCGTGTTGTCTAGACTGGTTGCAAACTCCTGAGCTCAGGTAATCCGCCCACCTCGGCCTCCCAAAGTGCTGGGATTACAGGCGTGAGCCATCGCACCCAGCCTCTTTTTTTAAAAGACAGGGGCTTGCTCTGTTGCCAGGGTGGAGTACAGTGTTGTGATCACAGCTCACTGCAGCCTTGAACTCTTGGGATCAAGTGCTCCTCTCACTTCAGGCTGCCGAGCAGCTGGGACTACAGGTGTGCACCACCAGTATTCTGGCTAATTCCTTATTTTTTTGTAGAGACAAGGTCTCACTGTGTTGTCAGGCTTGTCTCCAACTCCTGACCTCAAGCAATCCTCCTGCTTCAGCCTCCCAAAGTGCTGGGATTACAGGTGTGAGCCACTACACTCAGCCCAAAATATCTTTTTATGATAGTCTGAAATATCTAGGTGGTGCCTCCTTTTTCATTTTGGTTATTTGCTCATTCTGTTTTATTCTTCATCAGTTACATCCAGAAAACAGAAAGAGATGCTACGTGCTCCAACAGTGTATGTGAGGTTAATTCATCTTTGATACCAAAATTTGACAGCAGTATGAGAAAACAAAATTGAAGGCTGATCTCATTCACAATGATGGATGTAAAATCCCTAAACAAAATTTTCAGAAGCCAAATCCTGTCATATACATAACAAGGATAGCACATCATCAACAAGTGGGTTTATTTCAAGAATGCAAAGTTAGGCAGGGCGTGGTGGCTCACATCTATAATCCCAGCACTTTGGGAGGCCCGGGAGGGTGGATCATTTGAGGCCAGGAGTTTGAGACCAACCTGGCCAACATGGTGAAACCCCATTTCTACCAAAAATACAAAAATTAGCTGGGTGTGATGATCCTCACCTGTAGTCCTAGCTACTCGGGAGTCTGAGACAGGAGAATCGCCTGAACCCAGGAGGCAGAGGTTGCAGTGAGCTGAGATTGTGCCACTGCACTCCAGCCTGGGCGACAGTGAGACTCTGTCTCAAAAAAAAAAAAAGAATGCAAAGTTAGTATAGTATTAGAAAATCAGAAAATCAGGCCGGGCACAGTGACTCACATCTGTTATCCCAGCACTTTGGGAGGCAGAGGTGGGTAGATCATTTGAGGCCAGGAGTTCAAGACCAGCCTGGCCAACATGGCAAAACCCCGTCTCTACTAAAAAATATGTAAAAATTAGCGAGGTGTGGTGGCGCATACCTATAGTCCCAGCTACTCGGGAGACTGAGGCAGGAGAATTACTTGAACCAGGAGGCGGAGGTTGCAGTGAGCCAAGATTGTGTCATTGTACTCCAGCCTGGGCAACAGAGTGAGACTCTGTCTCAAAATAATAATAATAATAAAAATAAAGACTATTAGAAAACTTAGCCAGGCATGGACCGGGCGCGGTGGCTCACGCCTGTAATCCCAGCACTTTGGGAGGCCAAGGTGGGCAGATCACGAGGTCAGGAGATCACGACCATCCTGGCTAACAAAGTGAAACCCCGTCTCTACTAAAAATACAAAAAATTAGCCAGGTGCAGTGGCGGGTGCCTGTAGTCCCAGCTACTCGGGAGGCTGAGGCAGGAGAATGGTGTGAACCCAGGAGGCGGAGCTTGCAGTGAGCTGAGATTGCGCCACTGCACTCCAGCCTGGGCGACAGAGCAAGATTCCATCTCCAAAAAAGAAAAAAAAAAGAAAAAAAAAAAACAGAAAACTTAGCCGGGCATGGTGGTGCACCCTTGTAGTCCCACCTACTCAGGAGGCTGAGGTGGGAGGATCACTTGAGCCCAGGAGTTTGACATTACGGTCAGTTATGATGGTGCCACTGCACTCCAGTAGGGGCAAAAGAGTGAGGCTCTGTCTCTGAAAAAAATTTTTTTTAGTGAAAGAACCCAAACATGAAAGAGTGTATGCTGTAAAATTCAATTTATAAAAAGTTCAAAACCAAGCAAAACTCAGTGATTATCCCTGGGGCAGTAGTGCCTGGCAGGGACACCACTAAGCTTCTGTAGAGCTGATAATGCTTTGTTTCCTAATCTGTGCTGATTCCATGGCTGGGTCTGATTTGTGAACATTTAATAAACAATACAATTTGTGTGCACAGTCCCTAACAAGAGAGGCAGCCTGTCCTTTGAAGCTTTGCAGCCAGGCACTGCCTTCCCTCTAGCTATGGAAGTCCTAGATGGCATCTTCTTGCAATGGAAGGCTGTTTTGTCCACACTGAAGATCTGTTACTCAGTGTAGCCACCTTCACCAATCATCTTAGCTAGGACTTCTGGACAACTTGCCGCAGCTTCTGCATCAGCAGTGGCTGCTTCACCTTGTGCTTTTGTTATGGAGACTGCTTCCTTCCTTAACCCTCATGAACCAACCTCTGCTAGCTTCAAGGTTTTCTTCTGCAGCTTCCTTACCCCTCTCAGGTTTCACATAATTGAAGAGAGTTCGGGCCTTGCTCTAGAGGCAAAGCTTTGGCTTAAGGGAATGTGTCTGGTTTGATCTTCTATGCAGACAGTGTGAGGGGTACTGAAACGGTCTCCGTATTAGCAACAAGCCTGCTGTACCTTCTTGTCATTCATATGTTCACTAGAATAGCACTCCCAATTTCCTTCAAGAACTTTTCTTTTTACTGTTATTTTCTTTTTGAGACAGCGTCTCACTCTGTCACCCAGGCTGGAGTGCAGTGGTGTGATCATAGCTCACTGCAGCCTAAACTCCTGGGCTCAAGTGATCCTCCTGTCTCAGCCTCCTGAGAAGCTGGGACTACAGGCTTGATCCACCACGCCTGAAGTTGTTTTGTTCTGCATTCACAACTTAGCTAACAGATGCAAAAGGCCTGGCTTTGGCCTGTCTCAACTTTCACCTTTGGCCTGTCTCAGTTTTCACCACACCTTCTTTACTAAACTTGGTCATTTCTAACATTTGCAATAAAGCGAGAGGCGTGTGACTCTTCATTTCAACGCTTATAGGCCATTCCAGGGTTATTAATTGGCCTAGTTTCGATATTGCTGAGTCTCAGGGAATATGGAGGCCCTAACAGAGGGAGAAAGGTAGGGAATGGCTGATCAGTGGGTCAGGACACCCAACATTCATCGATTAAGTTCACCATCTCATACGGGCAGAGTTCATGGTGCCCTTAAACAATTACAATAGCAACATTAAAGATCACAGATCACAGAGCACCATAACAGACATAAAAAAAAGGTTTGAGGCCAGGCGCAGTAGCTCACGCCTGTAATCCCAGCACTTTGGGAGGCCGAGATGGGCGGATCACGAGGTCAGGAGATCGAGACCATCCTGGCTAACATGGTGAAACCTCGTCTCTACTAAAAATACAAAAAATTAGCCGGGCGTGGTGGCGGGCACCTGTAGTCCCAGCTACTCGGGAGGCTGAGGCAGGAGAACGGCATGAACCCGGGAGGCAGAGCTTGCAGTGAGCCGAGGTTGCACCACTGCACTCCAGTCTGGGTGATAGAGCGAGACTCCATCTCAAAAAAAAAAAAAAGGTTTGAAATACCGCGAGAATTATCAAAATGTGACACAAAGACAGAAGTTAGCATGTGCTGTTGAAAATGGCACTGACAGACTTGCTCAAAACAAGGTTGTCACAAACCTTGCCATTGCACTCCAGCCTGGGCGACAAGAGCAAGACTCCATCTATGAAAAAAAAAAAGCAGTATCTGCAAAGCCACAACAAAGTGAAGTGGAACAAAATGAAGTGTGCCTGACCTATATTCATATTAAAATTTAAAAATACGAGTTCACTCCTAAAGCTCCTGGTTATAAAATTCAAAAGAAAAATTGGGGAAAAAAAATGAAAAAAACTTTTTATGTCATTTTCTCCATGCGTAGTGCCCTTTTAGCAGCATATAAGATTCCTTTTAAATGTCAGGGTCCTCCCTGATGTCTCATATCAATGTAACTGCATGCTTAAAAATAGATCTCTTGGGATGGGCATGGTGGCTCGCCCCTGTAATCCCAGCACTTTGGGAGGCTGAAATGAGAGGAGAGCTTGAACCCAGGAGGTGGAGGCTGCAGTGAGCTGAGACTGCACCTCTGCACTCCAGCCTGGGCGGCAGAGTGAGACCCTGTCTCTGAAAAACCAAAACCAAAACAGATCTCTCATCAGGCTATCAACATGTTACATGTGTTTTTTGTGACTACTCAGATAAAAATGTTCAATTGTAACAGCTTCTCAACATTGCAAGCAGGGCTGAGCCCACCCAGGGCTGGTGGTGTTCCCAGGAGCGGGCGCCCTCACCCACCAACTCGAGGCCGCTCACTCACTGTGCAGCTGTACGGCAGGCCCAGCGGTGCCTCTCCCTTCGTACATCACCAGAATCGGCTGAAAAGCGCCAAAAGAGAACTCAGAAAACGAACAGGTAAGTGGAGAGGCCATGTTTTATCCACCTGGCCTAAAGGACCCTCCAGGCGCGGGGCCCAGAGCACCAACTCCTGGACTGAAAGAGCAGCAAGGGTGGGCTCTGCTGCCGCCCAGAGGCCTCCCGTGGTAAGACAGCCACGGAAAGCACAGCACGTGACGCTGTGACGAGGCATCCCAGGGGTGACACTGGCATGTGACGCCGTGACGAGGCATCCCGGGGCAGGGCCCTGCCAAGGGACCCCCAACAAACACGACTGAAACTCAGCCTGGATACAAAGTCCACACGGAGGCACTGCCAGAGACGCCCGCCGGGCCAGGTCAGACACCGCGGTAGGGGAGGACGGGACGGAGCCTGTGGCTCCCGGGGGTGCCCATCACTAACCTCCTTCTTGGACACCCTCGACACACACTCGGAACTTCTAAAGCAGGGCACCTGTGCTCACCACTGCCCCTTCAAAGGCGAACAAACAAAAACAGAATCATCTTTTCCCATCTGGCTGACAAGATCTTACTCAAGATCTCATGCGATTCAGACACCCAGTGACGGTCGTGGGAACCGCCCCCATCAGAGGAGACAGCAGCACCTCGGGCACTGTGTCGCGCAGCCACATGGGATTAAGACTGAAGACGACTAAGGCCGGGCGCCGTGGCTCACGCTTGTAATCCCAGCACTTTGGGAGGCCCAGGCGGGCAGATCACGAGGTCAGGAGATCGAGACCACGGTGAAACCCCGTCTCTACTAAAAATACAAAAAAATTAGCCGGGCGTGGTGGCGGGCGCCTGTAGTCCCAGCTACTCGGAGAGGCTGAGGCAGGAGAACGCCGTGAACCCGGGAGGCGGAGCTTGCAGTGAGCCGAGATTGCGCCACTGCACTCCAGCCTGGGCGACAGAGCGAGACTCCGTCTCAAAAAAAAAAAAAAAAAAAAAAGACTGAAGACGACTCTCCTCCAACTGCCCCAACAGGACTTCAATGCTTCCAGGTGATGGCTCCTCCAGAGCACCGAGGAAGCCCCACGATGTTAGGGTTCACTACACTGACATCATCCATGGGATGCCTGGGCCACGAGCTAGGGCCACCTTGCTTCCTGGTCTAAGTCTGGCACAAACCACACACAGGGGCCTTGCTCTCCTGCAACTTTAGAATATCTCAATCAACACTTCAGTCAAAATGACCACAAACAGTGGCTATCAGAACCAGTTTCACGAAACTACGCAGTTGTCTTCCTCCAGCTACAAAAGTGTGTTTCCTCAATGGGATACTGTGTACCGACAGAACTTTCTGGGCAACAATAACATTATATATCTTGATAGAGGTTTGGTTTACACAAACCAAACCTATTTGGTTGTCTATTTGTTAAAACTCAGCAAATTCACACTTAAGATGTGTGCATTTCATTTATATAATTTTCACCTCAAAAGAAAAAACTAAACAAACACTGATCTTCAATTAATGACATATGTATGCTGCTTCTTGGTTATTTTATGTATGTTATGTATGCATTTTGAGACAGAGTCTTGCTCTGTTGCCCAAGCTGGAGTGCAGTGGCATGATTTCTGCTCACGGCAACCTCTGCCTCCCAGGTTCAAGCAACTCTCCTGCCTCAGCCTCCTGAGGAGCTGGGATTACAGGCATAAGCCACCATGCCCTGCTGATTTTTGTATTTTCAGTAGAGACAGGGTTTCTCACCATGCTGGCTAGGCAGGTCTCAAACTCCTGACTCCAGGTGATCCGCCCACCTCGGCCTCCCAAAGTGCTGGGATTACAGGCATGAGTCACCACGCCTGGCCCAATAATTTTATTTTAAAAGTAAAAATAAAATTAAATTCAATAAAGGACATGTCCTGACAGCTGCATTTTTTTTTTTTTTTTTTTTTTTTTTAGACAGAGTCTCTGTCACCCAAACTGGAGTGCAATGATGCGATCTCAACTCACTGCAATCTCTGCCTCCCAGGTTCAAGTGATTCTCATGCCTCAGCCTCCCGAGTAGCTGGGACTACGGGTATGTGCTACCACGCCTGGCTAATTTTTTTTTTTTTTTTTTTTTTGTAAAGATGGGGTTTACCATGTTGGCCAGGCTTGTGTCAAACTCCTGGCCTCAAGTGATCCGCCCACCTCAGCCTCCCAAACTGTTGGGATTACAGGTGTGAGCCACTGTGCCCAGCCTTGCAATTTACTTTAAAAGCAAAAACAAAGTAAGTAGATGATGGGTCTGGTAGAGGGATAGTGGGATAGGGAAACATGATTTCCAAGCATGATAAATGTTAACACAGAACCTTGGTGGCGGGTGTATGGGTCTTCACTATAAAGTTCTTCCAAATTTGATGTATGTCTGAAATCTTCCATAACATGCTGGGGGAAAAGCGCTGTATATCAATTCTGGATGATCCAAAACCTATGCACGATTGACAGGTCATAGTAAAAAGATGAGTTGGCCAATTACATTAGACTGAGCTAAGCCGGGTGCGGTGGCTCACACCTGTAATCCCAGCACTTTGGGAGGCCAAGATGGGCGGATCACGAGGTCAGGAGATCGAGACCATCCTGGCTAACACGGTGAAACCCCATCTCTACTAAAAATACAAAAAATTAGCCAGACGTGGTGGCGGGCGCCTGTAGTCCCAGCTACTTGGGAGGCTGAGGCAGGAGGATGGCGTGAACCCAGGAGGCGGAGCTTGCAGTGAGCTGAGATCCCACCACTGCACTCCAGCCTGGGCGACAGAGTGAGACTCCGTCTCAAAAAAAAAAAAAAAAAAAAAAAAAAAAATTAGACTGAGCCTTAGAACCTATCAGACCTCAAAAACAAACCACAGTAGGTAACTTAATACTAGCAGCAGTAATAATTCGCTTGTATGTAATAAATTGTTGATAAAGGCCAGGTGGGATGGCTCACACCTGTAATCCCAGCACTTTGGGAGGCCCAGGTGGGTGGATCATCTGAGGTCAGGAGTTCGAGAGCAGCCTGGCCAACATGGAGAAACCCTGTCTCCACTAAAAATACCAAAATTAGCCGGGCATGGTGGCATGTGCCTGTAGTCCCAGCTACACGGGAGGCTGAGGCAGGAGAATTGCTTGAACCCAGGAGGCAGAGGCTGTAATGAGCCGAGATCATGCCACTGCACTCCAGCCTGGGCAACAGAGCGAGACTCCATCTCAAAACAAAACAAAAATGTTGACAAAATATTACTTAAGTCGGGTGTGGTGGCTCATGCCTGTAATCCTAGCACTTTGAGAGGCTGAGGTGGGAGGATCGCTTGGGGCCAGAAGTTTGAGACCTGCCTGGGCAAGCTGTTGAGAGCCCACCTCTAAAGTAGGCCACAGTGCAGCAGGCCTGTTCCTAAGCTGCCTCCGCATGCGCTATGCTCTTTCACATGGGCTCCGGCTGCCATGCGGCCTCCAGCAGCGGCCTGAGTTCCTAACCCCTCCCTCTTAGTCCCTGTGGGTCAGAGGCCACCGCTACAAGCCCACCTGCACACAGCTGCTTGACTGGATGCAAAACCTGGACTGATCACGGAGCAGGAGCCCTCCCTGCACGTGTTTGCTTCAAACCCTGCACCCCTCTTCTCCATCTGGGCTTCCACCCACACCCTGGAACCCAGGAAAGGCAGATGCCCCAGATCCTCGCCCTCCATCCTCTCTCCTCGCGCCAACCTCCATGTGGCCTTCAGGCGTGCCATGTACCCCCAAGACCTATACGTAAGAAAATCTTTATTTTCCATCTTGTGTCTGATCACTGAAGAGGTTTTCTCAAGAGAAAAGGAAAAAGGAAAAAAAGAAAAAACCCTGGAACAGCTAGCACCGTTGCTGGGAGGGAGCGCACCCATGCTTAGCACGAGATGCTTCAGCTGCGCCTGGCTGACTAAAATCACTGCCAGTGGGGACAACTACATCTGGGAAGACAGAGATGCTGCTAGGGTCTGTCCCGCAGCTGGCAGAATCTTAGGCTGCGCGTGTCAGATGCCTAAACTGTGCACCCTGAATGGCTGTTGGGCAGGTAAGGGTGGCTCTGTGTTCCCGAAATCCTGACCCAGGAGGCGCCCACTCAGACCACAGTTTCTCTGTTGGGACCTTCCCATGCCACACCTGCCTGGTGTTTTCCTTTGTCCCAGTGCTGAGCCGAGGGGAGCTCCTGGCTGTAAGGACACCTCCCGTGGCCTTCACAGGTATCCAGGTCTACTGCAGACCCCAGGCCATGGGCGATCCCTGCAGGGCTGGCTATGACCCTTTGCAAACATCCATGCTTTGTCCCTGTGGCTGTCGGCCCTGTCCCCCAACTCCAGGGGGTGTCACGGTCTAATCCCTGGCACGAACTGGCTATGACTGGTGGGCAAAAGCAAATGCCCTGAGCACCCGGTCCCTGCCCCGCCGGACGCTGGAGGCCTCCATCCAGCTCTTAGATGAGTGCAAGGTTCACAGCAACGGCATGGACACTACTTGGTGCCGCTGGCCCTGCGGTCCTGGGGCCTGGGGGCCAACTCTGACACCAGAAAATGATGGCGCTGGTGGGTGCTGACCCTGGTCCCACAGAGGCCACTGGGACACCCTGAAGAGGGACGTGCTGCCTGCTAGGTAGGGACACGCAGAGGTCACCCTCAGATTCTTCTGGTAATAATCTTTTTTTTTTTTTTTTTTTTTTTTGAGATGGAGTCTCGCTCTGTTGCCCAGGCTGGAGTGCAGTGGCGCAATCTCGGCTCACTGCAAGCTCTGCCTCCCGGGTTCACGCCATTCTCCTGTCTCAGCCTCTCCGAGTAGCTGGGACTACAGGCGCCCACCACCACGCCCGGCTAATTTTTTGTATTTTTAGTAGAGACGGGGTTTCACCGTGGTTTCGATCTCCTGACCTCGTGATCCGCCCGCCTCGGCCTCCCAAAGTGCTGGGATTACAAGCGTGAGCCACCGCGCCCGGCCTTCTGGTAATAATCTAAAAGGTCAAAATCACAGGAGATGGGGGAATTAGAACTGGAGATCAAAATTCCTCTATGGTAGAGAATTCAAATTTGTCTTAAGGGATTTTGCAGGCCGGGCATGGTAGCTCACGCCTGTAATCCCAGCACTTTGGGAGGCCGAGGCAGGTGGATCACCTGAGGTCAGGAGTTTGAGACCAGCCTGACCAACACGGAGAAACCCCGTCTCTACTAAAAACACAAAAATTAGCCAGACGTGGTGGTGCACACCTGTAATCCCAGCTACTTGGGAGGCTGAGGCAGGAGAATCACTTGAACCAGGGAGACAGAGGTTGCAGTGAGCCAAGATCACACCACTGCACTCCAGCCTGGGGACAAAGCGAGGCTCCATCTAAAAAAAAAAAAAAAAAGAGATTTTACATTGGCTGGGCACGGTGGCTCACGCCTGTAATCCCAACACTTTGGGAGGCTGAAGAAGGTAGATCATCTGAGGTCAGGAGTTCGAGACCATCCTGGCCAACATGGTAAAACACCATCTCTCCTTAAAATACAAAAATTAGCTGGCCAGTAGTGGAGTGCGCCTGTAATCCCAGCTACTTGGGAGGCTGAGGTGGGAGAATTGCTTGAACCCGGGAGGCAGAGGTTGCAGTGAGCTGAGATCACCCCATTGCAGCCTGGGCAACAGAGCGAGACTCCATCTCAAAAAAAAAAAAAAAAGAGATTTTGTATTTTTGTATTGCCAGAGTGAGAAGGGGGCTGACCAGCTACTCAGGGCATTTAGTACCAGGTCAGAGTTAGCACTCACTCCCACAGAAATGAGTACTAAATTCCTCCAGGACACTGGCCCAGATCCCCTACATCTGTCCCTCAATGTGGCCAATCTCATGCTCACAAATCAGAAAAACCACTGATGAGGTCATGGAAGCCTCACCGGGTGGGCAGGATGGGTGCACTTGGAGGCTCCCTGCTGTGGATCCTCAAGGCGTGGCCTGGACTCAACCGCCCACCACAGTGACAACAGCCAGAGCTCACTGTGGAGGGGCCCTGGAGACCACACCCACCTCCTGCTGAGTGACGGCAGACAGCGAGAGGGGTCTGTTGTCTCTTTGAATGCCACTGCCGGGGGACCCTGGGCCTATCTCCAGTCCTGAAGAGGCTCCTCTCAGTCACATGGCAGCTCTGGACAAGACATGTGCAAAGGCGGGACACGGGCAGCTGCTCCCTGGTGTTTGGCAGTCACCTGCTGAGGGCCCCCAGCCCAACCTCGACTGACCCTGGCCCCCCACAGTGGGACCCAGGCCTCACCATTATTTTCCCTGAGCACCTGGAAAGCCTTCCCCAAATCCCCGGACTAAGAACCGGACCCTCACGGGCCCCCATGCTGGGCGGGTGTGCCCAAGGCCCTCATCATGGGACAACCAGAAAACAAGCTGGCGGCCATCAAACACCTGGGCTCAGGCAGCCGCATTTCTGAAGGCTGAGGACCCTCGACAGTCTATTCTCACAGAACGCTAATACCCTCCCTCCTTTCCCGACTTGAGAGAATGGCAGCCTCCTCATCCCTTAGCCTGGGGACTTGGTGGTCCTCCAGGGACTGTCCCATTCTGAGGGGACAATTGCCCTTTTACTACTCTATTAATTGGGACAAGCAAAACTTTCAGTACTTTATAAGGGGGCCCAAGTCACAGTAGTTCCTGAGGAGCCTACAAAAGGGAAAGCTTTTAAAATAAAGGGAATCACGAACAAACCCTCGGGAGTTCACCTTCCTTTATTTTATTGTATTTATTTATTTATTTATTTTTGAGACAGAGTTTCGCTCTTGTTGCCCATCCTGGAGTGCAATGGCATGATCTCGGCTCACTGCAACTTCCACCTCCCGGGTTCAAGTGATTCTCCTGCCTCAGCCTCCCAAGTAGCTGGGATTACAGGCAATGCGCCACCATGCCCAGATAATTTTTGTATTTTTAGTAGAGTTGGGGTTTCTCCAAGTTGGTCAGGCTGGTCTTGAACTCCCGACCTCAGGTGATCCATCCGCCTCGGCCTCCCAAAGTGCTGGGATTACAGGCGTGAGCCACCGCGCCGGGACTACTTTATTATTGTTATTTTTTGAGACAGAGTTTTTTTTTTTTTGGTTCTTGTTGCCCAGTTTGAAGTGCAATGGCATGGTCTCGGCTCACTGCAACCTCTGGCTCCCGGGCTCAAGCGATTCTCCTGCCTCGGCCTCCCAGGTAGCTGGGATTACAGGTGCCCGCCACCATGCCTGCTAATTTTTTTGTATTTTTAGTAGAGATAGGGTTTCACCATGTTGGCCAGGCTGGTCTTGAATTCCTGACTTCGGATGATCCGCCTGCCTTAGCCTCCCAAAGTGCTGGGATTACAGGTGTGAGCCACCGCACCCGGCCTGTTTTATTTTGTTTAAGACAGTCTTGCTCTGTTGCCCAGGCTGGAGTACAGTGGATGATCTCAGCTCACGGCAGTCTTGACCTTCCAGGCTCAAGCAATCCTCCTACCTCAGCCTCCCGAGTAGCTAGGATTACAGGTGCCCACCACTACACCCAGTTAATTTTTGTATTTTTAGTAGAGATGGGGTTTTACCATGTTGGCCAGGCTGGTCTCGAACTCCTGGTCTCAAGTGATCTGCCTTCTTTGGCCTCTTAAAGTGCTGGGATTACAGGCATGAGCCACCTGGGAGCTACTTGGGAGGCTGAGGGAGGAGAATGGTGTGAACCCGGGAGGTGGAGCTTACAGTGAGTGCAGATCGCGCCACTGCACTCCAGCCTGGGCGACAGAGCGAGATTCCGTCTCAAAAAAAAAAAAAAAAACAGCTATGAGGCTGGTGCAGTGGCTCACGCCTGTAATCCCAGCACTTTGGGAGGCCGAGGTGGGCGGATCACGAGGTCAGGAGATCGAGACCATCCTGGCTAACACGGTGAAACCCCCGTCTCTACTAAAAATACAAAAAATCAGCTGGGTGTGGTGGCGGGTGCCTGTAGTCCCAGCTACTTGGGAGGCTGAGGCAGGAGAATGGCGTGAACCCAGGAGGCGGAGCTTGCAGTGAGCCGAGGCTGCGCCACAGCACTCCAGCCTGGGCGACAGAGCGAGACTCCGTCTCAAAAAAAAAAAAAAAAAAAAAAGGGTTATGCTATCACCTCACATAAAATATAGGGGCCGGTGCCTTCAGTAAAATTCTTGGGCACTGTCTGGTCAGGGTGCAGCAGATCCTATTAACCGTTAAACATAAACTGCTGACGCTGTTACCACCCACAGGTCTTTGACAGACACATTTATTTGGATTCTTCATGTTTTGGAGACAAGAGTTTCCGTATCTTACTCTAATACCCAGACCCTTTTCTGCCATAACCTATAAAGCAACCACCTCTCAGTGGGGAGGCTCCACAGCCCTCGCCCGGCCCAGCAGGCAGCCCAGCACACCATGCCACCATGCCTCCAGGTGCCACTCTTGCACGGAAGCTCTGGCGACACCCACTCTGCCTCGTGCAGTCTGAGGAGAAAACATGGTCCGCCTGGTTGCCCATAGGGTTCCGAACTAAACGACCCCCAAAGAGCAGCTCAGTATGCCCCCTAGAAAGGCAAACGCTATCTGCCTATTGAGTGCGACTAGAAACTGAGGGTCCCACCCTGAGTGGAAGCAGCACCCCTGTGGACTCCAATCCCCACCATGCCACAGCTCAGGACACCTCCCACCCACCACAGGCAGGTGCCTCCTTGCTACATGGAAATGGCACCTGCGGGACCAGGCTGACCTGACACACAGGGTCTTCCCAAACTCCAGGAGGGTGTGGCTTTACTCATCCCCGGCCCCTAGCTCATGGTGTTGGAGGACCAGTCAGTCGAACTGGCAGCCTCGTGATGCAACATGCCTGCAAGTCCAAACTGCCTTCTGCCCATAGATTTAGACTCAGTCAGGCAAGTGGAGACAGGACAGTTCTCTCGTTCAAGGCAACCTCGTGGGGGCACCTGTTTGTGGAAACAGGATGGTTTTCTTATTCAGGGCAACCTCGTGGGGGCACCTGTTTGGGAATAAGTTGCCTCCTAGGGCTTCCTCACCTTAGTCTGCGAGGGATCACAATAAATGCAGGGTGATACTTGAAACAGCGCCAGAGATGCGCAGAGCAGCCCTCCCAGGGGACAAGGCCTTCCTGATGGGGGCGGCCAACTGGAGGCACACCACTCATCCACCTGGACGGCCCCACATCTCATGGGGGATGACATCGCTCCAACTTCAACACCGAGAACACAGACCCTCCCTGCTGCAGACTCACATCACGACTCCACTTCCCCAAACTAGCATCACAAATAACAACTCCACCCCCCCAAACTAGGATCACAAATCACGACTCCACCCCCCAAACTAGGATCACAAATCACAACTCTACCCCCCAAACTAGGATCACAAATCACAACTCCACCCCCCAAACTAGGATCACAAATCACAACTCTACCCCCCAAACTAGGATCACAAATCACAACTCCACTTCCCCAAACTAGGATCACAAATCACAACTCCACCCCCCCAAACTAGGATCACAAATCACAACTCCACTTTCCCAAACTAGGATCACAAATCACAACTCCAGCCCCCCAAACTAGGATCACAAATCACAACTCCACTTCCCCAAACTAGGATCACAAATCACGACTCCACCCCCCCAAACTAGGATCACAAATCACAACTCCACTTCCCCAAACTAGGATCACAAATCACGACTCCACCCCCCCAAACTAGGATCACAAATCACAACTCTACCCCCCAAACTAGGATCACAAATCACGACTCCACCCCCCCAAACTAGGATCACAAATCACAACTCTACCCCCCAAACTAGGATCACAAATCACGACTCCACCCCCCCAAACTAGGATCACAAATCACAACTCTACCCCCCAAACTAGGATCACAAATCACGACTCCACCCCCCCAAACTAGGATCACAAATCACGACTCCACCCCCCCAAACTAGGATCACAAATCATGACTCCACCCCCCCAAACTAGGATCAAAAGGGTTGCCTCTGCCGAACTATGGACTTGCAACTAGACTCCAACCTACAGGGCTTTCTACAAAACATAGAGCCCAGGGATGCTAGGAACCTTATTTTGCTGAAATAGCCTACGCTTGACATATGAACTACACAGCAACAAAAAAGCCCAAAGTGCTGGAATTACAGGCGTGACCACTGCGCCCGGAAACCTCATGTATTTTGATGCTGTAATCCCAGCACTTTGGGAGGCCAAGGCAGGTGGATTGCTTGAGCCCAGGAGTTCAAGACCAGCCTGACCAATATGGTGAAACCTCGTCTCTACCAAAAATACAAACATTATCTGGGCATGGTGGAGCACACCTGTGTCCCACTCAGGAGGCTGAGGCGGGAGGAGCACTTGAACCTGGGAGGGTAAGGTTGCAGCGAGCCAAGATCGCACCACTGCACTCCAGCCTTGGTGACAGAGCAAGGCTCTGTTTCAAAAAAAAAAAAAAAAAAAAAAGAATTTCAGTATCTGGTCCCAGTGGGAACAAAGTTTAGCTCTGAATCTTCTCATGTCTTCAGGAAACCATAAAAATAACAACAGAAAAATACATGCCGGGTGCTGTGGCTCACGCCTGTAATCCCAACACTTTGGGAGGCCGAGGCGGGAGGATCACCTGAGGTCCGGAGTTCGAGACCAGCCTGACCAACATGGAGAAACCCCGTCTCTACTAAAAATACAAAATTAGCCGGGTGTGGTGGTGCATGCCTGTAATCCCATCTACTCCAGAGGCTGAGGCAGGAGAATGGCTTGAACCCGGGAGGCGGAGGTTGCTGTGAGCCGAGATCATGCCATTGTACTCCAGCCTGGGCAACAAGAGCGAAACTCCGTCTCAAAAAAAAAAAAAAAAAAAAACAACAGAAAAATACAAACAAGCAAAATGAAGTTTTGTTTTGTTTTGTTTTGTTTTAACTGCATTTTCAGGCTGGGCGCAGTGGCTCATGCCCATAATCCCAGCACTTTGGGAGGCTGAGGCAGGCGGATCACCTGAGGTCAGGAGTTTGAGACCACCCTGGCCAACACGGTGGAACCCCGTCTCTACTAAAAATACAAAATTAGCAGGGTATGGTGGCAGGCACCTGTAATCCCAGCTACTTGGGAGGCTGAGGCAGAAGAATCACTTGAACCTGGGAGGCAGAAGCTGCACTGAGCCAAGATGGCACCACTGCACTCCAGCCTGGGCAACAGAACAAGACTAAATCTCAAAAAATATAAAAATAGGCCAGCATGGTGGCTCACGCCTGTCATCCCAGCACTTTGGGAGGCTGAGGTGGGCAGACTGCCTGAGCTCAGGAATTCGAGACCAGCCTGACCAACATGGTGAAACCCCATCTCTACTAAGAATACAAAATTAGCTGGGCGTGGTGGCAGGTGCCTGTAATCCCAGCTACTCGGGAGACTGAGGCAGGAGAATCACTTGAATCTGGGAGGCGGAGGTTGTGATGAGCTGAGATAGCGCCATTGCACTCCAGCCTGGGCAAGAAGAGCAAAACTCCGTCTCAAAAAACAAAAAACAAACAAACAAAAAAACAAAAAACAAACAAAAAACCCCCCAAAAAATAAATTAAAAAAAATAATGAAATAAAACTGCATTTTCAAGGACAACAGGAGGCCCTGGAGGCTGAGTTCCTTGGAAGTGCTGCCGAAGGCAATGCCAGAAGGGAACAGTCCCAGTAGCTGGAAGGAGCCACAGAAAAGCAGCATTGCAAACGCAGACGGGCCAGAGGTGGATCTCAAAAGTGTCCAAAAGGAGCTGGCCCAATCCAGGAAAGAACATCTGTGAGCCGGGCCAATACTGATGATGGCAGAGCCCTGGGACAGGCCAACACACAAGCCTCAGAAAGCTCAGTGCCCAGGGCGCAGTAGTGACAGCTTGTGGATATGCCAGCAAAATGTAACTTGTGAAGGTACATGCTAGTGACCAGCTGCGCAGATGTACACACACTCATACGCACACACACTCACATGCGTAAACATGTACATACACACAGATGCAGATACATACAGAATCCACAGTCTCTACTCCAAAATTAACAAACACATAAAGAACCAAGAAAATAGAGCACGTTTTTGTGAGAAAAGGAAATCAACCATCTGACCCTGAAATGAGTCAGATGTTTAACAGACAAGGATTTAAAAACAGGAATTATAATTATCCTCAGTGAAGTAAAACAAAACAGGAAAATCTCAGGGAGTGAAAACTCTCAGCAGAGACACAGAAATAATAAAAAGGAATAAAATAGTCATTCTGGAACTGAAGAACACAATCTCTGAAATAAAGCATTACTTGACGGACTAACAGCTGAATGGGCACAATAAAGGAAAGAGTAAGTCAACTTGAATCGAGATGAACAGAAATTATCTGAAGATACAGATAAAAATATTTTAAAAATAATAAACAGCCTTACAAATCTGTTAGATAATTCGAACGGTCACTTATAATTGGTATCTCAGGGGACCAGAGAGAGAATGCTACAGAAAGAAACGTGAAGAAATAATGGTCAAAAGTTTCTCAAATTTGATGAAAGACAGAAATCTACAGGATCAAGATGCTATATGAACACCTAGCAGAGTAAAAACCAAGAGGCCGGTGCTGCAGTACATCAGAGTCCACCTGCTGCGAACCGAACCGACAGGCAGCTCACCTCGAAAGCAGGAGAGTGACCCACGACACACCACGAGCCAGTGATCCCGAGAATGGCTGACTCCTCACCGAAAGCCAAGGAGGCCAGAAAAGAGTAAAAGAGCAGCTTTAAAGTGCTGAATGGGAAAAGGAAAAAAAAAGCAAAATAAAGGTACTTTCATACACGAGAAAACTAAGAACTGGGGCAGCAGACTCGCACCACGAGAAATGCAAAGGTCTTTGGGCTGAAGGGAAATGATGCCAGCTAGAAACTCAGATCATCAGAAAGGGATGAAGAGCACTAGAGATGGAAAATCTGGGGAAACATGAGATTTTTTTGAAAATACTTTATTTTTAGAGCGTTTCACAGCAATATTAAGCAGAAAACACAGTTCCTACATACCCCACCCCCCACACACCTCCCCCACTACTTACCTCCCGCAACACAGGGATACAGCGTCACAATGAATGAACCCACACTGACACATCATGCCCATCTAAAATCTCAGTTAAGGGCTCACTCTTGGTGCCGCGTGATCTATGGGTTTTGCATCCACCACTGTAGTACTATACAGACTAGTGTCAGTGCCCTAAAAATCCTCTGGCTCCACCCTGCTTCTCTACTCCTTGGCACTGCTGATCTTTTTGCTCTCTCTAGTTTTGCCTCATCCAGAATGTCACATAGTTGGAATCATACAGTATAGGTGTCCGTTGGTAAACAAAGGGGATTGGGTCCGAGACCCCCAAGTATACCCAAATCCACGCATACTCAAGTCCCACAGCTGGCCTTTCCGAATCCACTTATAAGAAGTCAGCCCTCTGGACATGGGTTTCACGTGTTTGGTTGAAAAAAATCCACATATAAGTGGACCTGGGAAGTTCAAACCCGTGTTGTTCAAAGGCTAACTGTATATAATCTTTTCAGACTAACTGCTTTCACTTGGTAATGTGCATTTAAGGTTCCTGTATGTCTTCTCATAGCTTGGTAGCTCATTTATTTTTATTTATTTTATTTTTGAGACACAGTTTCACTCTTTCGCCCAGGCTGGAGTGCAATGGCGCCATCTTGGCTCACTGCAACCTCTGCCTCCCGGGTTCAAGTGATTCTCCTGCCTCAGCCTCCTGAGTAGCTGGGATTACAGGCACCCACCACCATGCCCAGCTGAATTTTGTATTTTTAGTAGAGACGGAGTTTCATCATGTTGGCCAGGCTGGTCTCGAACTGCTGACCTCAAGTGATCTGCCCGCCTTGGCCTCCCAAAGTGCTGGGATTACAGGCATGAGGCACCATGCCTGGCCAATCATTTCCTTTTAGCTCTGAATATGATTCCATTCTCTGGATGTACCACTGGTTTATCTACCCGCTCTCTACTGAAGAACATCTCGGTTGCTTCCGACTTTTGGTAATTATGAAATTACGAATAAGGTTTGGTAATTATGAATAAGGTGCCGTAAATATCTGTGTGCAGGATTTTGTGTGGGCATAAATTTTCAATTCATTTGGGTAAATACAAAGGGACCAAATTGCTGGATCACATGGTAAAGGTATGTTTACTTTTGTAAGACTGTCGAACTGTCTTCCAGAGTGACCACCGTTTTGCATCCCCACCTGCAATGAATGAGAGTTCCTGTTCCACATCCTGGCCAGCCCTAGGGGTTATCAGTGGTGTGGATTTTGGCCATTCTAATAGGTGTGCAGTGGAATCTCACTGTTCTAATGTGCAATTCCTTAGAGACATATGACATTGATCTTCTCACAATGCCCACCTGTCATCTGGGTATCTCCTTCCATTCGGAGCCTATTCAGGCCTTTCACCCATTTTTTAAATTGGGCTGTTCGTTTTCCTGTTGAGTTTTTTGCATATTTTGGATAATGGTCATTTACATGTGCCTTTTACAAATATCTTCTCCCAATCTATGGACCGTTTCTCATCCTCTTGATGTTGTTTTTTTTTTTTTTTTTTTTGGAAATGGAGTCTCACTCTGTCACCCAGGCTGGAGTGTAGTGGCTGAATCTCGGCTCACTGCAACCTTCACCTCCCGGGTTCAAGCGATTCTCCTGCCTCAGCCTCTGGAGTAGCTGGAATCACAGGCGCCACCACCACACCCAGCTGGTTTTTGTATTTTTAGTAGAGATGGGGTTTCACCATGTTGGCCAGGCTGGTCTCGAACTCCAGACCTCAGGTGACCCGCCCGCCTCAGCCTCCCAAAGTTGATGTTGTCTTTTACAGAGCAGAAGTTTTTAATTTTAATGAAGTCCAGCCTGTCAATTGTTTCTTCCATGGATTGTGCCTTTGGTGTTGTACCTAAAAACTCATTGTCAAACCAAGGTCACCTCTTTTTTTCCTGTATTATCATCTGGAAGTTTCATAGTTTTGTGGTTTACATTTAGATGTATGATCCATTTTTCTATGGAATGAAATGTGTCCTGCTCACCCAAAATTCACATATTGAAGCCTCAATGTGATGACGTTTGGAGATGGGGTCTTTGAGAGATCATTCGAGTTAGATGAGGTCATGAGGGTCATCATGGCAGAATTAGTGCTCTTATAAGAAGAGATACCAGAGAACTTGCCCTTTCTCTCTCCGCCATGTGAGGACACAGTGAGAAGGCAGTCATCTTAACCTAGAAAGAGACCCCTCACCAGAAACTAACCATGCTAACACACTGATCTCAGACGTGTAGTCTCCAGAACTGTAAGAAAATAAGGCTGGGCACAGTGGCTCATGTCTGTAATCCCAGCATTTTGGGAAGCTGAGGCGGGCAGATCACCTGAGGTCAGCAGTTCGAGACCAGCATGGCCAACATGGCAAAACCCCATCTCTACTAAAAGTACAAAAACCAGCTAGGCGTGGTGGCGGGCGCGTGTAATCCCATCTACTAGGGAGGCTGAGGCAGGAGAATCACTTGAACCCAGGAGGTGGAGGTTGCAGTGTGCAGAGACCGTGCCACAGCACTCTAGGCTGGGTGACCAGAACGAGACTCCATGTGGAGGGGGACGGGGAGCGGGAGGGGAAGGGGAGCGGAGCAAAGTTAGTGTTTTAAGCACCCAGCTTGTGGTTTTAAGTCTGAGCAAAATAAGGCACATTTTAAGTTAATTTTTTCTGAAGGGTGTCTAGATTCTTTTTTTTTGGCACGTGGATGTTCAGTTATTCCAGCACCATTTCTTGAAAAGATTATCCTTTCTACACTGAGGTGTGTTTGTTCCCTTGTCAAAGATCAGTTGCATATGTTTATGCAGGTTTATATCTGGGCTCTCTGTTCTATTTCATTGATCTATTTTTTCTTTTTTTGACCAATACCACACTGCCTTGATTACTGTGGCTTTAAAGTACTGAAATTGGGTACTACGGGTCTTCCAACCTTGCTCTTCTCTTTCAATATTGAGTTGACTATTCTGGGTCTTTTACCTCTCATAAACATTAGAATCAGTTTGCTAATATCCACAAAAGAACCTGCTGAGTTTTTTCGTTTTTTAGAGACAAGGTCTTGCTCTGTCAGTCAGGCTGGAATACAGTGGCATGATCGTAACTTACTGAAACTTCAAACTCCTAGGCTCAAGCAGTCCTCTCACCTCAGCCTCCCAAACAGCTGGGAATATAGGCACATGCCACCAGGTCTAGCTAACAAAAAAATTTTTTTTGTAGATATGGGGTCTCACTATGTTGCCTAGGCTGGTCTTAAACTCCTGGGCTCAAGAGATCCTCCTGCCTTGGCTTCCCAAAGTGCTGGATTATAGGCATAAACCACCACACCTAGCCCCTGAGACTACGTGATTGAGATTACGTTGAATCTATAAATCAAGCTGAGGACTGACATCGTGATAATACTGAGTTTTCCTCATGAACAAAGACTATCTCTTCATTTATTTAGTTCTTCTTTGATATATTTTTATCAGTCTTGTATTTTTCCTCATAGATTTTGTATATATTTTGTTAGACTTACACCTAAGTATTTTACCTTTGGTGGTGCTAATGTAAATAATGTGTTTTTAACTTCAAATTCCACTTCTTCGTTGCCAGTATAAAGGAAAATGATTGATATTTGCATATTAACCTTGTATCCTGCAACCTTGCTACAATTACTTAGTTTCTAGGAGTCTTTTTGCTGACTCAGATTTTCCACACAGATGATCGTCATTTGTAAACGGTTTTATCTCTTCCTTCCCAATATGTATACCTTTTACTTCCTTTTTTGTCTTACTGCATTAACTGGGACTTCTAGTACAATGCAGCAGTGGTGAGAGGGGACATCCATGCCTTTTCCTAATCTTAGTGGGAAAGCTTTAAGTTTTTTCTTTAACCATTAAGTATGATGTTAGCTGCAGATTTTCTGTAGATGCTCTTTACAGCTTGAGGAAGTTCCTCTCTATTCCTAGTTTGTTGAATTTGTAATCATGAATCGAGGTTGGATTTTGTCAAATGCTTTCTCCGCATCTACTGATATGACCACGTGATATTTCTTCAGCCTGTTGATGTGGTATATCACATTACATTAATTTATTTCCTAATGTTGGACCAGCCTTGTAAACCTGGGACAAATCCCACTTGGTCACGATATATAATTCTTTTTATACACTGTTGGATTTTTTTTTTTTTTTTTTTTTTTTTGAGACAGAGTTTCGCTCTTGTTGCCCAGGCTGGAGTGCAGTGGCGCAACTTCAGCTCACCACAACCTCCGCCTCCCAGGTTGAGGCGATTCTCCTGCCTCAGCCTCCCAAGTAGCTTGGATTATAGGCATCAGCCACCACGCCTGGCTAATTTTTGCATTTTTAGTAGGGACGGGGTTTCGCCATGTTAGCCAGGCTGGTCTCGAGCTCCTGACCTTGTGATCCACCCACCTCGGCCTCCCAAAGTGCTGGGATTACAGGCGTGAGCCACCACACCTGGCCCTACACTGTTGGATTTGATTTGCTAATATTTTGTTGGGATTTTTGCATTTATGTTCATAAGAAGTGTTTGTCTGTAGTTTCCTTTTCTTGTAAGGTCTGTTTGGTGTTTGCATTTGGGTGGGTAACGCTGACCTCATATAATGAGTTAGGAAGTATTCCCTCTGTTTTTATTTTCTGGAAGAGACTATAGAGAACTGTTATAATTTCTTCCTTAAATGTTTGGTAGAAGTCGTAAGTGAACCCGTCTGAGCCCAGTGGATTCTATTTTAGAAGGTTATTGTTGATTTGACCATTTAACAGATATAGCCCTATTCAGATTGTCTATTTCTTCCCATGTTTGGGATTTTGTCCTTCAAGGAATTGGTTCATTTATCAAATTTGGGCACAGAGTTGTTCATCATTTTTATTACCCTTTAAAAGTCTGTGGGACATCTCTGTAGTGATATTCCCTCTTTCATTTCTGATATTAGTATTCTAATACTCTCTCTTCTTTGTCTTAGTCTGGCTAAAGGTTTACTGATTTTATTGTTTTTTCAAACCATCTTCTGGTTTTGTTGATTTTCTCTATTGATTTCCTGTTTTCCATTTCATTGATTTCTGCTTGAATTATTTCTTTTCTTCTGCTTACTTTGGATTTAATTTGCTCTTCTTTTTCTAGTTTCCTAGAGTGAAAGCCTACATTATGATTTTAGATCTTTCCCATTTTCTAATACATGCAGTCAATGCTGTAAATTTCCCTCTAAGCACTGCATTCACAGCATTCCACAAATTTTGGTAAGTTTTATTTTCATTTTCACTTAATTCAAAATATTCTAAAATTTCTCGAGATATCTTTGACTCGTGTTATTTGGAAGTGTGTTGTTTATTTGCCAAGTACTTTAGGATCTTCCAGCTATCTTTCTGGTTTCATTTCTAGTTTCATGTCACTGTGGTCTGAGAATAGACATTCTATGTTTTCTATTCTTTCAGTATATTAAAGTGTGTTTTGCGGCCCAGAATGTGGTCTATCTTAGTGAATGTTTCATATGAGCTTGGCAGGAATGTGCATTCTGCTATTGTTGGATGAAGCAGTCTATAGATGTAAATTATTCCCAGCTGACTGATGTGATGGTGCTGTTAAATTCAACTACATCCTGCTGGATCTGTCCATTTATGATAGAGGGTGCTGGATCTCCAACTGTAGACAGTGAATTCATCTATTTCCCCTTGTAGTTCTATCAGTTTTTGCATCACATATTTTTTTGTTGTTGTTGTTTTTTGAGACGGAGTCTCGCTCTGTTGCCCAGGCTGGAGTGCGATGGCGCAATCTCGGCTCACTGCAACCTCCACCTCCCGAGTTCAAGCAATTCTCCTGCCTCAGCCTCCCGAGTAGCTGGGATTACAGGCATGAGCCACCACGCCCAGCTAATTTTGCATTTTTAGTAGAGATGGGGTTTCTCCATGTTGGTCAGGCTGGTTTCGAACTCCTGACCTCAGGTGATCCACCCGCCTTGGCCTCCCAAAGTGCTGGGATTACAGGCGTGAGCCACCGTGTCCAGCTGGTTTTGTTGTTTTTAGAGATAGGGTCTCACTCAGTTGCCCAGCCTGGAGTGCAGTGATGTGATCATAGCTCACTGCAGCTTCAACCTCCCGTGCTCAAGTGATCTGCCCGTCTTGGCCTTCCAGAGTGCTGGGATTACAGGCATGACTACCACACTTGACAACCTCACTTTTTTTTTTTTTTTTTTTTTGAGATGGAGTCTCACTCTGTCGCCCAGGCTGTAGTGCAATGGTGCAATCTTGGCTCACTACAACCTCCACCTCCCAGGTTCAAGCAATTCTCCTGCCTTAGTCTCTCGAGTAGCTGGGATTACAGGTGCACTCCACCATGCCTGGCTAATTTTTGTGTTTTTAGTAGAGATGGGGTTTCATCATGTTGGCCAGGCTAATCTTGAATTCCTGACATCAAGTGATCTGCCCGCCTCGGCCTCCCAGTGCTAGGATTACAGGTGTTAGCCACCATGCCTGGCCAGCCTCACATATTTTGATGCTGTTGTTAGGCCCAGACACCTCAAGAACTGTTATGTTTTCCTGGTGAATCAACCCCTTTTTCATCATGTAATGCCCTTCTTTACCCCAATAACGTTCCTTTCTCTGAAGTCTGCTGTGTCTAAAGTAGTAAGATATTTCCGCTTTCTTTGGATTACTAGCTTTCTCCATCCCTTTACTTTAATATATATGTGTTTTTATGTTTAAAGTGGGCTTCTTTTCTTTTTTTTGTTCATGGCAAGATCTTGTCGTGAGACAGCAGGTTTCTTTTTTCTTTGCAATGGGGTCTTGCTCTGTTGCCCAGGCTGGAGAGCAGCGGTGCAATCACAGTGCACCACGACCTCAACCTCCTGGGCTCAAGCGATCCTACCACATCAGCCTCTTGAGTAGCTGAGACTTATAGGTACACAACACCACACCAAGCTAATCTTTTTAACTTTTTGATGAGATGAGTTCTCACTATGTTGTTCAGGCTGGCCTCAAACTCCCAGGCTCAAGGGATCCTCCCATCTCGGCCTCCCAAAGTGCTGGAATTACAGGAGCCATCACTCCTGGCTGAAGTAAGTTCCTTACAGAAAACACAGTTGGGGCCAGACACTGTGGCCTGTAATACCAGTGCTTTAGGAGGCCAAAGCAGGATGACTGCTTGAGGCTCAAGAGTTTGAGACCAACCTGGGCAAAATAGTGAGACCTGATCTCTACAAAAATAAAAAAAGAGCTGGATGAGGTGACATGCACCTGTAGTCCCAGCTGTCCGGGAGGCTGACATGGGAGGATCGCTTGAGCCAGGGGGTCAAGGCTGCCGTGAGTCATGATCAAGCTACTGCACTCTAGTCTGAGCAACAGACTAAAAAAATAAATAAATAACTTTTTTAAAAGGGGATTATTGGCTGGGTATGGTGGCTCATGCCTGTAATCCCAGCACTTTGGGAGGCCAAGGTGGGTGGATGTCTTGAGACCCGGAGGTCGAGACCAGCCTGGGCAATATGGTGAAACCCTGTCTCTACAAAACACAAAAATTAGCCAGGTGTGGTTGTACATGCCTGTAGTCCCAGCTACTCAGGAGGCTACGGTGGGAGGATCACCTGAGCCTGGGAGGTCAAAGCTTTCAATAGACTGGGACTGCGCCACTGCACTCCACCCTGGGGACAGAGTGAGACCCTGTCTCGAAAAAATAAAAAAAAAAATTTTAATGTGATTATTGATGTTGCTGAATTAACATCTACCACATTTGTTACGATTTTCTGCTTTTTGCCCTTGTTCTTCATTCCTATTTCTGTTTTCCATACTTCTTCTACCTTTTGTGGGTTTACCTGAGCATTCTATTATATGTAATCCCATTTTGTATCCTTTTTTAGCGTATCAACCATACTTAACTTTTTAAATCGGTTTGCAACCTGCATTTATAGCTAATACAAGTCCACTTTCAAATAACAATCTCTTGGAAGCCTTGTGCCATCTACTGATGAGCCTATCAAAGGCACTCTTCCTTTCTGTTACGGTGTTTTTGGTCTCTAGCATTTAAAAAATCCTTAAAATTTCTTTTTCTTTTCTTTTCTCTTTTTTTTTTTTTTTTTTTTTTTTTTTTTTAAGAAAGACAATCTCGCTATGCTGCCTAGGCTGGCCTTGAACTCCTGGGCTCAAGCAATCCTGCTACACTATGAGGAGTTGCAAATACAGGTATGTGCCACCACATCCAGCTTCTTAAAATTTTAATCTCTCTGCTTACATTATCAATCTGTTTTTGCATACTGTCTACTTTTTCCATTAAAGCCCTTAGCGTGTTAATCATAGTTTTAAAAAAATTCCTGGTCTGATTACTCCAACACTCCTGCCACGACTGACTCTGGTTCTAATGCTTGTTCAGTCTCTTCAAAATGCATTTCCTGCCTTTTAGTATGCTTCGTAATTTTCTGTTGATAGGTAGACATGATATACTGGGTAAAAGGAATTGCAGTAAATAGGGCTTTCATCATGTTTTCAGGTATTGGGGTGGGAAAGTGTTCTATGATACTATGAGTAGGGCTCAGTCTTGCTGAGCTTGTGTCCCTGGACTGTGAACTTCCCAAGTGCTTTTCAGTTTCCCCCACCCGCCATTAGGTGGGACAGAATATCCAGAAGTAGCTAGTGTTAGGTATTTCCCTTCCCCCAGGTGGGTTAAGTTCTCATAAAAACACCAGCAGGTTAGGCCCTGGTAAAATTGTTTCTCCTGAGGGCAGGTCTTGTTAAGAACAGAATGGTGTATTCCAAAGTGGTCCCTTTTCACTTCCTCCTGCCAGAAACGCAAGGAGATTTTTCTCTGATATTCACTGTCAGTACCTAATAGAGCTCCTAGAGGTAAAACTCACAAAAGCATTGGGGTCCTCCCATGACCGGGTCCCCCTGGAGCTTTTTTTGAGAGTTGTCCACACTGAGCCTCTAGCAATTTGCCAATTACATTTTAGGCTTACCCATCTGGTCACTGGTTCCCTGGGAGATTATTGCTCACAAGATGTGGTAGTGATTCTTTGTATCTGCCTGTTTATCTCTCCAAATTTTTTTTTTTTTTTTAGACAGAGTCTCGCTCTGTCACTCAGGCTGGAGTGCAGTGGCGCAATCTTGGCTCACTGCAACCTTCACCTCCTGAGTTCCAGCGATTCTCCTGCCTCAGCCTCCCGAGTAGCTGGGATTACAGGAACCCACCACCACGCCCAGCTAATTTTGTGTTTTTAATAGAGACAGGGTTTCACCATGTTGGCCAGGCTGGTCTTGAACTCCTGGCTTCAACTGATCCACCTGCCTCGGCCTCCCAAAGCGCTGGGATTACAGGTGTGAGCTACCGCATCTGGCCATACCTCTCCAATTTTGAGAGCAGTGATTTGTCCTCTGACCTCATACCTCTCTGATGGAGCTTTGTTGATTTTTCAGTTTGTTCAGCTTTTTACCTGTTAGGACACAGTGATGACTTCTAAGCTCCTTACATGTCAGAACAGCTAAAATACTATTTTTTTGGCCTTTTTCCTTTTAATTTTTTATAAACCACATAACTGTTTAAAACTGAAATTATAACATTATCTTTCTGAGTTTAAAATGTATGTAGATGTATTACACATAACAACTATAACAGTAAGGATGGGAGGGATGGTTACAAGATTTCTGGATTTATGTGAAGTAGTACATAAATGAACTGTAAGTAAACTGTGGAAACTTATGTATACTGTAAACCTTAGGAAAATCACTGTAAAAAATAATGCAAAAAGATTACGTAAAAAGCAAATAATAAAATTTAAATGGAGTTCTAAAAAGTATTCAAATAACCCAAATAAAGGCCGGAAAGAGGAATTTAAAAAACAGAAGAGGTAAGTGTAAATAAAAAATAAAATATTATGCACAAGTGCATTCCTGAACCATATAAACAATTACATTAAACATTAACAGACTAAACACTACAATTAAAAGACAAAGATCATTAGGATGAAGAAACAAATCCCAATTGTATGATATCTGCAAGAGATTCACTTTAAGTGTAAAGACACAGGTTGAAATTAAATGGATGAAAAAAGATATACTATGCTAACAGTATAAGAAGGATGGAGTTGCTACATTAATATTAGATAAAATATATTTCAAAACAAAATGTATTACCAGAGACAAACAGGAATTCTCTTATCTCTCATAATGATAGTCATAAGTGAAATAAGTCTTATAATACAGCTTCCAGATACATGAAGCCAACACTACAAAAATTAAAGAGAAGAAAAGACAATTCCACAATCATACTTCTGTATTTCAGCAACTGAAAGAATAACTAGACAAAAAAAAAAAAAAAATCAGCAAGGATACAGAAGACCTGAACAATACCATCAACCACCTTGACTTAACTGATATTTAACCCCCAAATGGCAGAATATACATTCTTTTTCAGTGCACATGGTATTTGTACTGGGAGAGACCACATTTGGGGTCATAAAACAAGAAACAACAAATATGAAAGGAATGAAATAATACAGAGTATGTTCTCTGACCACAATGGAATTAAATGACAATAACAATAAGATAACTAGGAAAACACCAACTATCTGGAAATTAATGCATGTCCAAATAATCATTGGGTCAAAGAAGTCACAAGAAAAACTAGATAACATTTTGAACTAAATGCTAATGAAAATACAACATATTGAAATTTTGTGAGATGCACCTAAAGCTGCACTTTGAGAAAACGATATAATTTTACAATAATCTTAGCTCTTACATGTAGAAACCAAAGGCTTTATTCAACCAATTTTGAATGTCCACAAATATGGGGTATATTTTTCACGAGCCTTTCTGAATAAACTAGAAGACAAGCTCCAGCCAACCAAGAGATGGGGAAATTTTTGGTAAAAGGACCAGAGGTAAACAATTATTAATAACATACTTAACTGCAGATATAAGACAGTAACAAAGCTGTGGATATGAGTGGTAAAGTGTTATATGTTCTGACAGAGTAGAAACAATATAACCAACAAAAACTGGGAAAGGAATGAGGAGGAAAAGGGAGAAAAGAAGAACAAGCTTGTTGACTGTCTCAGTAGCTGGGAGTCAAAGATAATACTTAGAGCTGACATATCAAGTAGTAGATGTATATTCAATAGAACAAAGGTGAACATTAAAAAGAGCCACTGGTCAGGTGCAGTGGCTCACGCCTGTAATCTCAGCACTTTGGGAGGTCGACATGGATCACTTGATCTCAAGAATTTAAGACCAGTTTGGGCAACGTGGTGAAACCCTGTCTCAACAAAAATAAAAAAAAACTAGCCAGGTATGGTGACATGTGCCTGTAGCCCTAGCTACTTGGAAAGCTGAGGTGGGAGGATTGCCTGAGCCTGGTAGGTGGAGGTTGCAGTGAGCCGAGATCGTACTACAGCACTCCAGCTTGGGTAATAAGAGTAAGACTCTTTCTCAAAAACAAAAACGAAAAAAAAGACTACTGACTGGCCGGGCGCGGAGGCTCACACCTGTAATCCCAGCACTTTGGGAGGCTGAGGTGGGCGGATCACGAGGTCAAGAGATCAAGACCATCCTGGCCAACATGGTGAAACCCCGACTCTACTAAAAATACAAAAATTAGCTGGGCGTGGTGGTGGGCGCCTGTAGTCCCAGCTACTCGGGAAGCTGAGGCAGGAGAATCGCTTGAACCAGGGAGGCGGAGGTTGCAGTGAGCCGAGATCGCACCACTGCACTCCAGCCTGGGCAACACAGCGAGACTCCGTCTCAAAAAAAAAAAAAAAAAAAAAAAACAAGACTACTACTGACTAAAGCTGGCAAATGAAGGAGCGAATGGGGTGAAGAATAAAAAGGACATGGTAGGGAACCAATATCTATCGTCAAAAGGAAATAAGTGTATTATATAAAGAAGGGAATGAAGCTGTTATCAAGGTCAATCACCAAAACAAAAATATGATCAGAAGTAGTATATATATTTTTTAAAGCAAAGCAACAGACCAGCAAAATAAAACTTCTAAAGCATGTGCACATGCTCACATTTGTAGAGGGGGCTGTATCTGTGAGACTGCCCCTGGAGGAGGCCATTAACATGAACACCATGCCCCAGCTGTCCCTCACTTGGAGCCTCTTAAGGCAGGATTGGGAGGCTGTTCCCAGGATTAGCATCCCATCCATTCTCACCTTTCTGGCAGCTTTTCAAGATATCTGGTTCCTCAGCTCCCAGAAGATTCAGGACCCAAAGTTCCTTCCCCTGCTCCAGCTGGGAGATCAACTCCGGCTTAGGGACAGGGAATCCTGTTGAGGATGAGGACACTGGTGAGCTGGCATGGCCCACTGGGCCTTCCAGGCCAGGTGTGGAGAGATGGGCCCTGTGTGCACGTGTGTACGCCTGCATGTGTGTTGGTCGGGGGCCCGTGGGCTGAGACTAAGTACTGAAAGAGAATCCACTCATTAGCTCTCCTGCCACTGGAGGGACACCAGTGGGGCCACTGGCAACAGGGAGTGAAGTCCCTAGAACTGGGGAACAAGGCAGGCTTTTCCCATGGGAAACGTTCCTTCTGTAGACATCAGACTGATACCTGGGGACAAGGGGCAGGACCCTCTTCTTTGGGATCCAAAGAGCCAAAGCAGCCTCCCAAGCTCCTTAGAGGCCCCCACTGCGAACCAGGCCAAGTGCAGAGGGCCTTACCCAGAGAGGCCACGTTCCCATAGTTCTCCAGCATCACATCTCTGTAGAGCGCCCGCTGCTGGGGGCCCAGCTGCTGCCCCTCCGCCTGAGAGAAGTACACAGCCACATCCTGGAAGGTCAGCGGCATCTCCTGCAACAAAATATCGCCGCTGCCCGGGCCATGCCCACTGGGCAGCAGCCTGCACTAAAAGGGCCCTGACCTGGTGGGGCCCCACTACCCAGGGCCCTGCTGTGGTCAGTATGAACTGTGCATCAGCAGGTCCCTGATGGAGCAGCTGAGAGCGATGAGGACCAGCCAACTTCAGCCACACGGGGACCCAGCTGAGCTCAGAGCCCCTCTCCCTGCGGGAGAGCCAGTCTACATCCCAGAACCCTTTCCTCACGGTGGCTATGAGTCCCTGGCTGGCCTTACCAGTTGCCGGGCTCGCAGCTCCAGAGGAGAGTAGCTTCTGACTGGGATGGGGATGGAGATGAAGAGGTGGGCAGGAAGGAGGTTTAACTCACCTGGTGCCCTGGAAGCTGGAGTGTGGCTGCCATTCTGTGCGCATGGGCTGCTGTGGTTTCCAAGAGAAGATAGGAGACTGCCCTGGCCTGAAGTCTCCCCCAACTTACCTTCAGTGGGGAGAACTCAGGCTCAGCCCCATTCAACCAGGGGTGTGGAAGGATGGCCAGGAGGCAGAAGCTGATTGCTGGTGCGGCCTCTTGGGTCGTGGGAGGCAGGTCACTATGCAGCATGGACCGACGTGCCCTACTGCTCAGTGACTCCTGAAATCCCAGAACGGCCGGAGCCAGAGCCGGGGGGGATCCAGGGACGCCCGGCTAAGGGGTGAAAACTGGCAGTTCCCGTGGTCCAGACCTGTTGAAGGCCCTGGAAATGGGGTGCAGGGCCGTTCTACCTGCCTGGGCCAACCTGGGGCAAAGAGCCACGTGAGGGTGCAGCCTCACCAGGGCTGAGGACGTGAGAGGGAGGCCGCGGGGATGCTGCCGAAGGCCCCAGGCTCCGGGGAAGAGGCCGGAAGCCAGCTGTGGTCCTCAGTCCAGCCTCCTAGGGCCGCGCCGCGGTGGCCTCCTCCCGGCCTCTGCAGCCCGTCGGTGGCTCCCGCGGCACCCAGAACAGGCCCCTCCTGGACTGGCCGCCGCCTCCCCGCGCCCTCCCCGCCTGCCTGCCCGCTTGGCGCTCCTTCCTGGTCCGACACTGCCCCACCTGCTCGCTCGGCCCGGGGCAGCCACCGAGGAAGCGCCGAGCAGCTGCGCAGTCGCACCGAGCCCGGAGCGGACCCGCCCACAGAACCGGGTCCTAAGCCGGGGAGGGGGGCGGGCCCCGGATGAAGAGGGCGGGCCCCGGATGAACAGGGCGGGCCGGGCCGAGCTGCGCACACGCAGGCTTCCCCGCCCCCTGCGGGGCCTCAGTGCGTCTCGGAGAGCGCCGGGAACCGGAAACCAGCCGCGGTTCCGCCCGGATTCTTCCGGGGCCGCTCTGGGATGACGGGAGGCCCGCGCCGTCTATGGTCGGGGGGGCGAGAGCCCATGGCAGCGGAGCGGAGGGTCTGAGGCGGTGATGCTGCGCGACCGGGCCGCGCCCCCCTCGCCCCGACCCTAAACCCTCACCCGAACCCTAACCCCGCTGGGCTCCCGGCTCCCCCGTCGGTCACCACACATCCTGTGTCCCGATTCACCATAACCACCAGAAAGTCGCTTATGAAGATGTTACAATTATTGGGGCTCAGAACACAACGCGCCAAAATGAAGGCCTGGGAGGCAGTTTCCCTCTGACCTTCCCAGCCCTCCAGTCTTAGTTCTGTTCTCCCGCGAGGCTCCTCACAGAGTGAATCCCTTTTCCCCAAGGCGGGTCCCAGACAGCAGGCCCCCAAAGCGAGCCACAAAACCTAAAAACATGACTCTGATGTTCCCCCCCCTTTCTGTGTGAAAACTGGCGGTAAACGCCGGGCGTGGTGGCGGGCGCCTGTAATCCCAGCTACTCCGGAGGCTGAGGCGGGAGAATCGCTTGAACCCGGGAGGCGGAGGTTGCAGTGAGCCGAGATGGCGCCACCGCACTCCAGCCTGGGCAACAAAGCGAGACTCCATCTCAAAAATAAATAAATAAATGTTTGCTTTTTCTCCAAAAATCTGCCTTTTATGAGTTGGTTTTCAGTGAACCTTCAGAGGGCAAAGAGGAACTTTCCCCTTGGCCCCTACACAATAAAGCATGGTTTAAAAAATAGCACTTGATAAAGGTGAGGAGACCAGCTTAGGAGCAGGAGGAGAAGGAAAGGAAAGCCAAGCCATCTTGTCACCCCGCATATAGTGTAGGCCCCGGACGCTCCGTTAGAATCAAGGCGCAAATTTTATATCTGAACTTGAGGTAATCAACGAGGATGGAGAATGTCTAGAACTCTAAAGCACCATGCAAAGTCACACATGATTAAGAAGATGCCTTACATTATTAATATCAGTGCTGGCGAAATTGTGGAGAATTACACACTGCTATGCTTGCAGGGGCGTGTTTAGTACAATGTTGAAAATGAATTAAGCTGTACATAAAGAGCCTTAAACACTTCAATTAATCTAGGAATCTATCCTATGGAAATAACAAAAGTTACAAAGAGAAGGGTGCCCACCCCAGAGTTTGTTGTGTGTGTGGTTTTTTTTTTAAACAATGGGGAGAATTTGGAAAATACCTAGTTATTCACAGAAGGGGAAATGGAAGATAATTATGCTTTTTGCAGCACAGAAATAGATAAATCTATTGTCTTCTGTACACTCAATTGAACATTATGCAGCCATTATGTGTGGTATTTGAAAAAATTTATTGGCAGAGGGTAATGCTTATGAAATAGAATGTGAAAAATATAATACAAAATTATATTTATGATACGATCTCAATTGTATATATGGGTGTTTAAGTTCACAAACTTAAGAAGGCTTCCAGATATAGGGACCTAGGTTGGTTTGTTCACTGCTCAGCCACCAGCCTGGAACATAGTAAGTACTCTATAAATACTTGGGAAGTGCTTGAAAAACGTATATAAAAAGCTGAAAATAAATACATCATACTAGTTGTAAGACTGCAGAATATTTGATTTCCTCTTTTTCTTTTTCACATCTCCTACAGGGGGCGTGTAATCACTCTGTGACTGGTGGGGGCAGGCTCTCCTAATGGATATTTCCTATTTACAGGGCTACCAACTGCCAAGCATCCAAGCAGTCCCTAGGCAGCAATCCAGCAGCTGACAGGGTTACCAGCGTCACTGCCACAGATGCTAGGCTGGTTTGCCATATTTACGTGGATTTGGTCAGCAATGAGTACAAAGGATATAGATTGTTTTTCTTTTTCTTTCTTTCTTTCTTTCTTTTCTTTCTTTTCTTTCCCTCCCTTCCTTCCTTCCTTCCTTCCTTCCTTCCTTCCTTCCTTCCTTCCTCCTCCCTCCCTCCCTCCCTCCCTTTCTTTCTTTCTTTCTGTCTTTTTTGAGGCGGAGTTTCACTCTTGTTGCCCACGCTGGAGCGCAATGCTGAGATCTTGGCTCACTGCAACCTCCACCTCCCAGGTACAAGTGATTCTCCTGTCTCAGCCTCCCAAGTAGCTCGGATTACAGGCATGTATGACCATGTCCAGCTAATTTTTTTTTTTTATTTCGTAGAGACGGGGTTTCACCATGTTAGTCAGGCTGGTGGCAAACTCCTGACCTCAAGTGATCCACCCGCGTCGGCCTCCCAAAGTGCTAGGATTACAGGCGTTTGCCACTGTGCCCAGCCTAGATTGTTTATTTCTTACTCAAACAGCTACAGCATGATCAGCAGCCTGTGTCCCTAGACACACAAGATGACAGCAAACCATAGGGGCCAGATGACAGAAAGCACAGATGGTGGCCACGGTGCTGCTGAGGCACCAGCTCCACACTGCAGCCAGGCAGTGGTGTGTCCGCAGCTGTACCCCAAGGAGAGGCAAAGAGAGCATCCCAGACGCAGCCAACCAGGGGCCCAGGGGCACTGGTGTCACTGTTGTTTCTTACACGGTTGCTTGTCTCCCTTAGTTTCAGGAGGAGCCTCCAAGCATTCTGCCAAACTCAGTTCACATGGTGATGGACTTTGCCACACAGCTATGTGAAGATGTCCAGGGTCCTCAGGGCCCACAGCAGAGCTGTTCCCTACTCCACCGACCTCCCTGTTTCTAAAACCAGTGGGCTTTTTTTTTCCTTTGAGACAAGGTCTCTCTCTGTCACCCAGGCTGGAGTGCAGTGGCACAATCTCAGCTCACTGCAACCTTCACCTCCCCGGGCTCAAGCAATCCTCCCACCTCAGCCTCATGAGTAGCTGGGATCACAGATGCGTGCCACCACATCTGGCTAATTTTTTTGTATTTTTTTGGTAGAGACAGGGTCTTGCTCTGTTGCCCAGGCTGGTCTCAAACTCCTGACCTCAAGTAATCCACCTGCTTCGGCCTCCCAAAGTGCTGGGATTACAGGTGTGAGCCACAGTGCCTGGCCACCAGTGGGCATTTTTTAGTTTTCCTTTACTTGACCCCTCAGCAATATTTGACACCATGAACTGTCCATCCTTCTTGGAACACTCGATTTCCTTATCATCAATAATACCACCCTTCCTTCATTTTCTGCCAACCACTCTCAATCTCCTTTGCTACTTTCTCTTCTAGTCAGTGTCTGCCCTGGGCATTCTCCTTACTTTATTCTACATTTTCCTCTAAGAGAGCTTACCTTGTCTCATTTCTTCAACTGCTACTTACATGTAAATTATCCCACTTAAAAAAATTCCATCTCAGACCTTTCTTCTGTGTTCAAACCTTTAGAAATACATACTCAGCATATTTACCCATTGGCTGGGCGTGGTGGCTCACGCCTATAATCCCAGCACTTTGGGAGGCCGAGGTGAGCGGATCAACTGAGGTCAGGAGTTTGAGACTAGCCTGGCCAACGTGGTGAAACTCCATCTCTACTAAAACTACAAAAAATTAGCCAGGAGTGGTGGTGCACGCTTGTAATCCCAGCTACTCGGGAGGCTGAGGCAGGAGAATTGCTTGAACCCGGGAGGTGGAGGTTGCAGTGAGCCGAGATCATACCACTGCACTCCAGCCTGGGCGACAGAGTGAGACTCCATCAACAACAACAACAACAACAAAAATTTAACTGGGCCTAACACCCACAGCAAGCAGTGCCAGAGAGGGCATTCGGACTGGGGGCCAGGGCAGGCCCTTGTTCTCACTCCTCACATTCATGACAAATATACCTGTGTCTTGGGAAATTCTGTGGAGGAAAATTCAGACCCTTCCTTCCACTGTACCCTCTCAGGAGGAGTGGTGGGAAGAGAGCGACTTCATCAGGAATCGTTACCCTGGGGGACGGATGGCAATCCATCTGTATCTTCCTCCGGCTGCATGAGGTACATTCAGTACTTGCATCACCAGTTTCCACGTACAAAAACACCAAAATTCAGGCAGCCTGGCCAACATAGTGAGAACCCATTTCTAAAAATAAAAAATAATAATAATAAAGCCGATTAGGGACCATGATTTTGCATCTGCAGCCACAAGCGCCTACTAACTGTCGTGAGAAACTGACCCTCCCAGTCATATGTAGAGGCCTCCTGCCATGGCAAAGAGCAGACCCCAGTGCATTCCCTCTGATCCCAGGAAGATTGGAAGGACAAAGAAGCTGGAGGGGCGTGAGCTACCTTGTTGCGGGAAGTCAGGGACCCCAAATGGAGGGACCGGCTGAAGCCATGGCAGAAGAACGTGGATTGTGAAGATTTTATGGACATTTATTAGTTCCCCAAATTAGTACTTTTATAATTTCTTACGCCTGTCTTTACTGCAATCTCTGAACATAAATTGTGAAGATTTCATGGACACTTATCACTTCCCCAGTCAATACCCTTGTGATTTCCTATGCCTGTCTTTACTTTAATCTCTTAATCCTGTCAGCCAAGAAGGATGTGTGTTGCCTCAGGACCCTGTAATAATTGCATTAACTGCACAAATTGTACAGCATGTGTGTTTGAGCAATATGAAATGTGGGCACCTTGAAAAAAGAACAGGATAACAGCAATTGCTCAGGGAACAAGAGAGATAACCTTAAACTCTGACCACTGGTGAGCCGGGCAGAACAGAGCCATATTTCTCTTCTTTCAAAAGCAAATGGGAGAAATATCACTGAATTCTTTTTCTCAGCATGGAACAACCCTGGGAAAGAGAATACGCACCTGGAGATATAGGCTTATAAACAGCCCCCCCAGGTGTGCCCATCTCTTATGGTCAAAACTGCAGAGATGAAATAGACCCCAGTCTCCCATAGCGCTCCCAGGCTTATTAGGAAGAGGAAATTCCCACCTAATAAATTTTGGTCAGACCGGTTGCTCTCAAAACCCCGTCTCCTGATAAGATGTTATCAATGACAGTGGTGCTCAAAACTTCATCAGCAATTTTAATTTCGCCTCCGTCCTGTGGTCCTGTGATCTCGCCCTGCCTCCACTTGCCTTGTGATATTCTATTACCTTGTTAAGTACTTGATGTCTGTCAACCACACCTATTCACACACTCCCTCCCCTTTGAAAATCTCTAATAAAGGCGCTGGTTTTTGCGCCTTGTGGGGCATCACAGAACCTACTGACGTGTGATGTCTCCCCCAGACGCCCAGCTTTAAAATTTCTCTCTTTTTTAGTCTGTCCCTTTATTTCTCAAGCCGGCCGATGCTTAGGGAAAATAGAAAAGAACCTACGTAAATATCGGGGCAGATTCCCCGATACTACCTGTTACAGGTTCCTTCTCCACACGCAGGTACTTCACTCTTACTGCTCTGCAGAGAATGAGTCGGAGGAGCAGAAGCCAGATGCTCCCCTAAAACAGCTTTCTATGTTTCCCTGGTCCTGAGAGTGTTGTAGGAAAACAATTCTGGCAGCAGCACGGAGAGCAGGCTGGGGCTCTCTGAGACTCTCCCCTGGCTGGATGTGGGGAAGGAGGCCACCAAGGCTGTGGCCATGCCAGCGCAGTCCCTTACGCCTAGAGGAGGGTGAGCTGTGGGATGGCAAACCTCTCCAACTCAGGCTTCTCTAAGCCCTCCTCCCAACTAGGCCTCAACCTTGGTCTTTAAGGACTGCAGACTCTCAACATAAATGGTTTTGTCCACACATCGGATGCAGGCGAACCCCACCATCAGGGCTCGGCCTGGGAGGGTTCTTGGCTTTGCACAGGAAGGAATTCAAGAGTGAGCTGACAGAGTAAAGTGAAAGCAAAGCACATTTATCAGAGCAACAGAGTATAGGAAAATGCCTGCTCTGTAGACAGAGCAGGGCTACCCCACAGGCAGGGCAGCACTGGCGGACGGCTGGCTAGCAGTCTTCATAGCTACTCCTGCGTTATATGTGATATGTTTTGGATCTGTGTCCCCACCCAAATCTCATGCTGAAATTGAATCCCCAATGCTGGCCGTGGGCCTGGTGGGAGGGGACTGGATGACAGTGGTGGATTTCCCCCTTAATGCTGTTCTCCTGAGAGTGATTGAGGTCTTGCGAGCTGGTCATTTAAAGGTGTGTGGCACCTCTACCCCCTCTCTTCTCTCTTCCTCCTGCTTCCCCATGTAAAGTGCTGGCTCCCCCTTTGCCTTCTGCCAAGAAGCAGGTTCCGCCGTGCTTCCTGTACAGTCTGCAGAACCATGGCCAATTAAACCTCTTTCTTTATAAATTACCCAGTCTTGAATATTTCTTTATAGCAGTGTGAGAATGGACTAATGCAATAAGCTAAAGAAGGAGTGGGTTGGCCGGGTGCAGTGGCTCACACCTGTTATCCCAGCACTTTGGGAGGCCGAGGCAGGAAGATCACAGGGTCAGGATATCGAGACCATCCTGGCCAACATGGTGAAACCTGTCTCTACTAAAAATACAGAAATTAGCTGGGCATAGTGACACGTGCCTGTAATCCCAGCTACTCAGGAGGCTGAGGCAGGAGAATCACTTGAACCTGGGAGGTGCAGGTTGCAGTGAACCAAGATCGTGCCACTGCACTCCAGCTTGGGTGACAGAGTGAGACTCCGTTTCCAAAAAAAAAAAGAAAAGAAAAAAAGAAGGGGCGGGTTATTCACAAGCTTTCTAGAAAAGGAGTGGGCAGTTCCCTGAACGGAGGAACCCTCTCTTTTAAGCCGTATAAGGGAAACTTGTGGCACTGCGATGGCATCTGTAAACGGTCACGTGCTGGCGGGCATGTCTTATGCTAATGTATTAATTACAATTCGCATGTAATGAGCAGTGAGGGCAACTAGGGCTGTTCCTATCCCCATCTTGGTCCTGGCTGGGTGTGGCCAGCTTCTGCACTGCATCCTGCCTGGATCAGCCAGGTCGAGACTGCTGCTGGGAAAACAAGTCCCATGGGGAGCTCACTTCACATCCCACACTGAGACGCACACAAACCCTGGGGCGGCCTCCAGCCCTCAGGCTGGCCCGGAGTGACCACAGCCACTTTAGAATTTGTGCCACGGGCAGTTTAATGCTACCAAAAGAACTTTGTTCCAACCAAGCCCGGAGGACAGGGGAAGTGAAGAGGCCTGGTCAGTGGACAAGCCACAGGTCACAGCTGGACTCTCTTGGTCTGTCTGTCCCCCACAGTTCCCGCTGGACTCTCTTGGTCCGTCTGTCCCCTAGTCCCTGCTGTTTTGGATGTCTGCCCATTGCCACAGCCCAGAAACTGGGAAACTCAGCTGTGCCCTCAAAGGCTGGACGTCAGGTGAGCTGTCCATCCTTCCAGTGAGTGCCTTCTACTCTGCCTAGAGCTTCTCTACCCAGCAAATGCCTCTAGGGCTTAAAAGAGCCTCCTTGTCCATTCAGCAAGTATGTATTGGGCACCACCTGTGCGCCAGGCCATGTGCAGGAACTGGGGCTTCCCCCTGGTGGAGTGCACAGTCTGCTGGGCTGGAGAGATACGAATACTAAACAAGACACGGCAGAAAAAGGGCAGCCGAGTGCCCCAGGAGCACACGACATCAGCCAGCCTGATCTGTGGGGTCAGGGAGGCCATTCTGAGGCCATAGCCAGGTAGAGACTGGCTTAGGCCATGGAACTGCATGGCAGAGGCCCCACGTCACAGGACAGTGTGGCACGTCAGGAAAAGCCTGAGGCTAAGTGGGGGAGGAAGAGGCACAGGTGAGACTAGAGATGGGGCCAAACTTTGGGGGACGCTGTGAGCCTGCACTTCATTCCAGGATCACAGGACACCGCTAAGGGGTTCTCACAGGGGCTGTGTTGTTTTTTTTACATTCTCTGGCTGCTCTATGGGGGTGTTGAAGCCCCTGATGGGAAATGTTAGGGACCTGTGTTAGCATGGCTCCTGTGCGGGTAAGGAGGAGAAGGAACAGGAACCCCCAGTTTGGGTGGCAGACGGGACATAGTGAGAGCGAGAAAAGTCAACAGTGGAGCCAGAGGTGTGGGCTGGGCCCAGGTGGCCGTCATGGCCACCACACCAGAAAACAAGCAACAAGTGGGGAAATGTTTGCAAATAGATACAGGCCTCACCCAAATCAATGAAATAAGACAAATCAAAAATTTTCCGGAACGAGCGTGGTGGCCCATGCCTGTAATCCCAGCACTTTGGGAGTCCAAGGCAGGTGGATCACGAGGTCAGGAGTTCAAGCCCAGCCTGGCCAACATGGTGAAACCCCATCTCTACCAAAAATACAAAAAAATTAGCTGGACGTGGTGGTGGGCGCCTGTAATCCCAGCTACTCGGGAGGCTGAGGCAGGAGAATTGCTTGAACCGGGACCCGGGAGGCAGAGGTTGCAGTGAGCTGAGATCACACCACTGCACTCCAGCTACAGAGTGAGATTCCGTCTAAAAAAAAAAAATTCCAATAGAAAAAATGGACAAAAGCAGGGACAAGAGTTGAAAGCCACATGGCCAGGAAACACCTGACAGTAACAAATGTGCAGATGTGGGGAACTGGTGCGAGTCTTCAGAGCCGGCGGAAATGGTAAGTGGAGGAACTATTTTAGCAGAAAAATACGTATCTTCCCTGCGAACCGGAATCCCACGTGTACACATCCAGAGAGTTCCCTGTGTGGGTTCACGAGGAGACGCACTCAAGGGATGTCCTAGCAATGACAACCTGGAATGGCCTGAATGAGAGCAGGGGAGGGACCACCCAGGACAAAGCTGCAGGGACAAGGACCACTCATCCTCTATTGCAACTCGCAGGCTCAGGAAGAAGGGTCTCCCCCGTCTACTGGAGTTCTTGACACTGGAATTTGGGGCTTGTCACAGGCCTATTCAGAAAGGGGTCTGGTCCTGAGAAATAATAGGGTATTGGAGGCTTGTGGACATAACGTTGTCTGTAGTTCCAAAGCCGGAAGAGGCAGCCCACAAGCAGACAGGGCGGCGTTTCTCCTGTGTAGGTGGAGACTGGGCATAGTGGCTCACATCTGTAGTTCCAGCACTTTGGGAGGCCAAGGCAGGAGGATCGCTTGAGCTGAGCCCAGGAGTTTCAGACCAGACTGGGCAACACACTTTACTGGACATTTTGAGGACATTGGGAAAATTTGAACATGGACTGGCTATTAAATGAGAACAGAATTACTGTTAATTTTCTTAGGTGTGGTTATGTGCAGTGACGGTCTCATTCTTGAGAAGAGGGCTGCGACATTTGGGGAGATGTGTTACCAACTGCAAATTACTTCCAAATGGTTCAGCCAGAAATACAACATGTAGAGAGCATTTCGGAGAACAGGACAACAGCGCAGCAGCTGCTGAATTCAGGTGGAAATGGAAGGCGTGTTTTGTTTTTTTGTTTTTTTGAGATGGAGTCTCGCTCTGTCACCCAGGCTGGAGTGCACTGGTACGATCTTGGCTCACTGCAACCTCCGCCTCCCAGGTTTAAGCGATTCTCCTGCCTCAGCCTCCCAAGTAGCTGGGATTACAGGCGCCTGCCACCACGCCCAGCTAAGTTTTGTATCTTTCATAGAGACGGGGTTTCACCATCTTGCCCAGGCTGGTCTTGATCTCCTGACCTCATGATCCACCCTCCTTAGCCTCCGAAAGCGCTGGGATTACAGGTGTGAGCCACCGCGCCTGGTCGGAGGTAGTTTTTAATATTCTCTATGTTGGAAGTTTTTTGTAATAGAAAGTTGGAAGCGAAACAAGATAGGAAGCAAGGTGAACGCTGCAGAGGTCGACTGCGTCAGACGGACCAGAAGGCTGACTGCAGGCGGGCAAGGGCTATGCGGTGACGGTAGTGGTTTGATACCTGACATTCCAGTAGAATGCACAACAGCCTTTACTGAAAGGGCAGCAAGTCCCAAGGCTTCCTCTAGAAGGAACACATTCCTGTTCCACTGGCCCTTCACCCGTGAGCTGGGGTGGGAGCTTCTGGGTATAGTGGGTTGCTCCAAGGCCTCTTCCCAAGTTCCAGGTTTACACAGGAGGCCTCATGGCCACCTGTCCCATCACCAGGGCCTAAAACCTGGTTGCTCTTCCTGTGGTTTGGGGAATTGTGGGCCTGAGTGATGTGGTTCTTCTGTCGAAGCTGGGGGACTGAACCACCCTGACTTGGGTGGTGCAGTCAGGGAACACCAGATTTGTTTCTTCTGGCTGGGGCTTGGAGAAGCAAAAGGTGAGTACAGAAGATTAGCAATAAAACCATACTGTGGCCGGGTGCAGTGGCTCATGCCTGTAATCCCAGCACTTTGGGAAGCTGAGGCAGGTGAATCACGAAGTCGGGAGATCGAGACCATCCTGGCTAACATGGTGAAACCCCATCTCTACTAAAATACAAATAATTAACTAGGCATGGTGGCGTGCGCCCGTAATCCCAGCTACTTGAGGAGGCTGAGGCAGGGGAATCGCTTGAACCCGGGAGGCGGGGGTTGCAGTGAGCCAAGATCGTACCACTGCACTCCAGCCTAGCAATAGAGCAAGACTCCGTCTCAAAAAAAAAAAAAAAACAAAAAACAAAAAAACGAAAAAACCATAACTGTATTTATTTGCCTCCAGTAATTTTTATCACTCTGCTTGATCCCAGTTACATTTCTGAGGGTAGTGAATTCCATGTATTTTTTTCCATAAAAGTATTTTTATCTTGTCTTAAATTGATCTCTAGCAGTGCCTTTTTTCCCACACCCACGTATTATTTCAGGGGTCAGTGACATTTGACGATGTGGCTGCATATTTCACAAGGAGGGAACAGATGCATCTAGCTCTTCACCAAAAGGCGGCTGGAGAACTGTGGGAACTTGACCTGGCTGGGTAGGCTCTGCCCTCTCCCCTGCCCCCCTCCAGGCTCTCTGAGTACTTCACTTGTTGAGAGTGATGGCAATTCCACATCCTTTCTAGACCTAGAAACTAGACCCTTTCTCCAGGTGAGAGACCGGAGCTCCACAGGGAGGAAAGAGGCTGGGCCTGAGGTAGCCCCTCTCTCCAAGTTCCCTATAGATGTTGCCCCATGGAATTCCACTCATGCCTGGCAGGACTTTCTGTCTCCCCAGCATGATTTGGTATAGTCCTGATGAACCTGAATTTCTTTTTTTTTTTTTTTGAGACGGAGTCTCGCTCTGTCACCCAGGCTGGAGTGCAGTGGCACAATCTCGGCTCACTGCAAGCTCCGTCTCCCGGGTTCACGCCATTCTCCTGCCTCAGCCTCTCTGAGTAGCTGGGACTACAGGCGCCTGCCACCATGCCCAGCTAATTTTTTTGTATTTTTAGTAGAGACGGGGTTTCACCGTGGTCTCGATCTCCTGACCTCGTGATCCGCCCGCCTCGGCCTCCCAAAGTGCTGGGATTACAAGCGTGAGCCATCACGCCCGGCCGAACCTGAATTTTTTTTTTTTCTTTATTTTTTTGAGACAGGATTTCACCCTGTCGTCCAGGCTGGAGTACAGTGGCACAATCATGGCTCACTGCAGCCTCAACCTCCCAGGCTCAAGTGACGCTCCCACCTCTGCTTCCCATGTAGCTGGTACTACAGGCACGAGCCACCACGCCTGGCTAATCTTTGGGTTCTTTGTAGAGACAGGGTCTCACTCTGTTGCCCAGGCTGGTCTCGAATCCTGCGCTGAAGTGATCCTCCTGCCTCAGCCTCCCAAAGTGCTGGGATTACAGGCATGAGCCACTGCACCCAGCCAGAGTCTGAACCTTACAGGCATGAGCCACTGCACCCAGCCAGAGTCTGAACCTTACGGGCATGAGCATTGCACCCAGCCAGAGTCTGAACCTTACAGGCATGAGCCACTACACCCAGCCAGAGTCTGAACCTTACAGGCATGAGCCACTGCACTCAGCCAGAGTCTGAACCTTTTAATCACCTTGCACTCTTTTCTCCCTTTCCCCTTCTTTCTACCTCAGCCGTGACTCACCCCCATCCCTCCCCACCCTGGACATAGTTTTATCTTTAGAGCCCCTACCTATTCCACCACCCTGGGCCTTCCTACCTGGTCTTGCTGAATCTCTCTGCCTGCTCTCTGCAGACCACAGGCTTTGGTTCTCAGCAGAAATGGACGTGTTGTGTTTCCTTCTCCGCCAGCAGAATTTCCAGGCCTCAAACCTGACCTGATCTTCTAGCTGGAGAGAGAAGAAGAGCCATGGCTGCCAGATGTTCCAGAGACTGAAAATACAGACACAGAGATGCTCCTTCCCAGGTGAGAAGAGAGAAGCCAGCTCTGGAGAAGGCATTAGTGGGATACATTAGGAGGAGACATAACTTGAAAAAACAGAGCCAGGCAGCTGCGCACGGTGGCTCGCGCCTGTAATCCCAGCACTTTGGGAGGCCGAGGTGGGCGGATCACAAAGTCAGGAGATCAAGACCATCCTGGCTAACACGGTGAAACCCCATCTCTACTAAAAATACAAAAAACTGGCCGGGCGCAGTGGCTCACACTTGTAATCCCAGCACTTTGGGAGGCTGAGGCGGGCGGATCACGAGGTCAGGAGATCGAGACCACGGTGAAACCCCGTCTCTACTAAAAATACAAAAAATTAGCCGGGCGTGGTGGCGGGCGCCTGTAGTCCCAGCTACTTGGAGAGGCTGAGGCAGGAGAATGGCATGAACCCGGGAGGCGGAGCTTGTAGTGAGCCGAGATTGCGCCACTGCACTCCAGCCTGGGCGACACAGCGAGACTCCGTCTCAAAAAAACAAAACAAAAAAACAGAGCCAGGCTGGGCACGGTGGCTCACACCTATAATCCCAGCACTTTGGGAGGCCAAGGCGGGTGCATCACTTGAGGTCAGGAGTTTGAGACCAGCCTGGCCAACATGGCAAAACCCTGCCTCTACTAAAAATACAAAAATTAGCCGGGTGTGGTGGCAGGTGTTCGAAGTCCCATTTACTCATGAAGCTGAGGCAGGAGAATTGTTTGAACCCGGTAGGCGGAGGTTGCAGTGAGCTGAGATCACACCACTGTACTACAGCCTGGGTGACAGGGAGAGACCCTGTCTCAAAAAAAAAAAAAAAAAAGGCCAGGTGCGGTGGCTCATGCCTTTAATCCTAGCACTTTGAGAGGCCAAGGTGGGCAGATCACTCGAGGTCAGGAGTTCAAGACCAGCCTGGCCAACATGTGAAACCCGTCTCTGCTAAAAGTACCAAAAAAACCCCCCCAAAAATTAGCTGGGCATGGTGGCGCAGGCCTGTAATCCCAGCTACCCAGGAGGCTGAGGTAGGAGAATCACTTGAACCCGGGAGGAGGAAGTTGCAGTGAGCCGAGATCACACCACTACAGTCCAGCCTGGGTGACAGAGCGAGACTCTGCATCCAAAAAAAAAGAAAGAAAGAAAGAAAGAAATTAAGGGAAACAATTCCATTCACAACAGCATTAAAATGAATAAAACATTCAGGAATAAATCTAATCAAGAGGCAAAAGCCTCATAAACTGAAAAACTACAAAAGACCACTGAAAGAAGTTAAAGAACACATAAATGGAAATACACTCGCTGTTCATGGATGGGAAGACTTCATTTTTTTTTTGTTTTTTTTTTTTGAGACGGAGTCTCACTCTGTTGCCCAGGCTGGAGTGCAGTGGCGCGATCTTGGCTCACTGCAAGCTCCACCTCCCGGGTTCACGCCATTCTCCTGCCTCAGCCTCCAGAGTAGCTGGGACTACAGGCGCCCGCCACCGCGCCCGGCTAATTTTTTGTATTTTTAGTAGAGACGGGGTTTCACCGTGGTCTCGATCTCCTGAGCTTGTGATCCGCCCGCCTCGGCCTCCCAAAGTGCTGGGATAACAGGCGTGAGCCACCGTGCCCGGCCAAGACTTCATATTGTTAAGGTGACAATACTACCCAAAGTGACCTACAGATTCAATACCTATCAAAATCTTAATGGTGTTTTTTGTACATATAGAAAAACCCTTAACTGGGCATGGTGCCATGAACCTGTAGTCCCAGCTACTCAGGAAGCTGAGATGGAAGGGTCGCTTGAGCCCATGAGGTCGAGGCTGCAGTGAGCTGAGTTTGTGCCATGGCACTCCAGCCTGGATGACAGAGTGAGATCCTGCTTCAAAGAAAAAAAGAAAAAAAGGACTATCCTGAACTTCATATGGAATGGCAAGTGACCCCAAATAGCCAAAACAATCTTGAAAAAGAACAAAGTTGGAGGACTCACACTTCCTGATTTCAAAACTTAATACAAAGCTACAATAAAAATCAATGTGATACTGGCATGATAGTAAATAAAATGTAATTCAATAGAGAGCCCAGAAATAAAGCCTTATCAGTTGACTTTCAGCAAGGATGCTTAGACCCTTTGTCGTTTGGGTCCCACCAAATTTTGTATGTTGAAGCCCCAACCCCTAATGTGGGAGAGAGTGGCTGTGAGAAGGTGATATAGGTTAAGTGAGACCATAGGGTGGGGCCCTAATGCAATAAGGCTGGTGCCTCTAAAAGAAGAAGAGATACCAGAGATCTGTCTCTCTCCACCATGTAAGAACACAGCAAGAAAACAGCCATCTGCAAGCCAGGAAGAGAACCCTTACTGGGAACTGAACAGGCCGGTACCTTACCTTCCTAGCCTCCGGAATTGTGAGAAATAAATTTCTGTTGCTTATGCCAAGCCACCTAGTCCGTAGTATTTTCTTACGGCAGCCCAAGCTAATATATCATTCAATTGGAAAAGGAAGGTCTATTCAATAGATACAGCCACGACAGCTCACACCTGTAATCCCAGCACTTTGGGAGGCCAAGGCAGGTGGATCACTTGAGGTCAGGAGTTCAAGAGCAGCCTGTCCAACGTGGTGAAGCCCTGTCTCTACTAAAAATACAAAAATTAGCTGGGCATGGTGGTGCATGCCTGTAATCCCAGCTACTAAGGAGGCTGTGGCAGAAGAATTGCTTGAGGCCGGGCTTGGTGGCTCACGCTTGTAATCCCAGCACTTTGGGAGGCCGAGGCGGGCGGATCACGAGGTCAGGAGATCGAGACCACGGTGAAACCCCGTCTCTACTAAAAAATACAAAAAATTAGCCAGGCGTGGTGGCGGGCGCCTGTAGTCCCAGCTACTCGGAGAGGCTGAGGCAGGAGAATGGCGTGAACCCGGGAGGCGGAGCTTGCAGTGAGCCGAGATCGCGCCACTGCACTCCAGCCTGGGCGACAGAGCGAGACTCTGTCTCAAAAAAAAAAAAAAAAAAAAAAAAAAAAAGAAGAATTGCTTGAACCCGGGAAGTGGAGGTTGCAAAAACACTACAAAAGATCACTGAAAGAAGTTAAAGAACACATAAATAAATGGATGGATCCACCCATCTCAGCCTCCCAAAGTGCTGGGATTACAGGCGTGAGCCACCACGCCTGGACAAAACAGTTAAATTACCATATGATTCAGCTATTTCACTCCTCGGTATATAGCTAGAAGTACTTGAAGTAGGGATTCAGAAACATATTTTTACACCAGTGTTCACACTAGCATTACTTACAATAGGCAAAATGTAGGAACACCCAAGTGTCCAACAACAAATTAATGGATAAACAAAATGTGCTATATACATACAACGGAATATTACTTGGTTATAAAAAGTAATGGAAGCCGGGCGCAGTGGCTCATGCCTGTAATCCCAGCACTTTGGAAGGCTGAGGTGGGCGGATCACGAGGTCAAGAGATCAAGACCATCCTGGCCAACATAGTGAAACCCCGTCTCTACTAAAAATAAAAAATTAGCTGGGCGTGGCACCACGTGCCTGTAGTCCCAGTTACTCGGGAGGCTGAGGCAGGAGAATCACTTGAACCTGGAAGGTGGAGGTTGCAGTGAGCCAAGATCGCACCACTGCACTCCAGCCTGGCGACAGAGTGAGACTCCATCTAAAAAAAAATAAAAGTAATGGAGGCCAGGCACAGTGGCTCACGCCTGCAATCCCAGCACTTTGGGAGGCCAAGGTGGGTGGATCACTTGAGGACAGGAGTTTGAAACCAGCCTGAGCAACATGGTGAAACCCCATCTCTACCAAAAAATACAAAAATTAGCCAGGCATGGTGGCATGCACCTATGGTCCCAGCTACTCAAGAGGGTGAGGTGAAAGAGTTGCTTGAACCTGGGAGGGTGAAGTTGCAGAGCCAAGATCATGCCATTGCACTCCAGCCTGGGTAAGACCCGGTCTCAAAAAAAAAAAAAAAAAAAGTAATGGAGTTCTGAAACAGGATACAACACAGAGAAACCCTGAAAACATTATGCTGAATGAACTAAGCCAGACGTAGAAAGAAACACAGATTACATGATTCCACACATATTTATGTTCCTAGAATAGGCAAATTCAAAGAGACAGAAAATAGAATTGAGGTTACCAGCAGCGGGGAGAAGGGGGAAATGAAGAGTTATTATTTAATAGGTACAGAGTTTCTGTTTGGAGTAATAAAACAGTTCTGGAAATGCACAGTGGTGATGGTTACACAACACCATGAATGTACTTAATGCCACTGAATTGTACACTTAAAAATGGTTAAAATTGTAAATTTCATGTTATGTTATTTCACCACAATAAAGGCAACTTCAACTCTATTGACATAAAAAGTATAAATGATATGTTTGTTTCATTTATTTTTTGAGACAGCATCTCGCTCTGTCACCCAGGCTGGAGTACAGTGGCACAATCTTGGCTCACTGTAACCTCCGCCTCCCAGGTTCAAGCAATGCTCCTGCCTCAGCCTCCCGAGTAGCTGGGATTACAGGCACCCGCCACCACACCTGGCTAATTTTTGTATTTTTAGTAGAGACGGGGTTTCACCATGTTGGCTAGGCTGGTCTCAAACTCCTGACCCCAAGTGATCCACCCACCTTGGCCTCTCAAAATGCTGGGATTACAGGCGTGAGCCACCACACCTGGCCAATGTTTTTAAGTTTAAAATATGTAAAAATGTTAAAATATGTGGTATTATCTTCAGTGTGAATTTTCTGATATTGAGGAAATAGCAAAAGTGAAGATCCTAGGTGCTGAAATGACAAGCATTAGAGTATTTTCTTTTTAAAATGCTCTCCAGTATGTCTCAAAGAAAATATTCCTAAATCAGCAGCAACAAATTTTTTTTTCTAAGTGGGAGAGATTACAGAAGCTTCTTTTTTGCTCACTTTTCTCTCTCAATTTCTCTAAAATGAACATGCACTGCTTTTGATTTAAGAAAAGAGGTTTGTTTAATGAGAAATGTCCTTTCACTCTGTGAAAACATCGTGTGGATAATAAATAAAGGGCAGTCAGGTGCCGGGGGCGCATGCAGGAAGTGCTCAGCTGGACTCTGCCCTCAGACACTGCTCCACTGTTACACGGAAAAGTCCTCCCGGAGGTGAATCCGCTGATGCTGACACATGTTGGAACTGTGCCGGAAGGCCTTCCCACACTCACTGCACTTGTAGGGCTTCTCCCCAGTGTGGATCCTCCGGTGCTGAATCAAGTAAGTGCTCTGGCTGAAGGCTTTCTTGCAATCACTGCATTTGTAGGGTTTCTCTCCGTGGTGCAACCTCTGGTGGTGAATGAGTCTGGAACTGTTGTGGAAGGCCTTCCCGCACTCGCTGCACTTATAGGGCTTTTCTCCTGTGTGGATTCTCTGATGTTGGATGAGGTGTGTGCTCTGGCTGAAAACTTTGCCACAGTCATTGCATTCATAGGGCTTCTCTCCAGTGTGGCTTCTCTGATGTTCTACAAGTTTGGTTTTTTGAATAAAAGCTTTCTCACATTCATTACATTTATAGGGTTTCTCTCCAGTGTGAATTCTCTGATGTTGGATAAGGTTAGAACTTTGGGTAAAGCCTTTGCCACATTCCTTGCACTCAAATGGCTTCTCTCCAGTGTGAGTCCGACGATGTCGGATAAGGATGGAACCATCACTGAAGGCTTTCCCACAGTCATTACATTTATAGGGTTTCTCTCCAGTGTGGATTCTCTGGTGATAAATCAGGGAAGAGTAGGCGCTAAAGTGTTTCCCACACTCCCCACACTTGTAGGGTTTCTCCCCAGTGTGAATCCTCTGGTGCTTCATGAGGTTGGGCCTTCGCGTGAATGTCTTCCCACACTCTTCACACCGGTAGGGAATCTCTCCTGAGTGCATCCTTCGGTGATTGATGAACTCGCAGCTCTGGCTGAAGGCTTTCCCACACTCATCACATTTGTAGGGCTTCTCTTCAGTGTGAAGCCGCTGATGCTTGACAAGGTTGGCACTGTACCTGAATGTTTTCCCACAGTAACTGCAATAATGCAATTTTTTCCCAGTAGGAATTTTCTCATCTTCTTTAACAACTAAGTTTGCACTGAAGATTTCCCCAGAGTCACAAACTGTATTTGTTTTTTTTGACCTGTGTACACGCTTATGGTTGTTGAGATATGATCTCTGTTCAAAACTTTGCTCACATATATCACATTTGTGAGGTCTCTGATCGGGAACAGGTCTTGACAGCAACCTGAGGCTTGCCCCAGACTCCCTGCTGCTCTCCCCGTTGGTCAGTGTGACTGCCCTGGGGCCTCTCTGCTCCACTAGCTTTTCCAGGCTCCCCTCGGACTTCCTGATGTGGTCACAGGCTTCTACTGGCTCAGATCCCTGGGGATCTTCCTCACCAAATGTCTTCCGTGAAGTCAACTCCTTGTACTCAGTTCTGGTCCCAAGAGCTGAAACAAAAAACCGAACATCTAAGGGTCACCTGCTCTGACTCTGGAAGGCAGGCATGAGATGCTGCTGGCCACCTGTGGGGTACCAATTTGATCATCTCCAAAGTCCCAACAGCCTTGCAAAGATGAGAGCCTGGAGCTTAGAGGCTTACGCAGCTCACCGGGGGCCGCAGCAATATAGCCCTTCAAACATTCACTCCTTCCTTCCTTGATTTGACACTCACACAACAAACTTCTCCTGGGTGGCCACTCCCCAAGAATGGAGAGTGACAAGTACCCAAGTGGGGTCCTGCCACGTGGCCGCTCAGAGACTGATACCAGCAGCCACACTCAGGATTGATTAGTCCTGGCCCCTACTTGCCAGCCGAGTCACCTGAGGCAACAACTCACCTACCTTTCTGAGCCCTGGTTTCTCCATCTGTGACCACATGGCACTCTCATGAGAACAAAACAGAGTAATACAACAGACTGACCATGAAGCACTCAGCCCAGTGCCCGGCATAGTGAGTTCCAGGTGCAAGCACTTCATGACTGCCACTTTCATGACTGCTCCCTTCCTAGTCCTAAGGGGTCTACCCTTCCACCCCTTGCCTGGCTCTGCACTGCATAAGAACAGGTGCTGAACACCAGTATCTGCCAAGATGTGCAGCAGACGGTGCTCACACACCACTACAGGAGCCTATGCTGGAGCTGCTGCTCTGGAAGACGGTTTGGCAACCTTACCTAAAGCTGATCTATGAACATGCTGACTCAGTGACTCTGCTCCCAGGTACACACGCGTCAGAAATGTATTCCAGTCACCAGAGAGATACACGCACAAGAGCGTCCACAGCAGTTCCTGTATAACCCCAAACCTGGACAACTGAATGTCCTCCACAAGTAGAAGGGAACATAAGTTGTGGTGTGTTCATACAGTAGAACAATGGCAACCAAACAGACCACACTGCTGCTCCACGAAACACAAGCAGCTCTCACAGTGTTCAGCAAAAGACGCCCTGTGTGAGTCTACACAGAAAAATCCAAAGGAGGAAGCAGCCTCTTGTGACAGGAGTCAGAAAGAAGACGCCTGTGGGGAGCAGTGGGAAATGGCAGAGGAGAGCCAGGGAGCTCCTGAGGAACTGAAACAGTCTGTATTAATCTGAAGGGTGATTTTTCATAAAAATTCACTGAGTTGTAAACTTAGGGTTTGTCCTATTTCCATAGATATTTACATTCAAATAAGCAAATTTATAAAATAAGAAGTCCTTTGAGCCAGCAGTTCCTTCCTAGGACATCATCAGACACATGCAAAAAGGTGACCATCAGAGCAATCTTTTGGCCTGCACTTGCACTGAAGACATGACTGAGACTCATGCACACAGAAATGGAAACACATTCCGTGTCTGCACAGCAGAACACACTATCATTTCTGTTAAGAAGCAGTGTCGGCCAGGCACAGTGGCTCACGCCTGTAATCCCAGCACTTTGGGAGGCCAAGGCAGGCGGATCACAAGGTCAGGAGCTTGAGACCAGCCTGGCCAATATGGTGTAACCCCGTCTCTACTAAAAATACAAAAATTAACCAGGCATGGTGGCGCACACCTGTAGTCCCAGCTACTTGGGAGGCTGAGGCAGAAGAATTGCTTGAACCCAGGAGGCAGAGGTTGCAGTGAGCCGAGATCACACCACTGCACTCCAGCCTGGGCAACAGAGCAAGACTCTGTCTCAAAAAAAAAAGAGAACGGCTCACACCTGTAATCCCAGCATTTTGGGAGGCCAAGGTGGGAGGACCGCTTGAGCCCAGGGGTTTGAGACCAGCCTGGGCAACACAGTGAAACCCTGTCTCTACTAAAAACACAAAAATTAGCCAGGCATGGCGGCAGGCACCTGTAGTCCCAGCTACTCAGGAGGCTGAGGCAGTAGAATTGCTTGAAACCAGAGGTGGAGGTTGCAGTGAGCTGAGATTGCGCCACTGCACTCTAGCCTGGGTGACAGAGCGAGACTCCATCTCAAAAAATAAAAAAAGAAGCAGCAGTGTCTGGGCCAGGTGCAGTGGCAGTGGCTAACACCTGTAACTCCAGCACTTTGGAAGGCCGAGGCGAGAGGATTGCTTGAGCCCAGGAGTTCGAGACCAGCCTAGGCAACATAGTGAAACCTCATCTTTGTAAAAAATCAAAAAATTAGTGTGAGTGGCACATGACATGCCTGTGGTCCCAGCTACTCGGGAGGCTGAGATGGGAGGATCGCTTGAGTGCAGAAGGTCAAGGCTGCAGTGAGCCATGATCATACCACTACACTCCAGCCTGGGTGATAGAGGGTGACCCTGTATGAAAAAAAAAAAAAAAAAAAAAAAAAAAAAAGCAGTGTCGGTACGTAACAGTGGAAAGGCCAGTGCTAGAAAAGGAATAGCAGAAATATACTACAACACAACTATGTCTGGGTAGTGAGATTCAGGGTGATGTGTCGTCTCTCACTTTTCCGCGGTGTATTAATTTGGAAGAAAGGGGAATTAAACGATAGCTCCACCACTAGGCCTTCATTGTCTGGCATCAGCTCTGGAGGGCAGGGTTCTGTGGGGTTCCGCAGACCCTAACCTCCCCTTACAGCACCCCTGTTCTGCACCTACTCACTCCCCTCTACACGGGACCTTGCCTGGAATGTCCATTCCTATTTTCCACAGCAATGCTGCCCTGGAGAGATTCTGCTCAATAATCTCCCCACCAAGGTGCCCAGACTGAGAGGGGTCACCTGGGCTTCAGCAAAGGCCACTGTCAGGCCTCCTGTGCTAGCCCCGATGCATCTTGCCCACGAACTCCTGATTCATTAACCAGACACCCCGGACCCCAGCAAATCCTCGTTTGGCGACTTGAGTTGGGGAGCAGATCCCCTCACGCACCTGGGCTGTTGACTCTCAGGTGCTCTTTCCCAGAGGTGCCCTGAACATCCAGGACCCAGGGCTCATCCCCTTGCTCCAACTGCGAGATCACTCCAGGCTTGGGGCCTGCAGGTCCTACTCCTGGGAAGGAGACAGGGACTGGGGTTGGTACCAAGGACACAGGGCAGCACCTAGTGCTGTCTCACCCTGGGGCTGCAGGGTAAGGGAGGCACAGGCAGAGGGGGTGATGGAAGCCTGGACACCCTCTGGAGGGCACTGAGATTGGGCTGGGGCAGTTCTGAGCATAAGGGAATGAGAGCTCAGGGGTTCCTTCCACTAGCAGGTGTGCAACTCCGCCCCCCCGGTGTCCCCTGCCCCACCAGGGAGGGGTCCGCCTGGGACCTGGGGCAAGAGGGAAGGGAAGGGCTGACTCAGGAAAGTCCCAGCACTGGCCTTCCCCTCATCTTCTCAGATCAGGTGCCTGCCTGGGATAAAGGTCATCACCTACTTCTGTGCCCAGGGGGTGAGGCCCCCAGCCCAGCCTCTGCTGAGCCCTTAGCCCCCAGGGCTGTTCCCAGAGCTGAGTCCTGGTAAGGGCCTTACCCAGTGAGACTAGGTTCCCGTAGGTCTCCAGCATCACGTCCCTGTAGAGGCCCCTCTGAGCAGGGCCCAGGCGGCCCCATTCCTCCCGGGAGAGGAACACAGCCACGTCCTCGAAGGTCACCTCGGCCTGGAATGACAGGGACTGCTGCAGCCCAGGTGTGGTCCAGAGTGGGCTGGTAGGGGCAGGGAGGCAGCAGAAGCACGCTAAAGGCAGCAGCACAGTGGGTGGCCTGACCCATCTGCCACCGAACCAGCTAATACATCCCAAGGGGTGGCTGCATGTGGGTCTCAGGGCCACCCCTACCATCATGTCAGCACCCCAAACCAGAGACACCTGGCAGTGTTTGCCAAGGAAAGCCCTGGGTAAAGACTTCACTCCTCCCAGGAGGACAGACACTCACCTGGGGTGGGGCAGACAGGAACAAGGCCGCCATTGCCTGAGGGTTGGGCTTTCTGAGGGCAGTGAGCAGGAGCTGGTCACTCAGGTGCTGAGGGAAGAGAACACAACAAGCGGAGGCCCAGTCTGGCCCCTTCTTCCACAGCTCAGGCTACTTGGTGCTGCCATAAACAGCCCTGCCTGCGTCACTGGTCCACCCCCGCCCATCCCAGTGGGGGTACTGCTAGCTGGCTTCCTGGGCACAGACTCTGATCTTTGCCTGGGGCTGCCCTCTCCAGCTCCACCTCCTTTTTTTTTTTTTTTTTTTTTTTTAATGACAGGGTTTCTCTTAGTTGCCCAGGCTGGAGGACAGTGGCGTGATCTCAGCGCACTGCAGCCTCGACCTCCTGAGCTCAAGCAATTCTCTCACCTCAGCCTCCTGAGTAGCTGGGACTACAGGCACGCACCACCACTGTTGGTGGAAGAGCTGAGGCAGGACTAGCTTGTCTGTCATAATGTAAAAGAGTCTTGGAACATGTCCTGGGTCCAGGGTCCAAACCCCCTAGTGGCCTTTGGAACACCAAGCTCTGTGCCAAAGGGTGGAAGGCTGCCCTGCTGCACCATCATCTAAGCCAAGGCGTAAAACCCCTTGTGGCTTGGATGGGATCCAGGGCTCAGTGTGTAAAACCCCTCGTGGCCTCTGGAATGTGCATAGACTTGTTGGTTCCTTGCTTCTTGCTCTCCCAGGCTCGTAAACATGTTCTCCATTATCTCAGATAGCAGAGCATATTACATATGCGTCAAAGAAAATGCTAAACCGTCACAGCTACGCTTGATGCGCTGCTACCTTTCTATCCCCATGTCCTCATGTCCTCACCTGTCTACCCTCACGTCCGCACGTTCTCACCACCTGCTTCTTTGTTTGATCACCAATAAACAGTGTGGGTTCCCAGAGCTCGGGGCCTTTGCAGTCTCCATACTAGCGTTGGCCCTCTGGACCCACCTTATGTACTCTTAACCTGTCGTTTCTCATTCCTTTGACTCCGCCAGACTTCATAGCCCCCACGGCCTGGTGTTGGGTCTGATCACCCCAACAATCACACCTGGTTAATTTTTGTATTTTTTTGTACAGATGGGGTTTTGCCCAGGCTGGTCTTGAACTCTTGAGCTCAAGCAATCCTCTTGCCTCGGCCTCCCAAAGTGCTGGGATTAAAGGAGTGCACCAAAGTGCCCAGCCTCCAGTCACCTCTACTGCCTGCCGCCCTCAGGCCGTCTATCCCCCTCCCCTCCTCTGACATTCTAAGATGTCTCATTCAGGAGGAAAGAGACAATACTCATTCACTTTACATGGAAGAATGAAGACAAAATGTTAAGGGCTAAGGAAGAAAAGAAAATTAAAAATGATAGAAGGGGCCAAGCTCAGTGGCTCATACCTGTAATCCTAGCGCTTTGGGAGGCTGAGGCGGGAGGACGGCTTGAGCCCAGGAATTTGAGACAAGCCTGGGCAACGTAGGGAGACCTTACTGCTACCAAAAATAAAATAAAATAAAATAAAATAAAATAAAATTAGCTGGCTATGATGGCACACACCTGTAGTCCCAGCTACTTGGGAGGCTGAGGTGGGAGGATCACCTGGGCCCAGGAGGTAGAGGCTGCAGTGAGCTGTGATTGTACCACTGCACTCCAGCCTGGGTGACAAAGCAAAACCCTGTCTCAAAATAAATAAGTGAAATAAGATTGACTCACCTACCAGAAGCATGAGACTCTCGGGTTAGATACATATGATGCCACTATTTGGCCTAAAATAAAATAACACAGAAAGGCTAAGTACTAGTAAATATTAGATCAAACACTAGTTAAAATAAAGCTGTGGTAATTATATACCTTTTATGTATCTTTAAAGCTTTTTATTTAAGCATATTTTAATTATAAAAGTTGACAAGTCCTGAGTACACAGTTCAATGGACCATCACGAATTGCACAAGCCCATGGAACCAGCACCACAGTCAAGAAAGAACAGAACCGGCCGGGCGCGGTGGCTCACGCCTGTAATCCCAACACTTCGGGTGGCCAAGGCGGGCAGATCGCGAGGTCAGGAGATCAAGACCATCCTGGCTAACGGTGAAACCCCGTGTCTACCGAAAATACAAAAAAAATTAGCCGGGCGTGGTGGTGGGCGCCTGTAGTCCCAGCTACTCGGGAGGCTGAGGCAGGAGAATAGTGTGAACCCAGGAGGTGGAGCTTGCAGTGAGCCAAGATCGTGCCACTGCACTCCAGCCTGGGCAACAGAGTGAGACTCCGTCTCGAAAAAAAATAAAAATAAAAATAAAAGGTCGGGCGTGGTGGCTCACGCTTGTAACCCCAGCACTTTGGGAGGCCAAGGTGGGCGGATCACGAGGTCAGGAGATGGAGACCACGGTGAAACCCCGTCTCTACTAAAAATACAAAAAAATTAGCGGGGCGTGGTGGCGGGTGCCTGTAGTCCCAGCTACTCGGAGAGGCTGAGGCAGGAGAATGGCGTGAACCCGGCAGGCGGAGCTTGCAGTGAGCCAAGATTGCGCCACTGCACTCCAGCCTGGGTGACAGAGCGAGACTCCGTCTCAAAAAAAATAAAAATAAAACACTGCATATTACCAAAAGTCCACCAAAAAGCTGTAATAATTACAAACAGGTATGGATCTACCAAAGAGGAACTGGTAAATCCTCCTCTGGAATGAGATTTCTTTTTTTTTAAAACGGAGTCTCGCTCTGTTGCCCAGGCTGGAGAGCAGTGGCGCCATCTCGGCTCACTGCAAGCTCCGCCTCCCGGGTTCACGCCATTCTCCTGCCTCAGCCTCCCGAGTAGCTGGGACCACAGGTGCATTTAATTTTTTTTGTATTTTCAGTAGAGACGGGGTTTCACCATGCTAACCAGGATGGTCTTGATCTCCTGACCTTGTGATCTGCCCGCCTCGGCCTCCCAAAGTGCTGGGATTACAGGCGGGAGACACTGCGACCAGTCGAGATTTTAAACATACTTCCCTCAGAAACAAGTCAGTCAAGTAAACAATCTCATGCTTAAAACAGAGAACACACATTTTTTTCAACATACTGAACATTACCAAAAAAAAAAAAAGCAACAGAGAAAGTTTCAACAAATCCCAAAAGAATATATCATTTGGCAAAACAATTTCTATCGATATTGTTGTTATATTAGAAATATATGAAAAGTTACCCTCTCTCCAGAAAAATATAGAAATGGAAACTAAAGTGGAAATAGAACCAAGCCTACCTAAAGAAAATTGTGCATCCTTAATAGACTCATTTTAACAGGAAAGACTGAAATAAATAATCTAAGTATTCAGCAATAAATCAAATGCAGGCAGTGGTTCATGCCTATAATCCCAGCACTTTGGGAGGCCGAGGCGGGTGGATCACTTGAGGTCAGGAGTTCGAGACCAGCCTGGCCAACATGGTGAAACCCCATCTCTACTAAAAAATACACAACTTGGGGCTGGGCACAGTGGCTCACGCCTGTAATCCCAGCACTTTGGGAGGCTGAGGCAGGTGGATCACGAGGTCAAGAGATCGAGACCATCCTGGCCAACTTGGTGAAACCCCGTCTCTACTAAAAATACAAAAATTAGCTGGGCGTGGTGGCAGGCACCTGTAATCTCAGCTACTCAGGAGGCTGAGGCAGGAGAATCACTGGAAACCAGGAGGCAGAGTTTGCAGTGAGCCGAGATCACGCCACTGCACTCCAGCCTGGCCAGAGTGAGACTCCGACTCAAAAACAAAAAAACAAAACTTAGCCGGGCATGGTGGCGTGAACCTGTAATCCCAGTAACTTGGGAGGCTGGAGCAGGAGGATCACTTGAATTCGGGAGGTGGAGGTTGCAGTGAGTTGAGATTACATCACTGCACATTCCAGTCTGGCTGACAGAGTGAGACTCTGTCCAAAAACAAAAAACAAAAGAAATCAGATGCAGAATAAGAAAGTAACTCAAGGAGGGCTGGGCACGGTGGCTCACGCCTGTAATCCCAGCACTTTGGGAGGCTGAGGCGGGCAGATCATGAGGTCAGGAGTTCGAGACCAGGCTGACCAACACAGTGAAACCCCATGTCTACTAAAAATACAAAAAATTAGCTGGGCGCCTGTCATCCCAGCTACTCGGGAAGCTGAGGCAGGAGAATTGCGTGAACCCGGGAGGCGGAGGTAGCAGTCAGCGGAGATCGAGCCATTGAACTCCAGCCCTGGCGACAGTGCAAGACTCAGGAATGAAGGAAGGAAGGAAGGAAGGAATTCAAGGAAAGAATATGAAAGAAAATAAAACACAATTTAAAGAAACAGACAACAATCTCTATGGTCATTCTTTGAAAATGCTAATAAAGTACACAAACACCTGGCAAATCCAAAAAAGGGAAGGAAAAAAGATGGAAAAGGGGCTGTGCACGGTGGCTCATGCCTGTAATCCCAGCACTTTGGAAGGCCAGGGCAGGTGGATCTCTTGAGCCCAGGAGTTCAAGACCAGCCTGTGCAACATGGCAAAACCCCTCTCTACAAAAAATACAAAAATTAGCCAGGCATGGTGGCATGTGCTTGTAATCCCAGCTACTTGGGAGGCTGAGGTGGGAGGATCACTTGACCCCGGGAGGCATAGCAATAGTTATCAGAGTGTGGCTCAGGGACCCTGGGGTTCCATGCATTCAAGTTTGTGTTCACAACACTAAGAGGACACATTAGAAGAACTTGTAGTAGATTCAGTGACAAGAGAGGGATGTTCCCTCTCCCTGCTGCTATTCAACATCCTAGCCAATGCAATAAGTCACAGAAAAAAGAAATATAAGCTACAAGGATCAAAAGAAAAAAGACAAAAATCATCACTCTTTCAGAATGATAAAAATAATCTACATAGAAAATCCAAGAGTTATCAATCCACTGTTGGAATGACAGGAGTTCAACAGCATTGCCATATACAAGGTCATTACAGAATAATTAATACCACTCCTATGTGTTAGCAGTCAGCAACCGAAAACTGACCATTCACAATAGCTACAAAAACTATACAGTACATTAAGTCTTAAAAAAAGATATGTAGGCCGAGCGCGGTGGCTCATGCCTGTAATCCCAGCACTTTGGGAGGCCAAGGCTGGTGGATCACAAGGTCAGGAGATCGAGACCATCCTGGCTAACACAGTGAAACCCTGTCTCTACTAAAAATACAAAAAAAACAGCCGGGTGTGGTGGCGGGCGCCTGTAGTCCCAGCTACTCAGGAGGCTGAGGCAGGAGAATGGTGTGAACCCGGGAGGCGGAGCTTGCAGTGAGCCAAGATCGTGCCACTGCACTCCAGCCTGGGTGACAGAGCAAGACTCCGTCTCAAAAACAAACAAACAAAAAAACAAAACAAAACAAAAAAAGATACGTATGTAATGAACAACATTACAAAACTTCATTGAAGTACCTTAGAAAGGTCTGTGGAGAAACAGACAATGTTTCTAAATAGGGGCTCAATAACATAAAGGTATCAATTCTCCCCAAGTTAAATTTATTTTGTGCAATTATAATAAACATTTCAACAGGGCATGGTATCTGACCAAAATGACTCCAAATATCACATGAAATAGTAACGATCTAAGATTAGCCAAGGCAGTGTGGCCGGGTGCAGTGGCTCACACCTGTAATCCCAGCACTTTGGGAGGCCCAGGATGGCAGATCACAAGGTCAGGAGATCGAGACCATCCTGGCTAACACGGTGAAACCCCGTCTCTACTAAAAATGTAAAATTAGTCGGGCATGGTGGCAGGCGCCTGTAGTCCCAGCTACTCGGGAGGCTGAGGCAGGAGAATGGCTGTGAACCCAGGAGGCGGAGGTTACAGTGAGCTGAGATCACACCACGGCACTCTGTCGTGGGTGACAGAGCGAGACTACCTCTCCAAAAAAAAAAAAAAAAAAATTAGTTAAGGCGATATCAAAAAAAGAACCAAAGGAGGCAAAGGTGTGCCCTATTAGATATCGAGACTTAGGCTATGGTAATGGAAAGTGAAGTTTAAGTATAGGAAAAAAGATAATGGAAGACATCTATGCATATGTTAATATACCTGCAATATTAATGGCAATGAAGAAGGACAATAAATGGTATTGGCACAACTGGTTTTCCATTGGAAAATAAAATTAGTTCCCTGTCTTCTATGGTACACAAACATATTTCAGAAAGGTTGAAGACCTAAACGTTTAAAAAAAAAAAAAAAAAAAAGGTCGGGCACGGTGATTCACGCCTGTAATCCCAGCACTTTGGGAGGCCGAGGTGAGTGGATCACAAGGTCAGGAGTTCAAGAGCAGCCTAGCCAAGATGGTGAAACCCCGTCTCTACTAAAAATACAAAAATTAGCCGGGCGTAGTGGCGGGCACCTGCAATCCCAGCTACTCAGGAGGCTGAGGTAGGAGAATCGCTTGAACTCAGGAGGCGGAGCTTGCAGTGAGCCAAGATCGTGCCACTGCACTCCAGCCTGGGCAACAGAGCAAGACTCTGTCTCAAAAAAATAAATAAAAATAAAAATAAATAAACGATAAAAGCCTATAAAGATTGTGTGATTCCAGGGCCAGGCGCGGTGGCTCACGCTTGTAATCCCAGCACTTTGGGAGGCCGAGGCGGGCGGATCACGAGGTCAGGAGATCGAGACCACAGTGAAACCCCGTCTCTACTAAAAAATACAAAAAATTAGCTGGGCGTGGTGGCGGGCGCCTGTAGTCCCAGCTACTCGGAGAGGCTGAGACAGGAGAATGGCGTGAACCCGGGAGGCGGAGCTTGCAGTGAGCCGAGATTGAGCCACTGCACTCCAGCCTGGGCGACACAGCAAGACTCCGTCTCAAAAAAAAAAAAAAGATTGTGTGATTCCATCAAAAAGGAAAAAAGGCCAGGCATGGTGGCTCACTCACACCTGTAATCTCAGTACTTTGGGAGGCCGAGGTGGGCAGATTGCTTGAGCTCAAGAGTAGGAAACCAGCCTGGGTAACATTGTGAAACCCCAGCTCTACAAAAATTAGCCGACGTGGTGGTGTGAGCCTGTGGTTCCAGGCAAAACCTCAGGTGGCTGAGGTAGAAGGATCGTTTGAGAGTGGGAGATGGAGGCTGCAGTGAGCCAAGATTGTGTTACTGCACTCCAGCCTGAGCAAGACCCTGGCTAAAAACAAAAAACAAAAAACAAAAAAAAAGAAAAAGGATTCTGTACAAGACACCACAAAATTAAAAGGCAAGCAGACAAGCTGCAGAGTGAAAGACGATATTTGCAGACATGTAACAAAGTATAAATATACAGAATATATTTTAAAAATTTTTCAATAAGAAAAATGTCACAATTTTTAATAAATGAACACAGGATATGACCTGGCAAACCCTGTAGTCCCAGCTACTCAGAAGGCTGAGCAGGGGATCACTTGAACCTAGGAGTTGTGGGCTGTAGTGTGCTATGCCAATTGAGTGTCCCCACTAAGTTCGGCATCAATATGGTGACATCCGGGGAGCAGGGGACCACCATGTTGCCTAAGGAGGGGTGAACCAGCTCAGGTGGGAAACAGGGCAGGTCAAAACTCCCGTGCTGATCAGTAGTGGGATCACACCTGTGAGTGGCCAGTGCACTCTAGCCTGGGCAACATAGTGAGACCCCCATCTCTAATTTTTTAATTTAAAAAGAATGTAAAGTAAAACAAGACTCTCCCCACAGATTGGGGAAATATAAAATACTTCATAATACCAAATGTTGAGGACACTGTAAACTGGTACAGTCACTCTAGAAATATGTCTGGCCATACCTGGTAGAACTGAAACCCTGCAAAACTCTCAGTGGGGAAACATATGTACTCTATGAAGAGTCTTGCTAATGCACACAAGAAGAAACACAAGAATGTTACCATGTGCCTGTGTAGAAGAAGAAAAAACTTCAGCGTCTATCAGCAAAGTCACAGTGGTGGAAAGTAATGTCAAGGAGATAGAGCACAGTTATAAGGCTGAGAAAAACTGTCAGGTATAGAATATCCACAGTATAATACATACGTAGATTTTTTTTTTTTTTTTGAGACGAAGTCTCGCTCTGTTGCCCAGGCTGGAGTGCAGTGGCGCAATCTCGACTCACTGCAAGCTCCGCCTCCCGAGTTCACGCCATTCTCCTGCCTCAGCCTCCTGAGTAGCTGGGACTACAGGCGCCTGCCACCACGCCCGGCTAGTTTTTTTGTATTTTTTAGTAGAGACGGGGTTTCACTGTGTCAGCGAGTCTGGTCTCGATCTCCGGACCTCGTGATCCCCCCGCCTTGGCCTCCCAAAGTGCTGGGATTGCAGGCGTGAGCCACCGTGCTCGGCCATACATATGAAGATTTTTAAGAGACAAAAACAATATTAGATATGTAGAGATATAAGAAAACGAGGCCGGGCGCAGCGGCTCACGCCTGTAATCCCAGCACTTTGGGAGGCTGGGGCGGGCGGATCACTTGAGGTCAGGAGTTCGAGACCAGCCTTGCCAACATGGTTAAAGCCCATCTCTACTAAAAATACAAAAATTAGCCGGGCGTGGTGGTGGGTGCCTGTAATCCCAGCTACTCGGGAGGCTGAGACAGGAGAATCCCTTGAACCCGGGAGGCAGAAGGTGCATTGAGCCGAGATCGCGCCATTGCACTCCAGCCTGGGGGACAGAGCGAGACTCCGTCTCAGAAAAAGAGAGAGAGAAAGAAAAGGAAGAGAGAAGAGAAAAGAAAATAAAATAAAGAAAAAAGAAAGAAGAGAAATAAAAATCTGACTGCCTGGCTGCGGGGAGAAAAGCCTTGGAGCGCCAGAAGCGAGGAGGGTGGGGCGGAGGGAAGGCACAAGCAGAGGGAGAAGCACTGGAGAAGCGCGGACGCTAAGGGCGGGAGGGGCGGCCTCCGCAGAGGGCTGGGAGGACCGCGAGACGCACGAGCCCCGCCCCTGAAAAGCTGACAGGAGAGGGGCGTGGGAGGGAGCCGGGATGGGAGGCCTCCGGCCGCTGGGACCAAGGGGTCTGGAGCGCACCGGGACGCAGAAGCCGCTCTGTGCGGCAGGAGTCCAGGGGGCCCCGCGTGGGGCAAGGGAGCTGTGAGGGGCTCGAGGGCGGAAGCAGCCCCTGAGCGACCCCAGGGCTGGCAGAAGGCGGCGAGGCGCAGTCCGTACTCCGGGCCTTGTCCGGGGGTCCCAGGAACAGGAAGTGCCGCTGATGGCGGGACGGACCCAGGCCTGGAGCACCGCGAGAGGACCGGGCACGGGGGCAGCGCGCAGGGGAGGGTCTGCGCCGGGAGGGTCTGTGCCCTGCGCGCCCGCCCCCGCCGGGCTCACACTCACCTCAGCGCCGCCGAGCAGCACGGCAGCCCAACCTCGCCCGTTCGGCCCTCCCGCCCCGCCAATCGGAACCGATCCGGAAGTGACGTCAGCGGACGGTCTGGGCCCGAGGCGCCGTCCGGGCCCCTCTGGGAAGCTAGGACGCGGCGTGTCGGCTGCCCACCCTCTTGGCTCGCAGTAAGGCTCCGGGGACCCGCGAATGGCAAAGCCGTAAAGCGGGAATGCTGCCACCGGGTGGCAGTCCGAAGCTACGGCCCGGAGGCCTCGGAACTGGGGCGACGGTCAGAGTCGAAAACATATTACTTTCCCTTTTTCTGAGAAATTCTCTCCCTAGTGACCCACGAAAGGCGCCGCAAACAAGAAAGAACTAGGCCTTTTCCTTGACAGAGAAAGAAACGGGAACCGCACCCTTCCTTAGGGCCGAGAGAGGATGCTTACTGGCCAAAGAAGCCTGTCTTGGGTTTAACCTACTGTCCCTCATCCCTAACTCCTGTAAATGGAGCCCAGTGCCCACTCTGGAGAAAGGGTTTTTCGGGTGCCTGAGCTGCTTCTGGACCAAACTTTCCCTCATGGCCGGCCCATCGGCCAAGCCCTGCGTCCACTTTGCCCAGAAGGGAGCAGAAAAACAGTGACCGCTTATGGAAGCTAAGCATCTAGTGCTTTCCCAAAACCCTCTTTCCAGATGCCCCTCCATCCTTCAGGAGGAAACACCGCCCTCCTGGATTCTTTCTCGACCAGTCACCTGGGACCCTGGGACCGGCCCTGCGAGTGACGGGATCAAAACCAGGTCCGGTAGCTACTGGCGGAGGGCGGGGCTGGAGTGGGAGGACCACGTGAGGCCAGGGGCTTGAGACCAGGCTGGCAATAGCGAGAGCCTGTCTAAAATAAACAGGCCCTGCTGGGTCACTGCCTAGGTGTGGTGGGCGCCCAGACAGGTGAGGCCATACCAGCAGGATCAGGAAAGCAAGATCATGAAACGTAGGGGGGGTAAGATTTTCTAGAGATAGCGTGGACCGTGACAGCCAGGAGCCACCGCGCAGCCACAGGACTTGTCATCCCGGAGTGACCGTGAAAGCCTAAGGTGACCTATTCTCACCTGCCAGGCACTCTCCAAGTCTATAGGGAGCGCACCATGCTTCATCCTGCCTGCTGCAGTTCCACAGCAGTGTTGTTAGGGGCAGTGATCTGCAGCTGCTGCATTCGCTGGTGGAACTTCCTTGTGTGAAAGTGCTGATAGGATGCTGTCCTGGGATCTCCTCACTGGGTCGTGGTTAAGGGACAAGATGCCATGAGCTACGGCCAAACAGGAAGCCCCTCCACTCTGCCTTGTGACGGCAACCAACTTACTTGCCCTCCCATTGCTGGCGGTGGGGGGGTTCCCCAACACTTCCAACCTGATTCCACTGAGAATCACCACTCAGCCTCACTTGTCACTACCAAAGCTAGAGAGAAGGTATCAGCCCCTGCCAGCAGGGAAAGGCCATGTGCTTTAAGATAATCAGTGCAGCTTTGGGGGCTGTTCCTGGTTAGTTTCTCTGCCCCGGGGAAAAGGGGGCTACATGTCCTGTGAAGCTGTGGAGTTCCAGGACTCAAGGAGCAGACCAACCTACTGCTGGTGCCAGCTCCAGTCCAGTGTAGGGCTCTGGGTGGGTGGGTGGGTGGGTGAAGGGACTCGGGTGGTCTGGGATCCCCATACACACACTACATGCATTCATCCTTTTGTTCAGCAATCCCAGCAGTGACCTGGGACCCCACACTCAATCACCACCCTCAACCTCATCTGTCACTATCAGGCTAGAAAATGAGGAAAGGCATGAGGCTCCACCCACAGGAAAAAGCACCCAGAACCCTCCAGTCAGTGACTCCCCACCAGGGCGGGGTGGGAATGCATGCAGGGTACTCCCAGTTGTCTACAGAACAGAATGGTAAAAGCCAGGCTAGGAATGGCTTCCTGGCTGTAGACAAGGTGTCTGTCCCACGTTCCTCCAGGGCCCATCCCAAGTTCTCAGTGCAAGACAGACACCTGCAAGCCAGGTATCCCTTTACAAAAACACACTGACATCAGCAGGGCTGTACGCAGTATGGAGGGGAAGGGTGTAGCCAAAAGACCCTGGGCAAAGGACCGCCTCAGGTGCTGAGCAAGTTAGCAGGGAGCTGGCAGAATGAGGGTATGGTCCACAACACCAGGCTCACGATTGTGTCCTACTCTGTTTCCTGATACGTGAAATGAGTGCTGACACCCAAGCACTGCAGGCCATGGGACTGAGTCACCCACCCGTGTCAGGTCCTGGATGCCACATTCTTGGTCCCCTCTGTGGGGAAGCAAGGGTCTTGCCCAGGGTACTTGCACCTTGTTTCTAGTTGTGGACTTTCCCTTCAAGCTTCTACCACTCATTGGTGGTCTACTCCAGTAGTCTACCTTCCTCCCAGTACCAACCAGGGGGATCCCACAGAAATCCTCCCAGCAGGGACCCTCCCCTTTGAAACCATGGGGGTGGGCACAGCCTGGTGGCATAAAGGCAAACTTTATTGAGACCCTCGGCACTAGTTCTCTTTCTCCTGCACAGTCTTGGTTCCCCGGAGACGTCCAGTCCGACGGGCAGCAATGAGACCCACTTTGCGGCCAGCAGGGGCATCTCTGCGGATGGTAGAGGGCTTGCCGATGTGCTGGTGGTTGCCACCTCCAAAAGGATGCTCCACAGGCTGCAGGCAGAGAAAGATGGCTTTAAAAACCTCTTCCCCCCCCCCCCCCTGCCCCCGGCCTTGGGGTCCCACCCGTTAGGGGTCCGATTCCGCGAAGCCCCTCTCTACAGCATGTGCCGCTAGACAACCCCACTTGGGCTGACTCTTTCCAGCTCAGGCCCCCACTGCCCCTCCCAGCCTCTGTTTCTTGCGGAGAAAAGGTGAAGGAGGGTGAGCCCACCTCCTTCAGGAGTGCTGGGGCAGGATCAACAGTCCTGTGACTACAAACCACCACCTGCTGCTCCTCCCACCGCAGATTCCCTTCCTGCAGGGACACCTGTGGATGGGACTTGCCTACCCAACCGTGTAGCCACTGTACCTTGAATGCTCAACCCTGCATTTCTGGGTTACTTACATTCATGGCCACACCCCGTACTCGTGGCCAGCAGTTCCTCTTTGCCTTATATTTGTGGTAGGCCCGGCCAGCCTTCAAGATGGGTTTGTCAATTCGGCCACCTCCAGCCACCACACCTGTAAGGGAGATCAGGTACCTCAGGGAACCTCCAGTTGGTCAGAGCACCCCCCGCTCCCCTCAATCTCCTGTCATGCACCTTCACGATACTGCATTCAACTACCCAGCAAAAAGCCCACTCGCCTCCACCCTAGGGAGCCCCTTGCAACCTGTGAGCTGACATCCAGTTTCTTCAATCCACAACGGGAAGGCAAGCCAAGGCCCTCACCTCCATCACCTAGAATGCTGGCTGAGCTCCAAGCACAGGGAAGCACCCCCCTCACCATGTGTGTGAGACATCAGGCAGGTCACTCAACCTGACATGGGACACTTGATTCACCCTGCCCCATCTCAGCTTCGCTTATTCCAGGAACACAACCGCAGGGCCTCCCCTGTGGGAGGCTGAGTTCGTCACAAGGATTCCAAGCTGTTCCCAAACAGCACAATGAGTTAGCCTAGACTCAAATCCTCTTTCACTCACTCAGTAGGTGTCTTTGAGAAAGTCACACTCTCTCCCTGCCTTCTCTGAAAAGGCTGTTAACCAACTGTATGCAAGTACAGCAATCAGGAAGCCCACGGTAGAATTCAAGTCCCTGGTGACTTAATCCCAATCTCATTTAACGCCACGATAGCAGTGAAGCAGGTACTATTGTGCCCGTTTAACTGATGACAACTGAGACTACAGAATGAGCTCAAACTTACAAAACCCAACTTTTAGAACAGGTAATCGAATTCCAGGGACCAAGTCTAGCCACTGCTGTCCACCGGCGCTCACAGCCTGTTCACCCACAGCCCTCAGCATTCAATTGCTGCCTGGTACTCACCAACCACAGCTCTGTTGGCTGAGGAGATAACCTTCTTGGAGCCGGAGGGCAGCTTCACACGGGTCTTCTTGGTCTCAGGGTTGTGGGAGATAACGGTGGCATAGTTCCCTGATGCCCGGGCCAGCTTGCCACGGTCTCCAGGCTTCTCCTCCAGGCAGCACACGATCGTACCCTCAGGCATGGTGCCCACAGGGAGCACATTGCCAATGTTGAGCTGGGCTGCAAGGGGAAGCAGCATCAGGCCGTCAGCACAGTAAGAAGCAATGCGAACCCCCTCGCTCTAGGCAGCCCGCGAAGTTGCGAGCACAGCATTCAACATCCAGCCTCCCGGTACAGCTCTCTCGGCACCCACCGGTGCCCACCGTGGCCACTGGTCTGGCCACGCGGATGTCCCCACCTGAAGCTTCTGCCTGCGAGATTCCCATATCGGCTTAGAACGTTAACTCCTCAGGCAACACCCAGACCCCTGCCCACGCCGACCTTCCTTCCCCGCCGCGATGCTAACCCTTCTTGCCGCAATACACAAACTGGCCCGTGTGAATGCCCTCGGCGGCAATGAAGAGCTCCGTCCGCTTCTTAAACCGGTACGGATCCCGGAAGACCACCTTGGCGAGGGGCGCGCCGCGGCCCGGGTCGTGGATGATGTCCTGCGGGCAGAGGCGGCGTGAGTGCGGCGTTCCGGCCGGGCGTCCCGTCCCCTCCCGCCCCGCCCTGGCCAGCGTTCCGCACCTTGACGATGCCCTTGATGTAGCCGTGCCGCTCAGCGAAATCCACGGCGCGCAGGCGCGCAGCGCCCTTACGGTGCTTCACGTGCGCGCGGAACACAGACCCGGCCCCCTTCCTCTGTCCACGGATCACACGGCCCATGGCGACGGGTCCTGGGGGCGACTCACGATTAGCGCGACCGGGCGGCCCGGGCACCCCCGCCAGCCCGGCTTTCCAGGACCCCGCCCCCGAGGCCGCCGCGCCCACCACCCCCTACCCTCTCCGCGGGCGCCCGCACCGGTATCCTCTCAGGAGGGCCGGCCCGCGTCTCAGCGCGCCTCAGGGAGGAGGATGGCGGCGGATACTGCCCATGTCGCAGGGCCGCAAGCACGACCTACCTGCTCACTAGCGCAGCCAAAAAAGGAAACGCGGCGTCCGCGAGCCGCCTTATCTTCCGGGGCGGGTCCCAGGGCCGCGACACCTTCCGGGCGCGCCACGACCAGTCTACCGCGGTGCACGCCGGGACTTGTAGTCACCAGCGGCCGCTGGCCCCGCCTACTTCTCCGCCTGCGGGGGCCCCCGCGCAGGCGCACCGGGAGACGCGGCTCGCGGTGTCCTGGTGTGCGTGGGCTCGGGAGGAGGGTGCAGGAGTGCTCGGCTTTCACCGGGGTCTCCGGGAGGGCAGGTGTTCTCTGAGTGGCCGAGGAGGCGCCGAGTGGTTGAGTGACCTGTCCAGGGCGTCACAGAGCGACTCACTCCGGGCCACGGGGTCTGGGGCTCCCGGCTTTGCCTGGTGAGGGGCTTCCCTGTAGGCGGAGGGGTTCTCGCTGGTGCAGAGTAGGAGATGGGCAGGGGAGACGCGTGGACCCACTCATGGAACGTCGTGGTTTGCAGGTGGCAAATGTCCGTCTCCCTGATGAACGGGGCGCTCCTGGACGCGGGTACCTTGTCCACCGTAGGCCCTTGGAGAGGTCGGGCGTCGAGGAGAGGAGCCCGGGGGTCCTTGCCGAGGGTGAGGGCCGGCCCAGGAAGTGGGGAGGGCCAAGTTGGAGGGTCCCGGGGCGAGGAAGAAGGAGCGGGGATGGGCTGGGTCACATGCTGCGGAGAGGACGAATAATGGGAGACTGGACCGTACCCTGACCAGAACCCTGTGCGGGAGAGGTGGGTGGGGAAGGAGCAAGAAACGGAGGCTGGGAGGGGCTGTGGGGGCCTGAGCTGGAAAGAGCCCGACTGGGGGTGTCCAGCGGTACATTCTGTGGAGAGGGGCTTCGCGGAATCGGGCCCCTAACGGGTGGGACCCCGAGGCCGGGGGCGGGGGGTGGTGGGGAAGAGGTTTTCCAGGAGAGAGTCCCTGGCTGAGTGAGCACTGTCGAGCACACGCGAGGCCGTGGGTGGGGAGGCAGCAAGGAGGTGAAGGCAGGGGTCCCAGTGGGCGGGAGAGGCTTGCTGTCAGTACTGGGAGGTGGGGTGTTTCCTAGACCCTGCTGGGGCTGAGGCAGGGTTGACATCGTGAGAAAGAGACAGGAGAGGATGGAAGGGGTGTCCTGTGCCCGCTGCTGCTCACAGGGGAGAGGAGGGGCTGCTGCAGGAGGCAGGGTCAGCAGGGGGATCGAGGAGGAGCTGCCGGGTGGGGACTCAGGAAGCAGCACAGCCCACAGCTAGGGCCAGGGGCTGAGGGGCAGGGCTGGACCCCGGGGGCAGGGTGAGGGGTTCTGGGGTCAGCCCAAAATTGGCCCCCAGGCCCAGCCTGTCCGTCACTCCTGAACAAATCTGCTTCTCTGGAGGAGCAAAAGGAGAGTTGGGTGCAGGATAGAGGTGAGAAGAGTGCTTGGACACACAGGATGTGGGGTCCCCAAGATGGTCTCACGGGCCTCTGGGATGAGATGCGGCTACCAAGACTTTACGTGCAGCCAGGAGGCTGACCAGGCCTCTTTAAGGCTCGAAGAGACGTGGCCCTGCCAGCATCCACCTGACAGTCCTGAGGACTGTGTGACTGGGCTCAGTCTTGACCTTCACGGGAGACCACACAGCCTGGCACACAGCAGGGGCTATGCAGTTCTGGGTCACTTGACAGCCACTCCAGACGAGGCCGCAAGCACTGGACATGCGGTTTTCCAGCCTTCTGGGATGGAGCCATCTTTCTTGGGCCAGGATTAGGCCCTCCCCACACAGTGCCTCTGCTTGTGCAAGCGGCCTGCTGACCTCTCTTAGGCCATCCGACGTCACCCCTAACCTGCTGTTCAAACTTTATTCTTAGAAATTATTTATTTCTGGCCGGGTGCGGTGGCTCATGCCTGTAATCCCAGCACTTTGGGAGGCCGAAGCGGGCGGATCACCTGAGGTCAGGAGTTCAAGACTAGCCTGATCAATATAGAGAAACCCCATCTGTACTAAAAATACAAAAGTTAGCCGGGCATGGTGGCGGGCACCTGTAATCCCAGCTACTCGGGAGGCTCAGGCAGGAGAATCACTTGAACCCAGTAGGCAGAGGTTGCGGTGAGCTGAGATTGTGCATTGCACTCCAGCTTGGGAAACGAGCAAAACTCTGCCTCAAAAAAAAAAAATTATTTCCTTTTGAAATTGTTCTTCAAATGTTTCTTGTCACATACATGCAGCAGTAATTTGGTAGAAACATGAGAAATTGTGATCTTTTGTCTTGCTCAGCTTGGCTCCCCTCTCCCACCAGCGTATCTGCCCGTACCCCAATCCCCCACAACTGATGTGTCCTTATCTCCCTGCCCCCTACCGCACCCCCGTAGCATAATTTTATGCCACATATGGGCACACCATCACATATGGCTAAAATGGGATCGCTCCGTAATAAAAGGAATATATATATATATATATATATATATATATATATATATAATTTTTTTTTTTTTTTTTTTGCAATGGAGTCTTGCTCTTGTTGCCCAGGCTGGAGTGCAATGGCATGATCTGGGCTTACTACAACCTCTGCCTCCCGGGTTCAAGCGATTCTCCTGTCTCAGTCTCCCGAGTAGCTGGGACTATAGGCACACACCGCCATGCCCAGCTAATTTTTGTATTTTTTAGTAGAGATGGTGTTTCACCATATTGGTCAGGCTGGTCTTGAACTCCTGACCTTAGGTAATCCACTTGCCTTGGCTTCCCAAAATGCTGGGATTACAGGCGTGAGCTACTGCGCCTGGCCAATACTGGGCACTTTTTACAGGCCAGGGACTGATCTAAGTACTTTTCATGCACACTGCTTTTCTTTTCTCTTTTTTTTTTTTTCTGAGACAGAGTCTCACTCTGTTGCCCAGGCTGGAATGCAGTGGCGCGATCTCGACTCACTGCAACCTCTGCCCACTGGGTTCTAGCAATTCTCCTGCCTCAGCCTCCCGAGTAGCTGGGATTACAGGCGCCTGCCACCGCACCCGGCTAATTTTTTGTATTTTTGGTAGAGATGGGGTTTCACCATCTTGGCCAGGCTGGTCTTGAACTCCTGACCTCGTGATCCACCAGCCTTGGCCTCCCAAAGTGCTGGGATTACAGGCGTGAGCCACCGCGCCCGGCCTCATGCACACTGCTTTTCTAATTTAGTGTCTTATAATTCTGGAGCTATGTCTCGTGAAAACGTATTTCCAACAAGATTGTCTGAGATAGCTTTCCCATGTGCTTTCAGTGCCTCAGGGGTGGGATTGCCCATAGGAGCCCGTTACCCATTCAGGAGTGGGTGAGGGGAGACCCCAGGGACCAATGCCAACAGGAAGAGGTGGGGTGGTTGGGAGGATGGAGATTGCACATGCTTGGGGACAGCTTGGAGGTCGGTGCGTGTTAGAATTTTTCTGAGAGGGGTTAAGGTAGTGTATTGTGTAGCACAACGGGTTAGTGAGTGCTAAATCTCCATGACCCCTGCCATCTATATGGCTTGGATACGTCATGTCAACTTGACATAAAGCTGTGGGTGAACATTCTCTGGGACCCCACATGTGTGATTAAATAGTTGAAGTTTTGGCATCCTTTTACAATGAGAGAATAGCACAGGATTTACATACAATTTTTGGACATCCAAGTTCACCACAATACCCATATTATCTGAAATTATGTGCCATGGCCCTGAGGGGAGTCATGATCCCTCCTCCAAAGATGGTTGTGGCTGTCAGGACACAGCAAGTGTCCACAAGTCCCTCCTGCTGGACCCCAAATCTGAAGAGTGCCTCTGTCTTACCCAGCCTGTGCCTCACTCCTGAGCAGATCTGCTGTCAGCAGTGTGAATGCAGGAGACACCCTTGGTCCCCCAAAGAGTCTGAGGAACCTAGGGGCATCCAGTCCTGGGACAAGGATCTGTGTGGACATCATACAAGTTTAGCTGGGCTGAGCCTACTTAGACAAGTGTCACCCTCCTGACCCAGTTTCCCCTGTCCTTGTGAAAAGGAAGAAAATGATGGTTCCTGGTCTGTCTTATGCTCAAATCTGACCTGGCTCCCAATCAACTGTGGCTCTGGATGAGTCCCTTACCTTCTTGATCCTCATACCTCCTCCCAGGGTCTGGTTGCAATTCAGAGGATCTGAAAACCTAGAGTGTGTGTGAAACCACCGAGGTGAGTGGGAATTTTTCAGCACACTGAGTTTCATATATTGAACTGTTCCTCCCACTTGCACGATGGTTTCACAACAGTTTAGTGGCTAAAGAATATGTGACTTGGAGCCAGGTATGTGGGTTGGATCCCAGCTCTGTTACTTAAGAGAATGAGACCTTGGCCAGGCACAGTGGCTCACGCCTGTAATCCCAGCACTTTGGGAGGTCGAGGCGGGCAGATCATCTGAGATCAGGAGTTAGAGACCAGCCTGGCCAACATGGAGTAACCCCCTCCTTACTAAAAATACAAAATTAGTCGGGCGTGGTGGCGCATGCCTGTAATCCCAGCTACTCGGGAGGCTGAGGCAGGAGAATCACTTGAACCTGGGAGGCGGAGATAATGGTGAGCCAAGATGGCGCCATTGCACTCCAGCCTGGGCAACAACAGCGAAACTGCATCTCAAAAAAATCAGAGACTAGACGCCGGGCGCGGTGGCTCACGCCTGTAATCCCAGCACTTTGGGAGGCCGAGGCGGGGGGATCACAAGGTCAGGAGATCGAGACCATCCTGGCTAACACGGTGAAACCCTGTCTGTACTAAAAATACAAAAAATTAGCCGGGCGTGGTGGCGGGCGCCTGTAGTCCCAGCTACTCGGGAGGCTGAGGCAGGAGAATGGCGTCAACCCTGGGGGGCGGAGCCTGCAGTGAGCCGAGATCGCGCCACTGCACTCCAGCCTTGGCGACAGCGAGACTCTGTCTCAAAAAAAAAACAAAAAAAAACAGAGACTAGACCTTGGCAAATAACAGGGACACTATGCTCTCCTCATTTTAGCATGGGAACAGTAGTATTTTGATAGGATTACCGTGAGGATTAAATCAGTAAATACGAAGAGCATACAAATGTTTACAAAAATCACAGGGCTGTTAGAAGTCAGAATGGCCACCCTTGGGTGCAGACAGGAGAGGTGGTCTGAGAGTGATCAGAGGGAGCAGCAAAGACACTTCAAGATCCCAGAAACTGGCCCGGTGCGGTGGCTCACGCCTGTAATCCCAGCACTTTGAGAGGCCGAGGCGGGCGGGTCACCTGAGATCAGGGGTTCGAGATCAGCCCGGGCAACATGGTTAAACCCCGTCTCTACTAAAAATACAAAAATTAGTCGGGCGTGGTGGCGGGAACCTGTAGTCCCAGCTACTCCGGAGGCTGAGGCAGGAGAATCGCTTGAACCTGAGAGGCGGAGGTTGCAGTGAGCCCAGATCACACCATTGCACTCCAGCCTGGGGAACAAAAGCGAGACTCGGGCTCAAAAACAAAACAAGCCATACTAAACAATGTCATAAATTTATATAAGAGACCGACCCCGGTCCGACGCCCCTGCTTCGCCGTTCCTGCGGGTCTGGGAGTCAATCCCGCGCCGTGTTCCCCAACCCCCGCAGGCCACCCGGGGGCTGGGAGTGGGCGCAAGGGATGAACGTTCGCCGCCTCCGATCCCGGGGGAAAAGGAGCGCCGAGAACGTCGACACCCTTCCGCTCCCCTCGGGCCTGGGACTGATACCTGGTCTCGCCCCGAACCCCCCAGGCGCGCCCCTCGCTGGGGCCCTGGCGACCGCCGCGCCGCAGGGGCTGGAAGGCGTCGAGACGCGAGCGCCATCGAGGCGCGCGGTCCTCCAAGCCTCCCAGAGCGGCGCAGCGGCCGTTTCCGGGGGCGGGGAAGGAACCGGAGCCTGAGAGCCGGGCGCCCTGCGCTCCTCCCCGCGCTGTCCCGGCGGCCCAGGGTGAGTCGGTCCCGGCCGCGGGGCGGGGACTGGGAGGGGCGCGGTCCTCCGAGCCCGGCCGGGTGGAGGCAGTAGCCCCTGCAGTGGGCGCGCGGAGCTCGGCAGGGAGCGGACCCGCAGCCGGCACTGCCGCCTCCGCTCGCCTTGGGTCCTGAACCCTTATCGGGGCGAAGGGCCCTGCGCCCCGGTCCATGCTGGCTGTGGTCGGGGGCGTGCGGCCGGGCCCCCGAGACCCGCTCCGCCGAGCCGGACGGTTGCGCAGAGATGAGGCTGCAGGCGGGGAGGCCTGGCGAGGTGGGGGCTGCTCCGGGGAGGACCAGGCTCTGGTCCTCGCTTCCGCCCGAGGGCGGGCTCTTCCCCGCAGCCTCGCTCCCCGGCGGACGCCGTTTCCCGCAGCTTTCATTTACCCTGCTCAGTTTTGCCCCCTCCCCGGGTTGGGGCATTTATTGGACCAACAGTCATTTCGTAAATAGCCGTTGGGTATTTAACTGACCGTTCCGGTTCTGGGGACCCCGCAGTGAGCGGGCAGCACCCCTCGCCTCCAGGAGCGTGAATTGTAATAGAGGTGAGGCGTTAGTGTAACAGGCAATAACGCAGCAAAATAACTTTTGGTTTTGACAAGGGCCACGCACAGAATAAACCAAGGAAATAAAATTGTGAGAGTTAGGGGGTTAGGGTAGCCTTGGCGGTCAGGGGAGGCTCTGTAAAGAGTTAACATTTGGCCAGGCGCAATGGCTCACGCCTGTAATCCCAGCATTTTGGGAGGCCGAGGCGGGCGGATCACGAGGTCAGGAGATCGAGACCGTCCTGGCTAACACGGTGAAACCCCGTGTCTACTAAAAATACAAAAAATTAGCCGGGCATGGTGGCGGGCGCCTGTAGTCCCAGCTACTCGGGAGACTGAGGCAGGAGAATGGCGTGAACCCGGGAGGCGGAGCTTGCAGTGAGCCGAGATCGCGCCACGGCTCTCTAGGCTGGGCAACAGAGTGAGACTCCGTCTCAAACAACAAAAAAGAGTTAACATTTGAACTGAGGCCGGGCGCGGTGGCTCACACCTGTAATCCCAGCACTTTGGGAGGCCGAGGCGGGTGGATCACCTGAGGTCGGGAGTTCGAGACCAGCCTGACCAATATGGAGAAACCCTGTCTCTACTAAAAATACAAAAAATTAGCTGGGCATGGTGGTGCATGCCTGTAATCCCAGCTACTCGGGAGGCTGAGGCAGGAGAAGTGCTTGAACCCGGGAGATGGAGGTTGCGGTGAGCCGAGATCGTGCCATTGCACTCCAACCTGGGCAACAAGAGTGAACTCCGTCTCAAAAAGTAAAAAAAAAAAAAAAAACAAAAAAAAAAAAAACAAAAAAAAAAACATTTGAACTGAAACCTGTTGGCGGAGAGAAGCAGCCTCAGAAGATCCCTGAGGAGAAACTCCCAGGCGGGGGAAGAGAGAGAAGGCTGGCATGGCTGTGGCGTAGTGAGCGGGGTGCCCCAGGTCCCCGAGGAACAGGGCTTATTCTATGTATGGAAGGAGGTAACCCCTCCTAGTCTTCCAGACCCCAGTTAAATGTGACTTCCCCCAGTAACATGTCTTGGTGGCCCTTCATCTAAAATTAGCGCCCTCCTCCCCTTGACATTTTCTGTCTCAGCAACAGCTTGATCTGTTGTCATATCACTGCTCGATTATTTTTAGCTCAGTGCTGTTTAGCCTGATTGAATGTTTATTTCCTAATTCCAAAGGGAGAACTAAAAGCAGGTTTTTTTCCCCTCTAACCAGGTAGCCCCTCCCTGAGGACATGCATTCCCTAGACATGAGCAAACAGAAAGCAGCAGTAACTTACCCCTCCTAGTCCAAGTCCAACCCTAGTCCTGGCTTGCAGTTCTTACCAGAGTGGAGGGTGGTATGTGTTGAGAGGTCAGGGGTCAAGTCTTCTGGCAGCCTCATACCCTGAGATACTCTGGTTGCCTTGTTGGGGTGAGGACAACACGTGTGGCCATCGCAGTGGCCCAGGTGGGTCCTGCCACAGACTGCCCTGGACAGACAGTGAGTGGGGGCTGGGTGGGGGTGGTGTGGCCCTGCTCTTCCATGCGTTTGCAGCGTGTGCCCTCTGTGCAGGGGCGATTCACGAATCTGTCTGATCTACCCCCATCGCCCTTTGTACCCTAACATGTCAAAAGGGCTCTGCGGCCAAATGTCACTTCACAGCATTGTGACCAAGCAGCTGTCCTGCCTCTAAACGCATGCCTTATTTTTGAGAGAGAGCCTCACTCTGTCCTCCAGGCTGGAGTGCAGCGGGGCAAACTTGGCTCACTGCAGCCTCTGTCTATTGGGTTCAAGCAGTTCTCCTGCCTCAGCCTCCCAAGTAGCTGGGATTACAGGCGCGTACCAGCACACTCGGCTAATTTTTGTATTCTTAGTAGAGAAGGGTTTCACCATGTTGGCCAGGCTGGTCTCGAACTCCTGACTTCAAATGTTCCGCCTTCATCGGCCTCCTAAAGTGCTGGAATTACAGGCATGAACCACCGTGCCCAGCCTCTAAACACATGCTTTTTGTTAACTGATGCCTAATGGGAAACATCTCCTTACAAAGTAGCAGCTACTTAGAGGGCTCCAGCTCTACAGAAATGGATAGCCCCGGAGACCTTCACCCAAACCCAAGAGCTCAAGTGTCTGTTGAAGGGAAGAGTGAGGAGACCAGGGCCTCAGGCCTACTCTGTATACGTCAGCTTAGAGCAAAATTATTGTTTTGTTTTGTTTGAGACAGAGTTTCACTCTGTTGCCCAGGCTGGAGTTGGTGGCATGATCTCGGTTTACTGCAACCTCTGCCTCCTGGGCTTAAGGAATCCTCCTAGGATGACCAAGGTGGCACCATTGCACTCCGGCCTGGGCAACAAGAGCGAGTTGGAGTCTCGCTCTGTCACCCAGGCCGGAGTGCAGTGGCGCGATCTCGGCTCAATGCAAGCTCCGCCTCCCAGGTTCACGCCATTCTCCTGCCTCAGCCTCTCCAGTAGCTGGGACTACAGGCGCCTGCCACCACGCCCGGCTAATTTTTTGTATTTTTAGTGGAGACGGGGTTTCACCGTGTTAGCCAGGATGGTCTCTGTCTCCACCGCACCTGGCCAAAAAAGTCTTAAATTAGAAAAACAGAAAGAGGCCGGGTGTGGTGGCTCACACCTGTAATCCCAGCACTTTGGGAGACCGAGGCAAGAGGATCACTTGGGTCCAGGAGTTCAAGACCAGCCTGGGCAACATAGTAAGACTTCATCCATAATAAAAATTTTAAAAAATTAGCTGCCCCCTACAGGTGGCATGCGCCTGTAGTTCCAGCTACTCAGGAGGCTGAGGTGGGAGGATTGCTTGAGCCCTGGGAGGAAGTTGAGGCTGCAGTGAGCTGAGATCACACCAGTGTGCTCCAGCCTGGGTCACACATTGAGACCCTGTCTCAAAAAAAGGAAAGAAAAATAGGAGAAAAACAGGAACCACTCGTAATTCTGTGACGTGGAGAGAACTAGGGTTCTATGCTACCAGCTTTGTTTTTCTGCTTACAGTCTGCTTGTTTCATGTGGTAAAACGCAAGAATGTTTTCTGATGTTCCCACAACATGGTTTTATTGGTTGCAGAGTCACTCATTTCATAATGAACAATGTTGCCCAGGCCGGAGTGCGATGGTGCAACCTTGGCCATCCTGGGAGGAGATCTTAAGCCCAGGAGGCAGAGGTTGCAGTGAACCGAGATCATGCCACCAACTCCAGCCTGGGCGACAGAGCGAGACCCTGTCTCAAACAAAACAAAACAATAATTTTGCTCTAACCAGTCACGCTTTGTTCATTTCATAAATCCTTTCTGAGCACATGCTGTGTGCCAAGCCCTTCCTCAGGCCCTAGGGCTACAGACCAGAGGCCTTGTCTAATTGGGGAAGGCAGATAAGGAGCAAGGAAGTTAACTTGTCTTATGTCAGATGGCATAGTGCTATGGAGAAAAATAAAGCAAGGAGCGAGGATAAGGAATTCCCAGGCAGGAGGGGAGGTGGCAGTTTTAAAAAGGGTGGTCACAGCAGGCCTCCCAGCAAGGTGGCAGCCAGAAAACATTGGAAGGAATGGGTGTTCCAATGGAGAAGCCTGGGTGCAGCTTCTCCTTGGGACGTGAAGGAGGTGGCTGATGTGATTGCCCAGCACTTTACCCTCTCCTGCTCCCTTCTGGATCTGGAGGGGCCTTTTGGGGGGCTTGAGGGCCTTAGGCCTGGGCTCCTTCCACTCATGGCTCTATATTCCCCCAGAATTCACTGTCTGTAGCACCTGCTCCTCCACAGAGGGTACCCTGGAATGGCGATGGCACTCCCGATGCCTGGACCCCAGGTGAGCACCCCCTGAGCCTGTCCACTGCCCCAGGAGACTGCTTCGCCCCTAGCCTCAGCTTTTCAGCCCTGAGAACCTTCCAGGTTGCCTCATACCCACCCACATCACAGGATGGAGTCTGCAAGCCGAGGACAGCCTCCTTGCTCTGTGGCCAGGCCTCACACATGGCTCTGCCAAATCCCTCCAGCCTTTGGGCAGAAGTGGGCTTCCTGCGGCCTCCTGTGGCCCCTGAGCTTCTATGGTCAGCCATTGAGGGCAGGGTCCCTGTCCTTCCCCTAGTGTGAATGGTCAGCCCATCCTCCCTCTCCTGATGCTGACTCACTGCTGGTGTTAGAAATTGAGACCCAGAGGGTGGGGAAGCTCCCCAGCAGTGCAGGTCCTCCTTCCCCAAATCCCTGATAGCCTGTGGAGAGGGTGAGGCCAAGGTTGGGACCCCCTTCCTGGTAAATCTCTCTCCCTCCCTCAAGCTCAGTTTTTCCCTCTTCCTCTCTGGGGCTTCTGCTTCACTCGGGGAGTGTTGGGCTGCCTTTTCTCTGCTGGGCCCTGTGGATGCAGCAAAGAGCTGCATGGAGAGAGGTCTCTAGCAGATCATGCAAATGTTTCTCATCTGCTGGGTTCTCACCGAGCCCTTGACTGCCTGGATAGCGGAGTATGTGGTTGCAGGAAGCTGTTGTGTTCGAGGATGTGGCTGTGTACTTCACGAGGATAGAGTGGGGTTGCCTGGCCCCCGACCAGCAGGCACTCTACAGGGACGTGATGCTGGAGAACTACGGGAACCTGGCCTCACTAGGTGAGGGCTTCTGCCTTTGGTCCTGGGGCTGGGAGGTACGTCTGTGTTAGCTTCAAAGGAAGGTGGTTCTATTCCAGATTCAAGGTCTGACACATTTTTGAGGGGAAGCTGGAGGCTCCCCAAGGAGCCCCTCTCTGCTTTCTGTTGGGCACCCACTGCCAGTGTCAGCCTGCCTGAGGCTTCTCTCCTGGGGCAGGCCCCCCATCTCCCCCTGGCCACCTAGCTGCCCCCTCCTGGGATAGTGAATGTTCCTGACCCACTCCAAGCACTCTGTGCCCCTGCTGGCCTCCAGCCAGGCACCCGGGCGTCCCTCCTCCCTCCTGTACTGATACATGCTGCTTTCCTTCTCTGAGCTTAGGCTTTCTTGTTGCCAAACCAGCACTGATCTCCCTATTGGAGCAAGGAGAGGAGCCGGGGGCCTTGATTCTGCAGGTGGCTGAACAGAGCGTGGCCAAAGCCAGCCTGTGCACAGGTGAGTATAAGGCACTGGAAGGCCTGGGCTGCTGCCGCACCGCAGGGCGTGTCGTGCGCTGCCAATGCGGCCTGGCCTCCGTGCAGCTCTCTGCAGGTCCCTTCTCCCGTAATGGGAGGTGTGTGTGTTTAGCTCCTCACAACAGGGCCAGATTTCCTACTAACTGCCTTGCTTGTAGGTCTAAGGTCAAAACTAACTTATGCAGGAAGACCCAAGTGCATGAGTTTTCCATTTTGGTGTCCCCAAGGTGTCAGGGGCCAGGTCTGTGCGCACAGTGGCCATTACCCTTGGGTTGTGTAGGGACCAGCCCTACAGGGTCTGTGGGTTTTTCTCCTCATATGCAGAGACAAGAGATTGTAGAAATAAAGACACAAGACAAAGAAATAGAAGAAAAGACAGCTGGGCCCCGGGGAGCACTACCACCAAGATGTGGAGACTGGTAGTGGCCCTGAATGCCTGGCTGCGCTGTCATTTACTGGATACAAGGCGAAAGGGGCAGGGTAAAGAGTGTGAGTCCTCTCCAATGATTGATAAGGTCAGGTGAGTCACATGTTCACCGGACAGGGGGCCCTTCCCTGTTTGGCAGCCGAGGAGGAGAGAGAGACAGGACAGCTTACGCCATTATTTCTTCTATGCATTTTAATGACTTTTAGTACTTTCACTAATTCTGCCACTGCTCTCTAGAAGGCAGAGCCAGGTGTACAGGGTGGAACATGAAAGTGAAACAGGAGTGTGACCGCGGAAGCACAGCATCACAGGGAGACGGTGAGGCCTCGGGATGGCTGTGGGCGAGTTTGACTGATGTCAGGCCTTCCCCAAGAGGTGGTGGAGCAGAGTCTTCTCTAGCTACCCTGGAGAAAGGGAGACTCCCTTTCCAGGCCTGCTAAGTAACTGGTGCCTTCCAGGCACTGGGGCTACTGCTAGACCAAGATCTGCTGAGTAGTGGGCCTCTTCCCAGGCACTGGCGTTACCGCTAGACCAAGGAGCCCTCTAGTGGCCCTGTCCTGGCATGACAGAGGCTCACACTCTTCTGGTCACTTCTCACCGTGTCCCGTCAGCTCCTATCTCTGTATGGCCTGGTTTTTCCTAGGTTATAATTGTAGAACAGAGATTATTATTTTTTTTTTTTTGAGATGGAGTCTCGCTCTGTCGCCCACGCTGGAGTGCCGTGGTGCGATCTTGGCTCACTGCAAGCTCCACCTCCCAGGTTCACGCCATTCTCCTGCCTCAGCCTCCCGAGTAGCTGGGACTACAGGCACCCGCCACCACGCCCAGCTAATTTTTTATATTTTTAGTAGAGACGAGGTTTCACTGTGTTAGCCAGGATGGTCTCGATCTCCAGACCTCGTGATCCACTGCCTCGGCCTCCCAGAGTGCTGGGATTACAGGCGGGAGCCACCGTGCCTGGCCATTATTTTTTTTTTTTGAGACGGAGTCTCGGACTTTGGCCCAGGCTGGCGCGATCTCGGCTCACTGCAAGCTCCACCTCCCGGGTTCACGCCATTCTTCTGCCTCAGTCTCCCGAGTAGCTGGGACTACAGACGCCCACCACCACACCCGGCTAATTTTTTTTTGTATTTTTAGTAGAGACGAGGTTTCACCGTGTTAGCCAGGATGGTCTCGATCTCCTGACCTTGTGATCCACCGCCTCGGCCTCTCAGAGTGCTGGGATTACAGGCGTGAGCCACCGCGCTCGGCCAGAACAGAGATTATTATAATATTAGAATAAAGAGTAATGCTACAAGCTGATGACTAATAATATTCATATATCATCATATCTATAATCTATTTCTAGTATAACTATTCTTATTTTATATATTTTCTTTATTACACTGGAACAGCTTGTGCCCTCGGTCTCTTGCCTTGGCACCTGGGAGGCTTGCCCACAGGTTGCTTTGGTTTTCCTGCTTCCCTATGGCCCGTGTGCCAGGGACTGAGCTCAGGGCAGCGGAGGCTGCAGAAAGAACCTTGAGTTGGGGAGGAGGCCCCCAGTCCCGGAGGTCCGTGCAGGCACCTGCTCTACGCACCTGCCCAGACGTGTGCTGAGTGAATGAACTGTGGGTGAACTCTGAAGGAGAGAGGAGTAAAGAATGTGGCTGTGGGGTGAGGTGCAACTTGCACCTCCTGCCTGGCCTGTCTTCCCTGCCAGACCTTGGGCCTCTCCTATGGGCTCCCCTTGAGCTAGCCTCGCACAGTGCTGGAGCCATTATTAGCCTTTTTGTTCCCTTCTCACCTGAACCCTGATTTTATTTTATTTTTATTATTATTATTTTTTTGAGACGGAGTTTTGCTTTTGTTGCCCAGGCTGGAGTGCAGTGGTGCGGTCTTGGCTCACTGCAACCTCTGCCTCTTGGGTTCAAGCAATTCTTCTGCCTCAGCCTCCTGAGTAGCTGGGACTACAGGCGCCCGCCACTGTGCACAGATAATTTTTGTATTTTTAGTAGAGATGGGGTTTCACCATGTTGGCCAGGCTGGTTTTGAACCCCTGACCTCAGGTGATCAGCCCACCTTGGCTTCCCAAAGTGCTGAGATTAGAGGCGTGAGCCGCTGGACCTGGCCTGAAACCCTGATTTTAAAACCTCTGGCAATAATTTCTCAAACCTCCCTACACATCTAACGAAGACTGTCTTCACTTGATTGTGGTATCACTTCACAGTGTAGATGTGTATTGAATCATGTACACCAAAAATATATACAAGTTTTGTTTTAAGACAGTCTCACTCTTTTGCCCAGGCTGGAGTGCAGTGGCCAGATCTCGGCTCACTACAACCTCTGTCTCGGTTCAAGCAATTCTCTTGCCTCAGCCTCCTGTATACAAGTTTTATTTGTCATTTATACCTCAGTAAAGCTGGGTGTTGGGGGAAGACTTGGGAATAAAAAGGTTCTGTCTTCAAACAGTAAGTTCGTTTGTGAGCGTAGAGGCTGGATCATCCTTCCGTTTTCTGTTCCTGCTCTCAGATTCCAGGATGGAGGCTGGGATCATGGAGTCTCCTCTGCAAAGAAAGCTCTCCAGGCAGGCAGGACTGCCGGGCACCGTGTGGGGGTGTCTCCCCCGGGGGCATCCCGCACCACCCCACCCGCCCGGCGGTCCTGAGGACGGGTCAGCTAACCCCACCCACCCCCGGGCTCGGGAGCAGAGCGCCTCCCCAAGGGTTCTGCAGGAAGACCCGGGCCGGCCTGTGGGGAGCTCAGCCCCTCGCTACAGGTGCGTGTGCGGCAAGGCGTTCAGATACAACTCGCTGCTGCTCAGGCATCAGATCATCCACACCGGCGCCAAGCCCTTCCAGTGCACGGAATGCGGGAAGGCCTTCAAGCAGAGCTCCATCCTGCTGCGGCACCAGCTGATCCACACTGAGGAGAAGCCCTTCCAGTGCGGCGAGTGCGGGAAGACTTTCCGGCAGAGCACGCAGCTGGCTGCGCACCACCGCGTGCACACCCGCGAGCGGCCCTACGCGTGTGGCGAGTGCGGCAAGGCCTTCAGCCGCAGCTCCCGGCTGCTACAGCACCAGAAGTTCCACACCGGGGAGAAGCCCTTCGCGTGCGCCGAGTGCGGCAAGGCGTTCTGCCGCAGGTTCACCCTCAACGAGCACGGCCGCATCCACAGCGGGGAGCGGCCCTTCCGGTGCCTGCGGTGTGGGCAGCGTTTCATCCGAGGGTCCTCGCTCCTGAAGCACCACCGGCTGCACGCCGAGGAGGGCGCCCAGGACGGCGGCGCGGGAAAGGGAGCCCTGCTCGGAGCTGCGCAGAGGCCCCAGGCGGGGGACCCGCCCCACGAGTGCCCGGTGTGCGGGAGGCCGTTCCGACACAACTCCCTGCTGCTGCTGCACCTGCGCCTACACACGGGCGAGAAGCCGTTCGAGTGCGCGGAGTGCGGCAAGGCCTTCGGTCGCAAGTCCAACCTCACTCTGCACCAGAAGATCCACACCAAGGAGAAGCCCTTCGCGTGCACCGAGTGCGGCAAGGCCTTCCGCAGGAGCTACACGCTGAACGAGCACTACCGGCTCCACAGCGGCGAGAGGCCGTACCGGTGCCGCGCCTGCGGGAGGGCCTGCAGCCGGCTGTCCACCCTCATCCAGCACCAGAAGGTGCACGGCCGCGAGCGCCGGGAGGACACAGAGGGCAGGCGGGCGCCCCGCTGGGCTTCCTGACGACGGGGACGACAGGCCGAGGATTCACGCGGGAAGCTCACCTGAGCCGGCGGGGCCCGAGCGCAGAAATTCAGAACCCCACGTCCTGAAGGTGAAGCAAAGTCTAAAGAAAGGGCCAGCTCCCACCAGGAGCTCGGCTTCTTGCTCCAGCCGGGCACTGGGGAGGGAAAGGGCACCAGGCAGCCCGTGGTGTGGCCTCAGGAACCACCATCAGCCACCATTTCCTGGGACCTTCTGGAAATGTCCAGGAGTGGGCAGGAGGGAGGGAGGGAGGGGCAGCTATGCTCAGTACCCAAAGAGCAGGGCACAGGGGACGCCATAGACGCATATGCAGCTGAGCTCCCCACAGGCCTGCCCGGGTCTTCCTGCGGAACCATTGGGCACAGCCAGGCCTTAGCACCAGGCCCTGTGTGGCGGTGAAATTTCGGGTGGTGTAAAGCCGACTCACAGGATACAAGGTGCCTTAGCTGGCTGCCATGTCTGCTGCCTGTAATCCCATCACTTTGGGAGGCTGAGGTGGGAGGTTTGCTTAAGCCCTGGAGTTTGAGAACAGCTTGGGCAACATGGTGAAACTTCTCTACAAAGAACTTAAAAATTAGCCAGGTATTGTGGTCTGTGCCTGTAGGCTGTAGACCCAGCTACTCAGGAGGCTGAGGTGGAAGGATGGGTTGCCCTGGGAAGTCAAGGCTGCAGTGAGCTATGATAGCACCACAGCATTGCAACCTGGGTGACAGAGTGACACCCTGTTAAAAAAAAAAAAAAAAAGCCTAGATGTCTGGTGGAGCTCTATCTACCTTTCTTTTTTTGAGACAGGAGCTCTCTGTCAGCCAGCCTGGAGTGCAATGGCACAATCATGGCTTACTGCAGCCTCCAGCTCCCAGGCTCAAGTGTTTCTCCCACCTTAGCCTCCTGAGTAGCTGGGACTAAGGCACACACACTGCACCTGGCAGCTGGCGAAGCATTGTTTGTGAGTGTGTGAGGATGTTTTCAGTGGACTCAGTGAAGATCTGCCCTCAGCATGGGCAGGCACATCCACTTGGCTGGGGGCCCAGATGGAACACAAAGGGAGAAGAGAAGCAAATTCTCTTTTCTGGAGGGAGATACCCATCTCCTGCCCTTGGTCATCAGGACTCCAGGTTCTTTGGCCTTTGGACTCAGGCTTGCCACAGAGGTCTCCCAGGGCTCTCGGCCAGTCAGCCTCAGAATGAGAGTTACACCACTGGCTTCCTTGGTTCAACCGCCTTCTTACCTGGACTGAGCCTCACTAACGGCTTCTCTAGGTCTCCAGCTTGCAGACAGCCTGTGGGAGGACTTCTCAGCCTCCATAAGTGTGTGGGCCAGTTCCCCTAATAAATCCCCTCTCCTGGCTGGGCACGGTAGCTCCTGCCTGTAATCTCAGCATTTTGGGAGGCAGAAGTAGGCGGATCACCTGAGGTCCGGAGTTCGAGACCAGTCTGGCCAACATGGTGAGACCCCGTCTCTACTAAAAATACAAAAATTAGCTGGATGTGGTGCTGGGTGCCTGTAATCCCAGCTACTCAGGAGGCTGAGGCAGGAGAATCACTTCAACCTGTGAGGCAGAGGTTGCAGTGAGCCGAGATTGAGCCACTGCACTCCAGCCTGGGTGACAGGGCAAGACTGTGTCTCAAAGAAATAAAAATCCCCTCTCCTAAACTCCATTATTGGTTTTGTCTCTCTAGAGGACCCTAATACACTGCCCAGCAGAAGCCAGGAAGGAAGCCCTGCCAGCTCAGAAGGTGGGCCAGGAGAGAAGGGTGTGGCCAGAAGGGGAGTCGGTGGGGGTGCTGCATCCTCTTGGCCCCACTGGGAGCACCTTGTCACCCCTAACAGATGAAGAGAAGGTGAGGGGGGATTGAGTTACCTGCCCACTGGTGTGTCAAACTCCATGGTGGGGGTGGGAACATGCAGACCTGGCCCCTCCAAGGCCCACTGCTCCCTGGGCTGTGCACCCCACAGTCCGTGCCAGGGGCTGCAGAAAGAGCCACGGGAAGCCTGGCCCTGGTAGGGCACCAAGATGGGGAGGGCTGGATCCACCCTCCAGAGAACAAGAACCCTGGGCAGTAGCCGGGACATGGTGGGGGAGGCCGAAGGGTTGTCCCTGAGCATCCCCAACATGGAGCTCGAAGTCTGGGCCATGGGCAGAAAAGCATGAAGGTCAGGGTCAGCCTGGGGAACCAAGAGCTGTGCCAAGATCCCTTCCACCTGGGAAACCAAGGGCTGTGCCAAGATCCCTTCCACCTGGGAAACCAAGGGCTGTGCCAAGATCCCTTCCACCTGGGGCAGCTGCCCACATGCCCGCCACTGGGTCCCATTGCCTGAGACTCCCGGCAGGTGCCTCTCTGAGTCTTTGTCCCGTGCTGGAAACCGGGGTGTGCAGCACGCACCTTCACACCTACAGCACAGACAGCGGGAATAACAACTCTTTTGGGGATCCAGGGTTTCTGGGGTCTCCAGGTTTTTCAGGCGCCACCACGTTCCTCTCATCCAGACGTCGGCGCCCAAGGTGGAAGCAGGTCGTGGCATGCCCGGCCCAGCTGCAGGCCGAGTGCAGGTCCCATGGCGAGCGTGGGATCCAGCCCAAAGCACAAGCCACGCACAGCCCACCGGGTTGAGTGGGCAGGTACCTCCAGCAGCCTGGAGCTGTGAGGCCCTGGGCAGGGGAGTTGCCGGCCGTGGAGGTCTCCCGCTGGCAAAGTGGCACCGAAAGAGTCCTGTGTCATAACCAGACTCACTTGTAGCTTCTGTTGCTATTTCCAAAGCATCCAGGATAGGCTCATCTCAAGACTTTTTTTTTTTTTTTGAGACGGAGTCTTGCTCCGTCCCCCAGGCTGGACTGCTGTGACGCGATCTCAACTCACTGCCAGCTCCGCCTCCCGGGTTCAAGCGATTCTCCTGCCTCAGCCTCCCGAGTAGCTGGGACTACAGGCGCCTACCACCATGCCTGGCTAATTTTTTGTATTTTTAGTGGAGACGGGGTTTCACCATGTTAGCCAGGAAGGTCTTGATCTCCTGACCTCATGATCCGCCCACCTCGGCCTCCCAAAGTGCTGGGATTACAGGCGTGAGCCACCGCGCCCAGCCCCATCTCAAGACATTCTAACTCATCTTGGACACAATCCATTTACTTTGTGGACCCTGTTCACAGAACCTGGAGTCCCTGCTCACCTTCCCCGACCCCTTATTGCTGGGTCACGTTCACAAGTTTCTGTCTCTTTTTGTTCTCGGTCCCGGTCCCAGCTCAGGTCCAATCAGCTTCTGAACCTCTATTGTGCAGCGCCTGAGACAAGGTGGGAGAGACACAGACAGTAAGCTCAGCCAGGTGCAGACTGCAGAATGGAAGCAAAGGCTGAGACGGTGGGAGAGACGCCGACAGTAAGCTCAGCCAGGTGCAGACTGCAGCCTGGAAGCAAAGGCTGAGACAGGGAGGGAGAGACGCCGACAGTACGCTCAGCCAGGTGCAGACTGCAGCCAGGAAGCAAAGGCTGAGACGGTGGGAGAGACGCCAACAGTACGCTCAGCCAGGTGCAGACTGCAGACTGCAGACTGCAGACTGGAGGCAAAGGCTGAGACGGAGGGAGAGACACCGACAGTACGCTCAGCCAGGTGCAGACTGCAGACTGGAAGCAAAGGCTGAGACGGTGGGAGGGACACCGACAGTACGCTCAGCCAGGTGCAGACTGCAGCCAGGAAGCAAAGGCTGAGACAGTGGGAGAGACGCCGACAGTACGCTCAGCCAGGTGCAGACTGCAGCCAGGAAGCAAAGGCTGAGACGGTGGGAGAGATGCCGACAGTACGCTCAGCCAGGTGCAGACTGCAGCCAGGAAGCAAAGGCTGAGATGGTGGGAGAGACGCCGACAGTACGCTCAGCCAGGTGCAGACTGCAGCCTGGAAGCAAAGGCAGTGCCACCCTCTTTCGGGGCATTTCTGGTCACTCCAGTCTGCTGGGAGGATTCCGTGTCTCACCAGGAGACTCAGGCATGGACCTGGGCTGCCACTTTCTTTCTTCCTGTTACATGGATCTGTCTACCATGCCCCAGACCCAACACCTCAGCCTTCTCAAAGCTGCACTGCAGAAGGTCTAGCCAGAGCAACCTGGTTAAGAGAAAGACATAAAGGGCATCCAAATACTTCCTTCCAAATGAGGAAGCCAAATTGTCCCTGTTTGCATTCAACATGATCTTATATATAGAAAACCCTAAAAGCTTTATCAAAACATTCTTAGAACAAACAAATTCAGTAAAGTTGCAGGATACAAAATTAACATACAAAAACCAGTAACATTTCTACATACCAACCACAAACTACCAAAAAAAGAAACCAGGAAAGCAATTCCATTTACAATAGCTACCAAAACCAAAAAACAAACCTAGGAATAAATTTAACCAATGAGGCCGGGCGCGGTGGCTCATGCCTGTAATCCCAGCACTCTGGGAGGCCGAGATGGTGGATCACGAAGTGATGGAGATTGAGACCATCCTGGCTAATACGGTGAAACCCCATCTCTACTAAAAATACAAAAAATTAGCCGGGCCTGGTGGCACACACCTGTAGTCCCAGCTACTCAGGAGGCTGAGGCAGGAGAATCGCTTGAACCTGGGCGTTGGAGGTTGCAGTGAGCCGAGATGGCACCATTGCACTCCAGCCTGGATGACAGAGTGAGACTCTGTCTTTAAAAAAAAAAAAATGAGGTTAAAGAGCTCTGCAAGGAAAATTATAAAATACTGATGAAAGAAACTGAATAGGTCACACACAAAACGGAAAGTCATCTCATGTTCATGGATTGGAATAATTAATTTGGTGAAAATGACAATACTACCAAAAGCAATTTACAGATTAAATGCAATCTCCATCAAAATACCAATGACATTCTTCACAGCAATAGGGAAAAAAATCCTGAAATTCATATACAATGACAGAAGACATTGAACAGCCTAAATCAATCCTGAGCAAAAGGAACAAAGCTGAAGGCATCACACTACTTCAAAATATAGTACAAAACTGTAATAATCAAAACAGCATGGGCCACGCACAGTGGCTCATACCTATAATCCCGGAACTTTAGGAGGCCAAGGTGGGCAGCTCACATGAGGCCAGGAGTTCGAGACCAGCCTGGCCAACATAGCAAAACCCCATCTCTACTAAAAGTACAAAAATCAGGCTGGCGTGGTGCACACCTGTAATCCCAGCTACTTGGGAGGATGTATTGAATCTGGGGGCAGAGTTTGCAGTGAGCCAAAGTCGTGCCACTGCACTCCAGCCTGGGGAACAGAGTGAGACCCTGTCTCAAAAAACAAAACCCAGCATGTTACTGATATAAAAACAGACACATAGACCAATAGAACAAAATAGAGAACCCAGAAATAAGTCCATATATTTAGTCTACTGATTTTCAACAAAAGTGCCAAGAACATTCATTGGGGAAAGAGCAGTGAATGGTGCTGAGAAAACTGGAAATACATTTTGAGGACATGCAGAAAAATGAAACTACAACCCTATCTTGTCTGGGTGCAGTGGCTCACACCTGTAATCTCAGCACTTTGGGAGGCCGAGGTGGGCGGATCATTTGAGGTCAGGAGTTTGAGACCAGCCTGGCCAACATGGCAAAACCTGTCTCTACTAAAAATACAAAAATTAGCTAGGTGTGGTGGCATGCACCTGTAATCCCAGCTACTTGGGAGGCTAAGGCAGGAGAATTGCTTGAACCCGGGAGTGGAGCAAGGAGTAGAGGTTGCAGTGAGCTGAGATCATGCCACTTCACCCCAGCCTGGGCGAAAGAGTGAGACTCTAAAACAAACAAACAAATGAAAACAACAACAAAAAAACTATCTCACCATATACAAAAAATCAAAATAGATTAAAGATTAAAGACATAAATGTAAAACCTGAAAGTATGAAACTACTAGAAGAAAACATTGGGGAAATGATTCAGGACACTGGTCTGGGCAAAGATTTTTTCGGTAAGATCTCAAAAGCACAGGCAACAAAGCTAAAATAGATAAGTGGGATTACATCACGCTAAAAACCTGCACAGCCAAGGAAACAACAGAGACAACCTACAGAATGGGAGAAATTTTTTACTAACTATCCATCTACAAGGGATTAATGACCAGAATATCCTGCAGAAATGCGTTTGCCTAAAAAAAAAAAAAAAAAAAAAAAAAAAAAAAGAGAATAGGCTGGGCGTGGTGGCTCACGCCTGTAATCCCAGCACTTTGGGAGGCCGACGAGATGGGCGGATCACGAGGTCAGGAGATCGAGACCATCCTGGCTAACACGGTGAAACCCCGTCTCTACTGAAAATGCAAAAAAATTAGCCAGGCGCGGTGGCAAGCACCTGTAGTCCCAGCTACTTGGGAGGCTGAGGCAGGAGAATGGCGTGAACCCAGGAGCTTGCAGTGAGCCGAGATGGTGCCACTGCTCTCCAGCCTGGGCAACAGAGTGAGACTCCGTCTCAAAAACAAAAACAAAATAACAAGAATATATAAGGAACTCACACAACTCAATAGCAAAAAAGTAATAATAATAGTAATAATCTGATTTTAAAATGGGCAAGTGATCTGAATAGACATTTTACAAAAGATGTACAAACGGCCAACAGGGGCCAGGTGCAGTGGCTCATGCCTGTTAATCCCAGCACTTTGGGAGGCTGAGGCAGGTGGATCACTGTGGCCAGGAGTTCGAGACTAGTCTGGCCAACATGGTGAAACTCTGTCTCTACTAAAAATACAAAAATTAGCTGGGCATGGTAGCTTGTGCTTGTAGTCCCAGCTGCTTGGGAGGCTGAGGCCCAAGAATTGCTTGAACCCGGGTGGCAGAGGTTGCACTGAGCTGAGATTGCACACTGCATTCCAGCCTGGGTGACAGAGACTCTGTCTCGGAAAAAAAAAAAAAAAAAGCCAACAGGCATATGAAAAAAGGGTCAACATCACTAATCATCAGAGAAATGCAAATCAAAACCACAATGAGATATCATCTCCTCCGGTTAAAATGATTATTAACAAAAAGACAACAGATGCTGGTGAGGATGTGGAGAAAGCAAGTACTCTGCTGGTGGGAATGTAAACTATACAGCCACTGTGGAAAACATTGGAGTCTTCTCGAAAAGCTAAAAAATAGATCTGCCATATGATCCAGCAATCCTACTGCTGGGTATATTTCCAAAAGAAAGGAAGTCAGTATATCAAAGAGATATCTTTATGCTCATGTTTACTGCGGTACTATTCACAATAGCCAAGATAGGAATCAACCTAAGTGTCCATCAGCATGTGAATGGATAAAGAAAATGAGGTACGCTTACACAGTGGAGTACTATTCATCATAAGAGGAAATCCTAGGCCGGGCGTGATGGTTCACGCCTGTAATCCCAGCACTTTGGGAGGCTGAGGCAGGCGGATCACCTGAGGTCAGCAGTTTGAGACCAGCCTCAACATGGAGAAACCCCGTCTCTAGTAAAAATACAAAATTAGCCGGGCATGGTGGTGCATGCCTGTAATTCCAGCTACTCAGGAGGCTGAGGCAGGAGAATTGCTTGAATCTGGGAGGCGGAGCTTGCAGTGAGCCGAGATCGCACCACTGCACTCCAGCCTGGGCAACAAGAGGAAAACTCCGTCTCAACAACAACAAAAAACCTGTCATTTGTAGCAACACGGATAGAACTGGAGGTCATTATGTTAAGTGAAATAAGCCAGGTACAGAAGACAAATACTGTAGATTCTCATATATGGGAGTTAATAAAGTTGATCTTGGCCAGGCATGGTGGCTCACGCCTGTAATCCCAGCACTTTGGGAGGCTGAGGCAGGCAGATCACTTGAGGTCAGGAGTTTGAGACCAGCCTGGCCAACATGGTGAAACCCTGTCTCTACCAAAAATATAAAAAATTAGCTGGGCATAGTGACCCGTGCCTGTAATCCCAGCTACTCCGGAGGCTGAGAAGGAGAATCGCTTGAACCCAGGAGGCAGAGGTTGCAATGAGCCAAGATCATGCCACTGCACTCCAGCCTGGGTGACAGAGCAAGACTCCATCTCAAAAAAAAAAAAAAAAAGTTGGTCTAATGTAGGTAGAGAGTAGAATGATGGTTACCGGAGGCTGGGAAGGATGGGGTGGGAGATGAACATATGTTGATTAATGGGTACAAACATAAAGTGAGATAGGAGAAATATATTCCAGTGTTTGATAGCACACTAGGGTGATGATAGTTGTGATAATTTATTGCATATTTAAAAATAGCTAGATTTGAAATGTTTCCAACACAAATAAATGATAAATGTTTGAGGTGATGGGTATCATAATCACCCTCATTTGATCACTGCACATTGTATTCATGTGTAAATATCAAAATACCACATGTATCCCATGTATATGTACAATTATTACATATCCATCGATCAACTGGGGGGCATTCTCACATCACGCACTTCTCCTAACTATTGGCCGCTTCCCCGAACCTTATGCTTGTCTCTGCAGTTTATTTTCTTATTCTAATACCAATTCTGACTTCTTTTAAAAATGTGTCTTTCCTTCTGTTTTCCCCCAGTGATTATGTACTCCCCACCACTGCCAAACTTTCTGAAAGGGCTGTCATGGTCTCTACTTCCCTTGCCTCTCGTTCACTCTTCAAAACACTGCAGTTGGATTTTTAACCCCATTACTCCATTAAAATCATCCTCACCAAGTCACCAGCTGACCTCCTTATGCTGAAAACAGCGGACTCTTCTTGTCATTCTTGCCCTCTGAGCACTTGACTGTGCCTTCCTCTTAATCGTCCCTTCCCCATATTTTCATGACACTGCACTCTGAGTTTTCCTTCTACCTCTCCACTACTCCATCTTTTCCTTTGCCCATTCCTTAAAGATTCATATTGCTGGCCGGGCGCGGTGGCTCATGCCTGTAATCCCAGCACTTTGGGAGGCCGAGGTGGGCGGATCACTTGAGGTCAGGAGATAGAAACCATCCTGGCCAACATGGTAAAACCCCATCTCTACTAAAAATACAAAAATTAGCTGGGCGTGGTGGCACACACCTATAGTCCAGCTACTTGGGAGGCTGAGGCAGGAGAATCACTTGAACCCAGGAAGCGGAGGTTGCAGTGAGCCAAGATTGTGCCATTGCACTCCAGCCTGGGTGACAGAGCGAGACTGTCTCAAAAAAAAAAAAAGATTAATATTTCTTTCTGTCCTAAAGCCATCTGTCTCTTCATTTGACATACCCACTGGACAATTTCATACACTTACATGGCTAAATTATCTTCTATAGATGTTGGTGGCATCTAACCTGTAGTCCACATCTCCTGAATTTCCTATCTATATATCCAACTCTCTACAGGACGTCTTTATTTGTATGTCTCGAAATGCATTTTAAATCAAACTCATCATCTCCCAACACTCTCATTTGCCACTGTATCTCAAGTACCCAGGAAACGCATTAAGCCTCTAAAAAACATTAATGGCCAGACTCTGGCTCACGCCTGTAATTCCAACATTTTGGGAGGCTGAGACAGGAGAATCCCTTAAGGCAAGGAGTTTGAGACCAGCCTGGCTACGTGCATGTGTAAATGTCAAAATATCATGTGCTCCATAAATATGTACAATTATTATATATCACTACAGGCAACATATTGAGATTTTGTCTCTTAAAAAATCGGCCAGGCGCAGTGGCTCATGCCTGTAATCCCAGCACTTTGGGAGGCCGAGGCGGGCGGATCATGAGGTCAGGAGATTGAGACCATCCTGGCTAACATGGTGAAACCCCATCTCTACTAATAATACAAAAAACTAGCCGGGTGAGGTGGCGGGCGCCTGTAGTCCCAGCTACTTGGGAGGCTGACGCAGGAGAATGGCGTGAACCCAGGAGGCAGAGCTTGCAGTGAGCTGAGATCGCGCCACTATACTCCAGCCTGGGCGACAGAGGGAGACTCCATCTCAAAAAAAAAAAAAAAAGAAGGAAAGATCAAATGATCAAATGATGTGAGGCTGTGGTGCCTGCTTTGTAGAAGTGAAAGGATCTAACTGAAGACAGAAGTTTTGGGCACAGAGGCCACAGCCCAAATCCTTCACCTAAAATCGCTATCTCTGAGCTACTTTTTAAATAAAATAAAAGGAGACTGGGCATGGTGGGTCATGCCTGTAATCCCAGCACTTTGGGAGGCTGAGGTAGGTGGATAGCTTGAGGCCAGGAGTTCAAGAGCAGCCTGGCCAAAATGGCAAAAGCCTGTCTACTAAAAATACAAAAATTAGCCGGGCGTGATGGTGCACACCTGTAATCCCAGCTACTCAGGAGACTGAGGCACAGGAACCAGTTGAACCTGGGAGGTGGAGGTTGCAGTGAGCTGAGATCACACCAGCCTGGCTGACAGAGTGAGACTCTGCCTCAAAATAAATAAATTAATTAATTAAAATGTAAAAATAGGTAAAATTAAATACAGTAATACATTTTATTTACCTTAAATCCAAAATATAATTCCAAATGTAATCAGTACAAAAAATCATCAGCGAGATATTTTATTTGATTTTTCATACTGAGTCTTTGAAATCAAGTGTTTTCATTTGTGGCACATGTCGATTTGGACAGGGCACATTCCAGGTGTCTGATGGCACGTGGGGCTTGTGCCCACCATGCTGGATACTGCAGGTCCTGACTAAAGGGGCGCTGGGGTAGGTGAACTGCTGCCTGGCCCCGCTTCTGGACCCTCCTCTCCTGCAGCCCTCCCCACAGGGCCTGCCACTTCTCCCACTCCCTGCCCCGGGCCACTGTTGGCGGGGGGTCAGCATAGCCCTTGTCCCCCGAGTTAAATGGAGGGGCAAATCTGCAAGCTTCTGCCCAAGATGTCTTGGAGTGGACACTTCAACCTGGCAGCAACTCGGGCCAGTTAGCTTGGATTTCTACATAACGGGCAAAATGTCATAGGCTCCCGCAAGGACAGCAGTGCCCTCCACCCAGCTCTGTGGCCTTTGGCTCTAATCTGACACTGTATGGGTGGCCAGGCCCCCAGGTTGGACCCACAGCAGCCTCCCACTACTGCCAGTGGCCTGAGATTGGCAGTTAGAACTCAGATCCTGAAACCAAACCACATCCTGCAGAGCACTAAGCAAGGGACTCACTTTATGACCTAAGATCCAAACTTCTTTGTGAAGTCCCCATCGTCTGGCTTGGGGAAAAAAGCCTGTCACTAACTGAGGAGTCTAGTTACTCACACTTCTTCACCAGCAGCCTAAGGGGGGTTGGCAGGGGGTAGGGGGAGATCACATTGCATTAGAAAAAGAAATCCCCCAGCCTATGGGACACAAGCTCCTTTTACCTGTGCTCCTCCTCTCCTGCTCAGCGTCACACTTGGCCTGCAGTCATCCACAACTGTCCTCCTCCCACACACAGCTGCTGTGGAAGGCAGAAGGAGGTTCTGTGGGCGTGGGGGAGACCCTGGTGGCACCCTTAGCAGCCTTACCTGTGTGCCTCCGTGTCTCACCTGCAAAGGAGGGCATCTCCTGCCTCACAGGTGCTTGTGAGGACGAGCTGAGAGACCAGCTTTTGCACGGGGAGGGGCTGTGACATGTCAGGGCTGTTCTGGACCCAGAGTTACTGCAGTGAACCAGACAGATTGTGCTGCTGGAGCCGAGGAGGTTGTCCTGACAGGCCTGGAGGTGGCTTAGGCTTGGATCCTCCATCCCTGGGCACCTGGCATTGGGCAGACCAGCCTCCCTGCGGCAATTCCCACTGAGAAGCCGCAAAGCATCCTCCTGGACCATCCGTACCCTGGGGGGACATCCCTTGGTCCCTCTGTACCCTTCAGACCGGCTCCTCTTGAGGGACACACAGACTCGGGCAAGGCAGGAGCCAAGGGCAGTGAAGCAAATCTGTCAAGGTGCTGCCCATTCCCTTGGGTGTCTCCCGCCAAAAGGCCTCCATTCTCAAGGAAGGGAGCACCGGCCACCTGTATGCACCCACCGCGCGAGTGCGCAGGGGCAGGCTTACCAGGATGGAGTGGCCCTGCCACCCACTGCCCACGAAGGCATCCTGGCACACCCAGCATGGTCTGAAACCCTCGTATGAAAGAAGAGCTCCTCATGGCCTGCTGCTGCCCCAGCCATAAGAAGCACAGGAGCACAGGTAGGGCCCACGGAGTTCTTGGGGCCTGCTACAGGGGGCCAGTATCTGTGTTCACGCCAGCAGCCATAAGCACAGGGACACAGGCAGATACCGCCAGCCTGGGAAGGATGGGCACGGTGGCCTTCTTGCTGCAGCAGGCCTGTGGCCACTCTCTGGCTCTGCCTGTCCCCGTGCAGGCTGGACCTGTGGGGCACTGGTCCCTGGAGGACTCGAGGTCATGGGAGGATCTGGCCCTGCCCCCCAGGAGTCTAGGGGAGCTCAGAGGTGCTCAGCTGGAGACAGGCCTGTGAGGGAGAACCGTCATTCACCCCGCAGGCCACATAAAAGTGACCAAGAGGTCACAGGTCTGAAAGGACACTGGTGAGGAAGATCAGGAGGGCACCAGATGAGGACACCGGGGCCCCGAGGCCTGAGGACAACCTTCACTCGCCGTGAGACACACCTGACAGCCGCACCTGCCACCGAAGTGGAGGTAGCGAGAGCTGCGGCCAGGAGTTCAGGACCAGCCTGTCGGCAGCTGCCAGAGAGGCCCCACCAGGCACACCCAGTGCTGCTCACCTGCCAGGCTCTAAGCTCTGGAGCTGTGTCTGTTCTGAGTCCACCCCAAGGAGGCAAGACACTGTTGGGCCTCACAAGCCCTGTGCCCTGGCCGTCACCTGCATCGACATGGCCCAGCAACAAGCTGGCACGTCCGGCAGCTCCAGGGCCCCTCCGCGTTCGTGGGTCTTTGTGAGCTGGGGAGAGCTGGTGAGCAGGCTCCCCTTTTGTGAAACAATCTGGGCCTCAATGATGAGTCAAGACTCAGGTCCAGTCCCGATGGCCGGCCACCCTCCCTCCTCTAGGACACCCTCCTCTTGTCCATCACACCAGGACGTCCCCTTCTCCTCCCTCTAACTTCCACTGAGAATGGCCGGCCCTCCATGGGCTCCACTCCCCTAGCCAGGGCTACAGTCCTCACAACCCTACTTGAGGTCTGAGCTACTGGCTGAGGGTTTCTGCCGTGGGCTCTAGCCGTGGCCTCTTGGCTCCTTTGTTTTCTTTCTTTCTTTCTTTCTTTCTTTTTTTTTTTTTTGAGACAAGGTCTGGTTCCATCACCCAGGCTGGAGTGCAGTGTCGTGATCTTGGCTCACTGCAACCTCCGCTTCCCAGGTTCAAGTGATTCTCCTGCCTTGGCCTCCTGAGTAGCTGGGACTACAGGCGCCCGCCATCACACCTGGCTAATTTTTGTATTTTTTATAGAGACAGGGTCTTGCCATGTTGCCCCGTCTGATCTAGAACTCGTGAGCTCAAGCCATTTGCCCTCTTTGGCCTCCCAAAGTGCTGGGATTATACGCACGAGCCACCATGCCTGGCTGACTCCTTTTTCTGAAACTCTTGAAAACTTCTTGTCTCTAGACCTGCTCAAATTCAAAATCTACTCCCAAATCCCAAGACTGCAAAGAAACAACAGTCAAATCTCAGCCATCCCCAGGACAAGCTCAAGGCTGATGGACAGACCCCCACCTAGACCCAAACTGCGTCTCTGTCCCCGGGGGACAGACCCGGCCTGGACCCCTCTGTGCTGAGCCCCTCTGGTCCTGGGCACCTCAGCAGTCCCACCAACCTCTCACCACACCATCTCTGTCGCCCGTCGGGCGCCCCAGAGTCTACAATGGTGGTTGACTGACAGCTCCCCCTCTCCTCCATGGTACAGCCCCCACCAGCAACGCAGCTGTTCCTGTTCAACAACAGGCCCCGAATGACCAACATGACAACATGGAGGTCCCAGCAGCTGCGAATCGAACCCCAGGTTTCTCCTGCTTGAACCCAGGGAAGGATCCCTTGCCTCCTGAGATGCACTTCCAACGGCCGTGTGCTGCTGAAGGGCCTGGAAACCCAGCCTCGCCTGGCCTCACCTCTCCTCACCCTCACCTGGAATGACCACAGTCCCTGCACCAGGGCAAAGCCAATCGCTGTCATTCAGGCTGCTCCTCCCTGACCGACCGTCTCCCCTCAGGACCCCTGGTGCCCTGCACAGCAGGCACAGAGAAGACCCTCCAAGGTCACGGCAGTAGATACCCTCTGCCAGCCCATGTCACCGGGTCCTCAAGCCAGAACCCTCACTGTTGACTCATAACCAGCCCGTGTGGCACTGCTTCCTGAGGCTCCCTCCCCCTGGACATCCCTGGTGTGATGTCTGCACGGCCATCCCCAATGCACAGCAGAGCCTCCATCTCCAGGGCCTCCGTGCCAGTCCTCCTCTGTGTGTGCACAGCAGCCACCACCGCTGTTCCCAAAACCCCAGTCCCATGGCTGCTCTGGCACTCGTGGGTCTCTGTATGGCATGGTGCCCAGGTGGGGCCAGCTGTCTGCCCCGGCCCTCCGTGAGGTGGGCGCTGTGGCTCTTGGAGGCTCCTGGCTCCTAGTTCTCTGAACCTTCTGAGCTCCCAGGCCCACTCCAAGTTGTGGCCTGGCCTATGGCAGTGGGGCTGTGGCCACCCTGTTCACACTCACCCACCTCTGCTAGGGTCCCTTGGGAGCACTCTCCCCCGTTTCTGGCTGGGTGAGGATCCAGGGCGCCTCCCCTCATTCCAGCAGGGAGATTAGCTCAGGTTTGGAGGCTGGGAATCCTGCTTGAGGAAAACAGTCCAGAGGCCTGGAGTGAGCCTGGGGAGGTGCAGCATGCAGGGCCTGAACCAGGGGAACCTCCCACACCCAGCTAGCCAGGCGGGCTGCCCACAGGACACTTGAAGGGTAGGAAGCGTCTGCCAAGATCTCACCCCCAGAGATGCCCAATTGTGGCACAAGCCTCCAGTCTCTCTTGATTTGGCTGTTAGAGAAAAGCAAATTCTGCTTGTGGTTGTCGTCATGCGGTCCCAAACAGATCATCACTATGGGGAGACGCGATCTCCTCTTTACTCTGATGGGTGTGGTGTGGGTGAGGACTGACTGTCCAGGGGGCCCAGGGTGCCTTCCAGGAACACCTACAGCACCCCTGACCTGATGCTTACCTCACCCCTTCCCACAGCAGCCCAGTGCCCTCCTGGCAGTGCCCGCTCCTCCCCAGCTCACCCGTCAGGCACTGTTCCTCCCTAGCTGTCCTCTCCACTGCATAGAGGCTTGGACCCGACTTCACGAAGACATTTTGAAACCATGCACCAGGGAGTGTGTGTATAGAATGAAGAACCTTTTGTTTGCAGGGCTCCGTCCCTGCTCTCCAGGGTCACCCAAGCATTTGGGGCCTTGATCCTGGAGAGGCTGCCCCCTCCAGAGCTAGCTAATTCCCAGAGACAGCAAACACTCCCCTTCCAGTGCACCCTTTTTTTTTTTTTTTTTTTGAGACGGAGTCTCGCTCTGTCACCCAGGCTGGAGTGCAGTGGCGTGATCTGGGTTCACTGTAGCCTCTGCCTCCCGGGTTCAGGCGATTCTCCCACCTCAGCCTCCCGAATAGCTGGGACCACCTGCGTGCACCACCACACCCGGCTAATTTTTTTGTGTTTTAATAGAGACGAGGTTTCACCATGTTGGCCAGGCTGGTCTCACCTCAGGTGATCTGCCCTCCTTGGCCTCCAAAGTGCTGGGATTACAAGTGTGAGCCACTGCGCCCAGCCCCAGTGCACCTTTGACACAAACCAACCAATCCAGAGTCCACAACTATCTCCCTCCCTTATCACACTGTCACTCACCAAGCCGGTATTTCTCCTGCCCTAAGTCACCCAGGGGCCAGGTACCAGACAAGAAGGGGCCACCCCTACAGCCCCGAGCCTGCCACAATTGTTCAAATAGTCCCATTGTGAGCTCACTCTGCATACCTACCCTGGCTGCCCTCTCCTTCCAGGGAAAATAAAGGCTCCAGCCGAACTCAGTCCTCTCCCCCTTTCTGCCTCCTGGCCATCCCTGGTCCTTCTCACGTGGCCCTGTGTGCCCTGCCCATTTTCCAGGGACCCATGACTGTAACTTCTTCCTTCACGACAGTCATTCTTACGTATGCATGCCTTACCACACCTGATTAAAACAAATCCATGGGGCCGGGCGCGGTGGCTCACGCCTGTAATCCCAGCACTTTGGGCAACTGAGATGGGCGGATCACCTGAGGTCAGGAGTTCGAAACCAGCCTGGCTAACATGGTGAAACGCTGTTTCTCCTAAAAATACAAAAAATTAGCCAGGTGTGTGGCGGGTGCCTGTAATCCCAGCTACTCGGGAGGCTGAGGCAGGAGAATCGCTTGAACCCGGGAAGAGAGGTTGCAGTGAGCCAAGAGACTGCGTCATTGCACTCCAGCCTGGGCAACAAAAGTCAAACTGTCTAAAAAAAATAAAATAAAATAAATCCAGAGTACATTTGAACTCACCTTGAGATGTGGGTGTCTGAACTCACCTTGAGATGTGGGTGTCTGCAGATGGCAAGGGACCTGTGGAGGGGCTCTATGGATTGGAGGCACCATCGCTCTGGGCCGTCCACGCGGATACGGAGAGTGCTGTTGGAAATGCAGCACCTTGAAAGTGTCTTTGTAGTTGAGATTTTTTCCCTGGAAACATTTACAGCTTGGAACTGTTCTATCTGGCCAAATATGAGGAAGCTAGAGTTGCCCCAAAAGTGGCAGCAAGGGAGTCGCCTCAAAAGACTTCCCCAAACAGTCCCGAGATGGAATTGGCTGGGATTCCAAGGAAAGAAGCGAACGCCAGGGTGATCAGTCCAGAACATTTCTTCCGGAAATTTTCACATGGAGCTTCAGCTTTCTTGGGATCGATGGTGAGGCAAGGGATGCTCCACCCAGGTACGTCTGCAGCAAGGGAGTCTGGCTGTGGAGCTTAGATGAGAGTTTAAGGGATTGGGCTCAGGGCAGGGCCAGTTTCTACGTGTTTAGCAATAGGGTTGATCGTGTTTTTAAGCAACCTAAACAGCTTCATCAGGGAATGTCCCAGGCCCCGGACTGGGTTCCAGGCTGCAGGGAACACGCAGTGGCCAGGTCCCAGAGCAAAGGACTCTGTGTTTCTCAATCAGTAGAGAAAGAAAGAGGGGGAACTGGAAGACCCTGTGAATCTCAATCTCAGACAGGGATGAGCAATCCAGGCTGGCCCAGAGCATAAGCACCGTGACCATGTGAGGGCCTGAGCGTGCCTGGCTGTGGAGGGTCTGCTTGCTCAGTGGCCTCTAGACTCAGCCAGGCAGGGGATGCAGTGGGTGGAGGAAGGCCCCTTGCCCCAGACAGGACCTCAGGGCCTCAGAGCCCTGGCATCTGCACCCTGGACACAAGGAAGGTGCCTATGAGGTGGATGCTCTAGACAGGCTCTCCCCCTTCCTGCTCCTGTGTTACCCTGGTGTCCCCCCTCACCTGCAGCAGGCCAGGTTGGGGCATAGGGTTGCGGGCCCCTACCAGCCCAGGGGGTCTGGAGGGCGGCTGGGGAAGCAGGCCCCCTGTCCTTCCCTATCCTTCGGGACATGCTCCCTGAGCAGCTGGGGTCCACTTAGGTGAGCAGAGAGGATGTGGGGCTGAGGGAGCCGAACTCGGGGCGGCAGGGGCGGGGGTGGGAGTGCCGGGATCATCCGCACCGGGAGAGGCGAGGCCGGCGTCTGTTTTTCACCTGGGCCTACCTGGAGGGCTGGGGGGCTGCCTGACTCTTCCCTCCTTTGGTTTGCGCAAGTTTCCTCGCGCGGGTTCGCATCAACACGCCGGGGGAGCCCGGCTTACGTCCCTCCAGGACCCCCGCCCCGTTCTTCCCGTGGGGAGGGGCGCGTCAGGCGGACCCGGCACCCTCCGGCTGCTGGGCTTCGCCGGGAGCCACGCGGGGAGGTCCAGGCAGCCGGGACGCAGGCAGCGTCCTCGCCGAGGCTGCGAGTCCGTGGCCGTCCGGGGGAGGCGCGCAGGCTCTGCCGGACGCAGAAGGAACCCGAGGGAGGCGGGGTGGAGGGCGGTGCGGGGCCGGGGAGGGGCGAGGCGAGTGGCGAGGGGACGGCCTCGGGCAACTCTCAGGGGCGCCCTTCCTCGGGGTTCCGGAGGCTCTGCGACCCCGCGCCCGCTCCAGCCGCCCACTGGGGACAAGGCCCGAGCCAGGCGTCTCCGCGAGGCGCGGCCCGGAGCGCGCCCAGCAGGCGCCTCCTGTCGCAGGGACGCGGGCGAGCGGCGCCTGAACAGCCTCGGTGGGAACCAGCGCCCTTAGCTGGTGATCCGAGGTGCGCAGGGTACAGCCGGGCGACCCCCTGGATCTCCGCCAGGCTCGCCCCGACGCCGCTCCTCCCACCCGCCAGCGAGGCCCGAGCCTAGGAGTCCGCAACTCCCGGCCCGCGTCCCCAGCTCCCGGCCCCGGCCCCGCCCCGCCCCGCCCCGCCCCTGCTCAGGCCCCGCCCCGCCCCTGCTCAGGCCCCGCCCCGCCCCTGCTCAGGCCCCGCCCACTCCGAGCTCTGGGCCCTCCTCTCCCTCGCGGCTCCGCCCCCTGCCCGACTCCGATTGTAGCCCCGCCCCGCAGGCACCGGCCCCGCCTATCTGGGCTTCTGGTCCGGCCCAGGCTCTTGTCCGTCGGGCCCCAGCCTCGCCCCTCCTCGGCTCTGACTCCACCCCTTCTCCGGAGCCTGGGAGGCGGGGCTGAGGACCACAGAGATGGCCGGGCCTCCGAGCGGCCCAGGGCGGCCGGAAGTTGGCGGGGCGGGGCGGGGCGGACGCGGGTGGCCAAGGCCCGTTTCCGGCGGTGTCGCGCGTTTGCGAGCCTCGGGTGGTCCTCAGGGAGGGTGAGTCGGCGCGGCGGGCGCGGACTCGGGTTGTCCTCGGTCCGAGTGATCCCTGGTCGCTTCCTGCACCCTCCCGCCTTCGGCACTGGGGTCCTCGCGTCCCCTGGGCCTCCAGTCGGGAAAGCGCGGGGGCTTTGCGGGGTCCTGAGCGCCTGGCGTGGGAGGTGGTCGAGCCCAGACACCCTCCCCCGCGGCGGCGGCGCGAGGTGGGCTTCGTTTGGCCGAGTCTCGCAGCTCCCCGCAGACCCCGCTTGTGGCAGCCACGGTGTCAGGGGCCTGAGTAAGGCGAGCTCCAGCTGCGGCCTTTTCTCCAGGCCTGGGCCTACTCCCGGGCCCGGACTCTCCCTCCTGCGAAGTCACCTTCTTCTAGGCCCTTTCTCTTTCTATTTATTGCCCTGGAAGGCCTAGGATAAGTGACAGTGGAGGAAAGAACGGTGCCTTGGGTGGGGTAGGCTGTTTGTCTTCTCTAAATTCTGGTTGCTATTCCGGGCATTCCTACTGTCAGGAGCCAGGTGGGAGGATCCTCCTCCGGGGGTCACTGCTGCTTGGATCAGCCTACCTGTGCCGGTGACCTGGGGCTTCCACCTACAAACCACTTCCTGGGCCAGAAGCTGCCGTATGAAGACTCTTTTTCCCATTCCGACCTCCCGGGGGAATGCCTGGGCAGGTAGAGGGTCTGGAGTCATTGGCTTGATTGAGGTGAACGATTTATGTCAGATTACATCCCTGTGCCTGGTTCCATCCTGGCGACAGGTGAGCTGGAGACTGGAATTTATGTACTTGAGGGCAGGGGTTTCCATGGTCCACTCTTGTCTTCCCTGCAGTTTGTCATTTTTGCTCCTGCCTTCTCCAGCCTCCAGTCGCTCACTGCCTTCCCTTGCTGCCGGGAATTTACCCACACTGGTTCATCCAACCCCATTTCTTCTTGCTTCAGGCCCTTTCACATGCTATTCCTACTGCCTGGAGTGCTCTCTCCACCTCCATCACCTTGGCCGAGGTCCCTGGGGAAGTGACCCATTACACTGAAAGTTCTAGTCTAAGTGGCTTTCATAGTTCCCTGTACTTCAGCGCTGTCGTGGTTGCAATGTACTTATTTGTGTGGTTATTTAACTCTCTCCACTGCCAGACTGCTTCGTGAAGGCAGGGTCCTCGTGTCTGCTACTGTATCTCCATTACTCAGTGCCTGGCACGTGGCATCCACTCCTTACAGCTTTGTGGAGTGAGTCACACATGCCACACACACATACACTCTAAAGAAGAACAAGAGTTCAGTAGGCCTCCTTCACTCAAGTGCCACGGCTGCTTCAGCCCAGCCCCATGTCCCTGCTAGAGAAATCTGGGGCTGGAGGTAAAGGAGCAGAGAGCACAGTACCCCCTTGATTAGCCTGGAAGTTGGGCTTCTGGCACCCTGACCTCTAATCCTTTCATAATTGCCAACAGGTCTCTCGGCCAGAACACGTGGATGCCCACCCACCACTGAGCCTCATGGTAGGAAGCTTGACTGCCTCCTTGCCCTCGCTTGTCCTGTGAAGGCCCACCTCCTGCTCTGCCCACTGGCCCTGGGCCCAGACCCTACCTTGGCCCTTGCTGGGCTTCGGAAGGCCCCCTTGCCCCCATCCCCAAGGTAGTGAGCAAACCCCTGCCCAAACCAGGGCCTAATTGAGGCTCTTGAGGGGGGAGGGTTGTATGACCACCATGGACTGGGTTCCTTCCTCCTCCCCGAGACTGCCCCTCCCCAGAATATTAGAGGCAGAGGAGTCCTGGTGAGCGTCTTGCCCAACCCCATGGTGCACGTCCCTGAGACATGTCATGAGGCAGCGCCAGAAGGGGGCTGGCACCCAGGGATTCCTGGGGTGCTGGTGTGTGTCCTTTCAGGAGGTGGTAACATTTGGCGATGTGGCTGTGCACTTCTCTCGGGAGGAGTGGCAGTGTCTGGACCCTGGCCAGAGGGCCCTCTACAGGGAAGTGATGCTGGAGAACCACAGCAGTGTGGCTGGACTAGGTGAGGCTGCACCTCGGGGCCCCTTCCCCTGCATCATCAGTCAGCACCCACCCAGCCAGGCCTCCATCAGAGGCTGGGATATGCAGGCCAAACGCTCAGACCCTCGTGGGCTCCACAGGGGGCTTGGAGTCATGAGTGGTGTGCCAGGCTGGTTCCTAGCTTTGCCCACCCATGTCATGGGGTTCAGCCCCCAGGGAGTGGGTGGGATTCTGGGAGTTAGTAAAGCCTCTTTTTTTCCTAAGCTGTTAAATTGTGAGAAATAGAATCCAAACTTGAAATAGCTTAGACAAGAAAAGAGAAATTATTGGGTGGAGGAATCCAAGGAAAAGGTTGTGCAACCAGAGCAAGCGGTGGCAGCGACGCCCACACGGCTACTGTGCAGATGCTGTTATCCCCTTGCCCTCTTGTCCTGCCGTTAGTCTAACTCTCTGAACTCCACCACTGCCACAGGCAGCCACCACGGTGCTGTTTATGTCCGTGCCTGTGTTCTCACAAGGTGTGTACTGTCGGATTGTAACTTGGTGAAGGGGGGTGTGTCTAACTTGGGCCTTGCTGGGCCTCTTGCCTGTGACTAAGCCCTCTGCTGCATCAGACCCCCGAGAGAGTGCCTGGGCTGGGGGATCAGGAGTGGAACTGATGGGGGCATCGTTGGTTGGCGAGGAGCTTCTTGGGGTGTTGGACCAGGCCTGTACCCCTCTGTCCCGGCTAGTCTGGCAAAGTCCAGCTTTCTGTTTTGCCAGTCAGATAAGTGTACAGTGGGAGGCTGTTGTAGTTTGAGTTTGCATTTCTCTGATTTCTGCTGAGCTTGAGCCTATTTTCACACCCTCATTAGCTTGCCAGGTTCTTCTGTAAAATATCTGCTCAGGGCATTTGCCCATATTCTAGGTCCGCTGTGCCTTATTGCTTTGAAGGTGTTGTTTCTTCATTCTGTCTAAGGTGCCTTACGTTGTAAAACATGGAATTATGTACACATTGTTATTTTAAGAAAGTTGGAATGCTACTGATTACACGCATTTTTTTATCACTTAATTTTACTTTATACTTTTAAAAGAGCCCTCTTAGACTCATTTAGGCGTGGTTTACCCCGTCTCACTGAAATAGGAAAAGACACATGTAGTGAAGGTCCGTTTATGCTGGAGTGTAATGGCGCGATCTTGGCTCACTGCAACCTCCGCCTTCTGGGTTCAAGCGATTCTCTTGCCTCAGCCTCCCGATTAGCTGGGATTACAGGCGTGCGCCACCACTCCTGGCTAATTTTGTATTTTTAGTAGAGACGGGGTTTCACCATGTTGGTCAGGCTGGTCTTGAACTCCTGACCTTGTGATCCGCCCACCTCGGCCTCCCAAAGTGCTGGGATTACAGGCGTGAGCCACCGTGCCCAGCCGGAGTAAGGGTACTTCTAATGTTTCTTCACAGCTTTTAGTGACCCCACTCTCTGGTTTGGTTATCTGTGTCCGTGCTTTCCACATGATGGCAACCTGTGGGCCTGGCCATCAAGAGGTTCTGCAGCCTTTCGTAAGTGTTGTTGGGGTTTTCTTCATCCAGTGAGGTTGGTGCTTGAGCTTTCTTGCTTGGCATGTAGCAGCCATCCCTTTTAACAGCTCCATCTGCTGTGCCTGTCCTCCTCTCTCAGGCCCTGTGTGTACACAGTTGCTGATTTGCCAGTAACTGGAATTGCAGTCATTCCCCCAGTAACAGTTTGCTTCTCCAGGCTCAAAGGTATAGCTGCTGTTCTTTTTCCGTGGCTTCTGTCTATTTATAACGTCTTGCTGCTGTGCCAAGTCACAGGGTAAAGCTTTTGAAGACAGTGTAGAGAGCAGCTGAATTCAGCATGTATTGTATGGTGGCGCTGGTGACTTAACTGAGCAGCTGGGGCAAGCTCCTGTGCACAGGCAGTGATGGTGTGTCACAGCTGCCACCTGGCGGGTGACATCAATTCCTAGATGCGTCCAAGAGATGGGAAAGGGTTTTATAAAAACACTATCTTAGGGCTGGGTGCGGTGGCTCCTATCTGTAATCCCAGCACTTTGAGAGGCCGAGGCGGGCGGATCACGAGGTCAGGAGATCGAGACCATCCTGGCCAACATGGTGAAACCCCGTCTCTACTAAAAATAAAAAAGTTAGCTGGGTGTGGTGGCACATGCCTGTAGTCCCAGCTACTCGGGAGGCTGAGGCACGAGAATCGCTTGAACCTTGGAGGCTGAGCTTGCGGTGAGCCGAGATCACACCACTGCCCTGCAGCCTGGGCAACAGAGCGAGACTCCGTCTAAAAAAAAAAAGACTATCTTAGAATTTATCAAATATGATAAATACCAGGTTAGTTTTGCGTATGATAAATCACTTTTTCAGCCGGACATGGTGTTGCACGCCTGTAGTCCCAGCTACTGGGGAGGGTGAGGAGGGAGGATTGCCTGAGCCTGGGAGGTCAAGGTTGGAGTGAGCTATGATTGCGCCACTGCAGTCCAGCCTAGGCAACAGAGTGAGACCCTGTCTAAAAAAAAATCTCTGCTTCTTTCGTGTTTGTTAACTTTGTTAGGTCAGATTTTATTTTATTTTATTTTTATTTATTTATTTATTTATTTTGAGACGGAGTCTCGCTCTGTCACCCAGGCTGGAGTGCAGTGGCGCAATCTCGGCTCACTGCAAGCTCCGCCTCCTGGGTTCACGCCATTCTCCTGCCTCAGCCTCCAGAGTAGCTGGGACTACAGGCGCCCGCCACCACGCCCGGCTAATTTTTTGTGTGTGTTTTTAGAAGAGACGGGGTTTCACCGTGTTAGCCAGGATGGTCTCGATCTCCTGACCTCGTGATCCTCCTGCCTCTGCTTCCCAAAGCGCTGGGATTACAGGCATGAGCCACCGCGCCCGGCCTGTTAGGTCAGATTTTAATGTAATTACTGTGTTTTTGCCTTATGGATTGTCTCTTTGAAGTTTTATTTAAAAGTTCTGTCCGGGCACGGTGGCTCACGCCTGTAATCCCAGCGCTTTGGGAGGCCAAGGCAGGCGGATTGCCTCAACTCAGGAGTTCGAGACCAGCCTGGGCAACACAGTGAAACCCTGTCTCTACTAAAATGAAAAAAAAAAAAAAAAAAAAAATTAGCTGGGCATGGCAGTGTGCGCCTGTAATCCCAGCTACTTGGGAGGCTGAGGCAGGAGAATCGCTTGAACCCGGGAGGCAGAGGTTGCAGTGAGCTGAGATCGTGCCACTGCACTCCAGCCTGGGTGACAGAGCAAGACTCCGTCTCCAAAAAAAAAAAAAGTTCTTCCCTGGCTGGGCATGGTAGCTCACGCCTGTAATCCGAGCACTTTGGGAGGCCAAGGTGGGCAGATCACCTGAGGTCAGAATTCGAGACCAGCCTGACCAACATGGTGACACCCCGTCTCTACTAAAAATACAGAAATTAGCCAGGCGTGGTGGCGGGCGGTTGTAATCTTGGCTACTTAGGAGGCTGAGGCAGGAGAATTCCTTGAACCCAGGAGGCAGAGGTTGCACTGAGCCAAGATCACACCAGTGCACTCTAGCCTGGGTGACAGAGTGAGACTCCATCTCAGAAAAAAGTTCTTTCCTCCTCCAAGGTCACTGAGATGGGCTTTTTATAGTTTATATTTCTGTGGATTTTATAGTTTATATTTCTCATCTGTATCCCCGCTCCACATTTGTATTTGGGTTATGTAAAAATCCGTTTTATTTTGTCCACACATAACTGTTTTCCCCAACATCACCTATTAAACAGTCTCCTTGGCCAGGCTCGGTGGCTCACGCCTGTAATCTCAGCACTTTGAAGTAGGCCGAGGTGGGTGGATCACCTGAGGTCTGGAGTTCGAGACCAGCCAGGCCAACATGGTGAAACCTCGTCTCTACTAAAAATACAAAAATTAGCTGGGTGTGGTGGCACATGCCTGTAATCCCAGCTACTCAGAAGGCTGAGACAGGAGAATCGCTTGAACCTGGGAGGTTGAGGTTGCAGTGAGCTGAGATCGTGCCACTGCACTTCAGTCTGGGCAATAGAGCGAGACTCCGTCTCAAAAAAAAAAAAAAACCTATCTCCTTTTCCGGTTGACATGTGGAGCCACCATTTTCGTCTATGAAATGGGGTGTTTCTGAACCCTGTTCTCTTCCCTGAATCTCTCTCGTGGGCCAGCTTCCTGCTTTCGGTTTGTTTGGGTTTTTTTGTTTGTTCATTTGTGTTTTTGGCTTTTTTTGAGACGAAGTTTCACCCTGTCGCCTGGGCTGGAGTGCTGTGGTGCGATCTCGGCCCACTGCAACCTCTGCCTCCCAGGTTCAAGCAATTCTCGTGCCTCAGCCTCCTGAGTAGCTGGGATTACAGGCATGTGACACCACGCCCGGCCAATTTTTTGTATTTTTACTAGAGACGGGGTTTGGCCATGTTGGCCAGGCTGGTCTGGAACTCCTGACCTCAGGTGATCCGCCCACCTCGACCTCCCAAAGTGTTGGGATTACAGGCGTGAGCCACCGCGCCCAGCTGCGTACAAATTTTAGAATAAGTTGAGTTCCTAAAAAATGGCACTGGAATTTTTATTTGGAGTGCTTTGAAACTGTTTTCCGTCAATGTAAAAGTTTTGATTTTTTTGCTTTGTGAATGTATTTTTAGCTGATTATTGCTGTAGTACAAAAATGTTGTTGGTTCTGGAGGGTGATCTTACATCTGGCAACTTTGTGGAACTCCCTGGGTAAATCAGTGTTGCTCGGTGATTCTGCTGTTTACCAGCAGGAGGATTCCTGCAAATGAGAGTTTGGTATTTTCCCTCCCAGCCCTCACTCCTCCCATCTCTGCCTTTGCAGTGGCCAGCGCAGTGTTAAACAGGACCCTGTGGACACGCTGTGTTCCTGATTTTAAAGGGAATGCATCTACATAACCACAGAATTTGGCTAAGGAATTTTGTTTTTTGTTTTTAATCATAAATATTGAATTTCAAGTTCTTTTTCTGCATCTTTTGAGACACATGATTTATTTTCTTTATTAATTCGGAAATTACATTGTTATATTTTCTTGTATTCCTGGAATAAACCTTACTTAAGTCATGATATTTATATATAAATTTTGATACACCTTTGGATTCAGCTAGCCAATATTGTATTTTGGATTTTTGTGTTTTTGTTCATAAGTGAAACGGATATATATATGTATATATATATATATATATGTATTTATATTTCCTTTTTTTTTTTTTTTTTTTGAGACAGAGTCTCGCTCTGTCGCCCAGGCTGGAGTGCAGTGGCGCGATCTTGGTTCACGGCAAGCTCCGCCTCCCAGGTTCATGCCATTCTTCTGCCTCAGCCTCCCCAGTAGCTGGGACTACAGGCGCCCGCCACCACGCCTAGCTAATTTTTTTATATTTTTAGTAGAGATGGGGTTTCACTATGTTAGCCAGGATGGTCTTGATCTCCTGACTTCATGATCTGCCTGCCTCGGGCTCCCAAAATGCTGGGATTACAGGCGTGAGCCACCAAGACCAGCCTATATATTTCTTTTTGTGTATTGTCCTTATATAATTTTGACGTGTTTGATAAATGGCATTTGGCATACAAGTAGAACTAATCTGTAAAACCATCTGGACCTTGGGCTTTTGGGGAAGGAAAGTCTTGGATTAGCATTTATGCATTTATATTTCCTTTTTTTTTTTTTTTTTTTAAAGAGTTGGGGTCTTGCTCAGCCTAGAGTACAGTGGTGCGATCATAGCTCACTGCAGCCTTGAACTCCTGGGCTCAAGTGATCCTTCCATTTGAGTTTCCCTAGTAGCTGGGACTATAGGTGTGCGCCACCATGCCCAGCTGTTTTTTTCTTTCTTTGTAGAGTTGGGGTCTGTCATGTTACCCAGGCTAGTCTTAAACTTCTGGCCTCAAGCAGTCCTGCCTCAGCCTTCCAAAATGCTGGGATTATAGGCATGAGCCACCTTGCCTGGCATTTCCTTTTGTTTTTAATCTGTTATATTTGTAATTGTGTCTCTTATTCTCTGTTTTTTGGCAGTATCTTCTCACTATGTTGACCTTCATTGGTTTTGTCATTAGACTGTCATATTCATGTTTTCAAATAACTGGCTTTTGGTTTTGCCTTTTTTGGGGGGTTGGGTTGGAGGATGTGTTTATATGTCTTTGTTCTCTAGCTCTCTGAATCCTGCCCCAGATTTATTATTTTCTTCCTTTTTATTTATGTGAGTTTGATGTGTGTGGTTTTTGTTTTGCTTTTTTAATTTTTTGAGACAAAGTTTCACTCTGTTGCCCAGGCTGGAGTGCAGTGGCTTACTGCAGCCTGGACCCACCATGTTGGCCAGGCTGGTCTCGAACTCCTGACCTTCAGGTGATCCACCCGCCTTGGCCTCCCAAAGTGCTGGGAGTGTGAGCCACCACGCCTGGCCATTCTCAACTTCTTGAACTTACTATTTATCTCATTTGTGTTTTAAAATGATCATTTCTAGTAAATGTATTAAAAGTATAAAATTTTTCTGGGTATAGTGGCATATGCCTATAATCTCAGCTACTTAGGAGGCTGAGGCAGGAGGATCGTTTGAGCCCAGGAGTTTTGAGGCCAGCCTGGGCAACATAGCAAGACCACATGTCTGCAAAGAATTTAAAAATTAGCTGGGTGTGGTGTCACGCACCTGTAGTCCTAGCTACTCAGTAGGTTGAGGCGGGAGGATTGGTCTAGGCTATAGTGAGCTATGATGGTGCCACTGCACTCCAGCCTGAGTGACGGAACAAGACCATATCTCTGAATAAATAACATTTTATCTTTACATACTGCTTGGGCTGCATCCTATAAATTCTGACTCATAATAAATATGGTTGCCACTTAGTCATTTGTTATTTAGTTTCCAAGTAGCTAATGGCATCTAAGCACCATTTTGTGGTCAGTTTCACACGGAGTTGCATTTGCCTGGGCGCGTGTCCTGTGGTATGTTCTTTGGCATGTCTGTGACTCAGTTTGTGGCTTGACCCAAGGCTGTTTCTTTGTTCCACATGTGCTTGGAGAGAATATGCGTTTTCTGTTGAGTGTGGAGTCCTGCCTGCATCTGGGGGTTTGAGCTTATTGGCTATAGGCCTTTGGAATCTCTGCCTGCCTCTTTCCTTCCAGCTGGGGGAACCCTGAAGGAAGCTTCCAACCAGAGGCCTTGGCTGGCCCATGGATCAACTGCTCATCTCTGTACCGACCGGCACAAAGAGGGTATGGGGGCAGGTGGCCCCAAGAAGGCAGGGTGCCAGGTGGGCCCCCACAGGTCTCTGCCACCCAGTCTGCAGCAAGGGAGGCAGGCCCTGAGGCATCCTTTGTGCAGGGACTTGAGGCTGGAAGGACACTGGCTGAGGACTGGACCTTGGAGCTTTCTGATGCAAAATGTGCTTCGTTTGTGTCTATTTGTCGTTGTTTGTTATCTTATTTTGTAACCACCCCTGCCTCTTGGAGCATCTCTGCTCTCTGAACTGAGGGACAGGCCCGGCTCTGCTAAGTGAAGCTTGGGCTTCTTCTCTCTCCCCTGAGTTCCAGGGATAGAGGCGGACTGTCCTTTGCAGACTGTTTGGTGACAGGGTCACCTAGAGATTGTGGGAGTCAGGTATCCCTTGCTGTCCAGCCACAGGAGCTGGACAGATCTGTACAGAAAGGGCTGCTGTGTCCCCAGATTCTCCCCACCCTCCACCCCCTCTCCCTGCAGGAACTTGGCCTGTGCCTTGTAGCCCCCCTGCCCCTTTCCATTTGGAAACTGCGGAAGGCTTAGCCCTGTGCTGCACGCTCCCCGTCATGCTGACACTGTCATCTTCTCTGCCGCACACACAGCAGGATTCCTGGTTTTCAAGCCTGAGCTGATCTCCCGGCTGGAGCAGGGAGAGGAGCCGTGGGTCCTCGACCTGCAGGGAGCAGAGGGGACAGAGGCACCAAGGACCTCCAAGACAGGTGAGGCTTAGACCCCATCGCAGAGAAGCCCTGGGGTGAGGAGAAACTGCAGGAGGGGCCTCACAACTGTGGGTAGCTGTGGGTGAGTCGCGGGGGCTACGCTGGGATGCCTGGGAATGCCACTGGGGAAGCAGCATCCAGCACGTAGAAGGGAGCATAGACCCGTTGTGGGGCTGCCTTGGGAGAGGCCAAACTGCAGAAGAGCCAAGACAAAAACCCATGCATTTCCACAAAAACGGAGCTTGTTTCTGAATCATGTCACATTTTGTTCTATTTTTAATTTTACTCATACGTTTATTAAGCAAAGATACAAACCTATGGATCCAAGGAAGGGTTAGGTCTGGCATTCAGTAACCTCTCCTCAGGGAAGCATATTCCCCGAGGCAGCTCCCTGCAGACCCTCTCAGGCTCCAGGAGTGCATTACTTCCCTGTGGCTGCCGTAACAATGAACCACAGACTAGGAAGCTTGAAACAACAGAAATTTATTGTCTCACAGCTGTGGAGGCCGGAAATCTGAAATCGGGGGGTCAGCCGGGCCGTGCTCCCTGTGAAGGCTTTAGGAAAGGACCCTGTCCTGCCTCTCCGGGCAGCTGGTGGTTTTCTGGCAGTCCTTGGGTTCCGTGGTTTGTGGATGCATCCCTCACTCTGATCTCTGACTCCTTCACACGGCTGCCTTCTCCCTGCGTGTCTGTGTTCATGTGGCCGTCTCCTTAGAAGGACACCAGTCATGTTGGGTTAGGGACCACCCCAGCGACCTCATGGTAACTAATTAATCTGCAACGACTGTGTTTCCAAACAAGGTTACATTCTGAGGTGCTTCAAGTTAGGACTTCAGCCTATCTTGGGGTCCTCAGCCCTAACCAGGGCACCCGCTGCCTCCAGCATCAGCTCCTGCTGGGCAGGTGCCTGGCTTGGTGCTCTGCTTCTCTGCTTCGCTGGTGTGCTGCCCAGCGTGACAAGGGAGATGGGTCTGCATGCATCTCAGCTGCAAAAAGGAAGCGCCTCACCTCCCCTTCAGTTGCTGCTGGGTCATCACAGTCACTTCTGCAGCAGGGCAGGACCAGGTCCTACAGAGGCCACCGGCTTGTAGGGGCCTCGGGAAGCAAGTTGGACAGTCCAAAGGTGTGAAAAGTAGGGGCTGTGGGGCCGGGTGCGGTGGCTCACGCCTGCCATCCTAGCACTTTGGGAGGCCAAGGTGGGCGGATCATGAGGTCAGGAGATCGAGACCATCCTGGCTAACATGGTGAAACCCTATCTCTACTAAACATACAAAAAAATTAGCCAGGTGTGGTAGTGCATGCCTGTAGTCCCAGCTGCTCGGGAGGCTGAGGCAGGAGAATGGCGTGAACCTGGGAGGCAGAGCTTGCAGTGAGCCAAGATTGCGCTGCTGCACTCCAGCCTGGGTGACAGAGTGAGATGATGTCTCAAAAAAAAAAAAAAAAAAAAAGGAAGGTAGGGGCTGTGATCTTCCTTCCATTCATATGACCTTAGGCAGCTTCAAAGGACAAGGAGGGTTTCTGAGCCTCTTCACACCCTGTGGGCCTTGCAGCTGCCCAGGAAGGCTGCATGTGATGTGGGAAGAGTGGTCGGGAACCTTGGCCTCACTGGCTCTGCTGGCTCCTCCCATGTGATCCTTTCTGCTCAGCCTCCCTGAGAAGGAGGTTCAGCTATAAGGTGGCCCAGTTAAAACCCAGCCGCCCATTAAAATGTCTCCAACATGGACTGGAGAGTTTAAAGAGGGTGCCATGGCAGAAAAGCCAGCTACAGTTGGCAGAAATAGTTCAGTGGGTTTATATGTAGCAGGTGGTCCTTACTGTGATAAAGCAACAACAAAAAATAGAATCCCACAGTAGGTGAGAGCTGCTGTTGATGGACCCAGCACTTGCTCGAAGACCCAAGACTCCGGGGCAGAGATGTAGCCTCTTAGATAAAATAAGCAGCAGCACAAAACCCGAATACATTAAGCAAGGCAGAAATGCCCAGATATGTTACTTGTCCCTAGCTGGTACAGTCAGCATCAGATACTGAAGGATATTGGCCCAGAGCAGTGGAGGAGGGGCCAGGTCCCAGCTGTGCACCCCCACGCTTTTGACCACCACTGTGCCCCCTGGTGGGTGGTTCCTGGCATCCCCCAACAAAGCCTTGCTGTCAGCCTGGCTCTGCTCTCTCTGCTGCTGCTCTTTATTTTTTTTTGAGATGGAGTCTCTGTTGCCCAGGCTGGAGTGCAGTGGCATGATCTTGGCTCACTGCAACCTCTGCCTCCCAGGATCAAGTGATTCTTATGCCTCAGCCTCCCAAGTAGCTGGGATTACAGGCGTGAGCCACCGCACCTGGCCACCCTGCTCTCTTATCTTCACAGCAGGGGAAGGCTTGGGAGGAGTGTCAAGCAAGCCCTGTTGAAAGAGCAGGCACGCTGAGGTGGTGAGGTTGTATAGGGAAAGCAGCATATGAGGACCAGGCCTGGAGGTGCCTCCTGTCCTCACAGCCCTTGAGCACCCCTGCTGCACAGTGAAGTTGAAAGGGCTTCCTGCTCTGATTCTCCAGGACTGACAGGAAGACCTTTGGAGATCCCTGGAAGCTGGAGACTCACCACCAATGGTTAGGAGTGGGCAGGAACCGAAGCTTGAAGCCCTGTAACTGGGCTGTGCATTCATGTGGGGTAGACTCGGGCCGGTTATAGCTGTGGCCACGTGGTTGTGGTTGTGAATGTGATTGTGTCGTGGTGGGGACTGTGGTTGTCATGACCATAGCTGTGTGTTGTGGTTGCGTCCTGTCACGGTTGTGATCACAGACATCAAGGAGATGTCTGACCTCAACAGAGGTGCCCTCTAGGGTTACAGAGTAGGACAGAAGCCAGTGCTTACTTGGAGAGTCCAGAAGGAACGCAGATGTCTGGAAGGCCTCCTGGGGGCCTCCAGAAACTTGCAGCACCAGGGAAGAAATCAGTGTGGTCTTGGGGGGTGGCCACGCACAGTCCAGGGAGAAGCAGGGGAGGTGGCCAGGTGCAAGTTGGCAGCAGCAGCCAGGAGGCAGCTGAGGGGGCTGGGTCCTGCTCAGAGAAGCCCACCCCAGGGAGTAGCCATGAACGGCATAGGTGCCCAGTGCTCTTCTGAGCTCACCAAGTAAGTCCCTTGGCAGCTCTTCCAGCCCTGTTTTCCTCATCACAATCCATGCCCTCCATTCAGAACTCAGACCCTGTACTGTTTCCTCACCAGCCTGGATGCTGGAGCCCCAACCTAATCTGTGGTAGCTTCCCACCCTTCTGGTCTTGCTTTGTCTTCTTTGCCTCTGCATGGACTGTGCCCCACACCAGTGCCCTGTAGGATGGATCTCTCTGCTCACAGATGCCAGCCCCGCCGTAGGCTGTGTTGCTCTCAGCACTCTGCCTAGTGCATAATGAACATTCATTGCTATTGAATGAGTGAACAAGGTAAAAAGTATGAAATCAGGTTTGAGAACCGTCCAAGGCTCCGCCTTCTCTTGCACGTTTCCACCTGGGCCTTGCAGTGCCCAGTGCAGCCATCCCGGGAGCCTCGAGCCCCGGCCCCACATTTGTAGTCTTATGATTTCTCTGAGCACAGGGCCTAAGGAACGTCTTTGTTTGCTCCTGTTTATTTCAGATTCTACGATTAGGACTGAAAATGAGCAGGTCTGTGAGGACATGGACATCCTAAAATCAGAATCCTATGGGACAGTGGTCAGACTCTCCCCACAGGACTTCCCTCAGAATCCTGGCTTTGGAGACGTTTCCGATTCTGAGGTCTGGTTAGACAGTCACCTGGGAAGCCCCGGGCTGAAAGTGGCAGGCTCTACCTTCCAGAATGACTGTTTGAGTGAGGAGACTGTGGTTCCCAAGACCTTCAAGGATTTAGCCCAGGGATGTAAGGAGCTGGGAAGCAGTGGCCTGGATTGTCAGCCTCTTGAAAGTCAGAAAGAGAGTGCAGAAGGGACGTCCCGGAGATGTGAGGGGTGTGGCAAAGGCGTCAGAGCCACTTCAGACATCGCTCTGCATTGGGAAATTAATACACAGAAAATCAGCAGATGTCAAGAATGCCAAAAAAAGTTATCTGACTGCTTGCAGGGGAAACATCCAAGTAACTGCCATGGAGAGAAGCCATATGAATGTGCAGAGTGTGGGAAAGTCTTCAGGCTCTGCTCGCAGCTTAATCAGCATCAGAGAATCCACACGGGAGAGAAACCCTTTAAATGCACTGAGTGTGGAAAAGCCTTCCGCCTGAGCTCGAAACTTATTCAGCATCAAAGAATCCACACTGGGGAGAAGCCCTACAGATGTGAGGAATGTGGAAAAGCTTTTGGTCAGAGCTCAAGCCTCATCCACCATCAGAGAATCCACACAGGAGAGAGGCCCTATGGTTGTCGTGAGTGTGGGAAAGCCTTCAGCCAGCAGTCGCAGCTGGTTAGACACCAGAGAACTCACACTGGGGAGAGGCCCTACCCTTGCAAAGAGTGTGGGAAGGCCTTCAGCCAGAGCTCCACCCTGGCCCAGCATCAAAGGATGCATACTGGGGAGAAAGCTCAAATTCTAAAAGCCTCAGACAGTCCAAGCCTTGTTGCACATCAGAGAATTCACGCTGTAGAGAAACCATTTAAGTGTGATGAGTGTGGGAAAGCTTTTAGGTGGATCTCGCGCCTGAGTCAGCATCAGCTGATTCACACTGGAGAGAAGCCTTATAAATGTAACAAGTGTACAAAAGCCTTTGGTTGTAGTTCACGGCTTATTCGCCATCAGAGAACTCACACTGGAGAAAAACCATTTAAATGTGATGAGTGTGGCAAAGGCTTTGTTCAGGGCTCACACCTTATTCAACATCAGCGAATCCACACTGGAGAGAAACCTTATGTGTGTAATGACTGTGGAAAAGCCTTCAGTCAGAGTTCCAGCCTTATTTACCATCAGAGAATCCATAAAGGAGAGAAGCCCTACGAATGCCTCCAATGCGGAAAAGCCTTCAGCATGAGCACGCAGCTTACAATACATCAAAGGGTTCACACTGGAGAGAGGCCCTATAAATGTAATGAGTGTGGGAAAGCCTTCAGTCAAAACTCAACCCTTTTCCAACACCAGATAATTCATGCAGGAGTGAAGCCCTATGAGTGCAGTGAGTGTGGAAAAGCCTTCAGCCGGAGCTCGTATCTTATTGAACACCAGAGAATACACACTAGGGCCCAGTGGTTTTACGAATATGGGAATGCCCTGGAAGGGTCCACCTTTGTGAGCCGTAAAAAGGTTAATACTATAAAGAAACTGCATCAGTGTGAAGACTGTGAGAAAATATTTAGGTGGCGTTCACACCTAATTATACACCAGAGAATTCACACCGGGGAGAAGCCTTATAAATGCAATGACTGTGGCAAAGCTTTTAATCGGAGCTCAAGGCTTACGCAGCATCAAAAAATTCACACGGGATAAACCACTTACATATAAATGTGTATATATGTGAATAAACCTACAGCCTTAACTTATTTTATATGGGATCATTTATACTGACAAACGTAGAATGTTGGTAAAGGTTCAGAATTGCTCTCAAGAATATCCAACTTCAGGCTGGGCGCGGTGGCTCACGCTTGTAATCCCAGCACTTTGGGAGGCCGAGGCGGGTGGATCACAAGGTCAGGAGATCGAGACCACGGTGAAACCCCGTCTCTACTAAAAATACAAAAAATTAGCCAGGTGTGGTGGTGGGCGCCTGTAGTCCCAGCTACTCAAGAGAGGCTGAGGCAGGAGAATGGTGTGAACCTGGGAGGCGGAGCTTGCAGTGAGCCGAGATTGCGCCACTGCACACTCCAGCCTGGGCAACAGAGCGAGACTCTGTCTCAAAAAAAAAAAAAAAAAAAAGAATATCCAACTTCAGGCTGGGTGTGGTGGCTCACGCCTGTAATCCCAGCACTTTGGGAGGCCGAGGCGGGATCACGAGGTCGGGAGGTCGAGACCATCCTGGGTAACAGGTGACAACCCCATCTCTACTAAAAATACAAAAATTTAGCTGGGCGTGGTGGCAGGCGCCTGTGGTCCCAGCTACTTGGGAGGCTGAGGCAGGAGAATGTCGTCAGCCCAGGAGGCGGAGCTTGCAGCAAGCTGATATCGCGCCACTGCACTCCAGCCTGGGCGACAGAGTGAGACTCTATCTCAAAAAAAAAAAAAATCCAACTTCATACAAAGTGTATGTTTATTTCCTGAAATGTTTGACCTTAACCTGTTCAATAAAGCCTGTGTCCCTCAAAATCAGGGTGCAGTCTGCAGTTTGAGTTCACAGGTCCCTGTGAATGAGGAAGCAGCACAAGGAAGGCTCTACGAGTGCTGCTAGACTGAGTAGGTTAAAATAATTTACCTAAACTGTTTTCCCTTAAGGATCAATGGCTCACACTGGCTTCAACAATAAGGAAATGCATTAGCTCATGTGGGAGGAGGTCCAGGATGCCTAGAATTCCAACTTCACATTAGGTCCTTATCTTAGAACTTAACCCAGCCACCCAGGACCAGAGAGGCAGGCTGGGCTAGCAGGTACACGCCATCATTACTGGTGTGGTTGGCATTCATGGAGCACATACCAGTGCCAGGCACAGAAGCAAGGTGTCACAGCAAGGGTTCTGAGGTCACACTTGTGTCCCAGGGGCTTGCTGTGTGACCCAGGACATCACTGCCCTCCCTGAAACTCAGAGCCTTATTTGTGTATCTGAAAACATGCACTGTGAGAGGGTACTGAGCAGAAACAATGTAGAGGAACACGCCTTACTGTGCCTGTCAGAGAACGAGCACGCAAACGAATGCAAGTACCCCCACCCCTGTCCACGCCAGCACCTCCAGCATAACCGCGTGTGCACAGGCCCTCAGGCTGATGACTGTCTTGTAATGGCCTAGATGCCCCACTTTTTTTTGGTGGGGGGGAATGCGGTGAGGAGGAAATAGACAGTGGAGAAAAAGACGAAAGGGGGCTGGGCGCCGTGGCTCATGCCTGTAATCCCAGCACTTTGGGAGGCCGAGGTGGGCAGATCATGAGGTCAGGAGATTGAGACCACCCTGGCTAAGACGGTGAAACCCCGTCTCTACTAAACATACAAAAAAATTAGCTGGGCGTGGTGGCAGGCACCTGTAGTCCCAGCTACTCGGGAGGCTGAGGCAGGAAAATGGTGTGAACCCGGGAGGCAGAGCTTGCGGTGAGCCAAGATCACACCACTGCACTCCAGCCTGGGCGACAGAGTGTGACTCTATCAGAAAAAACAAAAAAAAGGAAAGACGAAAATGGAATGGAAAGAAGGTGGTTGGGAAACAAATATGGGGAGAAGAACCTGAGAAGAAGAGGTGATGAGAGGGAGTGGGGAAAGAAGATAGTGGGAAGAAAAGATGGTTGAGCGAAGAACTTGGGGTGAGGGAGTGGGTTAGGAAGAAGGTGGGGAGGGAGTGGGGAAAGAGGACTGTGGGGAGAACTTAGGGAGAGGAAGTGGGGAAAAACGATGGCAGGGAAAAGAACTTGAGCTGCGGTGGGGGTAGACCAGCAGACCATAGGGTGAAAGGACAGATGGGAGGAGAAACAGGGACAGGGTCAGGGAGGAGAACCCCAGTTGCCTTACTTTACAGGGGAGGCCACACAGGTCTGGATATAATTTATGTTGCGGAACAGCTTTCCTTAAAACTCAGCCTGAAAGAGTGCCAAGAACTGAGGGTCTGAGATTTTATTCTTTGTAGAAGCTCACGAGGAATCCTGTAGCCGTTCCACCTAGGGGACAGCAGGCAGATTACTCACCGCGGTTGTCAGGGCCCTATCAGTTCCTTTTGCCCACCATTCCCATGACGCAGAGGCCCAGCAGGTGCTGGCACAGCTGAGAAACTCGGAGGTGAGGAGTTAGCCTGCTCTGTTGGGAGCTGGGGGGCCATTACCTCACCCCTCAGGTTTTCTGCTGCCGACAGGACCTTGATAAGTGGCCCAGGTGGAGCACGGTGGGGTTCTTGGCACATGCAGGAACATGGAGGGAGGCGTGGCTGATGGCAGGTGGCTTGCTCAAGGCCTGATGCTTTTTTGCTGAAATTGAATTTTCACGTGAATCTGCTGCTCAACCCTAATCTAACAGGCTGGGACCTTGTCCATTTGACTTTCTCACACAGCATCTAATTAAGGCTGATATTCACAGGCATGAGACCAACTGTAAGACAGACCTCAACCCTGTCTCCACAGTCCTGGTCATTCAGGGGGAACCTGGAACTCCTGACTGGTGACCTCCCACCTGCCCCTTCAGGGGCTCCTCCCGGTGTACAAGGGTGATGGTGCCCTCCACAGCCATGGAATCAGTGCGTCCACTGTAACTGCCTCTTCTCCAGCCACGCCCTACTCACACCGGAACTTCTGTGCACGTGGAGTATGTGTGCAGTGTCCCTGCCTTGGGCCACGTGGCTGCTGAGGAGGGTCTTGGCAGGTAATGTGCTTAGCCAGGTGGTCACCTTCAGGTCTAGCACAGGGGTTGCTGTTGCTTTTTCTCTACTTCAGGCTTTCTGGGCCGCCCAACCATGGGGACAAGAGCCAAGGCACCCACGTGCACCACCTGCCACTCCTGTTCCTGGCCTTCCAAAACACTGCTCACAAAGACTGACCCTGCCTCCTCCTGGGCTCTCGTCATCACCTCTTGGCCACTTCCTGGTTCATGATCAGGACAGGAGGGGAACGTCAGCCATACGGATGGTCTGAAAATTCCAGATTCTGCACTAACCATAATGCTGTATTCTTTCCACTAATGGCAACCAGCCAAAAAGGGGCTGGGGTGCAAGCTTCATTCTGCTTCAGCACCTGGATTCTCTCTGGATTGACATGGTCCTAAGTCAGAGGCTGGCAAACTAGGCAAACCATTCGTAGCTTTTTACATTTCTGAATGGTTGGGGAGAAAATAAGAGACTTGTGACATTTGAAAACTATGTTAAAATCAAATTTGACTGCACAGTGTCCCTGGGCTTGGTGATGCCCATGCGTCTTCATGGAGCCTCTGGCGGCTTTCCTGCTGCAGCAGTGTTTACCACACCAACCAAATCACCTTGAACTTGGAAAATAACTTCATGCCCTCCAGCCACTGAAGGATTATTTTTCCTCTCAGCCCTTAGTGGTTTCTTTACCTAAATGTCACGGTACAACAGAGTAAGGCAGCTGGGTCAGTTCAATAGAAGTAAATCTAAAGTCCAACAATCCAGGTTAGACATTAGCCACGGAGGGAGAGGAGGAGGAGTCCTCTTTTTTTTTTTTTTTTTTGACAGAGTCTCGCTCTGTCCCTCAGGCTGGAGTGCAGTGGCATGATCTCAGCTCACTGCAAGCTCCGCCTCCTGGGTTCACGCCATTCTCCTGCCTCAGCCTCCCGAGTAGCTGGGACTACAAGCGCCTGCTACCACCCCTGGCTAATTTTTTTGTATTTTTAGTAGAGATGGGGTTTCACCGTGTTAGCCAGGATGGCCTCGATCTCCTGACCTCGTGATCCGCCCGCCTCGGCCTCCCAAAGTGCTGGGATTACAGGCGTGAGCCACCGCGCCCGGCTGAGGAGGAGTCCTAGCTGCACGATGTGGAAACGACACATCATGTCCACGGGGCAGCTTGCTGAGAGCCAAGGGTGTGAGCACATGACTTAAATTCAAGCTACTGCACAGCTTTGAGATCTGAGTATCACATGGAAGCATCCAGGTGGCCCCTGGCACACAGGCTGGTGGTTCTTTTGTGGAGAGGGACAGGAAGAGGGGCTGCTCATGGGGTAGTGCAGGTGCTAGAATATCCTGTTACCTGTTCACACTGCACTGCAATTCGGGCTTTGGTAAGCTCATCTAAAGAGTTTCCAGGCCAGGCACGGTGGCTCATGCCTCTAATTCCAGCACTTTGAGAGGCCAAGGAAGGATCATGTGAGCCCAGGAGTTGGAAGACCGCAGTGAGCTGTGATTGCACCACTGCATGCTAGCCTGGGTGACAGAGTGAGGCCCTGTCTCCACAATATATAAATAAATAAAAACATTTTGGGTTTCTGTTTTGGAGACAATAAATTAAATCTATAACCTAGGCGTGGAATTGCTTTTTATCTCAACTATCAGAATAATCTTTCATTTATGACACTGAATTGAAACTATTTGGAGCTTTCTGGAAGCTTCACAAAGAGGAGCAGAGCAAGGGCCGAGTCCAGGCCATTTTATAAATCTCCAAGTCCCCAGTGCATGCAGCTTGACTCAGAGCCCCAGAAATGTTTGTTGAATGAATGAGTGATGCAGGTGGGGAGGCATCCAGGCTTTGGGCTCAGGACCGTGCCACAGGAGAGGGAAATCACCAGCAAGTTTCCACAGAGAACTAAGGCCAAGAAAACCAAGCGAGTAATTTCCTAGATGCAGACATCCGTTCTCTGTGCAAGGCCTTGTGCAAGCCACGGGGACAAAGATGGACAGGGCTGGCCCCTGCCCTGGAGTCCAGGTCTAATGGAGACTGACCACTGACAAGGATGGACAGGTACTCTGTATTGGAGGGGTGCAGTGGGCTCATGGGGTTGGCGCCAACCATGCCTGGCCTAAGAATGGTTTTTCAATGGAAAAAAATACTTTGTGACACATGAAATTAAAATTTCATGGCTGGGTGCGGTGGCTCATTGCTGTAAAACCAGCACTTTGGGAGGCCGAGGTGGGCAGATCACCAGAGCCCAGGAATTCAAGACCAGCCTGGGCAACATGGCAAAACCCCATCTCTACAAAAAATATGAAAATTAGCCGGGTGTGGTGTGCCTGTGAGCCCAGGAGGTTGAGGCTACAGTGAGCCATGATTGTGCCACTGCATTCCAGACTGGATGACGGGGAGACCTTGTCTCAAAAAAAAGGAAAATTTCAATATCCATTAAAAAAATGTTATTGGAGGCCAGGCTCGGTGGCTCTTGTCTAATCCCAGCTGCTTCGGAGGCTGAGGCAGGAGAATTCCTTGAACCTGGGAGGCAGAGGTTGCAGTGAGTCAAGATCGCGCCATTGCACTCCAGCCTAGGCAACAAGAGTGAAACTCCCGTCTCAAAAAAAAAGATGGTATTGGAACACAGCCATATCCATTTGTTTACGTATCGTGTGACTGCTTTCAAGCCACCATGGCAGGGTGGACAGAAACTTCATGGCCCACAAAATCTAAAATGTTTACTCTCTGGCCCTTGCGGGAAGAGTTTGCTCACTGCGGAGTCAGAGGAAGTGGCCTCTAAGTCTGCTCCATGCTGTAGGGATCTCAAGTCCAACTGGATCATGCCTGCCCTGATTAAAACCCCACTGCTTCCCCTTGCCCCAGTGGAATGACCAAAATCCTGTGTGTGGCCTTGAGGCCAGCTGCTGTCCCTGCACTTGCCCCCTCTGTCTCTCAATCCCCTGCACTCGGGCAGTGCCAGTCCCAATCCCCGGAATGGCCCACTCCCCTGCCTGTGTCTCATAAGCTGTCTTTTCATGGCTGTGTCTTGATTTGCCTGGGTCCCCGCTTGAGACAAGCCCAAGGGTTCACAGATGAATTGAGGCAAACACAGATTCCCAACGAGAGGCGGCGAGAGGTCAGCCTGAGGACCGAGGGCAGGTCCGTGCTCTGGGCTCCACACAGGCTTTGCTAAGCAGCTGGGAGAAGCAGAAGGATGGGGCTGTCCCTAAAGCTGCTGTTCCTGCAGGGCCAGGGCCGGTGACTGAGAAAGGCAACATGGTACCAGCTTCCCCAGCCCCAGCCACATCCACATCTGGGGACAGAGAATGCAGGAAGTGGCTGGTCATATCCCTGATCCGATGACAGTGGTGGGGACAGTGCCTTCGGGGAGAGAGAAGGGCTGTATCTGGAACTCAGTGAGGGTGGGACGAAGCTGGGTGAATGACCAGATGGCAGTACCCACAAGCATGCACCTTAAAGGGCACCTGGGCCCCTCCCAGAGTCTACTGACCCCGCCCCCAGGTACTCCTCTGCACCCCGACATGTCAGAACTGCCCATGGAGGGATGAGGAAGAAATCCAGGCTAGTGGAGGAGACAAACCAAAAACTGCAGACAAGACAAACAGCCAAGCAACCCCAGGCACTCAAAGACAAGGGGAGGTTTCTCGGCAGAGAACAGACTAGACATGCTCCAGAAGTGCTCCATGGAGGCAGGAGCAGTCAGCTGGAACCCAGCTGACCGAAAATGGCTCTGCAGAGACTGAGCCCCAAGGCCCCTCCCGGAACACAGTTATGCTGGAAGCTGCAAAGCTGGCTATGACCCCTGCACACACCTGCCCTAGAAGCACCCGGGAGAGGTCCTTGCCACCAACTCCACCCTGGTGACAGCCTCTCTGCTGGGCTCTAGCCTCCTCCCTTGCACCCCTCCACACAGCAGCCAATCACCAGATCATGTCTCTCCTCTGCTGAAAACCCTCAAAAGGGCTCCTCTGTCACTCAGAATTGAGCCAGTCCTTAAAAGTCCCTCAGGTCCTGACCTCTGTACCCTCCCCAACGTCGCCTCCCCACAATGATCTCCACCTGCTTGGCTGCAGCCAGGCGGGCCTTAAGCACGTCAGGCCTCCCCACACTGGCCGCCTGGGCCCCGTCCTCCCCACCTTGTGCTGCTCCCCTCAGAGCGCTGTGCCCCCGGCTCCTTCAAGTCCTCGCTCAGATGTCACACCCTCAAGGAAGGTCACCCCATCAGCGCGCAGACCCCACCCTACTTGCTGCATCACACGCCATCCTCTGACGAGCTATTCCAGTTAATTTTTATTATTTATTTTACAATGTTTCCCCTCCTCTCAGCCCCACTAGAATGTCAGCTCTGTGGGGTCAGGGATTTAAGGCAGAAGAATGAAAATGCCCAACGTAAAACACAAGATCTACAAAAGCACCTGGCTACACGGGGCCAGGCTGAGCAACTGTATGGTGTCTACAAAGGGCCTCAACCTGGCCTCACATGGCCATGTCCAGCAGCAAAGACAAATGTACAGGGAAGGGGAGGGTGTGAGGTTCAACACCCACCTAGAGAAACATATTTTTAGCTGCTTTACTTCCAAAAAAGAAAAAAAAGACATAACTCTCTTTTTCAATTAAACAGAAAACTACACAATTACGTTCAAACACTCACTGAAGAGCCTGCCTCATGGGAAGGGCAGGGCTGTCGTGGGAAGAGTCAGCTGCACTTTGGCACCATCTCGGGTGCCTGTCCAAGCCTGACCTGAACGGGACTGGTCAACTGAGGGGTCAGTCCTGCAGTCTGCGCTCACACCTCTTCTCCAGATCTGCCATCTCCTTTAGGACCAGGGCCACGCTGTACCGCAGCTCCTGGAACTTGGCTGTGGGGACCTCGAAGCGGTATGCTGACCCATCTGAAAGCTTCAGCTGCATCAGGACGCTCGGCTGCAGGGAGCGAGCCAGGGCACTGGTGGAGATGGCTACATCCACCCGCCACCGAAAGTCAGCAACATGTGGCAGCCAGGCCCCCTGCTGCTGGGCCACGGAATCAAGGAGGGGCCGCTGGCTCCCAAATACCACGCTGGCCAAGTCCCCGACCAGGTCTTGGGGGATGCAGAGCTCCTGGAGCTGGTCCCTGAAGGTGTCAGGCTTCAGGCTGGTGGGGGGCAGACGGAGGGCCTGCTGGAGTAGCGTGTGCATGCCTGCCAGCAGGGCACCCAGCCGCTCCTCCGGCAGGTCGGCACTGACCCCAAGACGCTGCACAGCCTCTCGGCAGTCCTCCCCCTGCAGGCTGCTGACCACAAGCTTCAGCAACTTTCTGAACGTGCTCCTGTCTAGGTCCCCTAGTAGCCGGGCCATTGCTGCCACCTCTGGAGGAAGCTGGGCCCCCAAGAAACTCACTCGGCCACTGTGACTATCACCAGGATGATGCAGGTATGGAGCTGAAGCCCCCACAGCAGACATTGCTGCTGCTTCCTCCTTGATCAGCCAGCCCAGGAGGTCGGTCCCAGATGCAGATGCCTAGAGTGGGGCGGAGGGGAGAAGACCAGTGACTCTCGTGTCCTTTGGGCCAGCGAGTGAGGGTTGATATGGTCCCCATCGTTAGGATGCTGACAGTGTGAACTACCAATGACAGTCAGTGCTGTGGAGGTGGCCCTGGGAGTAGGTGGCAGAGGGGTCCATGTCAGTCCCAGGAGGAGTGGAGGCCTCCCAGAGGAAGTGACATCTAAGGCATGAATGACAAGCAAGAATTGGCAGAGAAGTGGGGGGCAGGGAGGAGGACCAGGAAACAGCACAAGTTCTCCAAGTAAATTAATAGATGAAAGAATGAACTAGGGGAAAGGTCCGGGGAACACAGGGACACGGCAGCTGGCGCCACAGACCACACTGAGACCATTTAACTATTCAACCTTGAATCCTTCACAACAGTGGGCAAGAATTACCATTCTCACCTGACAGAGAGAGGGGGGGTAGAAACAGCTCTAGGCCAGGTGCTGTGGCTCAAGCCTGAAATCTCAGCACTTTGTGAGGGTGAGGCCAGCGGATCGCTTGAGCCCAGGAGTTGGAGACCAATCAGGGCATCATAGCAAGACCCCGTTTCTACAAAAAATTTAAAAAACTAGCCAGGCGTGGTGGTGCACGTCTGTAGTCCCAGCTACTCAGAAGGCTGAGAGGACAGAGGATCCCTTGAGCCCAGGAGGTCGTGGTTGCAGTGAGGCGAAATTGAGCCACTGCACTCCTGTCTGGACAACAGGGAGATGCTGTGAGGAAGGAAGGAATGGAGGGAGGGGGGAGGGAGGGGAGAGGGAAGGGAGGGAGGGAGGAATAAAAGAAAAGTAAAAAGAAATCAAAGCTCTAAACACAACTGCCAAAGTCAAGGACTGGAGCTTAGACCTGTCTATTCAGAAGTCCCAGCTGTTTCCACCATAGCCCCCAACCCCCAGGCTGGAGGAGCTGAGCAACAGGTGGCAACAGAGGCAAGTGCGGCATCTAAAGAGGGTTCCGACGCACCTGAAGGGGCAGCGCAGCAGCACAAGCACCTGCTGTGCCGGAGGAAACGCACCTGCCCACCTCAGCACACCAGGTACTGGAGCAGAGCTCAGCGGGGCACAGCTCCTGTCCTCGAGGCACTTGTCTGCACAGCGCTGGGGGAGCCCAGGAGCTCCCCACGGGCTTCACGGCGCCCCATTCTCCTGGGAGTCAACGACCACCCACTGCCAACTCCACCGCCCCGCCAGCACCAGGAGCCACCCCAAAGAGCCATCCGGGAAGGCCTCTGAGCTGCCCGCTTCCGGTCACGCGGCTTGAAGGCCGGGTTCGCACCCCGACTCGGTACCCGCGGCTCTGATGGGGACGCGGCGTCGCCCGTTCCGCGTCGCCCGTTCCGGGGCGCGGGGGCCTTGGTGCACAAAGTCAAGCTTGGCGCTAGGCCGTCGCCGCCCGCACGGTTCGCGGCCAACCTACAGGAGGTCCCTTCTCCGCGGAAAAGCCCCGCAGTATCGAGAGCTCCCGGAACGCAGCGGCGAGGCAGCCTTTCCTAGGCCCCCACACCCAGCCCGGGAGGGAGACTCCACCCGACTCCACCCTCACGCTCCCGCGGCCCGAGTCGCCCCCAGCACCTGGCGCCGGCAATCCCCGGCTGATGCAGCCAAAAGCGGGCTTGGTCCCCGGAAGCGCCCCGAGAGACACTTCCGGGCCGCTCTAGGAAGGCGGCAATGACCGCCCCACTGTGGTCCGCTGGCCCGAGGGGCGGAGCCGAGGCCGCGCCAGGCCCCGCCCCCTCCCCGCCTGGGGAAGTCGGGGGTCGCCGGCGGGGTCCCAGATCTCGTCTTAGACAGTTTTGTTTTTTTTTCTTTCCCCAAGGAAAAAGGAAACAGAAGGCGGTGTTGTGTTTCCGTTTCTGAGGTAGAAACTGCGGCCTGGGCCCGCGTCTCCCTCACCGCCCGCGCAGAGGAGGGTAAAGCAGGAGACGCGTCCCGTGGTCGGGGGTCAGAATTCCAGTCACCTGAGGCTGAGGAGCTCGCTGGCTTTCGTCGGCGTCCGGGTGGGCGGCGGGGGAACGGCGGGACCTTGCGGATCAGCGCGGAGCGGAGCCGAGCGGGCGTCTCTGTCCCGTGTGGACGGTCTGCGCCTCCAGGGTTTTGAGAGCTGCCCGGTTTCCCCTCGGGTCGGGTGGCGTCCGGCGCGCGTGACTCGGTTCCGCTTTGGGATGCTCTGTTGGGCCCCAGTGCAGGAGCTCGGTCCGAAACAATGGCCTCCCATACATTTTATTTAACATGTATTTTACCATAGTTAAAAATAATATGCCAAAATCATTGAATTGTACAAAATGGGTGAATTATATTGTATGTGAATTATAGCCCAATAAAGCTTTAAAAAAAAAAAACCGAAAAGAAGGGAAACAACCTAATTAAATGGGCAGAAGATTTGAGTAGACATCAAAGAAGATACAAGGTGGGTAATGGGTACATGAAGCCTTCAGCATCGTTGGCTATTAGGGAAATGCGAATGGAAGCCACAGGGAGGTGCCATTTCACACCATTAGAAGGGTTATAATAAAAATGACAGGTTGGGCGCGGTGGCTCACGCCTGTAATCCCAGCACTTTGGGAGGCCGAGGTGGACAACCAGATCTCAGGAGAACTCTATCATGAGACCATCACTTAAGGGCATGGTACTAAACCATTCATGAAAAGCCACCCCCACGATCCAATCACTTCCCACCAGGCCCCACCTCCAGCATTGGGTATTACCTTTCAGCATGAGATTTGGGTGGGGACACAGATGCAAACCACAACAGCCATACAATGGAATAGTGTTCAATAATAAATAGGAGTGGAGACTGGGTGCGGTGGCTCATGCCTATAATCCCAGTACTTTATGAGGACAAGGTGGGAGGACCACTTGAGGCTAGGAGTTCAAGACCAGCCTGGGCAACATATCAAGGCTTCATTTTTACAAAATTAAAAAAAAACAAAACAGCCAGGTGTGGTGGTGTGCCCCTATAGCAGGGGTCCCCAACCCTCAGGTTGTGGACCGCTACAGGTCAGTGGCCTGTTAGGAACTGACCTCACAGCAGGAGGTGAGGGTAACCTATAGTCCCAGCTACTTACTTGAGAGGCAGAGTGAAGACCACTTCAGTCCAGGAATTTGAGACCAGCCTGAGGAACATGGCAAGACTCCATTTCTAAAACAAAACAAATCAAGTCTAAAAACGATGCTGAGGGAGGATTGTTTAAAGGGAATGGATCTGGGAAGTTTAGAAAGAGACTGCATCTGTAAGGTGTTATTTCTCTTTAAAATATCTGAAGCAAAAAGGTGAAGTGCTATCACTTGTGAGGTCTGAGTGGTGGTTACATGGCAGACCCACCTCCTCCTGAAGTGAGGAGAGCCAGGAACCTGGGGATGAGTTTTGGAGACAGTTCCCACCCAAAGGCCAGAGTGCCTGGAGTGCCTGGAGAACTGTCATCCTATTGTAGCAGGACGAGCCACAGACAAAACTTCTCAGATACTGGGTTAAAGAAGGAAGAGGTTTTATTTGGCCGGGAGCTTTGGCAGACTTGCGTCTTAAGAGCTGAGCGCCTTGAAAAAGAAATTACTGGCCCTTTTAAGGGCTTACAACTCTAAAGGGTCCACTTGAAAGGGTTATTATGATAGATGGGGCAAGTGTGGAGAACGTGACTGGGGGCTACATGCATCAGCTAACAGAACAGAAAGTTTGCAATGCTTTCTTATACAATGTCTGGAATTTACAGATAACACAAGTAGTTTAGGTTAGGGGTTGATATTATTATTATTATTATTATTATCCACCAGGGCCAGGTGATGGCACCAGGGTCATCTGGCTATTTATCTTGTGTTTCTTTCTAACTTTTTGTTTTCTCCTGTGTCTCCTGTCTTATAAACTAGGCAAGACAGGGGGAGAGGAGGGCAGCAGGAGAAGTGGTGGTCTCCTTCCTTACTATGATCAACATTTGTAAGTTAATTTAGCTTGAAACAATTTCAAGCTTAGATAAAAGGTTGCATGAATAGTGCACCTTCCCAGAGACCCCCATTCAAGGGTCACCAGGTGTCCCTGCAATGTCTCTGAAGGAAAAGAGCCTGTTGCCTGGCAAGAGTGGTGTCATCTTGAAGCAAAATCACTGTGGTGGCCGATGTTAGACTCCTGCATACCAAGATCTTCACACAAGGCCTGTAGCATTGATAACCCCTCAAAAAGATGCTTACCTAACTTCCCCAGCAGTCATGAATTTTGCAAGAAAGTCTAAGACACCACCAGCTGCACATGTTTTTACCAAAAAGCTTGCTATATAAAGGATGCTTTCTGGAGGGCAGGTGCAGGGATCCACTGTCTTGTGGCTGCCCGAGATACTACTTTGTTCATAAGTTTCTATTAAATGTTTCTTTCAGAGAAACTGTGTTTGTCAGCCTCTTTTTTCAGCCTCTCAGCTCCCTTGGCCTTTGGGGGTAGGTTTGTGTGACCTGCTCACTGCGGAGCAATCCCTCAGAGCATGAGGACTCAGCTGAGGGTCACGAGTTGCACCCACTTGTCCTGTTTCTTGTCTCCTTCAATCTAGAACAGCCTCTCCATCTCCTGAACTTTCAGGACCCTGAAGTTTAACATTTATATGCAGTCCTTTTGGAAAATGTTTCTCAAATTATCATCATTCTCTTGGTCAAGGCAGTGACTGAGCCTGCCCAGATTCAAGAAGACATTGAAGACATTGCTCCTGCTCTCAAAGGGAGGGAGGCCAAAGAACCTGTGGCATCCTCAATCAGCCACAGCAGCCACCGTGATGGTAACTCAGGCAAGAAGCACCAATACCTGTGAAAGCCAGGTGTCTCCAGGGCATGAGGCTCAGGATGCTTACACAGTGTCAAAACATCACCATGCAATGTAATTATTATCAATTACAAAGGGGAATAAGGTAACTTCACAGGAGACAAACCAGGCAAACAGCACCCTGGTCAAATGATCTAAGACAAAACCACAAGTAATGGCACAAACCAATGTCATTCTCCAACTGTCAGCTGCAGTGGGAAGACATCACTGCACAGCTGCCTGAGACACTTCCACGCAAACTTCTCTCCACTTGGTGTCAAGCTTGAAGCCATCTGATGTCCCCTCCATCTTCCTGGTTACCTATTTTCTACCCCAGGCATTTCTCCAAACACGACGTTTGTATCCTTAATCCTGTCTTGGTGTCTTCTTCCTGGAGGACCCAGACCAACACAAGTGGGCCAGAAGCAGCTTGAGAAAACCGGTGATCAGATGGACATTTGGGATTGGCCCACCCACTGTCTGCAGGTGAAGAGGGTGCTGTTCTGGTTAGGAGGTGGGGCACTGACGGTCCCTGGCACAAGGTGGTGGCTCCACTGCTAAGCTTTCCCTTGTGGTGACCTGGCAAAATGTCTCAGCAGAAGGGAGTCTGTGCAAGGGACAATGATGCAGGCATTTGAAAGGTGCAAGGATGGCCACGCAGGCCCCAGGATCCCAGAGCAAGTCTGCACCGCCCACAGCAGAGAATAGAACACGTGTCCATGGGACCCCCAAATGGCCCTGCATCCACACTTCCCAGTATGAGCTGAGCTCCGTCAGGCCTCCCCAGGCATGAAGTCAGGCAGCCCAGCAGCATCCATCAGAAGGTGGCAATGGCATGGCCAGGATGGCGTCCACGCAGGGCCAGAGCGCCAGAGTGAGCTGAGGGAGCAGGCAGCCCAGCCCACATGCCTCCCTCAGCTCAAGCCTATGGCTGCAGAGGGTTCCTGTGTGGCTAAAGGAGTTTGATTTGTAGATGGATGGGCCCAGCCCCATGTGCCTCCCTCAGCTGAAGCCTGCGGATGCACAGAGGTTCCTGCGTGGCTGAAGGAGTTTGATTTGTAGATGGATGGGTTCAGTGCATGGCACACGTAAAATGCAGCTCAAGCCTACAGCTGCAGAGGGTTCCTGTGTGGCTGAAGGAGTGCGATTTGCAGATGGATGGGCTCAGTGCATGGCACACGTGAAATGGACAGGAGCAGCTGTGTTACTGCCACTCTCAAGGGTGGGAAGGAAAACCTTCCCAGTGGGCAGAACTGCAAGCGGCATGCCCGGCCACCCCACCGTCTGCAAACAGAAGTGGCCTGAGGTGAGAATGTCCAGACATCTGGACAGTGGCCTTGTGTCCCCACCTTCTGTGGGGGCCAGAAGGAAAAGGAGCCTGCAGACCACGTCTGGGTTGAGGCAGTGGTGAACACAGAGGAGGGGCGCAGAGTGGGGAGGTGTTCACACATATCAGTGCCCACCAAGGCATCCAGTACACGTGAGGCACCGAACAACCAAGTAGACAAAATAACTCACCAGTGGACACCAGTCCTCACCGTCAGCCACTCTGGAACATGAAAGGGGTGACTCTGGTGACAAAAATAAAGACTCCATATGGAAGACCTCCTTCACCCTGGGTCTCACGCTGCCGGGCGCAGTAACTCATGCCTGTAATCCCAGCACATTGGGAGGCCGAGACAGGAGAAGGAGCATGAACTCCCTTACCAGGGCCTGTCTGGCAGCTGCCACCTCTGGATGTCCAAATTTTCCATAACAGAGTTGATGCCATCATGCCCTTTCTATCCTGGAAAGGCTGGCAGTTTGTTCTCACACGGATGGATGCCTATTTCAGGCACCAGCTGGCCTTTCCTACAGAGCCTCAGCCCACACCACTGTCTAGGGCTTAGGTTGCTTCATTCAGAGGCATGAATCCTCACACAGCAGCATCCTAATGGGACCCACTAGTACCTGTATTGTAGCAGCCAGCCTCATGCAACTCTGCACTGGCCTTCTAGAGGCTCAGCTGAAGGAGCAGCTTGGAGAAGATGCTCTGAAAGGATGGCACCATCCTTTGGGATGCCATACATCAATTTGGATACTTTTTATGGTGCTGTGTTCCCAACAGAAAGAACACATGAGTCTGGGAAACTAAGATTTGAAGCAGGAGTGACCCAACTCACCCAGACTCTCCCATAACCTACTGGGAGATTTTGTGTTTCCTCTCTACATGGTTCTAGACTTTGTAGGGTTGGAGGTCCAGTTCCCCAGGAGCACACAGCAAAGATCCCACTGAATAAGCTACAGTTGCTACAAGGACATTTGGGCTTCTCAATCCCAGGGACCCACCAAGGTCCACTGTGTTGACAGTTGAGGTAATTTTAGGATGAGTAATGAACAGAAGAGAACATTTCAGCCCTGAGACCAGTTCCAGTGATGAAGACTGTAGCTAATCCGACTAACCACTTCCTTCTGAGTTTCTTTTCAGGAAGAAAGACCCATGGGAACCAGGGTTCTCTGAACTGGTAAGAATTAGAACTGGCTGGGTGTAGTGGTTCACACCTGAAATCCCAGCACTTTGGGAGGCTGAGGCAGGAGGATGGCTTGAGTCCAGGAGTTTGAGACCAGCCTGGGCAACATGGAAAACCCTGTGTCTACAAAAAATACAAAAAATTTAGCCGGGCATGGTGGCATGTGCCTGTAGTCCCAGCTACTCGGGAGGCTGAGGCGGGAGGATTACTTGAGCCTAGGAGGTGGAGGTTGCAGTGACCTGAGATCGCACCACTGCGCTCCAGCCTGGGTGATGTTGGGTTTTGAAGGGAAGATGAGGGTTAAAGAATGACACACACACAGAGACAGAGGGTGGCTTAACAGCAACACAGGTATATTGCAAAAACCTGTGGAGATGGGAGACCAGCTTAGTCCCAGAGCGCATTGCCGCTTACAGGCTGGGGCAATTTATAGGCCTGGGTGGGAGGGGTCGGGGCAGGGGGTCATGGCCTGCTTCCTGGGAAAATGTTGATAATGTGTTCTTAGGATGAGGTGGTTCTGGCCCTTGTTCCGGCAGAATGTGGTGTTCCTTGCACTTTCTCCCAGCAGAATATAAGAGCCAGGCTGTTTCTCACCACCCAAACCCCTGTGGAATGTTTCATTTTGACCAAGGTCTGCGAAATGGTGGGGGACTTACAGAATTGTGCAGGTTGGACTAACATTCTTGCTTTATACTTTTTTATTTTTATTTTTTTGAGACAGAGTTTCACTCTGTCGCCCAGGCTGGAATGCAGTGGTGCAATCTCGGCTCATTGCAGCCTCTGCCTCCCGGGTTCAAGCGATTCTTCTGCCTCAGCCTCCTCAGTAGCTGGGAGTACAGGTGGCCGCCACCATACCCGGCTAATTTTTGTATTTTCAGTAGAGACGGGGTTTCACCATGTTGGCCAGGCTGGTCTCAAACTCCTGACCTAAAGTGATCTGCCTGCCTCAGCCTCCCAAACTGCTGGGATTACAGGCATGAGCCACCATGCCTGGCTAACTTCTACTTTAATATAAAGGGAAGAGGGTGGTTGTTGATTATCTGGCTGCTTCCTGCTGAATAGTGGTGCTGTAATCAGGGTTTGGGTTTTGAAGCAGTGGGTGTCCGACTTCAGTCGCTTTCCTGGCAGCGCTGATACTGGACTTGGCTGAGTGGGATGGTATCAGTATCTTTCTGGGTGGCTGCCTGGACAAGGGAGTTCAGCCTTTGGGAGGTAAAGTGGGATATGAAGGTGAGTACACACAGGCCAACTGTTAGGAGGAAGAAAATTAGGGGCCCTAAGAAGAGGTTACCCAAGGCATCCACTTTAGGAGGGACGACCCCTGCCTCCAAGAGTTAGTGGCTTGATGTTGGATTTCTGCAGCCCTGTCTCGGAGCCTGGGGGCTGTGTCTCAAACAGTGCCATATTCCTGAACATTTAAACAGCCTCCTTCTTGGAGATACACACATGTGCGCCCCTTCTCAGTGGCTGACAGGTCTACAGCCCTTCGGTTCTGGAGAACAACTCCCACAGGGGAACCTACCTGCCTTTGGAGGCTTGTGATGGAAGTAGGCATGTCAAGAGGACTGCAGAGATCTATATATCTACATAAGGCAGCTGAGGCTGACACACCCGACCCGCCATTCTGGTGCCAAGTGAGACAGAGAGGCTTAATCCTGTTACCAGAGGAAGGAGATGTAGAGCCGGCTTAGCGTGCTGGGAGGAGGAGGAAATAGGGAGAGCCTGAATGGTTTGGTTGTTAGGCAAAATGTTAATGTTTGGAGATTGAAACACCAGGGTGTATGTTTGTACCTACCTGCCAGCAGACAAAGATAAGTTTGTTTCATACAGAAAGAAAAGCGGGGGTCGGGGGGTTGGCAGGCAGAAGTTGTAAACAAAGGTAGCGAGCTATGAGAAGATGGGGGGTGAATCCTGGACAAACGTTTTGTTCCAACTTTTTGTTTTTCCAGGTTGAATAGATGTTAACAAGGGTAACCCCTGTGAGGGCCGGATAGGGGATGTTGGTGGGGGAGGAGGTGAAGGCTGTTTTGTTTTGGAGAGAGAGAGAAATAGGTTTTCGTTAACAAGTAGCTATTGCAGTACGGGTAGGGCAGAAGGATATAGGTTGCAGCTGAGGGAATTGTGTGTGCATTTTTTCCAGGGAGCATCCTTGAGTTGGTTGCATGGAGAGCGGTGCTGGCGGAGAGGGGAGGGGTTGGTAAGAAGTGTTTTATGGAATCCAGCTTGTAACATGTTTAGATGTTAAGAGGCAAAGGAGGGTGACAGCCCTGTGTGTGACAGTATGGGTGGATTTGATGGATTGCAGGGAAAGGTGTTTATAAACAGGACAAAATTATAAACAGGTTTTGGGAATGAATTGGCCAAGTAGGTGAGATGCAGATTTATTTTGGAACAAGTTTCTGCAGTTAGGTTAACAGGAAGGGCTGTGAACTGCTGGATTTGTGTGGACAAACAAATTTGCAGTTGGAAGAAAGAGGGGAGTGTGACTGATTTAAGAGAAATGTGTGAGGCTGATGAAGGGGGCCCAACTGCCAGAGGTTGGGGGTGAGGACTTAGCATATCCCACAAACGACAAAATGAAAAAAGGCAATTTGAGTAGGAGTGAAATTCTGAAAGGTGCCCTGTAGTCATAGCTCCTGGATTGATGTGAGGAATTCGAGTGGAGTATCCAGGGACGTGGGGAGGGAAAGATCTGAAACAAGGTATGAGATAAAAGATTTGAAATTGGAGGCAGAGAGTGTTACGGACCAGGGCCTTCTGGATAGGCAACTTCTGCACTCTTGTTAAGTGCAGTGAGGTTGGTCCTGTGAGGGAGGAAGAATAGTTTTTGCGGGGGGATAAAATTTCTGGATGTGGATCTGGAGTTTTTTTTAGTTCGGAATTGTGTATCCAGTGTGGGAAGGGTGTTAGCTTTGCTGCCATGGGAGTAGCTAGAATAACCTGGTGAGGACCCGTCCACTTTGGTAGGAGAGGGGAGGAGGAGGGGTCTGTGATCTAGACCCAGTCCCCGCTGGTTGTAGGGACAGGGAGTGTTTTGAGGATGGACTTTCAGGTGGGGGCAAGTAAGCGTTAGTGTACTGTCTATTAGATGGTGAGTGAGGTGTAATGCTGGCCAAGTATTCCATGCAGAAGGGCGGGGAGATACAGGGAGATTTTGGAGGATAAAGGGACGTCTATACATATGTTCAAATGGGCTTACGCTGAGGGGCTTGTGAGGAATGGCTTATAAAGGCATGAGGGCCATGGGGAGTAGTAAAGTTTAGGCCATTTTAACCTCTAGGGAGAGTTTGGATAATTGTTGTTTTAGAAGGGCATTGGCCTATTCAATCTTACCTGAAGATTAGGGGCAATAAGGAATATGGAAGGCCCATTTAATGTTTAGAGACTTTGCCAGCTGTTGGTTAACCTGTGAAATATATGTTGGCCCGTTGTCTGACTGGATGAAAGAGGGGAGTCCAAACTGGGGGATAATATGGGTGAGGAGAATAGAAGCGACAGTGTGCCTTTTCAGTAGTAGTAGTAGTGGTGGTAGGAAAACCCTCTATCCATCCAATGTATCTACTATTGTCAGAAGGTTCTGGACTCATTTTACAGGGGACATGCGGGTGAAGGCGATTTCCCAGTCCTGCCCTGGCAGGTGTCCTCAGGCCTGGTGTGTGGGGAAAGGGGGTGATTTGATAGCTTTCTGAGGGGAAGTTTGAGTGCAAAGGGAACATGCCTTAGTAGTATCTTTGAGATTGGCGGCCATGGTGGGAGAATGTATATGTTTTTAAGAGCTGAAGTAGGGGGAGGCAACCAGCATGGAAATGGTTGTGCACATATAAAAGTACAGAAGGTTTTTTTTTTTTTCTCCGAGACAGAGTCTTGCTCTGTCACCCAGGCTGGAGTGCAGTGGCGCGATCTCGGCGCAATGCAACCTCCGCCTCCGGGGTTCAAGCAATTCTCTGCCTCAGCCTCCTGAGTAGCTGGGATTACAGGCGCCTGCCACCACGTCCGGCTAATTTTTGTATTTTTAGTAGAGATGGTGTTTCACCATGTTGGCCAGGCTGGTTTTGAACTCCTGACCTCAGGTGATCCTCCCGCCTCAGCCTCCCAAAGTGCTGGGATTACAGGTGTGAGCCACCATGCCCGGCCCAGAAGGTTTTAAAAATTTGGCCAAGACAATTTTAGCACTGAGGTATAACCATTTTTTCCTGAATGGCACCAGCCAGGGCAAGTGAGGTTTGTTCCTCCTGGGTATATACAGGGTATATGCTGGGAAAACTGGGCAATAATGATGGGCTTTAAGGGCTGCCTGCCGGGCTGCCTAATTTGCTAAAAGATTCCCCTTGGCGATGGCATTTGTAGTCTTCTGGTGTCCCTTACAATGGATAATGGTGGCCTGTAGTGGTAGGTTAGCTGCCTCCACCAGCTTGTGTATGAGTTTGCCATTTACTATGGGGGTTCTTTTTAGCTAGAAAACCTGTTTCCTGCCAGATTAAGGTGTGAGAATGTAGGATGTGGCATACATATTTGGTATTGGTGTAAATGTTTTTTTTTTTTTTTTCCTGTAATGGAGTCTCACTCTGTCGCCCAGGCTGGAGTACGGTGGCACAATCTTGGCTCACTGCAACCCCCGCCTCCCGGGTTCAAGCAATTCTCCTGCCTCAGCCTCCTGAGTAGCTGTGACTACAGGTGCCCACCACCATGCCCAGCTAATTTTTGTATTTTTAGTAGAGACGGGGTTTCACCATGTTGGCCAGGCTGGTTTTGAACTCCTGAGCTCAGGTGATCCGCCCGTCTCGGCCTCCCAAAGTGCTGGGATTACAGGCGTGAGCCACCTCACCAGGCCAGGAATCAGTGTAAAAGTTATCCCTCTTTCCCTTTGTTAGGGTGAGCGCCCTGGTTAGGGCAACTAACTCTATCTGTTGAGAGGTAGTTCTGCCTGTTGCGAGGTAGTATGGGGTGGGAGAGCATTGGATTCTAGTTTATTTTGGCAATGATGTTGTAACCACATGGTGGACATGGCTCCTTTAAAGAGCTTCTATTAGTGAACCATGTAGTTGTTCCCTGCAAAGGGGCTTCTGAAATGTGTTGGAAGGGGGAGGAAAGGGAGTCTAAGAGGTCCAGGCAGGAGTGAGACAGCTCAAAGTCAGAGGTGTTTACAGGGAGGACAGTGGGAGGGTTGGGAGCTTTACCTTTCTGGAAGGTGATTAGAGGATTTCCTATGAATAAGGTGTGTACCTGCTGGAAGCAGGATGGTGGGAAGGATAGAAGAGATTGATGGCTCATGAGGTCCTGTAGGTTATGGGAGGATGAAATAGTAATGTGTTGGTAGAGAGTGAGTTTCTGTGCCTCCGAGGCCAGCAATGTGGCCGCACCCAAGATTTTTAGGCAGGGTGGCCAGCCTTGGACGACAGAGTCTGGTTGTTTTGAGAGGTGTGTGATGGCTTGTGTTTGGCAGGGCAGTTCAAGAGCAAGGCCTTATCAGAATGTACATGCAGAGTAAAGGGCCTGGTGGGGTTGGGCAGTCCCAGTTCTGGGGCCATTAAAAGGGTATTTTTTAGTTTTTTTAAAGTGTGAATTGATGGGACAAGCTGGGTTCAGAGGCTCTAGGCTGGGCCCAAGTGAGGCCATGTAGAGAGGCTCGGCCAGCAAACAGAAGTTGGGAATCCACAGCCGGAAGTATCCCATGAGGCCCAAGAAGGAGAGGAGGCCCCAGAACTGGGACTGCCCAACCCCACCAAGCCCTTTGTGTGGGGAAGGGGCAATGTCTTGAATTCGCTCCTTTTGTTGGGTTGGGATGGCCTGAGAATTAGGGGTTAGAACTCAGGTGAGTGATCTGGGTTTGGGTGAGTGACCTGGGTTTGGGCTACCTGAGTCTTTGTTGGTGAGACCCAATATCTTTACCTATGGAGGAAGTTTAAAAGCTGAGTGGTGTGTTGGATGGACAGGTTAAAGGAGGGGCTACAGAAAAGTAGGTCATTGACTTACTGGGGGAGGGTGCTAGGAGCAACGGGAAGGTCAGCTAGGTCCTTGGCAAGGGCCTGCCCAAATAGGTGGGGGCTGTCCTGGAACCCCTGTGGGAGTATGGTCCACGTTAGTTGGGTGGACGTGTGGGTATTAGGATCTGACCAAGTGAAAGCAAAAATACTTTGGGAAGCTGAATTTAAGGAAATAGTGAAAAAGGCGTCCTTTAAATCCAATACAGAGAAGTGTGTGGTAGAAGAGGGACTATGGGAAAGTGGAGTATGTGGGATGAGAGTGGAGTGTTGGATGGATTGGTATTACCACCTGGTTAACAACTCAGAGATCCTGGACAAGTGGTAGGATCTTCAGAATATTAGCTTGTAAAAGTTTACAGATAATAGGTTTGAGGCCCCTGAGGCTGCCTGGGTTAGGGGATATTGAGACTGATGATGGAAAACGGAGTGGTTTTGGAGGGTTATTTTAACTGGGATGTGATGTGTGGCTATTGTGGGTTTAAAAATGTTCCAAATTTCAGAATTAACAGAAGGTAACAGGGTGGATAACGAGGATGAGGGGGAGAGGGAAGCATCTGACCAGAGTAAAATAAAAGGAGCAGAATTGCAGGAGGCAGATTGTATGAAGGCCTGGGATTTACTTAGTATGTCCCGCCCCAAGATAGGGGTAGGGCACTGAGGGATAACCAGGAAGGAGTGGGTGAAGGGGGGTGTTGAATAGGTTGCATAATAGAGGACCAGTCTGTTTGTGCCTAGAGGGGATTCCATCAACTCCCACAATAGAAATGAAGAGGGGTCCAGAATATTCTAATAAAACTGAGTAACTAGTCCTTGTATCCAATAGGAAAGACATGGGCTTACCAGAGACTGACCCTGGGTTCCGAGGTGGTGATAGCAGTTGGGGTGGCAGGCCCCTGGCCCCATCAGTCTTCAGTTAGAGGTGGTGAAGAGGGATGAAGAGTTTTGCTGAGCACAGTCCCACTTCCAGTGTTCCTTGATGCCACAGATGGGGCAAAGTTTTGAGGGTAGGCCTTTGCCCAGTGACTCTGTTGGTTGCACTTAAAACAGGCTTCTGGTGGAGTTTGTTGCAAGGTTGAGGATTTCTATACATGTTGGGAACCCTGTCGAATAGCAGCTGCCAGCATCTGGCATTTAGCCTGGTCTCTTTTTAGCTTTTGGACTTTTAGTTTTTCCTCTCTATTGTTAAAAACCTTAAAGGCCACTTTGATTAAGTCTCTTTGGGAGGTTTGAGGGCTATTCTCCAGTTTTTAAAGTTTCATTAGAATGTCTGGGGCTGACTGGAAAATGAAGTGTAAATGGAGGTAGATTCTTCCCTTATTGGCATTAGGGTTCAACGTGGCATATTTAGTTATGGCCTCTGAAAGGCAGGAGAAGAAAAGAGCAGGAATGGCTTTATTTATTTGTTTTTGAGATGGAGTTTTGCTCTTCTTGCCCAGGCTGGAGTGCAATGGCGTGATCTCGACTCACCACGACCTCTGCCTCCTGAGTTCAAGTGATTCTCCTGCCTTAGCCTCCCGAGTAGCTGAGACTCGGACTGGCTCTCCTTGCTCCTCAAGCTTGCAGACAGCCTATTGTGGGACCTTATGTTGTGTAAGTTAATACTTATTCCCCTTTATACAGGCATGCACCACCACACCTAATTTTGTTTTTTTTTTTAGTACAGACGGAATTTCTCCATGGTGGTCAGGCTGGTCTCGAACTCCTGACCTCAGGTGATCCACTGCCTCAGCCTCCCAAAGTGCTGGGATTACAGGTGTGAGCCACCATGCCTGGCCAGGAATGGCTTTATTTATGCCAGCTAGGAGGCATATCATATGGCCTTATTTCTATCTGTCTGCAGAAGTTGCCTGATAATCCCAACTGGGGTCAGTTCTGGGGACAGTTAGGGTCCATATTGGGTTATGGGCAGCATCTTGTCTATGGGAGGGTGTCTACATGGGCCTGGGCAGCTATCCAGATGCATTTCCTGTCCTCAGGGGTGAGGGTGCAGGAGAGGATGACATATATGACATGCCAGGTAAGGTCATAAAATTGAGTGACATACAGAAATTCCTTGAGGAAGCAGGTGGGATCCGTGCAAAAAGAGCTGAGTCTCTCTCTCTCTCTCTTTTTTTTTTTTTTGAGACGGAGTCTCACTCTATCCCCCAGGCTGGAGTGCAGTGGCGCGATCTCGGCTCACTGCAAGCTCCGCCTCCTGGGTTCACGCCATTCTCCTGCCTCAGCCTCCTGAGTAGCTGGGACTACAGGCGCCTGCCACCACGCCCAGCTAATTTTTTATATTTTTAGTAGAGACAGAGTTTCACTGTGTTAGCCAGGATGGTCTCGATCTCCTGACCTCGTGATCCACCCGTCTCGGCCTCCCAAAGTGCTGGGATTACAGGCGTGAGCCACCGCGCCCGGCTGCTGAGTCTCTTTTTAAGCTGAGAGAGGTTGACTAGGGAAAAGGGAACATGAACTCAGATTATGCCTTTTGTCCCTGTGTCCTCCTGCAAAGGGAGAACTTTGGAGGACCTTTGGCCGTGTGCCTGGTTTTTGGTGGAAGGGGGCTGGGCATGTGCCTAGTTTGTTGGCTAGGTTGAAATTAGAGGAGGAAGGTTTGTCTGGAGGAGGAGGTGTTTTTGTGGGTTTTTTGTTGAGGGGGAAGATTTGAAAAGGTGAATGGGATTGGCAGAGAGTGAGCCAGGAGCACAGATAAGCAAAGTACTTCAGATCATTTATGATTGCGTTGGAAGAAGTCTTTTAGATTATGTCAGATCTGGAAATTGAATGTTTTGGTTTTTGGCTATTGACTATTATTGTCTAGTTTACATTGGGGCTGGGCAACATTACAGAGGAAAGTAAGGTGTTCAGTTTTTTTTTTTTTTTTTTTTGAGACAGAGTCTCACTCGGTCACCCAGGCTGGAGTGCAGTGGCACAATCTTGGCTCACTGCAACCTCCGCCTCCCGGGTTCAAGCAATTCTCCTGCCTCAGCCTCCTGGGTAGCTGGGATTACAGATGCCGGCCACCACACCCAGCTAATTTTTGTATTTTTAGTAGAGACGGTTTCACCATATTGGCCAGGCTGGTTTCGAACTCCTGACCTTGTGATCTGCCCACCTTGGCCTCCCAAAGCATTATTACAGGTGTGAGCCACAGTGCTCGGCCAGCAAGGCGTTCAGTTTTAATGGAGTCTGCTAAGCCCTGGGCTTGGAAGTTCTGGATGGAACATCCAAGAGTGGTGTCTTGAGGAGGTTTTGAGGAGTGTTGCCCCATACTGCTGGCCAGAGGGTGAGAAATTTAGAGGAAGTACCCCAGAGGGAAGTGAATACCATGGAGGGGAGTGAGTACCCCGATCCCTCCTGGGAGAAGGGACCTAGGAGAGCCAGGGCATCCCTACAGCTCTCTGCAGTCCCCCGGAGGCTGCCGTGGCCAGAGTGGTGAGCATTCTGATGGCGTCCCCTGAGAGGGTAGGCCACGGTCACCTGGTGACCAGGGAGACCTCTCACCCAATACTGGAATTTTCTGGTGAACCCCCAGAAATATGAGAGGAATCTGGAAAGGAAACAAAGGGAGACTCACCCACTAATTGGAGACAGGTGTTGGATGTGATGTCCAGCAATGGGATTGATACTTGGTGGAGCTGCCTGGAAAGGGGAAGGAAGGAAAAAGAGGATGGAGAGTTTGATCAGGATCCAGAAGTCAGCCCAGGGCCAGAGAAGAAGAGAGAATAAAGGAATGGGGCTGGGAATAGGGAGTCCACTCAGGATCTGGAAGCAGGACTGGGTCTGGTTTTTGCTGCTTGCTGCTTTCCAGGTTGCAAGAAAACATTTACACATTTAGAACCCAATCCCTATCCTGGGTTTTGGCACTAAAATGTTAGGTTTTGAAGGGAGGGCAAGGGCTAAATACACACACACACACACACACACACACACACACACACACACACAGAGAGAGAGAGAGAGAGAGGAGAGAGAGAGAGAGAGAGATTGTTGCTCAACAGCAACAACACAGGTGTATTGCAAAAACCTGTGGAGATGGGGGACAAGCTTAATTCCAGAGCCCGTAGCTGCTTACAGGCTGGGGAAATTTATAGGTGTGATGGTTAATACTGGAGAAACGTGAAAAGGCCAGACTGGCCTACCCTCCCAGCCTACATCTTTCTCCCATGATGGACGCTTCCTGCCCTCCAACATCTGACTCCAAGTTCTTCAGTTTTGAGACTTGGACTGGCTTCTCCTTGCTCCTGAAGCTTGCAGACAGCCTATTGTGGGACTTCGTAATTGTGTAATTTAATACTCCCCTTTTTATATATATTCCACTAGTTCCGTCCCTCTAGAGAACTCTAATAGAGATCTTTGTACCAGGAGTGGTTCTGGAGGAACATAATATTAAGGATGGAGTTCTGTCATTGGTTTTGGGGTTTCTGGATTTGGTTGGTTAATATGATTAGACCCCAAAATGTTAAGGACTCTACTTCTAATAGTATGGAGAACACTGATAGTCATTGCCATAAACTGTTCAGAGAGTTATGCAAAATAAATGCATTTGACACTCCTGATTCACTGCTCATGAGAGGCAAGGAGTTTAGTGACCCTATACATAATACCTTTGACTATATGTGGAGAACCAAGGAACATGATGAAGCTGGTTGGTTGCTCCTAAGTTCAGTGGACAAAGTGATGAAAGAAAATGGTGGCTGGGCCAGGCATGGTGGCTCATGCCTGTAATCCCAGCACTTTGGGAGGCCGAGGCGGGAGGATCATGAGGTCAGGAGATCAAGGCCATCCTGGCTAACACGGTGAAACCCCATCTCTACTAAAAATACAAAAAATTAGCCAGGTGTGGTGGTGGGCGCCTGTTGTCCCAGCTACTTGGAAGGCTGAGGCAGGAGAATGGCGTGAACCCAGGAGGTGGAGCTTGCAGTGAGCTGAGTTTGCACCACTGCACTCCAGCCTGGGCGACAGAGCGAGACTCTGCCTCAAAAAAAACAAAAAACAAAAAAACAAGAAAGAAAACGATGGCTGGGCATGGTGGCTCATGCCTGTAATCCCAGCACTTTGGTAGTGTGGGCGGCAAGCCACCCAGTTGCCGAGGCAAGAGACCGAGGGCACGAGCTGTTCCAGTATAATAAAATATATAAAACAATAAGAGTTATACTAGATCTAGATCATAGACATGATTATATATGAATATCATTAATCATTAGTTTGTAGCAATTACTCTTTATTCCAATATTATAATAATCCTCACTCTATAATCATAACCTAGGAGAAACCAGGCCATACAGAGATAGGAGCTGAGGGGACATAGTGAGAAGTGACCAGAAGACATGAGTGTGAGCCTTCTGTTATGCCTGGACAGGGCCAACAGAGGGCTCCTTGGTCTAGCGGTGACGCCAGCGTCTGGGAAGATGCCCACTGCCAAGCGGACTGTGGTCTAGTGGTAGTGTCAGTGCCAAGGAAAAACACCCACTGCTTAGCAGACTGGGAATGGGAGTCTCCCTTTCCCTGGGGGAGTTTAGAGAAGACTCTACTCCTTCACCTCTTGTGGAGGGCCTGACTGATGTCAGGCCCACCCACAGTTATCCAGGGGCCTGTCTTCCTGTGATGCTGTGCTTCAGTGGTCATGCTCTAGTCCGCTTTCATGTTCCATCCTGTACACCTGGCTCTGCCTTTTAGAGAGCAGTAGCAAATTAGTGAAAGTACTAAAAGTCTCTGATATCAGAAATAATGGTGTAAGCTGTCTCTCTCTCTCCCTCTCTCTCTCTGCCTAGGCTTCCAGGCAGGGAAGGGCCACCTGTTCAGTGGACAGGTGACCCATGTGACCTTACCAATCATTGGAGATGGCTCACACTCCTTACCCTGCCCCTTTGTCTTGTATCCAATAAATATCAGTGCAGCCTGGCATTCGGGGCCACTACCGGTCTCTGCGTCTTGGTGGTAGTGGTCCCCCGGGCCCAGGTGTCTTTTATCTCTTTGTCTTGTGTCTTTATTTCTATAATCTCTCATCTCTGCACACGGGGAGAAAAACCCACCGACCCTGTGGGGCTGGTCCCTATAGGTAGGCCAAGGTGGGTGGATCACCTGAGGTCAGGAGGCAGAGGTCAGGTAATTAATGGAGTTTTAGCTCAGGTCCAACTTACAGTGGGTCCAGTGGGTCCCCAGATTCATCCTGTGGTCATTTTCCAAGTGCCAGGATGCATAATTGGCATAGACATACTTAGCAGCTGGCAGAACCCCCACATTGGCTCCTTGACTGGTAAAGGCTATTATGGTTGGAAATGCCAAATGGAAGCCATTAGAGCTGCCTGTACCTAGAAAAGTAGTAAAAAACAATATTGAATCCCTGGAGGGAATGCGGAGATTAGTGCTACTATCAAGGACTTGAAGGACGCAGGGTGGTGATTCCCACCACCTCCCTGTTCAACTCTCCCATTTGGCCTGTGCAGAAGACAGATGGATCTTGGAGAATGACAGTGGATTATCATAAGCTTAACTAAGTGGTGACTCCAATTGCAGCTGCTGTACCAGATGTGGTTTCATTGCTGGAGCAAATTAACACATCTCCTGGTGTTGGGAACAGGCCCCCCCAAATCTGGCCATAAACTGGCCCCAAAACCGGCCATAAACAAAATCTCTGCAGCACTGTGACATGTTCATGATGGCCATAACGCCCACACTGGAAGGTTGCCGGTTTTTTTTTTTTTTTTTTTTTTTTTTTTTTTACAGGAATGGATGCCCCCCCCCCCCCCCCCCCCCCCCCCCCCCCCCCCCGGAATGAGGGCAGGAGACCTGGCCCACCCAGGGTGGAAAACCGTTTAAAGGCATTCTTAAACCACAAACAATAGCATGAGTGATCTGTGCCTTAAGTACATGCTCCTGCTGCAGTTAACTAGCCCAACCTATTCCTTTCATTCGGCCCATCCCTTCGTTTCCCATAAGGGATACTTTTAGTTAATTTAATATCTATAGAAACAATGCTAATGACTGGCTTGCTGTTAATAAATACATGGGTAAATCTCTGTTTGGGGCTTTCAGCTCTGAAGGCTGTGAGACCCCTGATTTCCCACTTCACACCTCTATATTTCTGTGTGTATGTCTTTAATTCCTCTGGCGCTGCTGGGTTAGGGTCTCCCTGACTGAGCTGGTCTCGGCAAGTGGCGTCCATCGTGGGGGCTCGAATCCAGGTTGAAGGGTCACTGGAGCGATGGAGAACGTGGAACTAAGCTGGAGGACACCCAAGTACTCTTAAAGCCATCCCTGTGGTGAGATGGGACAAATGTGGGGTCTGGTGCGTTCTCCCTTGGAACTTTTTCACACTGATGATGAGGAGGGAGAGTAAAACGAAGTAACATAAGAGGTTACAGAGCAGGTTTATTTGCCAGCTAAATAAAGCTCAAGCGGCAAAGGAGGGAGAGGTTCATCCCTACCCTTCTGCACCCCCTCCTTATTTTGAAGAAAAAGACCCTCCAGATTTTTCTTTTCCAGAGGACATTGGGTGAAAACTAGTTGCCCCAGTGACTGTTCGAGCAACACCTCGAGCGACTGCTCTTAGTTCTATTCAGGCAGGAATTCAGCAAGCTAGACGAGAGGGTGATTTAGAGGCTTGGCAATTCCCTGTTAGAATACATGCCCCGGATCAACAGGGAAATATTATAGCTACATTGGAGCCTTTTCCTTTTAAATTACTCAAAGAATTTAAACAAGCTATAAATCAGTATGGACCAGGTTCTCCTTTTGTAATGGGACTGTTAAAGAATGTTGCTGTTTCCAGTTGGATGATTCCTACTGACTGGGATGCTCTTACTCAAGCTTGTCTAACTCCTGCTCAGTTCTTACAATTTAAAACTTGGTGGGCAGATGAAGCTTCCATTCAGGCTGCTCACAATGCCCAGGCCCAAATTAATATAACTGCAGACTGACTTTTGGGGGTTGGCAGCTGGGCTGGTTTAGATGCACAAGTGGTCATGCAGGATGATGCCACAGAACAGCTTAGAGGAGTGTGCATTAGAGCTTGGGAAAAATCACTTCAGGTGGAGAAAAATACCCTCCCTTTAGTGCTATAAAACAGGAACCAAAAAAACCCTACATGGATTTTATAGCTCTGTTATGGGAGTCTCTTAAAAAGGCAATTGCAGATTCAACTGCTCAGGATATAGTGTTGCAGTTATTAGCTTTTGACAATGCTAATCCCAATTGCCAGGCAGCTCTGCGACCTATCAGATGGAAAGCACATTTAGTTGATTATATCAAGGCCTGTGATGGTATTGGGGGTAATCTGCATAAGGCTACTCTGCTAGCACAGGCAATGGCAGGACTAAGAGTGGATAAAGGAAATGCTCCATTTCCTGGAGCTTGTTTTAACTGTGGGAAGCATGGTCATACTAAAAAAGAATGTAGAAAAAATCAGCGAGTCAGGCCACCAGATAGGGGAGAAAAGAAAACTGCTGAGCCCAAAATATGGCCAAAATGTAAAAAAGGAAAACACTGGGCTAGTCAGTGTCACTCTAAGTTTGATAAAGATGGGAACCCGATTTCAGGAAACGCCACGAGGGGCCCGTCCCGAGCCCCATTCTAAACCAGAGCATTTGCAGCTCAGGCCATTCCCTCACCCCTGTACAATGTCTGTCCTCCACCACAGCCAGTAGTGCCACAGTAGATTTATGCTGCACAAAAGCTGTGAGCCTTCTGCGTGGGGAACCCCCACAAAAGGTCCCAACAGGAGTCTGTGGACCCTTGTCAGCAGGGATGATAGGATTACTTCTAGGCAGGTCTAGCTTAAATTTAAAAGGGGTACAAATACATACAGGAGTCATTGATTCAGATTACAATGGGGAAATTCAAATTGTTATATCTACTTCTGTTCCCTGGAAAGCAGAGCCAGGAGAGCACATAGCACAGTTCCTCATTGTGCCATATGTGGGAATGGGAAAATGTGAAATTAAATGAACAGGAGGATTTAGAAGCACAAATAAACAAGGCAAAGCAGCTTATTGGGTAAATCAAGTTACTGATAAATGTTCTACCTGTGAAATAACTATTCAGGGGAAGAAATTTAAAGGTTTGGTAGATACAGGAGTGGACATTTCAATCATTTCTCTACAGCAGTGGCCGTCCACGTGGCCAATTCAACCTGCCCAATTTGACATAGTTGGAGTTGGTAAAGCCCCTGAAGTATATCAAAGTAGTTGTATTTTGCATTGTGAAGGGCCTGATGGACAACCTGGGACTATTCAACCAATTATAACTTCTGTACCTATACATTTATGGGGGAGAGATTTATTACAACAATGGGGAGCACAAGTTCTAATTCCAGAACAATTATATAGCCTTCAAAGTCAACATATGATGCATAAAATAGGGTATGTCTCTGGTATGGGACTAGAGAAAAAATTACAAGATTTGAAAGAAGCGCTTCAAATGGAAAGGCAAAGTTTCCGCCAAAGATTAGGATATCATTTTTGATGGTGGCCATTGTTAAGCCTCCAGAACCTATACCTTTAAAATGGTTAACAGATAAGCCAATTTGGATAGAACAACGGTTGCTAAGCAAAGAGAAACTGGAGGCTTTAGAGAAATTAGTTACTGAACAATTAGAAAATGGGTACACAGTGCCAACATTTTCCCCTTGGAATTCTCCAGTTTTCGTAATTAAGAAAAAATCAGGTAAAAGGAGAATGTTAACTAACTTAAGAGTCATCAGTTCAGTTATACAACCTATGGGACCACCACAGCCAGGGTTGCCTTCTCCTGCTATAATTCCAAAAAAATTGGCCTTTAATAGTCATAGATTTAAAAGACTGTTTCTTTACTATCCCTTTAGCTGAGCAAGACTGTGAACGGTTTGCATTTACAATTCCTGCAGTAAACAACCTGCAGCCTGCTAAGCATTTTCATTGTTTTACAGATGGGTCTAGTAATGGTAAAGCTTCCTATTCTGGCTCGAAAAGTAAAGTTTTCCAGTCACTCTACACTTCAGCTCAAAAAGTGGAGCTTGTAGCTGTAATTGAGGTATTGACTGCTTTTAATATGCTTATTAATGTGATTTCTGATTCTTCATATGTGGTTCATTCCACGCAGTTAATTAAAAATGCTCAGTTATCATTTTCATACAGATAAACAACTGATGACAAAAACAAAAAAGGGGGAGAAATAGGGATTATGGGACAGCCCATACACAATTGAATCTAGCATTATTAACTTTAAATTTTTTGAGCCTGCCCAAAGGCCAGATGTTATCAGCAGCTGAACAGCATCTACAGAAACCAGCTGCAAAGACAGATGCAGAACAATTGGTTTGGTGGAGAGACCTGATAACAAAAAGTTGGGAAATAGGTAAAATAATAACTTGGGGTAGAGGTTACGTTTGTGTTTCTCCGGGCCAAAATCAACAGCCGATTTGGATACCATCAAGACACCTGAAACCTTATCATGAGCCAGATGCTGAGGAAGAGATTCTGGGAGGATCCTGAGGACCCCCCGGTTGCAGCCATGTCGAGACTGATGCTGAGGAGGACCCCAACTATCACGAGCAACACCCGTCGAACACAGCCACCCACTGGGGACAGATGAAGAAGCTGTCACAGATGGCAGAAGAAAACCTGAGGAAAGCAGGACAGCCAGTCACAATGAGTAATTTAATGGTAGCTATGATAGTGATGATTGCCGTGAGTATTCCTTCAACAAGGGCTGACACAGAGAATAATTATACTTATTGGGCATATTTATCAATCTTCGCTGGCAATAATGCCTGGATGTAATCACTCTATGACGCAGTTACACATGCTTTCTGATCTCAGTATTTACATTATAAATCTGCTCCTATAATTGAGGCATATCGCCCTTAAAAACCTATTCGTAAACAAAATAGAACCTGGCCAGAAATAATGAATGTACTTGTTTAGGAAGACTGCATTGCAGAACAGGCAGAGATGCTGCACAGCAATTCCTATGGAATCATTATTGATTGGTCCCCTAAGGGGATGTTTAGCTTGAATTGCACCTCTCAGTCTGCGTGCCACAGTCACACTATGTTCAGCTGATCTAAACAAAATGGTCAGATGGTAGAAATGATTAGAAGTATGGCAAGAGTTCCTATTATCTGGAACCATGGCAGTATAGTGGCACCTCAACCTCAAATGATATGGCCTGCTGTAGGAGCTAAATACAAGGATTTGTGGAAACTATTAATAGTTCTTAATAAGATCAAAATTTGGGAAAGAATAAAAAAGCATCTAGAAAGACACTCTACAAACTTGTCTTTGGATATTGCAAAATTAAAAGAACAAATATTTAAAGCATCCCAGGCACACCTGAGCTTAATGCCAAGAACTGGAGTGCTTAAAGGAGCTGCAGACAGATTAGCAACTGGTAACCCATTAAAATGGATAAAAACACTTGGAAGCTCTGTGATTTCAATGATGATTGTGCTTTTAATCTGTGTTGTTTGTCTTTGTATAGTCTGCAGATGTGGATCCTGACTCCTGCGAGAAGTAGCTCACTGTGACAAAGCTGCCTTTGCTTTTATCGATTTGCAAATCAAAGAAGGGGGACATGTTGGGAACAGGCCCCCTCCAAAATCTGGCCATAAACTGGCCCCAAAACTGGCCATAAACAAAGTCTCTGCAGCACTGTGACATGTTCATGATGGCCATAACGCCCATGCTGGAAGGTTGTGGGTTTACTGGAATGAGGGCAAGGAACACTTGGCCCACCCAGGGCAGAAAACCGCTTAAAGGCATTCTTAAACCACAAACAATAGCATGCTTTAAGTACATGCTCCTGCTGCAGATAACTAGCCCAACCCATCCCTTTATTTTGGCCCATCCCTTCATTTCCCATAAGGGATACTTTTAGTTAATCTAATATCTATAGAAACAATGCTAATGACTGGCTTGCTGTTAATAAATACGTGGGTAAATCTCTGTTTGGGGCTTTCAGCTCTGAAGGCTGTGAGACCCCTGATTTCCCACTTTACACTTCTATATTTCTGTGTGTGTGTCTTTAATTCCTCCTGCGCTGCTGGGTTAGGGTCTCCCCGACTGAGCTGGTCTCAGCATCCTGGTACCTGGTATGCAACCATTGACTTGGCAAATGCCTTTTTCTCCATTCCTGTCCATAAGGCCCATCAGAAGCAATTTGTCTTCAGCTGGCCAGGCCAGAAATATACCTTTACTGTCTTGCCTCAGGGGTATATCGACTCTCCAGCTTTGCATCATAATCTTATTCAGAGACAGCTTGATCGCTTTTTGCTTCTACAATATATCACACTGGTCCATTATATTGATGACATTATGCTGACTGGATCCAGTAAGCAAGAAGTAGCAGACACACTGGACTTACTTGTGAGACACTTGGATGCCAGAGGATGCAAAATAAATCCAACTAAAATTCAGGGAACTTCTACCTCAATAAAATTCCTAGAGGTCTAGTGGTGTGGGGCCTGTTGAGATATTCCTTCTAAGGGGAAGGATAAGTTGCTGCATTTGGCCCCTCCTACAACCAAGAAAGAAGCATAACGCTTAGTGGGGTTATTTGAATTTTGGAGGCAACACATTCCTCATTTGGGTGCGTTACCCCAGGCTACTTATCGAGTAACCCAAAAGGCTGCCAGTTTTGAATGGGATCCAGAACAGGAGAAGGCTCTGCAACAAATCCAGGCTGCTGTGCACACTCTGCTCTGCCACTTGGGCCACATGACCCAGCAGATCTAATGGTGCTTGAGACGTCAGTGGCAGATAGGGATGCTGTTTGGAGCCTTTGGCATGCCCCCATAGGTGAATCACAGTGGAGGCCTCATTTTGGAGCAAGGCCCTGCCATCTTCTGCAGATAGCTACTCTCCTTTTGAGAGACAGCTCTTGGCCTGTTACTGGGCTTTGGTGGAAACTGAATGTTTCAAGTCACCATGCTACCTGAACTATCATGAACTGGGTGCTTTCTGACCCATCTAGCCATAAAGTGGGTCATGCATAGCAGCATTCCATCATCAAATGGAAGTGGTATATACATGATTGGGCTCGAGCAGGCCCTGAAGGCACAAGAAACTTACATGAGGAAGTGGCCCAAATGCCCATGGTCTCCCCTCCTGCCACCCTGCCTTCTCTCCTGCAGCCTGCACCGATGGCCTCGTGGGGAGTTCTCTATGATCAGTTGACAGGGGAAGAGAAAACTAGGGCCTGGTTCACAGATGGTTCTGCACGATATGCAGGCACCACCTGAAAGTGGACAGCTGCAGCACTACAGCCTCTTTCTAAGACATCCTTGAAAGACAGCGGTGAAGGGAGATCTTCCCAGTGGGCAGAACTTCGAGCAGTGCACCTGGTTGTGCACTTTCCATGGAAGGAGAAATGGCCAGATGTGTGATTATATACTGATTCATGGACTGTAGCCAATGGTTTGGCTGGATGGCCAGGGACTTGGAAGAAGCATGATTGGAAAATTGGTGACAAACAAATTTGGGGCAGAGGTATGTGGGTGGACCTCTCTGAGTGATCAAACACTGTGAAAATATTTGTATCTCATGTGAGTGCTGCTCACCAATGGGTGACCTCAGCAGAGGAGGATTTTAATAATCAAGTGGATAGGATGACCCATTCTGTGGACAGCACTCAGGCTCTTTCCCTCGCCACCCCTGTCATTGCCCAATGGGCCCATGAACAAAGTGGCCATGGTGGCAGGGATGGAGGTTACTCATGGGTTCAGCAACATGGACTTCCACTCACCAAAGCTGATCTGGCTACAGCCACTGCTGAGTGCCCAATTTGCCAGCAACGGAGACCAACACTGAGCTCTCGATATGGCACCATTCCTCGGGGTGATCAGTCACCTACCTGGTGGTAGGTTGATTATACTGGACCTCTTCCATCATGGAAAGGGCAGATGTTTGTCCTCACTGGAATAGACATTTACTCTGGATATGGGTTAGCCTATCCTGCAGGCAATGCTTCTGCCAAGACTACCATCTGTGGACCTATGGAATGCCTTATCATCCACCGTCATGGTATTCCACACAGCATTGCCTCTCACCAAGGCACTCACTTTATGGCTAAAGAAGTGTAGTAGTGGGCTCATGGTCATGGAATTCACTGGTTTTAGCATGTTCGCCATCACCCTGAAGCAGGTGGATTGCTAGAACAGTGGAATGGCCTTTTGAAGTCACAATTACAATGCCAACTAGGTGACACTACTTTGCAAGGCTGGGGCAAAGTTCTCCAGAAGGCCGTGTATGCTCAGAATCAGCATCCAATATATGGTACTTCTTCTCCCACAGCCAGGATTCACGGGTCCAGGAACCAAGGGGTGGAAGTGGAAGTGGCACCACTCACCATCACCCCTACTGATCCACTAGCAAAATTCTTGCTTTGTGTTCCCATGACATTACGTTCTGCTGGCCTAGAGGTCTTCTTAGTTCCAGAGGGAGGAATGTTGCCACCAGGAGACACAACAAGGATCCCATTAAACTGGAAGTTAAGATTGCCACCTGAACAATTTGGGCTCTCCTACCTTTAAGTCAACAAGCTAAGAAGGGAGTTACAGTGTTGGCTGGGGTGACTGACCCGGACCATCAAGATGAAATGAGTCTACTACTCCACAATGGAGGTACGGAAGAGTATGCGTGGAATACAGGCGATCCATTAGGGCATCTCTTAGTATTACCATGCCCTGTGATTAAAGTCAATGGGAATCTATAACAGCCCATTCCAGGCAGGACTACAAATGGCCCAGACCCTTCAGGAATGAAGGTTTGGGTCACTCCACCAGGAAAAAAACCATTACCTGCTGATGTGCTTGCTAAAGGCAAAGAGAATACAGAATTGGTAGTAGAAGAAGGTAGTCATCAATACCAGCTACGACCATGTGACCAGCTGCAGAAATGGGGACTGTAATTGTCATGAGTATTTTTCCTTCTTTTGTTAAAAACATGTTTGTGTTGGCCAGGCGCGGTGGCTCATGCCTGTAATCCCAGCACTTTGGGAGGCCGAGATGGACAGATCACAAGGTCAGGAAATCGAGACCATCCTGGCTAACATGGTGAATTCCCGTCTCTACTAAAAATACAAAAAATTAGCTGGGCATGGTGGCGGGCACCTGTAGTCCCAGCTACTTGGGAGGCTGAGGCAGGAGAAAGGCGTCAACCCAGGAGGCGGAGCTTGCAGTGATCTGAGATCGCGCCACTGCACTCCAGCCCAGGCAACTGAGCGAGACTACGTCTCAGAAAAAAAAAAAAAGTTTGTGCATGTATACACTTGTACTAAGAATATTTTCATTTTGTTTCATTTTCCTTTATCATGTGACATAAGATTTATTGACTTCATATCAGCATTTAAGTATTGTTAACTTTATGTAATAGTATTTGGGTTGGGCATTGGTTTGTTTCCAGTTGTACAAAAGATAGTTGTATTACGTTAGGCATAATTATGACCTTAATAGTGTCTTTATTTGAAGATTATGTATGATCTCAGGAGATGTGTATGGGTTCAAGTTGACAAGGGGTGGACTTGTGATGGTTAATACTGAGTGTCAACTTGATTGGATTGATGAATGCAAAGTATTAATCCTGGGTGTGTCTGTGAGGGTGTTGCCAAAGGATATCAACATTCAAGTCAGTGGGCTGGGGAAGGCAGACCCACCCTTAATCTGGTGGGCACCATCTAATCAGCTGCCAGTGAATATAAAGCAGGCAGAAAAACGTGAAAAGGAGACTGGCCTAGCCTCCCAGCCTACATCTTTCTTCCATGCTGGACGCTTCCTGCCCTGGAACATCGGACTTCCAAGTTCTTCCATATATATATATATATATGGCTATTAGTTCTGTGCCTCTAGAGAACCTTAATACACACTACTACCACCCAAAAGTTTCCCCCACTCCAGGGCAAGTCCAACTCCTAAACAAGAAACTCCCAGCCTCCATCACCAGCCCCTCTGTACACTGAGTGGCCGTTGGCCAGAGATTTCCCAGCCTGTTTTCTGGGAATGCCCCCTCTCTCTCAGGGATGCTTGAGGGCTGCCTGGCACATGCCAAGCCCAGTGTGCTGACATCTTCCTCCAGAGAAGGTGAGAGGTGACAGCGTGCTGGCAGCCCTCGCAGCCCTCACTTGCTCTCGGTGCCTCCTCAGCCTTGGCACCCACTCTGGCTGTGCTTGAGGAGCCCTTCAGCTCACCGCTGCACTCTGGGAGCCCCTTTCTGGGCTGGCCAGGGCTGGAGTCGGCTCCCTCAGCTTGCAGGGAGGTGTGGAGGGAGAGGCGCGGGTGGGAACCGGGGCTGCGCACGGTGCTTGCAGGCCAGCACGAGTTCCGGGTGGGCGTGGGCTCAGCAGGCCCCGCACTTGGAGCGGCCAGACAACCTGCAAGCCCTGGGCAGTGAGGGGCTTAGCACCTAGGCCAGCAGCTGCTGTGCTCGACTTCTCACTGGGCCTTAGTTGCCTCCCCGTGGGGCAGGGCTCGGGACCTGCAGCCTGCCATGCCTGAGCCTCCCCCCGCCCGCCATGAGCTCCTGTGTGGCCCAAGCCTCCCTGACAAGCACCGCTCCCTGCTCCACGGTGCCCAGTCCCATCGACCACCCAAGGGCTGAGGAGTGCGGGCACATGGTGTGGGACTGGCAGGCAGCTCCACCTGTGGCCCTGGTGCAGGATCCACTGGGTGAAGCCAGCTGGGCTCCTGAGTCTAGTGGGGACTTGGAGAACCTTTATGTCTAGCTAAGGGATTGTAAACACACCAATCAGCACTCTGTGTCTAGCTCAGGGTTTATGAATACACCAATCGTCACTCTGTATCTAGTTAATCTGGTGGGGACTTGGAGAATCTTTATGTCTAGCTAAGGGATTGTAAATACACCAATCAGCACTCTGTATCTAGCTCAAAGTTTGTAAACACACCTGTCAGCACCCTGTGTCTAGCTCAGGGTTTGTGAATGCACCAATCGGCACTTTGTATCTAGTTACTCCAGTGGGGACTTGGAGAACCTTTATGTCTAGCTAAAGGATTGTAAATACACCAATCAGCACTCTGTATCTAGCTCAAGGTTTGTAAATGCATCAATCAGCACTCTGTGTCTAGCTCAGGGTTTGTAAATACACCAATTGACACTCTGTATCTAGCTAATCTAGTGGGGACATGGAGAACTTTTGTGTCTAGCTCAGGGATTGTAAACGTACCAATCAGCACCCTGTCAAAACGGACCAATCAGCTCTCTGTAAAAGAGACCAATCGGCTCTCTGTAAAATGGACCAATCAGCAGGATGTTGGTGGGGCCAGATAAGAGAATAAAAGCAGGCTGCCCGGGCCAGCAGTGGCAACCCGCTCGGGTCCCCTTCCACACCGTGGAAGCTTTGTTCTTTCGCTCTTTGCAGTAAATCTAGCTACTCCTCACTCTTTGGGTCCACACTGCCTTTATGAGCTGTGACACTCAACACGAAGGTCTGCAGCTTTACTCCTGAAGCCATCGAGACCATGAACCCACTGGGAGGAACGAACAACTCCAGGCGTGCTGCCTTAAGAGCTGTAACACTGACCGCGAAGGTCTGCAGCTTCACTCCTGAGCCAGTGAGACCATGAACCCACCAGAAGGAAGAAACTCTGAACACATCCGAACATCAGAACAAACTCCAGACATGCTGCCTTTAAGAACTGTAACACTCACCGCGAGGGTCCGTGGCTTCATTCTTGAAGTCAGTGAGACCAAGAACCCACCAATTCTGGACACAAAGGGATGAGTCATACCATTGTCTCCTCACACCGGACATGGGATAGCCACAGCAGAAGCCACTTTATGGCCCAGAGAAATTCCAGGGAAAAAGGATTGTATTAATTGATAACATCATCAACAATGCATGAAAGCACACATCTCCTCATACCTGGTCATTACAGGATAATCTTTACTAACTGATTAGTGGGTAGCATGTTGTTATTTGTTTTGGGATTGGTAGACTTGAGCCTTTTCCAAGCTTCCATGGTTGTATATTCTCTTATTTGGAGTGGTCTGTTCATGTCCTATGGTCACTGATTTGTAGGAGATCTTTATGCCAAAGTTACTGATCTTTCTTCACTGCAAATACTTGTTCCAGTCATTACTTTTTTATTGGAAAGCGTCAGATTACACACAGAAATAATTTCCAGGCAGACTAAAATGTTTTCCAAAATAATAGAAAATTTGAAGAGAACCAAGTTTCAAATTCTTAGTACCTGTTAGGAGAAAAAATTTTAAAAGAAATATATATGTATTTTTTGTGACAAGGTCTCTCTCTGTTGTCCAGGCTAGAGTATGATCACAGCACACCAGTCTTGAACTCCCAATCAATCCTCCCACCTTAGCCTCCTGCGTATCTGGGACTACAGGCGCAAGCCACCACACCCATTTAATTTTTTTTTTTTTTTTGTAGAGAGGGGTTTTCGCCATGTTGGTTTCGCTGGTCTCAAGGTCCTGGGCTCAAGCGATCCACCCATCTCAGCCTCCCAAAGTGCTGGGATTACAGGTGAGCCACTGCACCCAGCCAAAGAGAAGTATTTAAATAGCTAAAATATACAGACTTCTGAATAAAACAAATCCAAAATAAAGGTGGAATGCTGCTGACAAATCAGGCAGAAGATAATGGTTGAGAAGACTGTTATCAGCATGAAAGTTCAGGGCCCTGGCCTTTGATGTTATATCCCAAAAAGGTAGACAGTCCACATGTTCCAGTAGGTCATGTGCCACCTCTTTCTCCTTGGAGAGGAGGTGGTGAGTGGCAAGAATATGTAGCCTGGGAATCCTCCTCAGAAAGCAGGGCACTGAAGCCCACTTCCTGGCTCCATGGACACCTGAGCCTGCATTCTCACCAGTGGATCAATGGCAGCCTGACATAGCAAGAACAGGCAGAATGATATTAAGCTCATTTTAAGAAGGCAGGAAAAAAAACTATACTTTTTGGAAGGATTTCCCTGAAAACCCTAGGTTATTGGAATCCAGAATAACTTGTACTGTGTAACTTACGTTGTCCTGTGATACACAGTCTTTCTAAACAAATGTTCCTGTATATTGAATTTAATTATTCTCATCTTAATTGGAATATGACTTTGTCTTTAATGATTAGAAATTGGGGCCTGAATAGTAGTGGGCACTGAGCAGCTGCCACTGAGTCACATGCCAGCTGTGGACTCAGCTAACGGGTTGGCAGCTTCCCTTCATAGAAGATTTAAGATAGCACCACAGTGTTCTCATTTTCTCTCAATTAATATTGAGGTGATCTCAGGTTTCTGGACTTTCATCTCAGTGATCTCATCTAGGTACCTGAGTGATCTCTTGGCTTTGAAGTAACACCTCAGTAATCACAGTTCCTCTTTGGATTGTTACCTCAGTGATCTCAGCTCCATTCTGAAGTAACCTCTCAGTGATCATAGCTTTTCCCTAAAGTAACCTCTTTCTAAAGCATCACCCCTAGTGATCTCAATCTTTCTCTGAAGAATCACCTTAGTGATTTCAGCCACCTCTGAAGTTAACACCTGTGTGATCTCAACTCCAGTGAACAACTCAGTTATTTCATCTCCTTTCTAAAGTTAACAGCTTAGTGATCTCATTTCCTTTCTGAAGAATCACATCAGCAGTCTCAGCCTCTCTTAAGTAACATCTCTGTGATCTCAGCTTCTAACACCTGAGGGATAACTTCTTGGTCCTGAATAATACCTCAGTAACCTCAGCTCCTCCCTTAAGTAACATCTCATTGGTATCAGCTTTTCTCTGAAGCAGAACCTCAGTGATCTCAGCTCCTAAGTAACATCTCAGCATTCTCATCTCTTTCCAGCATGTACATCTCTTACGGATGGTAAAATATAGTGATTTCACTTCCTTTATGAAATAGCACTCAGTGACCTCCATTCTTCTAGAGTTTCACTTTAGTGATTTCAGCTTCTCTGAAGAAACATCTCTGTGATCTCAGCTTCTCTGAAGAATTACCTCAATGATCTAATCTCTAAAGTAATACCTTAGTGATCCCATTTCCGTTATTTCAGCTCCTCTGAAGTAAACCTCAGTGGTCAGAGCTACTCTGCAGTACCCATTAGTGATGTCAGTTCCTTTCAGAAGTCACACCCAGTGATCTCACCTCCTCTCTGATGAAACACCTCAGTGTACTCAGATCCTCTGAAGTAACACAAATTGTCTCACTTTCTTTCTGAAGTGACACCTCAGTGATCTCAGCTCTTCTCCAAAGAAACAGTTAAGCTCTTGTCCTCTCTGAAGTAACACCTTAGTTATTTCATCTATCTGAAACAACACCTCACAGAATGGCAACACCTCTAAAGTTAACACCTCGGTTATCTGAGCTATCTGAGGTTTCACTTCAGTGATCTCAGTCCCTCTGAAGTAACACCTCAGTATTAGTTCCTCTGGAATTTCACTTCAGTGGTTTCAGTTGCTCTGAAGTAAAACACCAGTGATGTCAGCTCCTTTCTCAAGTTAACAAATCAGTTACCAGTTCCTCTCTGGAGTTAATACCTCACTGTTGTCAGTGTCTGTACATAGAAGGGGGAACAAGCTCTTGTCTACATCGTGGTGTTTTGCTGTGGACTTAGGGTCAATGCCTGGATGGGCACAGCAGCTCATGCCTGTAATCCTAACCTTTTGGGAAGGTGAGGTGGGAGGACTGCTTCAGCCCAGGAGTTTGAGGCAGTGGTGAGCCATGATGGCACCACTGCACTCCAACCTGGTGACAGAGTAAGAACGTCTTTAAAACAAACAAACAAAAAAGGATCAATATCCTAGTGCCTATTTCCTCCCCACTAAGCTGACAAATGTTGGGGGCGGGGGCCTGGGGTGAAGACAGCCCTTCTCTATCTCAGGCACTTAACATGTTGAGAATTTCAAGTGGCTTGAATCTCATACATTTGTTTCGTTTGCAGCTGGCTGCTACTAGAAATGGTTCTGATTCGGTTTCAAGAACTGTGTCCTTGGCTGGGTGCAGTGGCACATGCCTGTAATCCCAGCACTTTGGGAGGCCGAGGCGGGCGGATCACCTGAGGTCAGGAGTTCGAGACCAGCCTGGCCAACATGGTGAAACCTCATCTTTACTAAAAATACGAAAATTAGTAGGGCTTGGTAGCAGGTGCCTGTAATTCCAGCTACTCGGGAGGCGGAGGCAGGAGAATCGCTTGAACCTGGGAGGCGGAGGTTGCAGTGAGCCAAGATTGTGCCACTGCACTCCAGCCTGGGGAACAAGAGCAAGACTTTGTCTCAAAAAAAAAAAAAAAAAGTATCCTTAAAACAGAACAAATAATTCTGAATACAAATTTTTAATTATGAATAAACTAGATTCATCTTCATCATAGTAATATGGCAATGGATACTAGACTCTTGAACCAGGAGTAAAAAAATGAAAAAAAAAAATCCTTCAAATATAGGAATAGAAATATTAGAGATAGTAAAAAAGAGCTTTCTGAATTTGAGAAATGTATGTTTTAAATATATCTACCAAAGAACAGTATTTTCAGCATTTTTTGGGGGGAAATACCATAGATGTAAAGAGGTACCCACTTGGTGTAACAGCTATGAGGTCTGCTGAGTGTGAAGCTCCCCTCCTTTGCCTGCATAGGAATTGAGACATCCCATGGTTTCTGGGGCACAGGATCTGCAGGTCATAAGGGCAGGTTTTGAGGAAAATACCCAGTTTTGAGTTGAATTTTTACTAAAAAGTTAGGATATCCTTTCTGATCTTGAATAAAGTTAAAGGCTCCAGATAAAGTGTTTTCTAGGCCAGGCGTGGTGCCTCACGCCTGTAATCCCAATACTTTCAGAAGCCAAGGTGGGAGGATCACTTGAGGCCAGGAGTTCGAGACCAGCCTGGCCAACACGGTGAAACTCCGTCTCTACTAAAAATACAAAAATTAGCCAGGTGTGGTGGCGCATATCTACAATCCTAGTTATTTGGGAGGCTGAGGCACAAGAAAAGCTTGAACCTGGGGGGGTAGGCAGAGACTGCAGTGAGCCAAGATCATGCCACTGCACTCCAGCTTGGGCAACAGAGCAAGACTGTCTCCACACACACACACACACACAAGTTTTTTAAATTTATGTAATTTCTCACTAATATATCTTTAGACTTTTTCCTTGTTTCATACAAAACAGGTGTTTCCACACTTAGGATTTCCATCCATTTTACATGATACTTGATGAAAATATCTTTTTATATCACTTTATCCATACAATAGTGTTTTAAGAGAATACTGAAAATAGTCCAACTTTCAAATTTTAAGTGCAATAATTAGTATGGTTAATTGATATTTAGGAAGGGCATGTAATGTTCTTAGAAAAAGAACTTTATTTGGAATGTAAGATTTTATTGGGATAATCATTCTTATGCCTTAAATTCCCTTAGTTCAAATAAACTAATGTCAAAGAAAGAATTATGGCTGTTTTTACCAAAATTCTCTACAATTGTATGATTACTCTCCAATATAACTTCAAGATGTTGAGGAAAATAAAACAGGTAGTCTCTGAAGTTTTTCCACAGAAACAGCATGCTAAATGCTTCTTTCTGGAGTTATTTTGTGACACTGAATCGCCAAAGAAAGGCTTCCTATAGAGTTAACAGAGACTTCTCTTGGGCTGAAGGCTGCTTGTGGTTCCACATGCAGTTTCTGTGAGAATGGATTCTTGTGTCAGCCATGGGTCACAACTTTCTGTGCACTTTCTGGTGCTGGATTAGGTGGCCATGCTGGTTGAAGGCACGCCCACACTCCCCGCACTCGTAGGGCTTCTCACCTGTGTGGATCCGCTGGTGCTGGATGAGCACTGAGTACTGGCTGAAGGCCTTCCCACAGCTATTGCACTCATAGGGCTTCTCGCCCGTGTGGGTCCTCAGGTGCACAATCAGAGTTGCTTTCAGGCTGAAGGCTTTGCCACATTCTGTGCACTGGAAGGGCTTTTCACCTGTGTGGATTCTCTCATGCTGGATCAAAGACCGGCGTGCACTGAAGGCGTGCCCACATTCACCACACACATAGGGCTTCTCCCCAGTGTGGACTCTCTGGTGCTGGATCAGGTGTGAGTGCTGAACGAAGGCCTTCCCACATTCATAGCATGCATAGGGCTTTTCCTCAGTGTGGATCCGCTCGTGATTCATCAGTGTGGAGCGGTGGCTGAAAGTCTTCCCACACTCACTGCACTCATAGGGCTTCTCCCCGGTGTGCACGTTGTGGTGCTGAATGAGGACTGAGCGGTCGCTGAAGGCCTTCCCACACTCGCTGCACGTGTAGGGCTTCTCCCCGGTGTGGATCCTCTGGTGCTGCAGCAGTGTCCTCTTCACACTGAAGGTTTTCCCACACTCATTGCACCTGTGAGGCTTCTCCCCGGTGTGTACCCTCTGGTGGCTCCGCAGAACAGTGCTATGGTTGAAGGCTTTCCCACACAACGGACACACATACGGCCTTTCTCCCGTGTGGATCCGCTGGTGCTGAATGAGATGTGAGAGTTGAGTGAAGGCTTTCCGACACTCAAGACATTCGTGAGGCTTCTCTCCTGTATGTATCTTGTGATGCTGAGCAAGATCTGAGCTCACTCTAAAGGCTTTTCCACACTCATTACACTCATAGGGCTTCTCACCTGTGTGAATTCTCCTGTGTTTACTAAGGACTGAGCTCTGGCTGAAGGCCTTCCCACATACACTGCACACATAGGGCTTCTCTCCCGTGTGGATACGCTGATGCTGAAGGAGGTGGGAACTCCGGCCAAAGCACTTCCCACACTCAACACACATGTAGGGCCTCTCTCCACTAGGCACTGCCTGGTGCGGAGTGAGTGGCATGCTTTGGCTTAAGACCTGAACTTCATGGTGGTCAACAGAGTTTGGACTCAGACAGAAGCTTCGCTTTGTTTCATTATTTTCTTGATCAATCCTCCCCAAGGGTGTTTTCCCCAGAATCACTGTTTGCTCTGAAATTAATGGCTTCGGACTCAAGTCTGTATTTTGACTCTCTCCCTTGGTTTCACATTCTGAAAGAACAAATCCAAAATGAAAATGTTAACACTACTCAAAACTGAAGAGCTAGTGCAACCCTGAAACTGGCCTTGCTGACGAAGGTGCAAAATCCCTCAATGCACATGTCGGTGTGAGCTAGAGAAGAACAGAACCACCATAACTGTGTCAAACAACTAGAAATCAGAAGATAATGTTACCAAACAGGAGTGTGCCAAGGCGAGGTTTAAGAGAAAGGTGTAAACTCCAGTTTGAGGTCACACCCCTGTGTGGAGTACACAGAACAGCAGGGAAACAGCCCAGTGGTGACTGGGCCCTGCCCTCCCAGGGGTCCTCATGTGGACAGAGCTGAAATGCAGGCCCACACAATGTGGGTGCCCTGTGGGGCAAACAGCGGCACTTGGCCAGGCAGGGAGAGGTGTGAGCTATTGTGAGCAAGTCGGGGGGTGCCATCTGGGGGCCAACAGACTTGTACATGAGGTAGGGGTGATGGTGCTGTCACCTCTTTGTGGAAAATAATCTCTCTTTTTTTTTTTGAGAAAGAGCCTTGCTTTGTTATCCAGGCTGGAGTGCAGTGGTGCAACCTTGGTTCACTGCAACCCCCACCTCCCGGGTTCAAGCGATTCTCATGTCTGAGCCTCCTGAGTAACTGGGATTACAGACGCACACCATCATGCCTGGCTAATTTTTGTATTTTTAGTAGAGATGGGGTTTTATCGTGTTAGCCAGACTGGTCTTGAACTCTTGACTTCAAGTGATTCACCCACCTCGGCCTCCCAAAGTGCTGGGATTACAGGCGTGAGCCATTGTGCCTGGCTCTCAACATTATTTTATTTTATTTAGTTATGCGTGTTTCTGAGCCTTCTATAATTTCATGGAGCACAGTCTTCTGGAACTTGTTTTCCCGTCAGCATTATGTTTTTGAGATCCATCATGTTGTTGTACAGCAGTTAATCATTTTCACTGCAGTATATTCCACTAAGTTAAAATGCCATAGTTTATTTATGTCTATTCTGTTTATGAACATAATTCTTTTTTTTGAGACGAAGTCTTACCCTGTCGCCCAGGCTGGAGTGCAATGGCACGAGCTCGGCTCACTGCAACCTCTGCCTCCCGGGTTGAAGTGATTCTCCTGCCTCAGCCTCCCCAGTGGCTGGCTAACTTTTTTGTATCTTCAGTAGAGACGGGGTTTCACCACGTTGGCCAGGATGGCCTCAAACTCCTGACTTCGTGATCTACCCACCTCGCCCTCCCAAAGTGCTGGGATTACAGGCATGAGCCACGGCGCCCGGTCCTGAATTCTTTTCGAATGTGTTTTTAAATCATGAAGCATGCTTCTGTGAAGATTCTCCTATGTTTCCTGGTGCTTACACACAAATGTCCTTGCTGTATACATATGCAAGAGTGGGAAGTGGTGAACATAGGAATTCATGTTTTCAATTTTTTTTTCCAGTTTTTTACCTCCATTCTCTCAGAATGTGATCATGTTTTCAATTTCATTGGATAATGCCAAACTTTTCCAAAGTGGCTATGTGAATTTACATCCCTATTAGCTGCCCTACATCCTCACCCACGTTATATTGTCAGATCTTTCCATTTTTTCCATTCTGAAGGTGTAACATCATGTCACAGTGGTTTTGATTTCCACTTTACTGATGAATAATGAGGCTGAGCAGTTTTCTTATTTATTGGACCTTTGGCTTTCCTAATCTACACAGAAATTTGTGCCTACTTTTCTTTTTGGGTATTTCTGCGTCTTTTTATTCTATTCAGAGGAATTTATTTATTAAGTGTATTGACAAATTGAAACAGTGAGAATTTAACAGTTTTTTTAATGAAAAAAATTTAAATTCACTGTCTTTGGTTTAATACAATTTTTTTGAGACAGAGTTTCGTTCTTGTTGCCCAGGCTGGAGTGCAATGGCACGATCTCAGCTCACTGCAACCTCTGCCTCTCAGGTTCAAGCGATTCTCCTGCCTCAGCCTCCAAGTAGCTGGGATTATAGGCATGTGCCACCATGCCCAGATAATTTTTTGTATTTTTAGTAAAGATGGGGTTTCACCATGTTGGCCAGCCTGGTTTCAAACTCCTGACCTCAGGTGGTCCATCCGCCTTGGCCTCCCAAAGTGCTGAGATTACAGGCATGAGCCACTGCCCCCGGCCCAGTTTAATACAATTTTTAAGATATCTCATTTTAGAAAGTTACTCTATGTGGGTTTTTTTTGAGACAGGGTCTCACTCTATCACCCAGGCTGGAGTGCAGTGGTGTGATCATGGCTTACTGCAACCTCAACCTCCTGGGCTCAAGGAATCCTCCCGTCTCAGCCTCCGTGTGGCTGGGATTACAGGAATGCATCATCATGTCTGGCTAATTTTTAATTTTATTTTGTAGTGTGGGGTCTCAGTGTCTTGCCTAGGCTGGCTATGTGTTTTTTAAACTGTTAGAAGTCTTAGTTCTTTCTATTTTTTTAATGTATAAGCCTCATCTTCACGGAATAAAAGCCTATAGGCTAAAGAAATAGTTACTCATTTACCCTGAAAAGTATTATTTCTATTGTCTGAAGTTTCACCAGGTGTGGTGGCTCATGTCCGTAATCCCAGCACTTTGGGAGGGCAAGGCGGGAGGATCACTTGAGGCCAGGAGTTCGAGACCAGCTTGCGCAACATGGTGAAACCCCGTCTCTACAAAAATTAGCTGGGCATGGTGGTGTACACCTGTGGTTATAGCTACTCGCGGGAAGCTGTAGTGGGAGGATTGCTTGAGCCCAGGAGGTTGAGACTGGTGAGCCATGATTATGCCACTGCACTCCAGCCTGGGCAACAGAGTGAGAGCCTGTCTAAAAAAAAAAAAAACAAAGTTTCCTGAATGGGCGGCTTCTGACCTGATGCCAGGGTAACAAGATGGACAAGATGTCTTTAATAATAAAAACACAGGCCAGGCACAGTGGCTCATGCTGGTAATCCCAGCATGTTGGGAGGCTGAGGCAGGAGGATTGCTTGAGCCCAGGAGTTTGAGACCAGCTTGGGCAACATAGCAAGACCCTGTCTCTACACTGCACTCCAGCCTGAAAAAAAGAAAACACACACACACACTAAACTAACTGCATAAGAGATTACTCGCTCAATCATCCATGGCACGAAAGCATCATATGACTGTTTGTGAGACAGACTCAAGTTGCTGTGAAGGCCAAACTTGCCTGTACCTTGCATCCATACTGTGCAGAAGCTGGACTTCAGCCAAGAGTCACTTGCTTTTAGAATAATGGTTTCAGTTGTTAAGTGTAAAGTAGGGAAGTATGTTTTAAGCATGACAGAACAAATAAAAGGAAACAAAGTTATTTCACTGAAATAAATGTTTAATTATAAAAACCCAGCAATCTCTCTAGGCCTACTACGGCTCACAAGAAAAGGAAAAATGTTTTAAAAATTAAAAACACAAAAAGCCCCGCCCTGGTGTTTTGTAGCAATTGTGTGAGTTGTTTAACACGCTTCATAGCACCCTGAGTAGCCTCTACATTCTTGTAAAACATTAGTATTAACACCTTCAGAGATTGTACTGAATTAAAAAGATCAGGCATACACTTACCCCATGGACAAGATAAACTGTCTTGTTGTGTACAGGCTGTAGTGTGGTCATATTTGAGGTTGTCTGGAAAAAAAACAGCGAGTTGAAGTGACAACAAAATACTCCCTTCAAGAGTGGAAAATCCTGGCCGGGCATGGTGGCTCACGTCTGTAATCCCAGCACTTTGGGAGGCCAAGGTGAGTGGATCACTTGAGGTCAGAAGTTTGAGACCAGTCTGGCCAACATATAGTGAAACCCCATCTCTACTAAAAAATACAAAAATTAGCTGGGCGTGGTGGTGCATGCCTGTAGTCTCCACTACTAGGGAAGCTGAGGCAGGAGAATTGCTTGAACCTTGGAGACAAGAGGTTGCAGTGAGCCGAGATCGCACCACTGCACTCCAGCCTGGGGGACAGGGCGAGACTCTGTCTCTCAAAAAAAAAAAAAAAAAAAAAAAAAAAGAGTGGAAAATCCTTTCGTTGCTATTACAACATGTAATTTACTGAGTTATAAACAGCAGGGGCGGGGCTGGGCAGGTGCACACACTTATCCATCCTGAGGAACTGCCAGGACAAGACAAAGGCATATTCTACTCCTCACTTGCTCTGATGCCAGTGGCAGTGATCCAGGTTGTGGCAGGTGGCTTCTGCTTCTACGCACATCAGTAATCTAAAACTCAGTCCCATTGTCCTCTGTGGCCTGTGCTAGAGGTGAGGTGACCAGGTGCTTCCATGAAAAAACTTCTCATCTCCAACCAGCCATGCTCCCAGAGAATTTCACAGTCTCTGTGGTGTCAAATTCAAAGGGCACTCAAAGAGTTTAAGCTCTCCATCAGGCGAGTACATAGCTGGACACAAGGGAGCCCAGGACTGGTTTGGCAGTGGCGGCAAAACGCCCTCCTGTGTTTTCTTGCCTCCTACGGCTGCAGTCAGTAAGCAGAAGTTCTATGCAAGATTTCCAAGACATGATGATGTGTCTTCTTGTATACTCACTAGAAAATTAAATTCCTCTAAGGCTGGCATGTACCTTGTTCCTCTGAGGATATCTGATTTTGCAGGCCAGTAAGAGATAGACTGTAATACCTGGTGCCCCTATCCACATAAAGCTACTTTAGAAATAAGGAGGAGCTTTCAAGGGGAAAACCACCACATCTGAAATGCTGAAGCTGATCAGCCAACGGAGGTGTTGCCCAAACTGTCCCTACTATCCCCAAGTGGGGCACATTATGGCAGGACAGGCTGACTGAGGTTTTCCTAAGACTCAGACGTCACCTTACGGAAGTCAGAGGTTCTTTGCCTTAAGCAACCACAAACATGAACTTCAGGGTTGGATCTATGCACCATCTTTCCTTTTATAATTTTCTCCATCTAAAGGTCTTGTACATCTTTTGTTAGATTAATTCTTGGACACTTTATATTCCTGATGCTATTATAAATGTTATCTTTTAAAATATTACACCTTTGCTGGTTGCTGACAAATACAAATAAAACATTTCTGGCCAGGTGCAGTGGCTCATGCCTGTAATACCAGCACTTTGGGAGGCTGAGGCAGGTGGATCACTAGAGGTCAGGAGTTTGAGACTAGCCTGGCCAACATGGTGAAACCTGTCTCTACTAAAAATAGAAAAATTATAGCTGGGCATGGGGGCGTGGACCTGTAATCCCAGCTATTTGAGAAGCTGAGGCATAAGAATTGCTTGAACCCGGACGGCAGAGCTTGCAATGAGCCAAGACTTGTGCCACTGCATTCCAGCCTGGGCGACAGAGCAAGACTGTCTCAAAAAAAAAAAAAAAAAAAAAAATTGTATCCAGCAAAACTGGTAATTTCCCTTGTGAATTTTAATCAATCATTTTCCAGGTTGACAATCACATAAACTGCAAACAATGCTTTTTTTTTTCCAATTCTTATAGCTTTGGTTTTGCCTTATTTTTATTTTTATTTTTTGAGACAGTCTCACGCTCTGTCCTCCAGGCTGGAGTGCAGTGGAGCGATCTCGGCTCACTGCAACCTCTGCCTCCCAGGTTCACGCCATGAACCCGGGAATAGCTGGGACTACAGGCCTCAGCCTCCCGAGTAGCTGGGACTACAGGTGCCCGCCACCACGCCTGGCTAATTTTTTGTATTTTTAGTAGAGACAGGGTTTCACCGTGTTAGCCAGGATGGTCTCGATCTCCTGACCTCGTGATCCGCTGGCCTCGGTCTCCCAAAGTGCTGGGATTACAGGCTTGAGCCACCACGCCCGGCTGGTATTTTATACATGGGATGCCCAGTACAACATTATATGGACATGGGGACGGCGGGCTCCTTTGTCTTGTCCTTGAGATGAAACAGTGTGCTTTCAGCACTTCACCTTAAGTGTCAGGTTGAGACACTTCCTTTCCATATTTAGGATGCTCTGTTATTATCTAAATCATCAGGTAACTCTCAAAACCTGAATGTCCTATTAGGACCAAATCTGGCTAACCAGTCCCTCTGGTCAGGTACAGAATCACTGCCGCCATGCCCTAACTTCCTCTACATGGCTCTGCACATCAGCTTGTTGAAATTCACTGCTATGCTCACTTCCGGCCATGGGCTGCCACCTGATTCAGCAACCCCCAGTCCATAGACTCCTTTGCCAGATAAGGCCAGATAAGGTTTTACCCCAGGTGGAAGCCACTCCAGTCAGCAGCTCAGTATGAACTAGGTCCACAGCTTTGCTCAGGACCTGTTTAGCCCTCAGTGAGGGAGGGGCCAGCTCTCCTCACTCACCTGAGTAGTCACTCCACAGGCCCTGGCTCTTCTTAGCCCCCTTTCTGTCCAGGACCCAGGGATCTTCCCCTCGCTCCAGCTGGGAGATTATGTCAGGCTTGGATCCTGGAAGTCCTGCTCGTGGGGAAGGAAGTCTTTGTTTATACAACATTTACAGAGCCCCCTCCCCAAGCCACTTGTGGGGACATGAAAATGGACAGGACTGACCTTCTGCTGGAGCTGAGCACCCAGAGAGGTGATGAGAGCAAACCTCCAGGACCAGCCTGTCCCAGGCCCCGTACCCTGAGAAGCCCCCACCCCAGTCCAATACACAGATACATGGACAAGGCCTGCTAAGGGGACTTACCCAATGAGACTACATTCCCATAGGTTTCCATCATCACATTTCTGTAGAGGCCCCTCTGAGCAGGGCACAGGCGATCCCATTCATCCTGGGAGAGGAGCACAGCCACATCCTCGAAGGTCAACTTGGCCTGGAATGACAGGGGCTGCTGCAGGTAAGATCAAATCCTGACCTCTGTGATGGGGAGTGGGTGCATGTGACATGTGACATGAGCAGTTGGCAATGGGGGGCTCTGTGAGCTGAGGTGGGTAATGGGAAGGGGCTGCAGAGTTCAGGGGATGCTGTGATGCTCTGGCTGCTCTCAGGAGCTCTACAGGGCATGGAAGGAACCACAGGGCTCTGGCTGGGGGCACTGCATAAGCATTGGGGACAACTTACCTGGGGTCCTGCCGGCACTGGCAAGAGCCTGGCTGCTGCCATCACCTGGTCTCCTAGGGCCTCTGAGGATCACGGAAATTGAAGGAGCCTGTGGGGCTGAGGAAGAGGAGGGGGCAAGTGAGGGGCATGGCCTTGAGACTCTAACTTCCTGGGGGGCCCTCAGGGGATCCCTGGGCCTCATTCAGAGTCAGTGAGGGGCACACTGAGGTCAGGTGCAAGGAGCTGCTACTGTTGCAGCCTTGGTCTGCCTTGCCTCCCCCATGAACTTTGACCCTATGGTTCAGGAGCCTGTCCAGGCCCTGAACACACAGTTCCTGGGCCTGCCCAGCTAGTACTGTGCTCTCTGAACACCAGGTGCAAGGCACTTGCTGCATCCTGGTCCTGGCCCATGGTCCTGCCATACACAAGGATACCAGCTCACCAAGGCTCTGTGTGTTCTATACCTGAGGCACTCACACAAGTACCAGACTGTCCCCAAGTCATGTGGGGGATACAGGCATCAGGCCAAGCTGCTTCCCCAAACACCCTCCCAATTAAGAAAGCCTTGGCCACCAGGGTGACAATAAGACTCCCTTCACCCCACCCTTAGGCAGCCCTAGGGCCCCAATGTGGCACCAGGTTCAACCAGGTATTTGAAGGGGAGGCATGAGAAGTGGTCAGTTCTGGACAAACTGAGTCAACAGTGGCCTAGGGATCTGGTCTGAGCAGCTGAAGGGAGACTTGTCATCAAGTGAGAAGGGGATGCTTGGGGCAGTGGGGCCGGTGCTGGAACGTAACAGGACGAGGTAAGCAAGGGTATCTGACACACACCCAAACGGCTGGGAAACAGGCGGAGCGGGGCAAGAGCTTTCCTGACACATTTGGTCCTGTACAGGATAGGGTGCACAGTCTTCTGGAGCATCAAAAAGAAGAGTCTGTGACAGGGATACAGAAACCAATCAGGTGACCAAAGGTGGTAGATCACTCTAGAAAAACGTGGTATAAGAAAGCAACCAACCCCCTCACATGCTTGGCTCAGATGGGCACCACAACAAACAGGGTGCTTAAGAGTGACAAAATAGGTGTCAGGGCTGGGGGCAGAAGTCAAGGGACATCATAATCCCAGTGTCTATAAAACATCAGATATAGGCGGGCGCGGTGGCTCATACCTATAATCTTAGCACTTTGGGAGGGAGAGGCAGGTACATCACCTGAGGTCAGGAGTTTGAGACCAGCCTGGCCAACATGGTGAAACCCCGTCTCTACTAAAAATACAAAAATCAGGCTGGGTGCAGTGGCTTATGCCTGTAATCCCAGCACTTTGGGAGGCCGAGGCAGGCAGATCACCCGAGGTTGGGAGTTCGAGACCAGCCATGACCAACACGGGGAAACCCCGTCTCTGCTAAAAACGCAAAATTAGCCGGGTGTGGTGGTGCATGCCTGTATTCCCAGCTACTTGGGAGGCTGAGGCAAGAGAATTGCTTGAACTCGGGAGGTGGAGGTTGCGATGAGCCGAGATCACGCCATTGCACTCCAGCCTGGGCAGCCAAGAGCAAAACTCCATCTCAAAACAAAAACAAAAACAAAAATCAGCTGGGTGTGGTGGCGGGTGCCTGTAATCCCAACTACTCAGGAGGCTAAGGCAGGAGAATCAGTTGAACCCAGGAGGCGGAGGTTGCAGTGAGCTGAGATCATCTCAGCTGAGACTCTGTCTCAAAACAAAACAAAAAAAACACACATCAGATATACATATATATTTGCACAGACAACTTTCAGGAAGATACACAATAAACTAACTGCCTGCCTCTGAAGAACAGGACAGGGAAACACGGTTGGAGAGAGACTGACTTTCAACCCTCCCCACCCTCCCCTGTGCTGCTGTTCTCCAAAAATGCCCATTCCCTCCAAATGTGTGTGTGAGCACATTTCTGTGTTAGCGCAATGCAACTCTAATTAGAATTCCAACAGAAGTCTTTTAAAGGAATGACTAAAACTACTTGAGAATTCATAAGAAGAATGGATGCTAGAGAATAGCCAAGAATTTAACTGGAAAGAACAGAGGGTGGTGCCTGCCTTGCCAGGAATCAGAGCCAAGGGTGGGTAGGAAGCCACTGTAATTAAACCAGCAAGTTGTCGACAGAGGAACAGATGAGGCCAGATAGGTATGTGGGAAATTGGAAGATAACAAAAATGGTACATTTTAGTTCAGCAGGAAATCAGTGGTTCCTTTAGTAACTTGTGTGTACCCAGATGGGATACATCAATAACCAACTTTTTTGTTTGTTTTTTTTGAGACAGAGTTTCACTCTTGTTGCCCAGGCTGGAATGCAATGGCGGGATCTAGGCTCACCGCAACCTCCACCTCCTGGGTTCAAGTGATTCTCCTGTCTCAGCCTCCCAAGTAGCTGGGATTACAGGCATGCGCCACCATGCCCAGCTAATTTTTTTTGTATTTTTAGTAGAGACGGGGTTTCTCCATGTTGGTCAGGCTGATCTCGAACTCCCGACCTCAGGTGATCCACCCGCCTCGGCCTCCCAAAGTGCTGGGATTACAGGCATGAGCCACCGTGTCCGGCCACCAATTTTTTTTTTTTTTTGAGACGAAGTCTTGCTCTGTCGCCCAGGCTGGGATGCAATGGCATGATCTTGGCTCACTGCAACCCCCGCCTCCCAGGTTCAAGCAATTCTCCTGCCTCAGCCCCCCAAGTAGCTGGGATTACAAGCACCCATCACCACACCCAGCTAATTTTTTTTATATTTTTAGTAGAGATGGGGTTTCACCATCTTGGTCAGGCTGGTCTCGAACTCCTGACCTCAGGTGATCCACCTGCCTTGGCCTCCCAAAGTGCTGGGATTACAGGTATGAGCCACTGTGCCCAGCCCAACAATAACCAATTTTGGATTAAGATGAAGACCAAGTGTGAGCATTAACAGTGGCCTCATGTGCTCCTGGTCCCCCTGTCTGACATCTGCCTACCCTCAAGGGCAGAAGTGCCTTCTCTCCTGCCCCACCATGACCCCTTCCATGGGTCACCCACCAGCGCACAGATCTGCCATTTCTTTATTTTGAAACAGAATCTTGCTCTGTCACCCAGGCTGGAGTGCAGTGGCATGATCTCAGCTCACTGCAACCTCTGTCTCCCAGGGTCAAGCGATCCTCCTACCTTAGCCTCCTGAGTAGCTGGGACTACAGGCACCTGCCTCCATGCCCGGCTAATTTTTGTACTTTTTGTAGGTACGGGGTTTCACCATGTTGCCCAGGCTGGTCTTGAACCCCTGAGCTCAAGTGATCTGCCCCTCTCGGCCTCCCAAAGTGGTGGAATTACAGGAGTGAGTCACTGCGCCTGGCCCTGCATGTGAATTTGACCTTTGGTGAATGCACACCTCTGGTCCCCTGGAAACCTGCAGAGGTGGATGGTCATTCTCTCTATGGTCCAGCCACACCTGGGCTGCGACTCAATGATGAACAACCACAGGAAGTACATTCAGGGCCTCCCTAGCAGGTCTTGCAGCCAGTTCTCCTGACGCAGGAGATGCTGGCTTGTATGACCACGAGGCTTTCGACTAGGCTAGCTCCTCCTCCTACCTGCATCTTGTGTTTATGCACCTCAGTACTCCCTGGATGGCTGCTGGATGATGCTGGCCAGCTTTTCCAAGAACCTGCTGCTAGGCATGGTTGTCCTGTGAGTCTGAAAAGTCAGTTGAGCCCTGTAGCTCTTTTGGTACACTTGAGCTGGTGATCCCCCTTCCCTCTGACTCAACATTTCAATATGGGTGTCTCATAGCATCTCAGACACTTAACATCCCAAACCAAGCACCCCCTCTACCATCATTTCTACCCCCAGCTTGGTCTGTGAACCTGTACATAAGCCTCCTTCCTTCTTCACTCTCACACTTCTAATTCACCTTCCAAGCACATCTAGAACCTGACCATGTTGCCCATCTCGCCCTCCCTGCCCCATGACAACCACCCCTAGATGTTCAGCAGCTCCCAGCAGTCTGTCAGCCCAGCTCCTCCATCTACCTTCCTGTGAGAACACAGTGACTGTCCTCTGCTCCAAGGTCCTCCCAGGACCCCACTGGCTCCTATGGGCCTGCCCCAAACTTTGTGATTTTCCTCAGAGCCCTGCAGCCCTTTATCCCTTGGCCTGTGCTCCCCATCCATCTCTTAGAGACCTCTGCCCCACCCACTGCAGCAGCCTTGGCCTCACCCAGCTCTCATCCTATCCCTTTCTCCTGCACCAGCAGACCAAGAAGCAGGCCCAACAGAGTAATCAGTGGTCGACTTTTTTTTTTTTTTTAATTACTTCTAGGCTAATGATTACAAATTGCCAGGCAATGTACTTTTAAAAACTTTTAATTAATTTCTTAGAGACGGGGTCTCACTTTGTAGTCCAGGCTGGAGTACAGTGGCTCAATCACAGCTCAATGCAGCCTCCAACTCCTGGGCTCAGGTGATCCTCCCACTCCAGCCTCCCAAGTAGCTAGGAATACAGGTCACACCACCATGCCTGGATAATTTCTTATTTTTTTTTTTGGTAGAGACGAGGTCTTGCTATGTTGCCCAGACTGGTCTTGAACTCCTGGGCTCAAAGGATCCTCCCTCCTTGGCCTCCGAAAGTGTCAAGATTACAGGCCTGAGCCACCACACCCGGCCCGTTTGTTGAATAAATGAATGAAGAGCAATGAGCTCACACTTTATGCCATTTGTAATAGCCAAGTACGGAGTCAGCACTTTCCACTGGCAGGCGTGGGAAAGTGGAGTTTCTCATACTCTTAAGAAGGCCACCTAGCAGTATTTAGGCGAATCAGACTGGCCCTTGGATAGTGGGTACCTTATAAGAATGGATGTGGGTGAGGGTGCAGATTCAAGGATGTTGCCGAGGCAAATGCTGTGTTGGCCCTTCCACATACAAGTTACACACCTGCTAAAGAGAAAGATGTATGGTATGTGTGTCACAAGGACCTAGGACTGGTTCACCTGCCTCACTTGGGCCAGCTGCATTGAGGCCCCACCTATAAATCCAGATGACACACTCCTCTGAAGGCCTGGAGATCATGTTGTTGGTGAGGGGAGAGCACTAAGAACAGGCTTGGCTCAGAGGAGGATGCTGCTGGATAAGGTGTTATTATCTATTTGATTAACACACAGAGGAAAAACTCCAAAGGACAATACCAGGCTGTCAACAAGTGTGTGGCAAAGAGAAGTGAAAGGGTAAGACTTTCACCTGGGGCGAGTCTTAGAAAAGCATAAACACAAAATGCAGTATCAGGTCTCTATTGAAAGATGACCATCACATATTGCTAATTAAAAAAAAATCAGCCGGGTGCAGTGGCTCATACCTGTAATCCCAGCACTTTGGGAGGCCGAGGCGGGCGGATCACAAGGTCAGGAGTTCGAGACCAGCCTGGCCAACATAGTGAAACCCTGTCTCTACTAAAAATACAAAAAATTAGCCAGGCATGGTGGCGGGCACCTGTAATCCCAGCTACTCAGGAGGCTGAGGCAAGAAAATAGCTTGAACCTGGGAGGCAGAGGTTGCAGTGAGCCAAGATTGTGCCATTGCACTCCAACCTACGCGACAGAGCAAGACTCTGTCTCAAAAAAAAAAAAAAAAAATAAATAAATAAATAAATAAATTCCTATCACAAAGCCTGATTGTATTCTGGTCATAAATGAACAAAAATGGCTGGGCATGTTGACTCACACCTATAATCCCAGTACTTTGGGAGGCCAAGGTGGGAGAATCGTTTGAGTTCAGGAGTTCAAGAACACCCTGGACCACATAGTGAGACCCTGTCTCTATAAAAAAATTTTAAAAATTAGCTAGTCTGTAGACCTAGGTACTCTGGAGGCTGAGATGGGAAGATTGCTTGAGCCCAGGAGGTCAAGGCTGCAGTAAGCTGTAACTGCACCACTACACTCCACCCTGGGCAACAGAATGAATCCCTGTCTCAAAATAAATAAATAAATAAATAAATAAATATTAAAAAAATATAATAGATATATGAACAAAATACATTTTAAAAGTGGTATTAACTAGTTTAAATTTTTTCCTCACTTACACTATGGCAGATAAAGGTTTCAGTTTCCTGGAACAAGCCTGTAACAGGATACCAGGCCAGGCAAACACCGTGGACCTCAACCTAAACCTTGCATACTCAAGACAGGAAAACATAAGAGCTATCTGGGGTGCCAGAAACTGGCTTTTAACAAGACACTTCATCCACACTTTGCGGGATTCTGACGTCCAACTCCAAGCTTTGCTCCATGAGAACACAGTTCAGGCAGGGAAGGAGGATGATGTGGACAGTTTTTAAAAATTAAAAGACAGGCTCATGACGAGTCCTCTATAGATGTCAGGCTCCTGGGCCAGGGGCTGGGACAGGCTGGAGATCACCGCCACAGAATACTGGAAGTGGAGTTTGAGGAGCCCCCTCTTGAGGCCATGCCAACAGCTAACAAATGGGCAATATAAAGAACATCCACTCAGGGCACTGGCTGAGCAATGATCCCTCCCACCCACTGTTTACAAAGGTGGCAGCATGAGGAGTTCATTTTTCAAACTCAAGAATTTCAATCTTGAAAATTTCCCTAAGGAATAATCCAAAACAAAAACAATAGATCAATGTTATTAGCAGCAACTGGCTTTCCAGTTTTTTTTAGGTGATCAAAAGCCACATCGCAGTGAGACATTCCTATCACTCTTTTTGGAATTCCTGACTGTCTTGATGTGACAAAGCAGTGTACCTGTCATTCCAGAGGACCCTGCACATGGTCACACACTGGGACAGGCACATTTGGAGTCTCCTGATCTGGGGTGAGCTTCCAGGATCTCCTCCAGAGCCACTGCCTTCTCCTGCTCCTCATCATCCTCACTCCCTGGACTTTCTGCTAACAAGCACTGCTCCCTCTTCATCACCAAGGAGCCCCTACCCACTAGGGTGAAAGCACTTTGAAGAGAGGCAGCTTCTGAGCCACCTGTGAGCACAAGGCGAAACACTGCTAAACTTGACCTAATCTAAACTAACCCTAACTAACCTAAACTAACCCTAACCTGCAACCTTTCCAGAATTAATGATCAGAAATATGTATCCACTGGTCGGGCACAGTGGCTCATGCCTGTAATTCCAGCACTTTGGGAGGCCAAGGTGGGTGGATCACCTGAGGTTAGGTGCCGAGTCCAGCTGGGTTGGGGAGACCCTAACCCAGCGGCACTAGGGTAATTAAAGACACAGACACACAGAAATATAGAGGTGTGAAGTGGGAAATCAGGGGTCTCACAGCCTTCAGAGCTGAGAGCCCCGAACAGAGATTTACCCACGTATTTATTAACAGCAAGCCAGTCATTAGCATTGTTTCTATAGATATTAATTTAACTAAAAGTATCCCTTATGGGAAACGAAGGGATGGGCCGAATTAAAGGAATAGGTTGGGCTAGTTAACTGTAGCAGGAGCATGTCCTTAAGGCACAGATCGCTCATGCTATTGTTTGTGGCTTAAGAATGCCTTTAAAGGGTTTTCCGCCCTGGGCTGGCCAGGTGTTCCTTGCCCTCATTCCGGTAAACCCACAACCACAACCTTCCAGCGAGGGCATTATGGCCATCATGAACATTTCACAGTGCTACAGAGATTTTGTTTATGGCCAGTTTTGGGGCCAGTTTATGGCCAGATTTTGGGGGGCTTGATCCCAACAGTCTGGAGTTCAAGACCAGACTGGGTGACATGGTGAAACCCCGTCTCTACTAAAAATACAAAAATTAGCCGGGTGTGGTGGCACATGCCTGTAATTCCAGCTCCTCCCGAGGCTGAGGCATGAGAATTGCTTGAACCCGGGAGGTGGAGTTTGCAGTGAGCCAAGATCGTGCCATTGCACTCCAGCCTGGGCAACAGCGTGAGACTCCATCTCAAAAGACAAAAAGCAAATAAACAAAAAAACAAAACAAAACAAAAAACAAACAACCAAACTGATAGCTTTCTTATATACCAGTAACACCTAGTCAGAAAATATGACGGGAAAAAAATCTATTCAACAAATAGCAACAAGAAACAAGATTAAACCTTAGAAACGCACAGGATCCCTATAAAGAAAACTGTAAAACATCAAGGAAACACTTGAGGACACTCATCTGGAAAAACATTTTTTGGGTAAGACCTCAAAAGCACAGGAACAAAAGCAAACTAGACAAACAGAATTACATCAACTAAAAAGCTTCTGTACAGGAAAGGAAACAATCAGCAGAGTGAAGAAACAACATACAGAATGGGAGAAAATATTTACAAACTATCCATCCGATAAGGGATTAATAACCAGAATGCAGAAGGGAGTCAAACAATTCAATAGAAAGAAACAACTAATCTGATTTAAAAACAGGTAAATGATCTGAGTAATTTATCAAAAAAAGACAATATGACCTAAAGTATAATAAAAAAAAAAAAAAGAAAAAAAAAGACAATATGTATGGCCAACGGGCATATGAAAAAAACTAAAAATAGATCCACTATATGACCCAGCAATTCCACTGCTTGTTATATACCCAAAAGAAAGGAAGTCAGTATATCAAAAAGATATCTGAACATACATGTTGACTGCAGCACTATTCACAATAGCTAAGATATGGAATCAACCGAAATGTACATCAAATAAATGGATACAGAAAATGTGGTATATGTACACAATGGAATATGATTCAACTATAAAAATAAGGAAATTATGTCATTTGCAGCAACAGGGATGGAACTGGAGGTCATTACGTTAATTGAACTAAGCCAGGTACAGAAAGACAAATATCGCATGTTTTCATTCATATGTGTGAGCTAAAAAAGTTGGTCTCATGGAGGTAGAGGGTAGAATGATGGTTACCAGAGGATGGGAAGGGTGGGAATGGGGGGGAGGTATGAGATGAATAGAGGTGGGTTAATGACTACAAACATACAGTCAGATATAATGAATAAGTTCCAGTGTTTGATACCACAGTAAGATGACTATAGTTAATAATTTATTGTATATTTCAAAACAACCAGAAGAAGAGATGTGAAATGTTTCCAATACAAAAAATGATGTCTGAGGTGACAGATATCCTAATTAACCTGATTTGATCATTATACATTGTATGCTATCCTTGTATCAAAATATCACATGTATCCCATAAATGTGTATAATTATTATATTCAATAAAAAAGAACTTTAATAAAAATACAGGTATATTTTTATTATTTCATGTGGGAAGGGCTGTTCTAAGCAAAATACCAAAAGCAAAAAGCAGAGATCCATAGATCTGCAGCTTATAAATCAAAATCATATGCGCATCAAAGCTACCAGACTCCAAAAATGGACCTAAAGGCATGCAACAATTTAGTATATGACAAAAGTGGTTTTTCAAATCAATGGGAAGATCAATGGTGTTAGAAATGGCTATGATTTAGGGGAAAAAAGGAATTCCAAAAGCTGGATTCCAAACTCACCCCACAATAAAATAAATTCCAGACGTATCCAACATTTTACAAGTACCACAGAAAAACAAGAGTTTATTTTAAAAATAGTCTTGGAGTGGGGAAAGCCCTTTAAAACACAGCACAAAGCCCAAAATGCCTTAAGGCAAAATATTTGACTCTTAAAAATTTTATATTTTCTATTTTGAAAAAGCCCAAACCAGAACCAAACACCATAATCAGAGTCAAAAGACAAATTGAGAAGTATGTTTTCACCATACATGGAAAAAAATATGAGCTGGCAAATCACAAAGAAATACAAATGGCGAAAACACAAATGAAGGGATTTCAATCTCACCAATAAACGAAAAACGTCGACCTGGCAGGAATGCAGTGACCTGTCAAGCCCAGAGGACCAGAGCCCCGTCCAGGGCGGGAATGTCAATGGCAATCTCCCACCCTTACCCACTTCGTAGAGTCCACCGGACAGAGAAACCTATGTCCAAAAGACAAGTTACGAAAAATTTACGAGTACCCACCCGGCGGAGGACGAGCGGAGCGCCCCCTGCCGCCCCTGGTGTTAGTCAAACGACACCAGCTTCCCTTTGATGACAGAAAAAAGGGTGTGCGCGCGTGCCTAGAGCTCTAACGGCATTCAAAAATTCTGAAACTGTTCACAGTTCCTGCCTCTTCATACACTGGCAGAGTGTTGGGGGGGATGACTTTTATATATTTCTGACATGCCTGCATTAGAAGAAGTATTGCATATTATTTTCAATTTTAAAATTAAGCCAATAAACAACAAGGAAAATATTTGCTGTGTTGCAAAGAGTTGGGCTCATTCATTAAAACAGGGCTCTGACACAGTAACAGAAAAGACAGCATCCACAGCAAAATGGGGAGAGGATAAGACACCCGGCAAGTAGCACACTCGACCAACTGCTGAGACGAAAGCAGCTCGTTTTCGTCTTGACGCGGGAAGACTTTTTACAGCTAAATAAAGTGGCGCTCCCGGTGCGCCGCCGGGGTCTTCATGGGGCTCCTCAGGATGTGCATAAAACAGGAAAAACCTCCATTTTTATATTTTGGGGAAGCTCCCCACCCCTTTCCGGGCCCATCCCAGGGGACACTAGACCCCGAGGAGCGCGGCAAGATGAGCGGCCCGGGGGTCCGGACTGCGCCCCTAGGACTCCGGCCATCCTGGCCCTAGGCAGGGCGCCCGGTAGAAAGCGCGCGGAGGGCACGAGGGGGAGGAACGCCGGAGATCTGAGGGGATCCAAGGTGGGAGGGACGCCGGTCTGAGGGGGCCCAAGGGGGGAGGGGCGGGGAAGGGACCGAGGCCATCTGAGGCGGACGGGGGTGCGGGAGGGCCTGAGGGGGTCCAAGGCCGGGCGAGGGGAAGGGTGGGAACCCCGAACGGGGGAGAGGGCGCGGCCTTGGCCCTGGGGAGGAGGCCGCCGCGCGTCCGTGAGGGGAGGGCACCAGCGTGAACGCAGGAGGCAGTGCGTGCTCGCGGGGAAGAGTCCACGATTCGTGTGGAGGACGCACCGGCTCGGGTGTCCGTGATGGGAGAGGGTCCTGGCCGGCTACGACACGCGCCCCCCACTCACCGTCAGCGCCGCAGCCTCACGCGCGAAGGAACGGCATCCCGCAGCACCTTCAGACAAAGGGCTGCCCCGCCCCGTCTGCGCAGCCGCCAATCCCTGGGGGTTCCTGCCCCTCAGTTCCCGCCTCCACAGACGAGTTCGCCAATCCTGGAGGGCAACGCATGTTTACGTCATTTGGCCCGCCTGCCCGTCCGAAGCCTTCCCCGGTGACCGACTGCAGGGAGCGCTCAGGAGCCACCGAGAGCCAGACCTCCGCGATCCCTAGAGGGGCCGAACAGCTGTGGGCAATGGGCCCGGCCGGCTCCCCGGCCGCACTTCCGGGCGCGGAGGCTACAGCCCACCGCCGAACCTTACCCGCTCTCAGTTCCGGTTCCCGAGCTTCTGCCGCCGTCGCCCTGTGGACACCCCTGCCGGCCCTGCAGTCCCTCCTCGACTTGCGCTGGCTTCAGCCGTCTTGGAACTCGAGCCCATTCCCCCCTCCGAGCCTTTGCCCTTGCGGTTCCCGCTGCTGGAAACGACCTTGCCCTCAGCCGCCTGGCTGGTCCCTGCGCCGCTGCAGTGCGAATGTCGCCTTTTCAGGGGCCCTTTTTCTTCCTTCGTTGCAACACTGAAGTCCTCTTGTTTGATGACTTGCGTGAGGTTATTCCTCCCACTTAGGAGACTGAGTGCTGCGAGGTCCGAGGCGCAGCCCCTCTTCGCTGTGTCCGGCCCGGCGTGCTCCCGACAGGGGGCGTCACTGAACGGCGACCGCCTCCGTCGCCCACTCGGCCCTGGTGTTTGCTTTTTGGTGTGTTTACACCGCGCACCTTGGGGAGAGGGGCAGGCCTTAACGAGGGCGCGGGCCACACCCGTGTGGAGGCTTCGGGCACAGCCCAGGACCTGACAGCCGCGGCAGGGAGGGTGGGGCTGGTTTGGAGCGGTGTCAGGGGAGGGGAAGGCTGGCGCCTAGTCCACCTTCCGCTGGCCCCATTCCCGAAGGTCAGGTCCGCGTCGTCCGTTGAGTGCGTGGCCGGGCCCAGACTCTCAAGAGGCTTCTCCACAGGGCGGGGCTGGGGGCGGCGGGGAAGGCTTAAGGTTGGGGGGTGGGCTTGAAGCGAGTGCCCGGCCCGCGCTGTGGGAAGCGGAGGCCGGGAGGACGTGGCGATAATTCCGTAATTGCCACGCACCAGGTAAATGCCAAGTCTGTGCTACGCTTCAGCGAACTTAACAGCAGCCCTTGCGGGCAGGAGTTCGTACTTCACGGAGCTTCCATCCACCACGCGCGTTTCGAGCAATGGGCCTGTTTCCTGGCGCACTAGAAGCCAATACTATGGCACCAGTTTTTGAGAAAAGAAGGCTTTATTATTTCAAGGTCGACGGCCAAGGAGACCGGAGGCACGGCTCAAATGTGTCTCCCACATGTGGGCTTAGGTCAAACTCCATGGGTTAGGGAGGACAGGTTGGCACAAAGTGCTGGCGGGCAGGTTTCTATAGGAGGGCTTTAAACTTGGCCATTTATGGTAAGGTGTGGAATGGCAGGTTTCAGCACCACATCTTCCAGGATGATGGACCCTTTCTTTCTGAAAGCGTTCTGCCCCTCAAGCTCCGGTCATGTCCCCGTCTTCTTGGCTCCACAGGGAGGAAACGTTGGTTCCGAGTTATGATTTTCCTCCTTTGTGCATGTCCAGGTTACATGACTTTCAGTTTTAGCTCTGCTATGCCTCCTGTTACCAACAGAATAGGGTCAGTTTGGGCCAGTCTTGTGGTTACACCACAGTGTCACAGGATTTCCTCTGCCAAAGGGCTGTGAAGCTCAGGACCAAGGTAATCGAAATTGGATTGTCCTGGATTGTTTTAGCAGTTGACAGGGATCAAGCTCTGTCCCAGCAACCTTGATCCCAACAGAGAACTGATGCTCCTAGGACCTTCATCTCAGACCTCAGTGCATCCTGGTTTTTGTTTTTCTCCCACTTCCACAACTTTATTTTGCAAATGTACATACATTCATAAAGGTTGAAAGAATAATACAATGAATACCTCCATGCCCTTCACTTAGATTTAGCAGCTGACATCCTCTCTAGCACGTCCCTTCTGTGTCTCTGTCACTCTTTTTCCTTCAACAGCACAAGGTTAATTAAGTGCTTGTGGGCTAAGCATTGAGTGCCGGGGCTACATCAGTAAACAAGCAAGTGCCTAACAAATCCATGTCTTTCTGGACCATACATGTGAATGGAGACAGGCAATACGCAGAATAAATGTAGGAATTACAGGGTGTGTCCAGAGATGGTGAGGACTACAGAAGGTCTGGGTAGGTGCCATTGTGTCTGCTGGTTCATCTTGGCGACATGAGGCAGCAGCTGCCCCCTCTTCCTCTGGCTCCTTCAGCTCCAAGACTAAAGGCTCCAGCTTCTCCTATAGGGCAACAAAGGGGTTTCAGCCCATCCTGGGCTCAGCTTGAGGTCACAGACCTCAGCTTGTCCTTACTCTCCTCACTTTACATCCATCTTCCCTTCCCAACTGTCTGCCCTGTTCCAGCATCACATGCAAAGACAACAGCCTTACAGGAACTGTTAACTATGTACCACAATGGTGTGAGGCACAATCCCTGCAACAAATCGTATATGATATATGTAATATATATACACACAATTTACGTATCGTTCATGAGTATACAGTTTACTTTTTTTATTTTTTATCTTTTTTTTAAGACCGAGTTTCGCTGTTGTCACCCAGGCTGGAGTGCAATGGCATGATCTTGGCTCACTGCAACCTCTGCCTCCTGGGTTCAAGCCATTCTCCTACCTCAGCCTCCCGAGTAGCTGGGATTACAGGCGCCTGTCATCATGCCCAGCTAATTTTTGTATTTTTAGTAGAGACGGCGTTTCGTCATGTTTTGACACCAATTGTTTTGGAGAAACTCAAACTGTTTTTTTTTCTGCTCTCACACTGCCACAAGTGGGATTCAAACCCACACCTACCTTAGGAGACCAGAAAATTGTTTCAGAAAAACTCTCAAACCCTATTTTTCCTCTGCTCTCATACTAACAACACAAAAGACTTATGTAGCCCCAAAATATATGGGGATTTCTCCTCATCAGCAAGCAAGTAATTCTACTGGGTGTCCTCCAGTTCAGCTCTTTCACTGTCTACCTGGAGATAGTGCCAGATCCCACAGGATGAGGGCTCAGTTCCCGACTCCCCAATCCCCGACAGGAGTCACAGCCTGGGCCTCCAGAACTGATTGACTTCCTTCAAGTTGGGGTTTCCATGACTCCCTCTTTGGGTTTGATTTGCTAGAGCAGCTCACAGAACTCAGGAAAACCCTTATGTTTGCCAGTTTATAATGAAGGATATTACAAAGGATACAAATAAAGAGATGTGTAGGGCAAGGCATGGGGAGAGGGGTGCCGAGCCTCCGTGCCTTTGCCAGGCACACAACCCTCCAGGAACCTCCATGTGTTCAGCTATCCAGAAGCTCTACAAACTCAGTCCTCTTGGGTTTTCATGGAAGCTTCATGACATCAATATTTTTTCCACTAGGCTATGAGGTGAGACCCTCTCTGGAATGATGGTCTTATGACCCACAATCAGAAAGGTAGGGGAAGATTAGGGTCCTGCGGGCAGGAGGTCAGAGAAATTTTGTTCCCTGAAGCCTAATGTATCCAATGTTATAACAAATGACTGTAACAAGGGCTATGGCAGTTATGAGCCAGAAACCATACAAGTGTGTGTGTGTGTGTGTGTGTGTGTGTGTGTGTGTGTGTGTATGGAAAGAGAAAGACCAGAAGTGCTATGCTGGAAACTATTCTTTCGAGGTTGTGTTCACATTTTTTTTTAACCAATTTAACATATTACTGTCTCACTTAAGATTGGCATTGACTGTGCAACAGAAACCTGATTACAGTGGCTGAATCAAATAGGTGTTTGTTTTTTTAATGAGTCAATTTTTCTAGGAATACGGAGCCCATCCAGGGCCACACAATGCCACCAGGCCTCTAGGCTCCCCCTTTATTTTCCATTGGCCATCTTAATAAGCAGCTTTCATTTTTTTTTTTTTTTTTTTGCCTCATGATTGCAAGAAGACTGCTTCATCACTATAATCACATCCAGATTCCAGGCAGAATGAGAAAAAACAAAAGACAAAAGCAAATGTATGCTCAGTCAACCACACGTGTTTCAGAACTGCACCCTGTTTCAGAACTGTTTCAGAACTGCACCCTGTGACTTTTACTTATACCTTTTTGGCCTAAAGTGTGTTACAAGACCAGTTCTAGCTCCAAGGGTGACTAGGTAGAGGTAGTTTTTCAGCTGGGTAAAGTGCCATGTTTAAGATTAAAAACTGCCAAAAATCGGGCCGAGCACGATGGCTCATGCCTGTAATCTCAGCACTTTGGGAGGCCGAGGCGAACGGATCACGAGGTCGGGAGATCAAGACCATCCTGGCTAACACAGTGAAACCCCATCTCTACTAAAAAAAAATACAAAAAATTAGCCAGGCATGGTGGCAGGCACCTGTAGTCCCAGCTACTTGGGAGGCCGAGGCAGGAGAATGGCGTCAACCCAGGAGGCGGAGCTTGCAGTGACATGAGATCGCGCCACTGCACTCCAGCCTGGGCGACAGAGCGAGACTCCATCTCAAAGAAAAGAAAAAAAAAATTGCCAAAAATCCCTGATAGTGTTTTTTTGATGCAACCTGAGAACTTACAGGTAATCAATTTGACGCCAGATAAGTGATAAAGAGTAAACTTAAAAATCAATTTAAAAGTCATATCCTCAGATCTGATTTCATTAACTATCATTCAGTTTATCCTCAACCTAATTAATATGTACAACTGAGGATATTTAGAAATACTCTGTTCAGAGAAGATAAACATTTCTTATGGGGAAATATACCATAAGGCTGATAATACATTGATCTTTAAAAATATATTTGACTGCTATATCCTTAACTGCTGTATTTTTGTTGCATTATTGAGGTATAAATTGCACAGACAATAAATTGAACATACTTTAAGTATAGTTTGATGAAAATGTTGACATAAGTAGATGCCTGTCAAACTATCCCCACAATTAAGATACTAAACAGGTCTATCAGCCCCAAACGCCCCCATCCCTGGGTCTGCTTTCTGTCACTCTAACTCAGTTTGTACTTTGTATGATATTACATAATCATAGAAGTTATATTATTTTGGAGTATGGGTGGGTCTGGCCTCTTTCACTCAGCATAGTTATTTTGAGATTTAGCCATTTCCTGCATATATCAATAGTTCCTTTAAATTGTTGGGCAATACTCCATTGTATGTATGTATCACAATTTTTTAACCCATTCACCAGATATTGGACATGGGTTGTTTCCATTTTTTAGCTACAGACATTTGTATGTAAGTTTTTGTGTGTATCTATGTTTCTTTCTTTCTTTCTTCTTTCCTTTTTCTTTTTTCTTTCTTTTCTTTCTTTTTCCCTCCCTCCCTCCCTCTTTTCTTTCTCTCTCTTCTTTGAGACAGAAGCTCACTCTGTTGTCCAGGCAGGAGTGCAGTGGCATGATCCAGGCTCATTGCAACCTCTGCCTCCTGGGTTCAAGCAATTCTTCTGCCTCAGTCAACTGAGTAGCTGGGATTACAGGCAGGCGCCACCACACCAGGCTAATTTTTGTAGTTTCAGTAGAGATGGGGTTTCACCATATTGGCCAGGCTGGTCTCGAACTCCTGACCTCAAGTGATCCACCTGCCTCTGCCCCACAAAGTGCTGGGATTACAGGTGTGAGCCACTGCGCCCGGCCTGCTTTTGTTTTAAAGAAACTGAGTAACAATATACCAACAAATGAACTCCAGTCCTTACCTCATACAATGTATAAAAATCGACTCCAAATGTATCATCAACTAAATGTATAAAACTTAGAAGAAGAAAACATAGGAGGTCGGGCACCGTGGTTCACGCCTGTAATCCCAGCACTTTGGGAGGCTGAGGCGGGTGGATCACAAAGTCAGGAGTTCATGGCCAGCCTGACCAACATGGTGAAACCCCATCTCTACTAAAAATTAGCCAGGTGTGGTGGCGGGCGCCTGTAGTCCCAGCTACTCAGGAGGCTGACGCAGGAGAATCGCTTGAACCCAGGAGGTGGAGGTTGCAGTGAGCCGAGATCACACCACTGCACTCCAGCCTGGGCAACAGAGAGAGACTTTTTTTTTAATAAAATCGACTCCAAATGTATCATCAACATTTGGAGTTTTTTTTTTTAAAACAAGAGGTTTTTTTTTTAAACCTCTTTCTAAAGTGTTTTTCACCACTTTACCCCCCTCGAGCAGTATGTGGCAGTTGCTCCACATACTTGCCTACCCTTGGTATTGTCAATCTGTACAAAATTAGCCATGCTGGTGGAAGTACAGTGGCATCTCATTGTGTTTTTCTTCTTTTGAGATGGAGTCTTGCTCTGCCGCCCAGGCTGGAGTGCCTTGGCGTGATCTCGGCTCACTGCAACCTCTGCCTCCCGGGTTCAAGTGATTCTCCTGCCTCAGCCCCTCAACTAACTGGGATTACAGGCGCGCACCACCACACCCAGCTAATTTTTGTATTTTCAGTAGAGACAGGGTTTCACCGTGTTGGCCAGGCTGGTGTTGAACTCCTGACTTCAAGTGATCCGTCTGTCTTGGCCTCCCAAAGTTCTGGGATTACAGGCATGAACCACCGTGCCCAGCCTCATTGTGGTTTTTATTTGCATTTCTTTAATGCTTAATGGTGCTGAGGGTCTTTTCATGTGCTTGTTTGCTGTGTATGTATATTCTTTGGTGAAGTAGCTGTTTACATTTTTTGCCCGTTTTAAATAGTCATTTGTCTTATTGAGTTATGAGTTCTTTATAGGATTGGATACTGGTCCTACGTTGCAAATATATGTTTTGCAAATATTTTCTCACAGTTGTGCCTTTTCATTTCGAGGAGCAAAAGTTTTAAATTTCGATAAAGGAATTAACGGATTTCTTTCCTTCAAAGTTCATACTTTTTGTTTCTTATTTAGTAAATTCTTGGGTGGGCACAGTGGCTCACACCTGTCATCTCAGCACTTTGTGAGGCCAAGGTGGGCAGATCGCTTAAGCCCAGAAGTTCAAGACCAGCCTGAGGAACATGGTGACAAAAAATACAAAAGTTAGCTGGGCATGGTGACACATACGTGTAGTCCCAGCTACTAGGGAGGTTGAGGTGGGAGTGAACCCAGGAAGTCAAGGCTGCAGTGAGCCATGATCACACCACTGCACTCCAGCCTCAGTGACAGAATGAGACCCTGTCTCAAAAAATAATAATAGCCTGGGTGCAGTGGCTAATGCCTGTTATCCCAGCACTTTGGGAGGCCAAGGTGGGAAGATCACTTGAGGTCATGAGTTCAAGACCAGCGTGGCCAACATGGCGAAACCCCGTCTCTACTAAAAATACAAAAAGTAGCTGGGCATGGTGGTGGATACCTGTAATCCCAACTACTCGGGAGGCTGAGGCAGGGAGAATCACTTGAACCTGGGAGGTGGAGGCTGCTTGTTCACTGATATAGCCCCGGCACTTAGTGTTTAGCACACAAGCACTCAATAAAACTAATAATAATAAAATTAATTCTTGCCAAGTCAAGGTCTCTAAGGCTTTCTGTTATGTTTTTTTCCCTTTTTTTTTTTTTTTTTTTTTTTAGATGGAGTCTCTCTCTGTTGCCCAGGCTGGAGTGCAGTGGCGTGATCTCGGCTCACTGCAACCTCCACCTCCTGGGTTCAAGCGATTCTCCTGCGTCAGCCTCCTGAGTAGCTGGGACTACAGGCGCCCGCCACCACACCTGGCTAATTTTTAGTAGAGATGGGGTTTCACCATGTTGGTCAGGCTGGCCATGAACTCCTGACTTTGTGATCCACCCGCCTCAGCCTCCCAAAGTGCTGGGATTACAGGCGTGAACCACGGTGCCCGACCTCCTATGTTTTCTTCTTCTAAGTTTTATACATTTAGTTGATGATACATTTGGAGTCGATTTTTATACATTGTATGAGGTAAGGACTGGAGTTCATTTGTTGGTATATTGTTACTCAGTAGTTTCAACATTTGTTGAAAATGATAATCTTTTTTTTTTTGAAACGGAGTCTCGCTCTGTCACCCAGGCTGGAGTACAGTGGCGCGATCTTGGCTCACTGTAAGCTCCGCCTTCCGGGTTCACGCCATTCTCCTGCCTCAGCCTCCGAAAAATATGGAACGCTTCACGAATTTGAGTGTCATCCTAATCTTTTTTAGACAGGGTTTTGCTCTGTTGTCCAGGATGGAGTGCAGTGGTGCCATCATGGCTCACTGTATACTTAACCTCCTGGACTCAAGCAGTCTTCCTGCCTCAGCCTCCAAAGCTGTTGGGACCACAGGAGTGTGCCACCGCACCAGGCTAATTAAAAAAAATTTTTGTGTGGAGACAGGGTTTCCCTATGTGGCCCAGGCTGGTCTTGAACTCCTAGGCTCAAGTGGTCCTGCTACTTTGGCCTCCCAAAGTGCTGGGATTACAGGTATGAACCACCCCCGCCTGACAACTCTGATCTTAAAATAATCTTTTGTATATTATTTTATATGTGCTAGCTGTAATATAAGTTATAAATACTTTTCTCAGTTTGTCGTTTTTTTACTTTATGTTGGTTTTGGTCATGTAAAAAAATTTCATGTGGTTAAATTTATCGATATTTTCTCTTTTGTTTCTTGATTTTGAGTAATAGTAAAAATTTCCCTCTCAGTTTCTAGAATAATTTATCCATGTTTTCATTTAGTACTTGTTTGGTTTTGTTTCTTTACATTTACCTCTCTGTTCCATTTGCAGTTTATTCTGCTACATGGTGTGAAGGATGGATCTAATTTTATCTTCCAAATGGCTAGCTGGTTATTCCAATACCCACATATGACATTTATCCTTAACTCATCATTTGCTTATATCAAATTTCCGTAGGGGAGCAGTCTCCACAGTTGATGTTCTGACATTTGGAACTGCTCAGAGCTTAGCCCATGGGCAGAGAAAACTCTGCACATAGAAGAAGCCACATGGGGTCTCTGGGGATCACGGTGCTCCCCACCCCTCCCCACACACAACAGGGGACAGTGGTGACTGTGGTTCTTGCCCCTCAAGCCTTAGGCGAGTGGTCCAGCTGAAATTTGCCCAGTAAAGGCTCTATTTTACCCCAGGCCCTGGAGCTTTTTTTGGAGGGTTCTGTTGGACTCAACAATGACACACAAAGCAGCACAGCTCAGAGCACATGCTGGCCAGCCGGCAGAGAGCTGGTGAATGAATATGCTGAGGCAATGGAAGCCACACCACTGGGTGGGGTGGTCATCACCCAGACATCTGCTGACAGTGCCGACTGTGTGCTTACCTGCAGACTCAGATGACGCATCCACAATTTTGAGACTGATGATGTCACACAAACACATACACCCCAAGGGGGGTGTGAAAAGGTTTATTTTATACATAATTGAGGGCAGCAGCAAGGCTTCCCAGGCAGGTCCAAAATGGCTTGAGACAGCAAGGAAAGGAGGCTGGACTGGGTTTTTATTGTGGTTGGGAGTGGGACTGATGGGAGAGTCCCCACATACAGGCAGGGACTTGTGTAGTTCAAATCTTCTGGTGTCACCAAAGAGGGAGCACCCAGGCTTTCTTACCAGTTTCCCCAGATGTGAGCACAAAGGAAAGAGGGAGGGTGAGACTTAAACACTGACAATTATCAAACATCAAAAAATGGCCCCAGATTGCTCATTATGCCATGTGAGAAGCATGTTTTGCAGTGAGCAGGTCTATGCAAATCTACCGCCAAAGGCAGAGAGAGATGAGAGGTCAAAGAAAGAGGCTGATAAGTCCAGTTTCCCAGAAGAAAACATTTAACAGGGACTTAGAAACAGAAGCAAAGTCTTAGGCAGCTTTGAGATGATGGATCCTGCACCTGCCCTCCAAAAAGTAGCTTTTTTGGTAAAACATGTAAACATGTGCAGCTGGTTATGTCTCAGACTTTCCTGCAAAACTTGTGACCAATGGGGAGGTTAGATAAGCATCCTTATGAGGGGTTATCTATGCTACAGGCATTGTATAAAGACCTTGCCGCAGGACCCTTTGGTATGCAGGAGTCAACCACTGCTCATCATGGTTTTGCCTCAAGAGGGCATCATTCTTGCCAGGCGACAGGCTATTTTCCTACACTCCACTCTGTGAAACCCGCCCTTACAACCTGACATGCCCTCCTCTTCTGGAGGAGTCCCTGGGCATAGAGGGAGAGTGCTTGATATATAGCTTTAGCAGCAGAGCGTTGCCAACGGAAAACAGACTGGGCCCAGCAGGATTCCAAAGGAGGGAGATTTGCCAGCTTTGTTGAATCATCTCTAGTCTTTGGAATACGGATATGGTTTGGCTGTGTCCCCACCCAAATCTCATCTTGAATTGTAACTCCCACAATTCCCACGTCATGGGAGCAACCTGGTGGGAGTTGGTTGAATTATGGGGTGGGTCTTTCCTGTGCTGTTCTTGTGATAGTGAATGAGTCTTGTGAGATCCAATGATTTTAAAAATGGGAGTTTGCCTGCTCAAGCTCTCCTTTTTGTCTGCTGCCATCCATGTAAGATGTGACTTGCTCCTCCTTGCCTTCTGCCATGATTGTGAGGCCTCCCCAGCCATGTGGAACTGTATGTCCATTAAACCTCTTTCTTTTGTAAATTGCCCAGTGTTGGGTACGTGTTTATCAGCAGTGTGAGAACAGACTAATACAGTAAATTGGTACCACTTGCTGAAAAGATACCCAAAAATGTGGAAGCAACTTTGGAACTGGGTAACAGCAGAGGTTGGAACAGTTTGGAGGGCTCAGAAAAAGACAGGAAAATGTGGGACAATTTGGAACCTCCTAGAGACTTATTGAATGGCTTTGACCAAGATGCTGATAATGATATGGACAATGAAATCCAGGCTGAAGTCGTCTCAGATGGAGATGAGGAATTTCTTGGGAACTGGAGCAAAGGTGAGGTAACTCTTGTTATGTTTTAGCAAAGAGACTGGCAGCATTTTGCCCCTGCCCTAGAGATGTGTGGAACTTTGAACTTGAGAGAGATGATTTATGTTATCTGGCAGAAGAAATTTCTAAGCAACAAAGCATTCAAGAGGTGATTTGGGTGCTGTTAAAGGCATTCAGGTTTTTTGGTTTTGTTTTGTTTTGAGACAAAGTCTCCCTCTGTCAGTCACCCAGGCTGGAGTGCAGTGGCATGATCTTGGCTCACTGCAACATCTGCCTTCTGGGTTCAAGAGGTTCTCCTGCCTCGGCCTCCTGAGTAGCTGGGATTATAGATGTACACCACCATGCTTGGCTAATTTTTGTATTTTTAGTAGAGATGGTGTTTTGGCATGTTAGCCAGGCTGGTCTTGAACTCCTGACCTCAAGTGATCTGCCCACCTTGCCTCCCAAAATGCTGGGATTACAGTGGTGAGTCACTGTGCCCAGCCAAGGCATTCAGTTTTAAAAGGGAAACAGAGCATGAAGTTTGAGAAATTTGCAGCCTGACAATGCGATAGAAAAGAAAATCCCATTTTCTTAGAAGAAATTCAAGCTGGCTGCAGAAAATTGCATTAATAACATGGAGCCAAATGTTAATCACCAAGACAATCAGGAAAATGTCTCCAGGGCATGTCAGAGAACTTTGCAGCAGCCTCTTCCATCTCAGGTCCAGAAGTTTAGGAGGACAAAATGGTTTTGTGGGCTGGGCCCAGGGTCCCTCTACTGTGAGCAGTCTAGGGACTTGGTGCCCTGTGTCCTAGCTGCTCCAGCCATGACTGAAAGGGGCCAAGGTATAGCTTGGAGGCAGAGCTGCCCAAGACCATGGGAACACATCTCTTGCATCAGCGTGACCTGGATGTGAGACATGGAGTCAAAGGGGATAATTTTCGAGCTTTAAGATTTGACTGCCCTGCTGGATTTTGGAGTTGCACAGGGCCTGTAGCCCCTCTGTTTTTGCCAATTCTTCCCATTTGGAATGGCTGTATTTACTCAATGCCTGTACCCACATTGTATCTAGAAAGTGACTAACTTGCTTTTGATTTTACAAGTTCATAGGCAGAAGGGACTTGCCTTGTCTCAGATGAGACATTGAACGGTGGACTTTTGAGTTAATGCTGAAATGAATTAAGACGTTGGAAGACTGTTGGGAAGGCATGATTGGTTTTGAAATGTGAGGATGACATTTGGGAGGGGCCAGGGTGGAATGATATCATTTAGCTGTGTCCCCACCCAAATCTCATCTTGAATTGTAACTCCCACAATTCCCGTTGTGGGAGGAACCTGGTGGGAGGTGGTTATTATGCAGGCAAGTCTTTCCTAAGCTGTTCTTGTGATAGTGAATGAGTCTCATGAGATCTGACAGTTTTAAAAAAATGAATTTCCCTGCATAAGCTCTCCTCTTTGTCTGCTGCCATCCATGTAAGACGTGACTGGCTCCTCCTTGCCTTCCACCATGATTGTGAGGCCTCCCCAGCCATGTGGAACTGTATGTCCATTGAATCTCTTTCTTTTATAAATTGCCCAGTCTTGGGTATGTCTTTATCAGCAGTGTGAGAACAGACTAATACAAATACCATTTTTGTTTTCTCAGAAGAAGTAAAAATGAGAGATATGTAACAATAACTCGAATAATAGAAATATAATGTGCAGAAGGATTACAATCAAAAAGAGAATCTGGGCTGTGTGTGGTGGCTCACACCTGTAATCCTAGCATTTTGAGAGGCCAAGGCAGGAGGAATGCTTGAGGAGTTTGAGACCAGCTTTGGCAATACAATAGACTCTGTCTCCACACACACACACACACACACACACACACACACACACACACACACTAGCCGGGCATGGTAGCACACACCTGTAGTCCCAGCTACTGTGGAGGCTGAGATGGGAGGATCACTTGAGTCTGGGAGGTCAAGGCTGTAGCGAGCTGTGATTGTGCCATTGCACCCCAGCCTGAATAACAGAGCAACATCCTGTTTCTTTTTTAAAAAATGAGAGACAGAGAGATAGAGGAGAGACAATTTGTATGAGAAAATGGAAAAAAAAGAACCTATTCCATTAATGAGCCAACTAAAAACATCATGAAGAAACTTAAAACAGGCATGCGCCACCACAACTGGCTAATTTTTGTATTTTTAGTAGAGATGGGGTTTCACCATGTTGGCCAGGCTGGTCTCAAACTCCTAACCTCAGGTGAGCCACCTACCTCGGCCTCCCAAAGTGCTGGGATTATAGGCATGAGCCACCGTGCCTGGCCTAGACACCATTTCTTTTCTTTTTTTTTTTTTTTGAGACAGACACCATTTCTTATTTGACAATGTTTCCTATATAATTTTAATGTACCAAATTAGCCTAATATGTCTCTCTTGGCCTTTCAGGGGACCTAATTTTTTTTTTTTTGTTTTTTTTGGAGATGGAGTCTTGCTCTGTCACCCAGGCTGGAGTGCAGTGGCATGATCTCAGCTCACTGCAACCTCCACCTCCTGGGTTCAAGCAATTCTCCTGCCTCAGCCTCCTGACTAGCTGGGACTACAGGTGCATGCTGCCACACCCGGCTAATTTTTTGTATTTTAGTAGAGACGGGGTTTCACCGTGTTGCCCAGGCTGGACTTGAACTCATGAGCTCAGGCACTCTGCCTGCCTTGGCCTCCCAAATTGCTAGGATTACAGGTGTGAGCCATTGCGCCTGGCCTGTTTTTTCAAAATTCATTAATTTATGTTTTTGTAGAGACAGGGTCTTGCTATATTACCCAGGTTGATCTTGAATTCTGTGAGTGATCCTCCCACCTTGGCCTCCCAAAGTGCTGGGATTGCAGGCATGTGCCTGGAAACAATGTGGCAGGTTGTGTGTTTTTTTTTTTGAGACATGGTCTTGCTCTGTCACCCAGGCTACCGTGCAGTGGCATGATCTCAGCTCACTGCAACCTCTGTCTCCTAGGCTCAGGCATGAGCCATCATGCCTGGCTAATTTTTGTATATTTTGCAGAGACCGGGTTTCACCATGTCGTCCAGGCTGGTCTTGAACTCCTGGACTCAAGGGTTCTGCCCATCTTGGCCTCCCAAAGTGTTGGGATTACAGGCATGAGCCACCGTGCCTGGCCACCAGGGGCCCTAATTGTTATGTCCAAGTTAGTTCAGGTCAAAAAGATTTAATTTGAGAATTTGAAACGTGATTTTGGGAAGTGTGTCAAATATCAAAGGTTTAAAACACCAGATATTAAAATAAGAAAGGTTTAAAACACTTGATCAACATAGGATGACAGGTCACTGTAAGATAATAGTCATTCATTTAGCCGAAGTGATAATTCAAAGATTTCAGAAAGTAAAAACCTCTACTCTTCAATAGACAGAAGAAAAACTAAATAAATTAAAATAATAAAAAAAATGATAGAGAGGAGACTCAGTTTTTTGAACAATTAAAAGACCTAAGAAAGACAGCATGAGACAGAATCTGTCTCTCCTCTCCCTATTTTTTTTAGAGTTTACTCAAAGGTGAACAAAAATATTTTGCTGTTATTAATATTATACATGAAATTATTGTTCAAAAGAGAAAACCAAATTTTATTTTTATATTAATCCATTATCAATACTAAAGCTAATTTTAATACAACCTTATAAACTAATCCATCCAATCTCAGCTTTTGACCACACAAGATTTCCATAACCCATTTATGACTTCTTACAAATTTTTTCTATTTTTTTCCTTTTCCCAGCTTTTTAGATCCATTTAGACTTATATGATTTTTCTTTCATTTTGAAACAACCTGTAAATAACCTCTAAACTAGAGAAAATTATTTTTTTATTAGCAAAAATGACTGAGTTTAAAACTTAGAAAGTAATTTTGAACTGTTCTGTATCAGTATTTGTAAATAAAAACTGTTTCATAATTTTTTAGGAAGACATTTACTCAATTTTTGCATGTCTAAATATACTTAGCTTTTCTGTACCTTATAAAAATAAGATGCTAGGCTGGGCTTGGTGGCTCATGCCTGTAATCCCAGCACTTTGGGAGGTCGAGGAGGGCAGATCACAAGGTCAGGAGTTCAAGACCAGCCTGACCAAAATGGTGAAATTCTGTCTCTACTAAAAATACAAAAATTAGCCGGGCATGGTGGTGCATGCCTGTAATCCTAGTTACTCAGGAAGCTGAGGTGGGAGAATTGCTTGAACCCAGGAGGTGGCGGTTGCAGTGAGCTGAGATTGAGCCACTTCACTCCAGCCTTGGGTGACAAGAGTGAGACTCTGTCTCAAAACGGGCACAGTGGCTCACACCTGTAATCCCAGCACTTTGGGAGGCCAAGGAGGGTGGATCACGAGGTCAGGAGATCGAGACTATCCTGGCTAACACGGTGAAACCTCGTCTCTACTGAAAATACAAAAAATTAGCTGGGCATGGTGACGGGCGCCTGTAGTCCCAGCTACTCAGGAAGCTGAGGCAGGAGAATGGCGTGAACCTGGGAGGTGGAGCTTGCAGTGAGCTGAGATGGCGCCACTGCACTCCAGCCTGGGCAACAGAGCGAGACTCCATCTCAAAAAACAAACAAACAAACAAAAAAACATGCCAGCTAAAGTGTATAAACTTAAACTCATGTTTAATAATGTTTCAGTATTTTAAGTTACCTAGAAATGGATCAGATATTTTATGTATTACTTAATGCAACAAAACATGATTTTTTTTTTGAGACAGGGTCTCACTCTTTCACCCAGGCTGGAGTGCAGTGGTGCAATCTTGGCTCACTGCAACTTCTACCTCCCAGGTTTGAGGGATTCTTGTGCCTCAGCCACCCCAGTAGCTGGGACTACAGGAGCGATGCCACCACACCCAGCTAATTTTTGTATTTTTTGGTAGAGATGGGGTTTCACCACATTGGCCAGGCTGGTCTCAAACTCCTGACCTCAAGTGATCTGCCTGCCTTGGCCTCCCAAAGTGCTGGGCAAAACGTGACTTTAAGATTTAAAATTACTGAAAATAGTTTTGAAACTATGACACAAGTACCTTCCTAATGTCTTCCCCAGTCATTCTGGGGAAGTACCCACATGGCACCCAGGGATGACTATGAAGAGCATGGCCCATCTGGGCCCTGAATTTACATATAGAGAGCTCATTACAGAGGACAGATGTGAAGATGATGTCTGACATTTCCCAGCATAGTCAGGAGGCACAGCTGAGGCAGACAGAACTCCACATATGTCATGAGGCCTCACCATGGCCTTTTGTTTAGAGCCCATAATCGAATGGTTCTAAGACCTAAGCTCACAGACAAGTATCAAAACTATCACAGAAGCAACAGTTTTATGACCTTAAAACATCTAGCAGAGATATCCTAAACCTGTCTGACTACTAGACCAAGGAGAACATGTCTAAATTAATACTGACAATCCTGAAGACATTCCTATCTTACCAACAACTTAAAAACTAGTTTTACTTACCAATGATTACTAAAGTCACATGAACTTGAAAAATATTTGGGCTTATTAACTTATGAGCACTTATTTATAAATCAGTTTGGTACCATGTAAACACCACACACACACACACACACACACACACACACAAACACAAATAAAATACAAAGATTTTATAGCTTCAATTTTAAAATTTTAGCAACGAGATAGGTAAAACTCACTAGTTTAAAACAATAGTTGGATTCAAACTTTGAAAATGAAACAAGTTAAAGTTTATCTGTCCCACATGTCCAAAGCCCTTACTGAGTTTTAGAGGAAAAAAGGGTAACAAATTTACATCTCAAGGCACAGAGCAAGAATTTAAGCTTTTTTTTTTTTTTTTTTTTGAGACGGAATCTCACTCTGTTGCCCAGGCTGGAGTGCAATAGTGGGATCTCAGCTCACTGCAACCTCTGCCTCTCAGGTCCAAGCAATTCTCCTTCCTCAGCTTCCTAAGTAGCTGGGATTACAGGCACCCACCAACATGCCCGGCTAATTTTTGTATTTTTAGTAGAGACGGGGTTTCACCATGCTGGCCAGGCTGGTCTCGAATTCCTGACCTCAGGCGATCCACCTGCCTTGGCCTCCCAAAGTGCTGGGACTACAGGCGTGAGCCAACGCACCTGGCCTAAGCTTTTTAAAAAGGAGTCTGAGTGTGTTATAGGATGGTAGAAAATGGATGCCAAGGTAACACAAAGAATTCACCATAGCATTTTAGATGGAAACTAATTTCATTTAGATAGGTAGCTTCAAATTGATCCTCCATTTTCCAACTGGACCACTGAGCTCAGGGTAGAGCCCATTAACTAATAGGGCCAAGAAGGCACTTGCAGTTTCCTGGCTCTAATACTTGCACATGTGAAAAGCAGGTGCAACTAGAAGGCAAAACACTTAGATCTCCCAAAATCAAGGATCCCATTTTACACAGAATCCTGGGTCCCTCAAAAGAGGGCAATGCCATGGGATGGGACAGAGTGATGCTTCCACAGCACACCTCACAGCAAAGACATTCCCTGAGGTTGAGTGGCCTATCACCAATCAGCCCATCCCCCACAGGAGGCTTATCTCTCAGTGGCGAGTGTTTCCATGGCTTCTAGGTGTCCAAACCATGTTTTTCTTATCTAAACACATAAAGAAATGAGTAGCTCCCTACAGTAATAACCACTCATTGCAAACACTGTCAGCTGTCTCCAAAACTGCAGCCCTCACCAGGGACTTGTCAACCACTATACACCCAAAGGTCCTGTTATCTCACAGTACAAAATAATTCCTGGTATCCCCCAAAGCTAAAGGATCAGGAACTCAGTGCCAAAGACAGCAGAAATTTACACTTGAGAGAAACCTTCACATGACTTGCGACTCTGCAAGGAAGGCAGAGCACTCCCAAAAGGGGACACGTGATGCCTTTTTCTGTGTTCTTCAAGGGGTCTCAGGGCTGCTAAAAGTCTCTAGATTTCTGCATGTGGTATCAAAGATGGCAAAGGGAAGGAGAAGCAGAAGTGGAAGGAAATGGAAGAACAAGTCTTGGAGGAGCCAAATTGAGGAGCTTTTAAGCTTTCCAGAAGGCAACAGTCATGCCAGCATCAAACCAGACGGGCCAAACATATAATATGAAAAAGGCGGAGGGTGTTTTAGCTGACTGAAAAAAAAAATTCCCAGAAACAGGGTCCAAAACAGGAAAAAGCAGAAAGGTCTTCCCCCCACTGCAAAATATATAAGAGCCTGAATATCTATTAAGCTGACTTCTGACCACAGAGCTCCTTTAAAAAGAACTTTTCTCTAATGACAATTCCTCCTCAAGCCATTTTACATTAACTTCTGCTGCTAGCTGGGCTCTGTCACCAAATGGGCAGCCCACAGAAGTGGCCACTGCACTGCAGCATAACTTGCCACCCTTCCTTACCACAGTGTGACATATGGCTCTCTATTCCCAATCCCTCTAAAGCCAGCTGCATTTTCAGGGAGTCCCCACACTCATGAGGTTGTCCACAAGTGTCTAAAAGGTGAGCCGCAGCACTGCATGTGGAAGTGACTGCCACTCTGGGGTTTCCCCCACCCATTTCTTTGTCTCTCAGCTGGGATTGCCAAATGTTCCATGTGAGCAGGTCTATGCAAACCTACCCCCAAAAGCTGAGAGGCTGAAGAAAGAGGCTGACAAATCCAGTTCCTCAGAAAATAAACATTTAATAGGAATTTGCAAACAGAAGTGATGTTTCAGGAGGCTTGGAGATAGTGGATCCCCACACCTGTCCTCCAGAAAGTATTGTTTATGGAGCAAGCTTTTTTGGTAAAACATGTGCAGCTGTCACATCTCAGACTTTCTTGCAAAATTCATGACTGCTGGAGAAGTTAGGTAAGCATCTTTGAGGGGTTATCTATGCTACAGGCATTGTGTAAAGACCTTAGTGCAGGAGTCAACCATTGGCCATTATGGCGATTTTGCTTGAAGATGACACTGCTCCTGCCATGCAACAGGCTGTTTTCCTACAGTACAATCACAATGTGTAATCCTTCCTCCATACGGTATAAAGGGTATATCTCTGGATACAATGTGTAATCCTTCCTCCTTGCTCATGTGTATTTTTCTGTCCATCTAAACTTGCTAAGAATTCTTTCATGCTCCTGCCAAAAATGGTCCTAGAGAGCGCTTAATAGATGTTAAGTCTCAGTTTGGAAGTGGTGTCCCTAGGGAACGTGTTAAGTGGTGGAATTACGTGTGATACATATTTTCCCTTTTTCAAATTTGCATTTTCTAGAATTATGTTGATTTTAAAATTAAAAAAAATTAAATTGGGCAAGTCACATTTGAAATCTGGGCCACAACCCTCTCAAGGGCTTCTGTACAGCATGTCATGACACCACCTCAGTGCTGCAGTCCTGGGTGGGCCCCAGCCCCTGCATGAGGTGAGACGGGATCACACATGACAGTTGAGGATTGGCAGCACCAGAGTGGGCAGGGGTGGGGGTGGGCACCAGTTGTCACTTGTTCACTGATTAAGCCTGTTATAGGACAACAGGTTTGTATGCTGGCTGCACAGTAACAGCCCAATGACACAGACAGCAGGGATGCAGCAGAGAGTTTAATTATTGCAGGGCACCAAGTGAGGAGATGGGAGGAGACCCTCAAATCCATCTGGGGTTTTTAAGGGGATCGTGGAGGGTGAGGGGCTGGAAAATGGGGGTAGTTGTTTGGCCAGGGCAATGGGATGACATCATCAGGATGTGGAAACTGCATGCTTTGGTGTGGTCAGCTCCTTGTGGCGTGCTTCGGACCAGCTCAGTCAGTAGTCTTAAAAGTATGCAGGACCTGAAGGCATATCTCAAAGGGAAAACCTAACATTTCATAATGTTCAAGTTGTTATCTATAGAGCAGTTCAAGGGAACTATCACCTAGGGTCTATGTGATTCTAGGGCATCGGCACCAAACGACTATGTGGAAGCATGTCAGGGAGCAGCTGACCTAATGATGAATGCTGAATGTGCTGCAAGCTTTGTTTATTTTCATTTCCCCCTTCTTCTTCCCTGATTAATTTGATAAAGTTTATAGGGGCAGTTTCAAGCCGTTTTACAAATACCATTCTGAGACATATGCAGCAGCTAGGGCAATGAGTGCATGGCAGGGGCCACATGACCGCTGCTGGGAGAAAGGGAAGGACCTTTTACGGTGGAAGATTTGGGGGTCAATACTCAGACTGCCAGTCCCAGCAGACAGAACGAGTGTCTCTTCTCTCCACTCTCCCCTCCTTTTTCGTTTCTCTTCTCCTGTCTCCAATTTCTCTGTTTTGTGATCACGAAAGCCCAGTATTTGGTAAGTAGTTATGATATTAAGTACTTATCTAAATAATTAAGGGTCTTCTGAGAAAAATAATTAGTCTACTAAGATTTTTTATTTTAAAAAAGAAAAGCCAGGCGCTTAAGCCTGTAATCCCAGCACTTTGGGAGGCCGAGGTGGGCAGATCATGAGGTCAGGAGATCGAGACCATCCTAGCCAACACGGTGTAACCCCGTCTCTACTAAAAATACAAAAAATTAGCCAGGCGTGGTGGCAGGCGCCTGTAGTCTCAGGTTCTCGGGAGGCTGAGGCAGGAGAATGGTGTGAACCCGGGAGGCAGAGCTTGCAGTGAGCTGAGATCGTGCCACTGCACTGCAGCCTGGGCAACAGAGTGAGACTCCGTCTCAAAAAAAAAAAAAGGGCTTTCCTATCATCCTCCTCATGCCCCAGTCCCCACCGAACATAGGCATCTCAAGCTCATGGAGTCAGTAAATATATGACCTAGCCTTTCTCCACCATATGGACTTGGTATTTGTTTCCTGAGAAACACATTTCCCAGGACATCACCAAGGTCAAAAGGAAGAAACAAATTTGTGGTTGACAGAAATTTCAAGACTATTTCTCTTTGGAAACGTGGCGACGTACTGAAATTAAAGTTCCCCAGGCTTTGGATGAAGCACCCCAACATGTGTCAAGTCTGGCTGGATGCTGGGCAGTGCCAGGGACCAGGAGGAGCTGGTCATTTACTTGTCCTAGGCAGCGCCTTCCTGTGGCCCCTGCACAGTCCACTGCATCCATCAGTGTGGCCTACCCTGTGCCTCAGCTGCAGTGGGTCTCCTGGTGGTCGTCTCCCAGTGGCATTGAGGTGAGGGGAAGGGCGGACTCATGGGAACAAATGGAGTCAGAAAAGAGCAAACACAGTCAGGAATGCACAGTTTCTTCTCCACACAGCAGTGATCAGATTCAGATGCAAGTCAGGTCATCCTCCTCTGCTCAGAACCCTCCAGGATCTCCCCATCTCACACAGAGTAAAAGCCAAAGTTTGTCATGGCCACAGACCTTCATGACACACCCCAGCACCTCTCTCCTTTGCTCACTCTACTCTTAGCCATGCTGCCCTGAAACACTCCAGGTCTCAGGCCTGGTGTCCCATTAACTATTCTCTCTGCCTGATACATGAATATCCTTTTATTTTCATTTGACGCTCTCTCACATGCTTTGCTCACTGCTCAAATGTCATCCCAGTGAGACCTTTCCTGATTGTCCCCATTTAAAACCAAACCGCTCCTGGACCCCACATGGACCCCAATCCCTCCCCGCTTTAGTGCTGCTTTCCAGCAATCATCACCATTAGGTCATTTTCTCTTCCCACTGGCACATAAACTCCACAAGGCAGACACTTATGCCTCTCTTGTTCCTGTTGTATCCTTGCACCTTGGCCCCTCATGCCTGGCAGATAGAAAGCATTCAACAAGTATTTACTGGAACAATGAGTAATCAAATCCAGGCTAGAAAGGGAGAAACATGAGGCTAGAGGAGCCTGACTGAGGAGGCACGTGTCAGCAGATTGGCCAGCATGATGTTGAAAGACTGCGCAGGCGAGGCCGGGCGCGGTGGCTCACGCTTGTAATCCCAGCACTTTGGGAGGCCGAGGCGGGCGGATCACGAGGTCAGGAGATCGAGACCATGGTGAAACCCCGTCTCTACTGAAAATACAAAAAATTAGCCGGGCGTGGTGGCGGGCGCCTGTAGTCCCAGCTACTCGGAGAGGCTGAGGCAGGAGAATGGCATGAACCTGGGAGGCGGAGCTTGCAGTGAGCCGAGATTGCGCCACTGCACTCCAGCCTGGGCGACAGAGCGAGACTCCATCTCAAAAAAAAAAAAAAAAAAAAAACAGACTGGGTAGGCGAGTTAGGAGGGTAACAGGGCCATGCTGCTGTTGAAATTCTGGGTGTTGCCTTGGGAAAGGGCGCTGTGGTAGAGGTGATGGTGAGACCTGGGGTGGGGTGTGTGGGCAGCCAACACCTTGTGGGTGGAGTGTCAGCCTCTGAGGTGAGCACAGGCTCAAGCCTGTGGGACTGACCTTCCCATCTTCATGTCCACACTTCCATACTTTCTTCTCTCTTTAAATTTCTCACAACCTCTCCCACCCCCTTTGCAACTGAGGACTTTGCCTCCTGTATCCTTGAAACCATCCCACCAAACCTACAAACTGACTACATTTGCCCCATTTTTCTCCTTTCTTCTTGGAAATGTAGGAGGTGTCTGTCTATCCAAGACTAACCCCTCAACCTCTAGGGGATCTTTGTTCCTTCTCCCTCCCTCTCAGCTCCACCAGCCCCCACCACCTTTGCTCTCCTTGACTGTGCAGACCTTTCAGTCACCCTCACATGCCACCCAGCCTCTGTCCCTCTGTTATACCGAGACAGGCCCTGCCAGGACCACCAGCCATTTCCCTGAAGCCAAGTCTCAACTCCCTCCTCCTCAGTGTTTGATGAGATGGTTCCTCTCCTGGTCACCTCTGTCTCTTCCCTTCTGGCACCTTTGTTGCTTCTCTTCCTCCACCAGAATGTTCAAAGCTGGGGAATCTTAGACCTTTGTCCCGAGTCCTCTTTCTAATGATCTTCCCAGAGTAACTCATGCTTTCCCAAAGATGCATATCTCATTTAAGAAAAATGCTAATGACTCCCAAATTTACATCTCCATCTCAAATCTGTCTTTAAGCTCCAGATTAATAGTTAACTGAGATCTCAACTTCTCTTGTATCTCACAGACACCTCAAGTTTAACATGCCCAAAAGAGAAATCTTGATTTCCACCCACTGGCACTGGCCTGTGGGCCAAGACCCACACCTTGCTGTCCTAGAGAGGTGACTGAACTGGGTTACCTGCCTGAGGCTGGCCCTGTCAGACTTTCTCCTAGAAGCCATGAACTGAGGACACAGCAACTTTCACAGATTGGTTCGGTCCGTAGACGTGTGAGGACAAGTGAACTGGGGAGCAGACTGTGGGGCAGCCATTTCCTTGCCACATCTAAAGAGAAAAGAATGAAATGGATGCGGAGGAACAAAGAGCTTGCAGTTGTTCCTGACAGTACTCACTTCCTGTTCCCCGTGACAAGAAATGCCCTTCTAACTTATGCTAGTCGAGTGGATGTCTTTATTTGCTACCAAACAAACATTAAGACACCTGCTACTTACATGTGTCTTTTTCTGGGTGAACTTTGAGATAATTTGGACCGGTTCCCAAATGCTTCCTATTTGGATTTTGACTGGGGATGCACTGAATTCACAGATCAATTTAGGAAAAAATTTCATCTTCATGATATTGAGTCTATGAACAAACAAGATAGACTTCAGTATTTATTCATGTTGTTCTTTTCCTAATGTCCCTCTGAAGAATTTTATGGTTTAAAAAGGGAGATCACTTACTCATAAAAAAAGGAAATCAACAAGGATGAGGGAAACCACTAATATGGAACACAACAAAAACAAATACAACTAATTGTTACATGTGAATAACACAGCCACCATGAAAGAGAAAAAAAAACAAGACAAAACCAAGACTCATGTATCTTTTGTATGCAGTATTTTGACTATATAGCCTCAAATCAAAGTGCAAAAGCCAGTAGACAGATGTTGGACCATCAATAGGTTGTTATTACACAGTGGTTATGGATTAGCAATTCAAAAACTACTTTTAGTATATTCCAAGATTGAGAAAATCTATTGTGTAAATATACTGAGGATAATAGAGACCATATTTTTGTTTTAAAAAAAGGGGGTGTTAGGGGCTACAAGTATGGAGAAAGGGAAGGCTAGATTGAACCCTGTGGTACTGGACTGGAATTGGTGGCACTGGAATAAATTCATGGTTTTAAATACATTGATGGCTATGGAAATTGATACAAGATGGTGTGTTTACATAGATACACACACATTTATTTCCTAGCTCTCTGCTGAGAGGGTCCAGAAGCAGTGACAGCCTCATGACAGTGAGCACACCTAACACCCAGATCTTGTTTTCTAAAAACTATTCTCCACAGAAAGGCACCGAGCTTCTGGGAAAAGAAGTTATTCCACAGTGGGGCCTTTACTGTGGGGAAGCCTGGCAGTCAGTCTCAACCAAGTGATAAAGATCACATCACCTGAAGGGACCACAAAGCCCATCATGGACTTCCTGATATGACACACCAAGGACACATCTCTTCTATATCATGGACCTCCTGATATGACACACCATGGACACATCTCTTCCGTGGTTCCTGGCAAAATCATCAGGAAACACTCGACAAACCCAAGGTGAAGAACACTCTACAGAACAACTGCCTCATGCTCTTCAAAGATGGCAATATTTATCTTTGAAAGACAAGAAACTGGCTGGGCACAGTGGCTCACGCCTATAATCCCAGCAATTTGGGATGCTGAGGTGGGAGGATCACTTGAGGTCAAGAGTTCAAGACCAGCCTGGACAACTTGGTGAAACCTCATCTCTACTGAAAATCACACACACACACACACACACACACACATACACACACACACACACACACAATTAGCTGGTTGTGGTGGCATATGCCTGTAGTCCCAACTACTTGGGAGACTGAGGCATGAGAATGGCTTGAACCTGAGAGGTGGAGGTTGCAGTGAGCCAAGATCATACCACTGCACTCCAGCCTGGGCAACTGAGTGAGACTCTGTCTCAAAAAAAGAAAAAAAGAGACTAAAGAAGTACTCCAGATGGAAGGACATGACAACTACATATGGGTGATCTCAGACTGGATCCTCAGCAGGAAATTTTTTTTTAAAATTTCTATAGGCTGGGTGCAGTGGCTCATGCCTGTAATCCCAGCATTTTCGGAGGCCAAGGCAGGTGGATCACCTGAGGTTGGAAGTTTGAGACCAGCCTGATCAACACAGAGAAACCGTCTCTACTAAAAAAAATACAAATTAGCTGGACGTGCTGGTGCATGCCTGTAATCCCAGCTACTTGGGAGGCTGAGACAGAAGAATCACTTGAACTCGGGAGGCGGAGGTTGCAGTGAGCCGAGATCACGCCATTGCACTCCAGCCTGGGCAACAAGAGGAAAACTCCGTCTCAAAAAAAAAAAAAATTTTATAAAGGGCATTACCAGGATAACTGGCAAAACATTAATACAGTTTATAGATTATAGCATGTCACCAACACTCACTTTCTGGCCAGGCACAATGGCTCGTGTCTATAATCCCAGCACTTTGGTTGGATCACTTGAAGCCAGGAGTTCAGGACCAGCCTTCACAACATAGGAAGACCCCATCTTTATAAAAAACAAAAGTAACCTCCCGGGGGTGGTGGCACACACCTGTGGTCCCAGCTACTCAGGAGGCTGAGGTGGCAGGGTTGCTTGAGCCCAGGAGGTTGAGGCTGCAGTGTGCTGTGGCTGCACCACTGCATTCCAGCCAGGGTGAGCAAGACCCTGCCTCAAAAAAACCCAATTCATTTTCCAACGAATACTATGGTCATGAAAGAGAACATCCTTCTTCTTAGGAAGCACATGCTGATGTATTTAGGGGTAAGGTGCATCACATCTGCAACTTAGTCTCAGGGCAAAAGTGTATCTACAGCAAGGGAGAAGAAGATGATATGGCAAATGTGGCAAAATGCTAACTGGGGAATTTGAGTGAAGATATTTGGGTGTTCTTTATGGTACTCATAATACTTTTGTGTGGGAAATTATTTCACAATTTAAAAACTACAAAAACGTAGCTTATAGTGGACATATATCATTTATGACTATTCAAAATCTCACAAAACTTCATGTTTTAGAAGCTCTCTGCAGCCTTTCCAACACAGAAGCCACCATCTACACTTCCTGGCCTCCCTTGCTGCTAGTGGAGAACAAGAATTGGTTCGGGTGCTCAGATCTGTCTGCACAAGACTTAAAGCAGAGTTAGATAGGAAAATTGGACTTCCGCATGCTCACCTAGGTCACAGCAGAGCCGTGGGATTCCTAAGTAGTCAGCAGTTCTCTTGGGAGGGGAGCTCCATGGGATGATCCTGGATTCTTTCCTGGAATATTTCATCAGCTCTCTTACTGCTTCTGTGAGATACTAATTTTCGGTTAATGTTAGTAATGCCTAGCAGAGATTGCCAAGGACTAGGTACAGTTTAAAATACTTTACATGGCCGGGCATGGCGGCTCACACCTGTAATCCCAGCACTTTGTGAGGCCGAGGCGGGTGGATCACGAGGTCAAGAGATTGAGACCAGCCTGGCCAACATGGTGAAATCCTGTCTCTACTAAAAATACAAAAATTAGCTGGGCATGGTAGTGGGTGCCTGTAGTCCCAGCTACTTGGGAGGCTGAGGCAGGAGAATCGCTTGAACCCAGGAGGTGGAGGTTGCAGTGAGCTGAGATCGCGCCATTGCACTCCAGCCTGGGTGACATAGCGAAACTCTGTCTCAAAAAAATAAAATAAAAACTTTACACGTACCATTTCATTCAATCTTCACAAAACTCTTAACTGCAGTAAGAACTCAGGTCAACACTTAGGTCTTGCATCTCTCCAGAGGGTGTACTGTGTGTTGGGGAGTGGTAAGAAGGATGGATGCTCTGTGGCTGTGGGAACTCTGCAGCAATCACCCACCTGCACACAGCCAACCACTCCACAGTACAGAATAGTCCCTTGGTCACAAAACACACTTCAACTCCTGCAAGAACTCTTGAGTCCAGAGAGGAAACTTAGGTCACAGGGAGCATCCTAAGGCAGGGTCAGCAAACTTTCCTATCAAGGACCAGAAGTAAATACTTTGGCTTTGTGCACCATATGGAATCTATCACAACTGCTCAATTCTGTGGTGCAAAAGCTGCCACAGCTATCTGTAAACAAATGGGCATAGCTGTATTACAACAAAACTTTTATCTACTAAAACAGGTCAGAGCTAGGTTTTCCATGAAACTGTGTCCTGACACCCCCAGACCTGCTGGCCAGCAGGGAGGGGCCTCTCAGCATCTGGGCTTTCTCCTTGTTCAGGGAACAGGAGCACAGCTCTGAGAACTAAGGATGGGGGTGAGTGAGCTGGGCCCTCAAGGCAGGGCACTTACTAGGTGGAAAAAACAGCCTGGAAGCTCATGGGCATGAAAATGATGTGCATTGAGAGGGCTTCCTCTGTGGCCCAGAAACTAGAAGCTGGAACAGCCATGTGGAACTGTGCAGCAGCCCAGAACAGGATATGGGGGCCTAAGTCACAGCAGACCAGTGAGAGGAGAAAGCTGACCTCAAATTGCAGATCTGTATAAAGAAAAGTAGGGTGGCGGGGGAGCCTTGGGTTCAAGTTTTGGAACAGGAGGGACAAAGAAGGGCAGGGAATTGGTGGTGATGAGTAGGTACCACTTCTAGGGAAGACGACAGAGCAATTGGACCTGAAAAACTGTCGACTTACCTAAAATATCAATCACAGCCAGTGACAAAGAATTCACCCCACACAACTCATTAGCAATCAAAAAAACTACTATGGTTATCTCAAACCAAATGTCACTTTACTTTTTTGGTAAATTTTGATTACAATAATAAACTCTATTCATGAATATGCAGCCTCCATAATCTTCTCCCTTGTAAAAAATGTACAGTCCGTTTGCAAGCTGTAAAAACAAGCCCAAACCTAAGACATCACAAGAGGCAAGAGCAGTGGCAGTGAGAAGGGAGCCTGTAAAGGATGTTTCAAAGGAGGGAACCAGGCTATGTGGCCACTGGACGTAGGCAGTGAGCTGAGTCCAGGCTTTCAGTCTGGGAAGTGGCAGAGGCTGAGACATTGTCCAAAGAGGAGTTGGAGAGGAAACTACGCTCAGTTTCACTCCTGCCAGCCCAACAGGCTATTCTCTGGTGTGGATCAACTGGTGTTTGATCAACTTTGACCGCTGGCTGAAGGCTTTCCCACAAGCAGCACAGTCATAGGGCTTCACCCCAGTGTGAATCCTCTGGTGCTGGATGAGGACGGAACGCTGACTGAAGGCTTTCCCACACTCGCTGCATTTGTAGGGGCGCTCGCCAGTGTGGATTATCTGATGCTGAATGAGGTGTGAGCTCTGGCTGAAGCCCTTACCGCATTCAACACAGGTGTAGGGTTTTTCCCCAGTGTGAACTTTCTGGTGGTGAATGAGATTTGAGCTTCGGTTGAAGGCTTTACCACACTGGTTGCATTCATGGGGCTTCAGCCCATTATGAATCCTCTGATGCTGAATGAGGGTTGAGCTCTGGCTGAAGGTTTTTCCACATTCAGTACATTCATAGGGCTTCTCTCCAGTGTGGACTCGCTGGTGAAGGATGAGGTTGGAGCTGCGACCAAAGGTCTTCCCACACTCGTGGCACTCATACGGCTTGTCGCCTGTGTGCACGCCCTGGTGCTGAATGAGGGCTGAGCTGTGGCTGAAGGCCTTCCCACAGACACTGCATCTGTACGGCTTCTCTCCCGTGTGGATGATCTGGTGCTTTCGGAGCACTGAGCTATAACTAAAGGCTTTTCCACATACATTACACACGTGAGGCTTTTCTCCAGTGTGAATTCTCCGATGCTGAATAAGGCTGGAGCTCTGACTAAATGCTTTCCCACAGTCGCTGCATTTATAGGGTTTCTCTCCAGTGTGAACCCTGTGGTGCTTAATGAGGTTGGAGACCCGACTGAAGGGCTTGCCACAATCATTACACTCGTAAGGCTTCTCTCCAGTGTGGACCCTCTTGTGCTTCCTCAGGTGTGCACTCTGGCTGAAGGCTTTCCCACACTCGCCACACTCAAAAGGCTTCTCTCCTGTGTGAGTCCTGTGGTGTTTGATGAGGTTTGAGCTTCGCCTGAAGGCCTTTCCACACTCACTGCACACGTACGGCTTCTCCCCAGAATGGATTCTTTGATGTTGGATGAGGTTTGAGCTCCGCCTAAAAGCCTTCCCGCATTCATTGCATTCATAGGGCTTCTCACTCATGTGAGACTTTTGGTGCTTTTTAAGGCTCGAGTTCTGGCTGAAGGCTTTTCCACATTCATTACACATATAAGGCCTCTCATTGCTGTGGTGACTCTGATGCCTAGAAAAGTCTGAGTGCCCTCGGAAGGCTTTCCCACATTCGCTGCACTGGTAGGCTTTCTCACTCATATGAGGTCGATGACAGTTTTTAAGAACTGAGTTCTGGCTGAAGGTTTTCCCACAATCATCACACATAAAGGAAGCCTCCCCAGTATGGACTATTTGACACTGAATAAGGTCAGGATTTCCTTGGAAGGTTTTCCCACACTCATTACATATGAGTGGACTTTCAGCTGTGGGAACCCCCTCATGACCAGTTAGGTCCACGCTGTGCTGGAAACTCTGGCCACCCATGTCACGTGGATGTGGCCTCTCTTCTGTGGGGATTTCCTGACATGCCATCAGGTTTGGGCTCAGACTGAAGTGACTGTCAAAACCATTACAGTCCAGATCTTTCCCCCCAAAGGGGCCCCTAAGGAGCCCCATGGCCTCTGGTGTGAAGTCCCCCTCCTGGGAGAGGGACTGTGGCAGCCTCCTGCCTTCAGGGACTCCCCAGTCTCTTTCTGATACATCATCACACAGATCTCTAAGCTCAGGTACCTGGGAAACATCACCAGCATAGTTTTCTGATATTTCTGACTGTGATTCCAAATCTTCATGAATGTCTTCCTTGTGAAGAAACTCCTTGTCTTCAGTCCTGGTGTCACAATCTGAAACAATAAATAGAATATCTCTTGGAAGGCAGTGCTGCAGCAGGAGCAGGAACATAGACAGTCACAGTTGCACCCACTCACTGCGGAGGCGGCAAGGGGAGGAGGGGACCCTCTGGGGCATCAGGGAGGAGTGGGAGGAGCGCTGGGTGACAAGGCTCATGGGGCTGCAGATGAGTGAGAGCTCTTGATGGCCGCTGACCTCCCCTCCCCAGGACTCCGCATCTCAGCAAACGTTACTGCAGTCTGCCTTCTGGCTCAGACCAAAATCCTGGGTGTCCCTTGACTCCCCTCTTCCTCAACACCCACACCAAACCACTGGCAAGTCCAGTTGGTGCTACCTCGGAGTGCAGTCCAAATCCAGGTGCTTCTCACCTCTCCCACCTGTACCAGAAAAACATCTCACACCACTCCTTACACTGTTACATATTTTACCCTTTTTTCTCTCCAGGTGTGAGCCTTACCAGCCTATCTCCAGTTCTGTCAGTGCACACAAATGGCACTGAGCTTGGTCTCAGGAGTCACTAGTGTGGAGAGAGAACCCATTGTACACAGAGAAGAAACCCAGCTGGCTCGCAGGGCCTGGCAAGTTGAGTTGCATGGAGGCATCATTCAACCACTTCTATGTGGCAGGGACCTGTGTGGAACGTCAGATTCCATCCTGTTCAACAGAGGACCCTTTAGAGACTGCTGTGTCCTGTCAAAGCCACCTGTACCTCCAAAAACCCACAATTCTGACTGGTGTTTGCTGATGACTTCTGGCCTAGTAACAATGTGTGTCATCTTTCTGCAGACAGAAATGCACACAAAGCTCCATGCCTGCCAGAAAAGGCTTCAGCATCTCCCTCTCCCCTTTTCACATCTGCAGAACAAAGAAACCCTCATGTCCCTGTGTCTCTTACTCAAGTGAGGATGTTGAGAGTCTCTCATTCAAACTGACATCCCAGGCCACACTGCCACCTGGATGCTGAGCAGCCTCCCTGGCCCCCAACCTCCCCTCCTGCCCACAGCCTGGTGACATCAGACCTAGCACCATCATCTACTCAAACATCCTCTCAGTGCCTCCTGGGCCTGTGTAGCCCAGGCCCTCCTAGACCCCACCTCTACCTCTGCTCTTGCTATACTCAGCAGGGCAGATGTGTCCCCCTTTGGGTCTGCCTTGCCTGGAGCACTCTCCACATGGCCCTTGTGCTACCTGCTTCCCTTGCACAGGCCTTGCTGGAGAGCCCTTTCCTGATCATAAATGCCAGCACCCCACCTACTTTCCTTGCGCCCACCCTGGCTGTCACCCACAGCCTGGATCACTCCCTGACATAGGACTGCATCCCGCAAAGTGGAAGACCTCTGGTCTAGCTGTAGTCGGTAGTGCTGAGTGGGTGTGAAGGATGCCCCTCCAATGCCCCTCCCACCTTGCAGCATCCACCCTGCTCCCTCCCTGCCTCTCCCTGTCTGGGACTTCCAGAATCTGCCATAACAGCATTCCATTTCCACCTCCAGTGTGGAATTGTCTGTTCCCAAGGAGCTATGATGTCAATGTAGGTCCAATCCAGCCTGGCCCTCACCATGACCCTCCTGGGACTTGCCCCTCTGCCCACTGCACCCACGTGTCTCTTGGTGACACTTCATGTTAGGTCACTTGACACCTGTGGTGCAGACATGTCGTGCTGTACCGCTTTCAGCCAGAACACCCTCTTGCAGCTCCCTGCTTGCTGGAGTCTGGGATCAGGCCTCTCCTCTCCTACAGAGCTGCCCTATGTGCCAGCACACAGATGTGAGTGCCTTTCTTTACCACCCTGCTGCCCTTTGGCAGGCCTGCTGTTATACACTCTACATGGGCTGCAGGGGCTTCCCCAATGTCCCCCACAAGTTTCAGCTTTCCACGTCAGAAGCCCCAGCCCTGGATCCAGGGGGTGTCTGGGAAACATGGCATCTACATGCTGCTGGGCTCCCAGGAGCAAGGAGGAATGGGGGCTGCTGGGACAGGTGAGGTCTGGACAGAAGTCTTCAGCCCTGACAAGGATGTCCTGGGACTCGCTGTCCCCCATCCTCTGCCCCTGCCAAGACCCTGACTTGGGCAACCCTTGCCGTCTTCTGGCTGTGTGGAGAAGTGACCCAGGGAAGGATGAAGAAGGCTGTGGCAACAACACAGACAGGAGTCAGGAAGGTACTTCTGTGAAGGGTCAGAGAGGAGCTGTGTTACGTGTTATGGTGGTATGATCTCTGTCATATGGTCTTCTTGGTTGTTTTTAAAACCCTTAAAAAACACCTCAAAACCATTCTTAGCTTGCAGGACATAAAAACCAGCCCACTAGCTGGATTTGGTGACCTCTGGCCGAGATGAGATGTCACTGGTGTGGACGAGGAGATGGCGACCATGAGGAATGGGTTGTCTGGCCCGAGCCACTGTTCAGATAGATCAAAATCTTTTATTGAGACAGGAGCTAAAGGTGAATTCTGTAGAAGAGAATGGTGAGAGATCACTTTTTGGACTGACTAAATTCAATGTAATTCTTTTCTGTAATATAGGAACTGTGGGAAAAAAAATGAGTTCCTCTATAGAAAGAAAATACAAAATAAAAAATTTTATTTTCCTTTAAGAATTTCTTTTTTAAGACAGAGTTTGGCTCTTACAGCCCAGGGTTGAGTGCAATGGTGCCATCTCAGCTCACCGCAACCTCTGCCTCCTGGGTTCAAGCAATTCTCCTGCCTCAGCCTCCCGAATAGCTGGGATTACAGGGATGCGCCACCATGCCCAGCTAAATTTTGTTGTATTTTTAGTAGAGACAGGGTTTCTCCATGTTGGTCAGGCTGGTCTCGAACTCCTGACCTCAGCTGATCCACCCCCCTCGGCCTCCCAGACTGCTGGGATTACAGGCGTGAGCCATCATCCCTGGCCAAAGAAAATCTTTTTAAAAAGTCAATAAAATTTGGGCTTAAAGGTGAAGAAAAAGATTTGAAAGCAAATACTGTTGCTTGCACTGTACTCTGACACCCAATTGGAAAAAAGGACAAGGGCTCTGAACCCTTCCAGAACAAAACACACCTTTGTGAAGAGGAAACATCTTTATGATTAAAGACTTTTATGATGAGTGACCTCCAGGTTTGTGGAACAGCTTGGATAATTACCCAAGTCATAAACCATGCTTGTGTGAATGCTGAGTGTGGCTGTGATGCATCAATGGTTGCACCACGACCTCCCTCAGTGCCTCGGCTGGGCTGTGTGTTGAACAGACCCCAGAGGCACCTCACACTCAGATGGGGTGCTCCTTACTTCCTCATCTCCTACAGCAAGTTGTTTTCATTTGATTTAGAAATTTACTGAGGTGAAATTTACATAACATAAAATCATTCTAAAACGAACAGTGGCATTTAGTACATCTGTAATGTTATGCGACCACTACCTCTATTTTCAAAACATTCCCATCACTCCAAAGTAAAACCTCTTACCCATTAAGCAGTTTATCCCCATCTTCCTCTCCCTCCAGGCCCTGGCAACCACTAATCTGTATTCTTTCTCTACGAATTTCCCTATTCTGGATATTTCATACAAATGGAATTACATAGTATGTGACCTTTTGTGTCTGGCTTCTTTCACTTGGCAGGTTTTGGAGGTTCATCCGTGTGTAGCATGTACAGCGCTTCCTTTTCATGGCTAAATTATACTCATTTGTATGTAGACACCACAATTAATCATTCATCCATTGACAGACATTTGGGCTGTTTGTACCTTCTGGCTATCATGAATACTACTGCTGTGAACGTGATATACATGTACTTGTTTGAGTACGTGTCTTCAATTATTTTGAGTATATATCTAGGAGTAGTACTATGTTCAAACTTTTGAGGAACCACCAAATTGTTTTTCAGAGTAGTTGTGCCATTTTACATTCTGGCCAGTGATGTATGAGGATACCAATTTCTCCACATCCTCTTTTATCTTTTGGTTTTTTGATTATAGACATCCTAATGAATGTGAAATAGTAATCTCATTATGGTTTTGATCTGCACTTCTCTAATGACTAATGATGTTAAGCATCTTTTCTTTTGCTTGTTAGCCATTCATATGTCTTCTTTGGAGAAACATTTATTCAAGTTCTTTGCCCTTTATTTATTTATTTATGAGATGGAGTCTTGCTCTGTCACCCAGGCTGGAGTGCAGTGGCATGATCTTGGCTCACTGCAACCTCCACTTCCTGAGTACCTGGGATTACAGGTGCATGCCACTACTCCCAGCTAGGTTTTGTATTTTTAGTAGAGACAGGGTTTCACCATGTTGGCCAGGATGGTCTTGAACTCCTGACCTCAAGTGATCTGCCCTCCTCGGCCCCCCAAAGTGCTGGGAATACAGGTGTGAGCCACCATTCCCAGCCCTTTGCCCGTTTTTAAATTTGGTTGCTTGTGTTTTGTTGTTGAGAAGACTTCTTTACATATTCTACATACTACACCCTTATCAAAAATATGATTTGCAGATTTCCTCCCAATCTACAGGATGCTTTTTTCTCTTTCTTTTTTTTTTGTTTTTGAGACAGATTCTTGCTCTGTCACCCAGGCTGGAGTACACTGGTATGATCTTGGCTCACTGCAACCTCTGCCTCCTGGGTTCAAGTGAAAGCCTCCAGAGTAGCTGGAACTACAGGTGCATGCCACCATGCCCAGCTAATTTTTGTATTTTTAGTAGAGACGGGGTTTCGCCATATTGGCCAGGCTGGTCTCAAACTCCTGACATCAGGCGATCTGCCTGCCTTAGCCTCCCAAAGTGCTGGGATAACAGGCTGAGCCACCACACCCGGCTTGTTTTCACTTTCTTGATAATATATTTTGATATTCAAGTTTTAAATTTTGATGAAGTCCAATTTATTTATTTTTTTTTGTTGTTGCTCATGCTTTGGTGCCATATCTAGGAACCCATTGCCAAATCCAAGATTGGGAAGATTTACCCCTACACTTTCTTCTAAGAATTTTAGAGTTGTTAGCTCTTATATTTAGGTTGTTGATCTATTTGGAGTTAATTTTTGTATATGGCATAAGGTAGGGGTTCAACTTCACACATTTTTTGAGACAGGGTCTTGCTTTGCTGTTCAAGCTGGAGTGCAGTGGTGATCAGAGCTGACTGTAGCCTTGAGCTGTTGGGCTAAAGTGATCCTCCTGCCTCAGCACCACTGGAGTAGGCACCACCACACCTGGCTATTTTTTTGTATTTTTTTTGTAGAGACAGAGTCTTGCTATGTTGCCCAGGCTGGTCTCAAACTTCTGGCCTCAAGCTATCCTCTCACCTTGGACTCCCAAAGTCCTGGAATTACAGGCATGAGCCACCACATCCGGCCCCAACATCATTCTTTTACATTTGGATATCTACTTGTCCCAGCACCATTTGCAGAAGGGCTATCTTTTCTCATTGATTGAAAGGTCTTGGTACCCTTGTTGAAAATCCACCTGCCACATATGTGTGGGTTTATTTCTGGACTTTCAATTTGATTCCACTAGTCTGTATGTCTTTGTGCCAGTACCACATTGTTTTGATTACTGCAGCTTTGTAGCAAGTTTTGAAAGTGGCAAGTCTAAGTCCTCTGACTTTGTTATTTTTCATGACTGTTTTGGCTACCCAGGGCTCTTTGTAACTTCATATGAATTTGAGGATCATCTTTTGTTTCTGCAAAAAAAAGGCCATTGTAATTTTGACAGGAATTGCATTGAATCTGTAGAACACTCCAGGTAGTTTTGACGATTAATATTGTCTTCCAATTCATGAACACATGATGCCTTTTATTTATTTGTGATTTCTTTAATTCCTTTCCGCAATGTTTTGCAGTTTTCAGTGAACGAGTCTTAAATCTCCTTGGTCAAATTTAGTCCTAGGTTTTAATTTTTCCTATTGATGCTATTGTATATGGAATTCCTTCCTTCATTTCCTTTTCACACTGTTCATGGCTGGTATACAGAAACAACTGATTTTGTGAGTTGGTCAGTTGCTGCGACTTTGCTGGATTTGCTTATTAGCTCTAGTAGCTTTTTTGTGGGTTCTTTTGGATTTCATATACATGGAGTCACATCTTACGGAAAAAGAATTTAACTTCATTTCCCAACTGGATGTCTTTTATTTCTTTTTCTTGACTAACTGTTCTGGTTAGAACTTGCAATACAAGGCTGCATAGTGGCATGTTTGTGTTGTTCCCAACCTTAGGGGAAAAGTTTTGTTCTTCACTACTGTGTATGATGTCAGCTTGAGGGTTTTCACAAATGCCCTTTATCATGTTCAGGAGGTCCCCTTCCATTACAAGTTTTATGAATGCTTTTTTTCTTTAATTGTGAAAGTGTTAGATTTTGTCAAATGTCTTAGTTGCATAAATTGAGATGATCATAGTTTTTCTCCTTCGTTCTATTAATGTGATGAATTACAACACTAGGTTTTCTTATGTTGAACCACCCTTATATCCTGGGTTAAATCCCACTTGGTCATATGCTATTGGATTCAGTTTTCTATTTCTTTGTTGGGAGTTTTATATCTCTAGCCATATAGGGATATTGGTTTGTAATTTTCTTTTCTTGTCTTCAAGCCATATCTTCATCTGGCTTTGGAATCAGTGTAATGTTGACCTTATAGAATTAGGAAGTGTTCTCTCCTCCTTTGGAAGAGTTTGCGAAGGTTTGGTATTAATTCATTAAATTCACCTTTAAATCCATTTTGGGCCAGGCACAGTGGCTCAGTCTGTAATGCTAGCACTCTGGGAGGCTGAGGTGGGTGGATTGCCTGAGCTCAGAGTTTGAGACCAGCCTGGGAAATGTGGTCTCTACTAAAAATACAAAAGATTAGCCGGGCATAGTGGCACATGCCTATAGTCCCAGCTACTCAGGAGGCTGAGACAGGAGAATTGCTTGAACCCAGGAGGCAGAGGTCACAGTGAACTGAGATCATGCCACTGCACTCCAGCCTGAGGAACAGAGTGAGACTCCGTCTCAAAAAAATAAATAAATAAAAATAAATAAATAAATAAATAAAAACCATTGTGGTCCTGGACTTTATTTTATTGGGAGTTTTTATTACTAACTCAATCTCTGTTAGAGGTCTGTTCTGATTTTCTACCTATGCTTGAGTCAGTTTTAGGAATTTGTGTTTCTATTGATTTGTCCCTTTCATCTGGGTTATCTAATTTGTTGGTGTACAATCAGTCACAATATTCTCTTTTTATTTTTGTAAGGTCACTAGTAATGTCCCCACTTCCACTTCTGATTTTAGTTATTTGTGTCTTTTTGTTTAATCAATCTAAGTAAAGGTTTATCAACTTTATCTTTTCACAAAAGCAACGTTTGATTTTGTCAATTCCATTTTCTACTCTATTTCATTTAACTCTGTTCTAATCCTTACTTTTTTCTTCCTGCTGCAAGCTTTGGATTTTATTTGCTCTTCTTTTATAGTCCTTTAAAAACGTATACTTTAAAATCTGATTTATATCTTTCTTTCCTCCTTTGAGACAGGGTCTCACATTGCTCAGGCTGGAATGCAGTGGCATGATCTCAGCTCACTGCAGCCTCAACTTCCTAAGCTTAGGTGATCCTCCTACCTCAGCCTCCAAAGTAACTAGGACTACAGGCACAAGCAACCATGCCTAGCTAATTTTCTATATTCTTAGTAGAGACGGGGTCTCAACCGTGTTGCCCAGGCTGGTCTCGAACTCCTGGGCTTAAGCGATCCACCCACCTCAGCCTCTCAATCACACCTGGCCTCTCTCTTCCTTTTTAACAAAGGTGTTTACTGCTATAAATTTCCCTTCTGACATTGCCTTCACTGCATCCCATAAATTTTGGTATGTTGTGTTGTCATTCATTTGTGTGCAGGTATTGTCTAACTGTCTGATTTTGTCTTTGATCCATTGGTTATTTTATTTCTATACATTTGTAAACTTTCCAGTTTCCCCACTGTTACTGGTCGGAGAAGATACTTTGTGTAATTTCAATCTTTTTAAATTTATTGAGACTTGTTTTGTGGTCTAACATATGGTTTGTGTTACATGTACACTTAAGAAGAATGTGTATCTTCTTTTCTGAATGGAGTGTTTTATATACTTCTGCCTTAGCCCATTTGGGCTACTGTAACAAGATACATTAGACTGGATAATTTATAAACAACAGAAATTTATTGCTCACAGTTCTGGAGATTGGGAAGTTCAAGATCAAGGTGCCAGTGGATTCACTGCCTGATGAGAGGTTGTTCCTCCTAGGTATTGCCTTCTATGTGTATTCACATGGTAGAAGGGCAAGAAAAGAAGCTAACAATCTCCCTCAGGCCTCTTATAAGGGGATAATCCCATTCACAGGGCTCTGCTCTCACAACCTAGTCACCTCCCAAAGGCCCCACCTCTTAATAATGACACACTGTGGATTAGATTTCAAGATATGAACAGAGAGGGGAGGGGGTTGGGGGAGAGGCACAAACATTTAGACCACAGAGATGTCCATTAGGTCTAGTTGGTTTATAGCGCTATACAAATCCCCTATTTCCTTAATGACCTTCTGTCTAGATGTTCTATCCATTTTTCAAAGTGGAGTACTGAAGTCTCTATTACTATAGAGCTATTTCTCCCTTCCAATCTGTCTATGCCTGTTTCAGATAGTTTGGAGCTCTTTTTTTCTGATGTGCATCTGCTTATAATTGCCGCATCTTCTTGATGACTCTGCCCTTTTATAAATATATACTGTCCTTATTTGTCATCTATTTTGTCTAATATTGGTATAGTCACCCAAGCTTTCTTTTGGTTATTCTCTGCATGGAGTATTTTTCCACCTTTCACTTTAAACTTATTGTGTCTTTGAATCTAAAGCCTCTTGTGGCATATAGTTGGACCATGCTTTCTTACACATTCTGTCAATATTTCCCTTTTGACTGGAGACTTCACATGTAATTACTGAAAAGGAAGGACTTCTGCCATTTTATTTGTTTTTGATAAATCTTTTACCTTTTTGTTCCTCAATTCCTCTACTGCTGTATTCTTATGTATTACCTTTTTTGTAGTGTACCATTTTAATTCTTGCCTTACTTCTTGTGTTCACTTTTTTTTTTTTTTAGACAGTCTCACTCTGCCGCCCATGCTGGAGTGCAGTGGCATGGTCTCGGCTTACTGCAACCTCCACCTCCCAGGTTCAAGGGATTCTCCTGCCTCAGCCTCCCAAGTAGCTGGGACTACAGGCGGGTGCCATCGTGCCCAGCTAATTTTTTGTATTTTTAGTAGAGATGGGGTTTCACTGTGTTAGCCAGGATGGTCTCAATCTCCTGACCTCAAAGTACCGGGATTACAGGTGTGAGCCACCGAACCTGACCTCTTGTGTCTATTTTTAAGATTTTTTTTTTTTTTTTTTTTTGAGATGGAGTCTCGCTCTGTCACCTAGGCTGGAGTGCAGTGGCACGATCTAGGCTCACTGCAAGCTCCGCCTCCCGGGTTCACGCCATTCTCCTGCCTCAGCCTCCCGAGTAGCTGGGACTACAGGTGCCCGCCACCATGCCCGGCTAATTTTTTTTTATTTTTAGTAGAGACGGGGTTTTACTGTGTTAGCCAGGATGGTCTCGATCTCCTGACCTCGTGTTCTGCCTGCCTCAGCCTCCCAAAGTGCTGGGATTACAGGCATGAGCCACCGTGCCCAGCCCATTTTTAAGATTTTTTTTTTTGAGGTGGAGTTTTGCTCTGTCACCCAGGCTGGAGTGCAGTGGCACAATCTCATGCCTGTGCCTGAGTTCAACCTCTGCCTCCTGGGTTCAAGCGATTCTCCTGCCTAGCCTCCTGAGTAGCTGGGATTACAGGTGCCCACAACCACGCCTGGCTAATTTTTGTATTTTTAGTAGCGACGAGGTTTCGCCATGTTGGTCTCAAATTCCTGACCTCAGGTGATCCGCCTGCCTTGGCCTCCCAAAGTGCTGTGATTACAGGTGTGAGCCACTGCGTCAAGCCCATTTTTAAGATATTTTCTTAGTGATTACCATGATGATTGCAATGAACGTTCTAATGTCCTAAAACAATTTATACCAGTTTAACCTCAGTAACATACAAAATCTTTGCTTCTCTACAGATGTTACCCCCTTTATGTTGTTGTCATCACAGATTACATCTTTATACATAATGGGGTAAAAAACATAGACTTATAATGCAGACCTTTTATGCATTTGTCCTTTAAATCACTTAGGAAATATGTAATGGCAAAAACCACAATTAATTTTGCACCAACCTAATACAAAGTGTACTTAGAAACCAAAATACAGGGATACTAACTTTTATACTTACCTATGTTGTTACGTTTACTGGAGGTCTTTATTTTTGTATGGCTTTGAGTCCCTGTCTAGTGTTCTTTCATTTCAACCTTTAGAACTCCCTTTAAAAGCATTTCTTGTGGGGCAGTCTATTTGTAACAAGCTTCCTCAGCTTTTATCTATCTGGATATGTTTTAGTTTCTCCTTTATTTTGAAGAATAATTTTGCCAGATAACAGAATTCTTAGTTGACAGGTTTTTTTCCCCCTCTTAGCAGTTTAACTAAGCTGTCCCACTGCCTTCCAACCTCCATGGGTTCTGATGAAAAACTGGCTAGACATCTTACCCAGAACCCCTTGTTCAGGGATAGGTCTCCTCTCTTGCTGCTTTCAAGATTCCTTGTATTTCAACAATTTGATGACAAAGAGACCTGGTGTGGATCACTTTAAACAGACTGTACTCAGTTTGTTGAACTGCTTGCGTGTGTAGACATGTCTTTCATCACATTTGGGATACTCTCAGGCATTATTTCTTCAAGTATTTTTTCCATCCCCTTCTCTACTCTTTTCCTTCTTGAACATCCCTACTATGAATGTTGGTCTACTTGATGGTGTCTCATGGTCCATTAAGTTCACTTTTCTTCTTTTTTTTGAGACAGAGTCTCACTCCGTCAACTAGGCTGGAGTACAGTGGCACAATTTCGGCTCAATGCAACCTCCACCTCCCCGGTTGAAGCAATTCTCCTGCCTCAGCCTCCAGAGTAGCTGGGACTACAGGCATGCACTACCACACCCAGCTGATTTTTGTATTTTCAGTAGAGACAGGGTTTCACCATGTTGGCCAAGATGTTCTTGATCTCCTGACCTCAAGTGATCTGCTTGCCTTGGCCTCCCAAAGTGCTGGGATGACAGGCGTGAGCCACCACACCCAGCCATTAAGTTCACTTTTCTTAGATCTTTTTTCTCCTCAGACTGAATGATTTCAATTGTCCTATCTTCAAGTTTGCCGATTTTTCTGCCTGCTCAAATCTACTGCTGAAACCCTCTAGCAAAATTTCCACTTCATTTTTTAGTTCCAGACTTTCTATGTTTCTTTTACGATTTGTATTTCTTATTGATATTTTCATTTTGTTCACACATCATTTTCCGAGTTCTTTTAGTTCTCTATGGTTTCTTTTTTCTTTCTTGAGGCGGAGTCTTGCTCTGTCACCCAGGCTGGAGTGCAGTGGTGTGATCTCAGCTCACTGCATGCTCCGCCTCCCAGGTTCATGCCATTTTCCTGCCTCAGGCTCCAGAGTAGCTGGGACTACAGGCGCCCGCCACCACGCCTGGCTAATTTTTTGTATTTTTAGTAGAGATGGGGTTTCACCATGTTAGCCAGGATGGTCACGATCTCCTGACCTCATGATCTGCCTGCCTTGGCCTCCCAAAGTGCTGGGATTACAGGCGTGAGCCACCACGCCTGGCCTAGTTCTCTATGGTTTCTCTCACCTCTCTGAGCATATTTGAGGCAGCTGATTTAAAGTTTTTGTCTACTTAAGTCCAATGTCTGTGCTTTCTCCAGGACACTTCCTGTCAGTTTACTTTTTTTTTTTGAATGGGACATATTTTCTTACTTCATTATACGCTTCATGATTTTTGCTTTGTTAAAAACTGCACAACTGAATATTAAAATGTGGTATCCCCCCGGCCCAGGCTTTGCTGTTTTTGATTGTTGAAGACTAGAGTCACATGTTCATTTAGTGACTTTTCCAAACTATTTTTCCAAAGACTATTCTTTGTCGAGTACAGTCAATGAAGTCTTTTTCTTTAGCTTGTGTTCAACTAGTGTTTTGACAGAGATTTCTTTGAATATCAAGAGAAAAATAAAAACAAAACACTTCTCTCAGTCTTTGTGGATTGACTTTGTGTTGGGGTACTTTTTAAACACTGTTTACAACTCTTTCTGAGTTGACTGCCTTCAGTGAGCCTAGAGATTAGCCAGAGTTTTCGAGAAAGCTTATGGTCTTAACAGGTCTTTTCTGAGCACACATCCAGTCCTGGACATGCATGTGACTTCCTGGAGTCCCCAAAATATACAGGTGCTTTTTTTTTTTTTCAAATTTATTATTTTTTTTCTGAGACAGAGCCTTACTCCAATTGCCCAGGCTAGAGTGCAGTGGCATGATCTTAGCTCACTGCGACCCCCGCCTACCAGGTTCAAGCAATTCTTGTGCTTCAGCCTCCCAAGTAGCTGGGATTACAGGTATGTGCCACCACACCTGGCTAATTTTTGTACTTTTAGTAGAGACAGGGTTTTACCGTGTTGGCCATGCTGGTCTCAAACTCCTGGCCTCAAGCAATCTGCCCACCTCAGCCTCTCAGAGTGCTGGGATTACAGGCGAGAGTCATCACACCCAGCCTTTCTTAATTTTTTAGTAGAGATAGGGTCCTGCCATGCTATACTGCCTGGTCCTGAACTCCTGGCCTCATACAATCCTCCTGCCTTGGCCTCTCAAGGTGCGCAGATTATAGGTATGAGCCACCACACCCAGTCCAAGGGTGCTTTTGAATGCCTTTATTTCCCCACAAGAAACTCCTCAGCTTTTCTTCCTAGGCTTTAGATGGCCAACTGTATGCGTAACCATAGTACAAAGGCCTGGACCAGAGCAGAGTCCTGAGGGGAGGGGGCTGCCACTAGCCTGGTTGTTGAATTGGGAAGGGGTCAGGAGTATAGGGCAAATCAAAGGACCCTGGTGGCCATCATATCATACCTCTTTATGTCAAGTGGTGAAATCACAGTTCTGCTCAAGGTGCCAGGGGCCAGGCCAGGTCAACTTCCTTGCTGACATCCAGCCTTGGCTCCTTGAGTCAGAGTACCCCCCTCACCCTCCCCACCTGTGATGACACAGATGCCTCCTAGGGGTAAGCACAGGGTTCCTTGGACATCACTTCCCCAGAATAAGGGCACCAGTGGAGAACTGTTCTTAAAGTACCTGGCTGCTGATAGTGAGGGCAGATGGCTTCCAGCTCAGTATCACTACAGCAGGGGGTACCACAGGCTGCAGATCCGGGGTGGGTCACAGCAGGAGCATCACTCACATGGGCCTGGGCTGCAGGGGTCCAAGGGGATGGTCCTGGAGCTGAGAGCTCCATCTCTGCCTCCTCACGGCGAGTTCTGAGGCTGGGCATGACTACGACCTGAAGACCGGCAAGAACACAGGTGAGTATACAGAACACAGGTGAGTATACAGACAGGCTAGCTCTAGGGATTCACCCTCCCATCAGGCCAGGGTCTCTTCCTCCACCCTTGCAGCCCAAGTCCTGAAGAGGGCCCAGTGCTGCTAGGTCTCAGGAGCTGATGCTATGTTCCCTGATCTTGGACCCAAAAAGAGGGAGTCAGTCATGGAGACACAGACTCACAAGCCAGGGCCACAGGTACAAAGGGGCAAGATGATGACCCTAAGGAAAAGTGGGGTCACTGTGCCCAGGCCTGCCATGCTAGGAGGGCAGCCCCCACAGGGTCTGTGTCCTGCTGTGGAGCTTGTGTACTGCTGTAGGGCCTGTATCCTGCTGTGGGGCTGTGTCCTGCTGTGGGCCTGTGCCCTGCTGTGGGCCTGTGTACTGCTGCGGGGCTGTGTCCTGCTGTGGGGCTGTGTCCTGCTGTGGGCCTGTGTCCTTCCTGCTGTGGGGCTGTGTCCTGCTGTTGGGGCTGTGTCCTGCTGTTGGGCCTGTGTCTTGCTGTGCCTGTATCCTGCTGTGGGGCTGTGTCCTGCTGTGGGCCTGTACCCTGCTGTGGGCCTGTGTCCTGCTGTGGGCCTGTACCCTGCTGTGGGCCTGTGTCCTGCTGTGCCTGTGTCCTGTTGTGGGGCTGTGTCCTGCTGTGGGCCTGTGTCCTGCTGTTGGGCCTGTGTCCTGCTGTGGGGTTGTGTCCTGCTGTGTGGCTGTGTCCTGCTGTGTGGCTGTGTCCTGCTGTGCCTGTGTCCTGCTGTGGGGCTGTGTCCTGCTGTGGGGCTGTGTCCTGCTGTGGGCTGTGTCCTGCTGTGGGCTGTGTCTTGCTGTGGGCCTGTGTCTTGCTGTGGGCCTGTGTCCTGCTGTGGGCCTGTATCCTGCTGTAGGGCTGTGTCCTGCTGTGGGCCTGTGTCCTGCTGTGGGTCTGTACCCTGCTGTGGGCCATACCCTGCTGTGGGCCTGTATCCTGTTGTGGCCACTCTTCTCACTCTTTGTTGCTGACATTCACAATGCTCTGAAGCTGGGCATACCAGACCCACCTAGAGTGGGAGAACAGCAGCTCCAAAGGGTGAGCAGCCAGGGGCAGCCTGTGCTGCAGCCCCAAATATCATCATTATGTGTCAACACCTACCAATCCTAGTGGTCAATTCTGTCTGAGTTGCACCATCCTGGCAGCATCCACAGCAGGTGTTCCCATCTTTACTTGCCTGGGACGTTCTCCCACTGCACCAGCTACTCCCTCCTAGCCTCTCATTCCCCATTTCATATTGGCATCCCAGTGTGTACTTCTGCACTGCCACTAACTTCCTTGGTGATTATGTCCAGTCTTGAGGCATCAACACCCTTGTTAAGACTCACAAACTTGGGCTCGTCTCCAGTCCTAACTACTCCCTGTGAGCAGGAGAGAGGACACTCCCATGTGGAGGCATGATGGGTTCCTCACATGGACCACGTTACTGATTCCCGCTACCCCCTCACTGTGTAAATGCATCATACCCTGCCCGGGTGCCCACTGGGAGCACTGACATACCTCAGCCCTTCACTCACATTGTACTGACATTGACTCTTCTGTCCTTCATGAGCACCAGCTGAGAATGAGGGTGTGGTCAAGGGGATCTGCAAAGGTGATGAGGAAAGGTGGCAGAAGGATGGTGCAGGGAGTCAAGATGATGGTAGGTGTCACCCATAGGCTATATGGGGAAGAAAGAAGGGCTGGGTGGTGCTCCTGGACTCAGATCACTATCAAGGAGGAATGCACAACTAGTGGTCTGGGTGAAAAGGTCAGAGGACAAGTGTAGGGAAAAGCTAGAGGGAGAAGGCAAGGAGATATGAACAGAGCTCACAGGAATGGTCAGTATGGACCAATGATAAGGGGCCTTGGCTGTCAGATGAAGGTGAAGCACTGGCCACATTTCTGTGTCAGGAGAGACAAAACTAATATCTCAAGATTAACTTGGCAGGGTGCTCAGAGGAATGGTGGGAGATGAGATTCTAAGCAGGTACAGCACTAAGGTGCCTACCATGTGGCAGCAGAAATGGAGGAGATATGGGGGATGGGGGTGACAAGGCCCTCAGTGACTGCATCTGCCTGCCTTTACAGTGCAGGTGCCCAGTTTCCTCGAGGGAAACCTCTCCCCATCCAAGGGGTGCTGTAATAATCTGCAATGTTTATTTAGTTCATTTTATTAAAAAATACTTTAAATTCTCATTGTTTCTGAATAGGGGCACAGTCACCTCAAAATTTAAAAGGTAAGAAGGATTTATGGTGAAAAATTCCCCAAACATCCACTCAGTTTCCCTTGTTTCTAGTGTACCATTCCAGATTAATCTAGGTTTACACAGCAAATATATAAACATATGTTTGCCTTTTAATGACAAATTACACCCAACTATGCTATGGTTTCACACCTTATTTTTCTCACTTCATTATGTGTGGGATCTTGCTTACCAGGACACAGAATAAATGTCCCCTCCCCCCAAGGTCCATATCCTAATCTCTGGTACTTGTGCTTATGTTACACTACATACCAAAGGGACTTTGCAGAGGGAATTAAGGTTATGGACGTGAATTACCCTGGTGGACCCAATGTAATCAAGTGAGCCCTTAAAAGCCTGAGAAGGATCTGAGGGCCACGTGGAAGGACCTTGGAGAGCTAAGGGCCACTCAGGCTGGCAGCCAGCACTTCTGAGGACCAACCCCAAGAAAAACAGGTTCGGCCAACAGCCTGAACAAGCTTGGAAGTGGAGTCTCCTGGCTAAAGGCTAAGCCAGCTCTTCAGGAGTCAGACAACTGGAAGAGCCAGCCACCACCCTCCCACAGCAAGCAGCCACAGGATGCACCCTGGCCGATCCCTCAGCACCTTCCCCCTTGGGGGAGAACTGGCTGAAACTCTCCTCCCTTCCCAGAGTACCTCCTCCACATGCAGAGCGACTCCACTACTGACTGGGCCTCCCAGGCAGGACATCTGAGGCGGAGCGAAACCCCCCTTCTCCCCCAGCTCTGCTCTGTGCATCTCCAACTTCACATCGAACACCAGGAACCGCGAACCCACCCTGTCTCCCACGCGCCGGGAACCGCCCCATCGCACTGCTGCCCGGTGTAGGGAAAAGAAAGAGAGATCAGACTGTTACTGTGTCTGTGTAGAAAGGGAAGACATAAGAAATTCCATTTTGACCTGTACCTTGAACAACTGCTTTGCTGAGATGCTGTTAATTTGTAACTTTGCCCCAGCCACTTTGCCACAACTTTGAGCTCACAAAAACATGTGTTGTATGGAATCAATGTTTAAGGGATCTAGGGCTGTGCAGGATGTGTCTTGTTAATAAAATGTTTACAAGCAGTATACTTGGTAAAAGGCATCGCCATTCTCTAGTTTCAATAAACCAGGGGCACAATGCACTGCAATAAGCCGCAGGGACCTCTGCCTTGGAAAGCGGGGTATTGTCCAAGGTTTCTCCCCATGTGATAGTCTGAAACATGGCCTTGTAGGATGAGAAAGACCTGACCATCCCCCAGCCCGACACCCGTAAACAGTCTGTGCTGAGGTGGATTAGTAAAAGAGGAAAGCCTCTTGCAGTTGAGACAGAGGAAGGTCACTGTCTCCTGCCTGCCCCTGGGAACTGAATGTCTCGGTATAAAACCCGGTTGTACATTTGTTCAACTCTGAGATAGGAGGAAAAACCGCCCTATGGTGGGAGGTGAGACATGTCTGCAGCAATGCTGCCTTGTTATTCTTTACTCCACCGAGATGTTTGGGCGGAGAGAAACATAAATCTGGCCTACGTGCACATCCAGGCAGAGCACCTCCCCTTAAACATGACACAGATTCTTTTGCTCACCTGTTTTTTTTGCTGACCTTCTCCCTATTATCACCCTGCTCTCCTACCACAATCCTCTTGCTGAGATAATGAAAATAATAATCAATAAAAACTGAGGGAACTCAGAGACCGGTGCTCGTGCCGGTCCTTGGTATGTTGAATGCCGGTCTCCTGGGCCCACTGTTGTTTCTCTGTACTTTGTCTCTGTGTCTTATTTCTTTTCTCAGTCTCTCATCCCACCTGACGAGATATCCTACAGGTGTGGAGGGGCAGGCCACCCCTTCACTCCGTCGCTCCGCCTGAGCTCGAATGGTGGCATCGACACGCGGGAATGCCACCAGCCTGCAGGCGGAGTCCTGGCTCGGCCCCTCGCCGTGACCTTACCCCGGGCTTTCCCAGGAGACCCCCTCCCGGAGGCAGCCCCCAGAGGCTCTGACCTCCAGCCCCCACCTCGTCTCCCGCCGGCGCTCCCACAACCCCCAGCGCGGCTCCGTCCCCGCCGGGGTCCCCATCTCTCTGCCCGCCCCGCCTGAGCCCTGAGATGCCCCTGGGCCCCCCAACCACAGGGGCATCAGGGACAACGGGACACGGGGTCTGAGGCGTGGAGCTTCGCGGAACTAACCTCAACCGGTCGCGCTTGGAAGGGAGGGAGCACCGCGGCACGAAGGCTTCTCAGCCAACGCCGGCTGACCCCCGGAAGTCCCGCCCCGAATTCCGGGCCGCCGCTCGTTCTGTCTGGGACAGCGTAGCCTCTCTAGACGGCGGGAGGCCGGGGCGACTCTGTGGTTCAGCCCCAGACGTGGTCCCGGTAACCCTGAGGCCAGAGACCCTTCTGTTCCCCGTTTTTCAGAGTAGACCCCTGCACTGAACAAGGCAGCAACTGAAGAAAAGGGGACACTATTAGAAATGCAGAGATAATGAGACATACTGTTGTAGTGGGAGATTTTAATACACAGGCCCCCGGAATCGGAACAGATTGTAGTTTGATAAAAACCTAAGGATACGTTTTTTGGAAGAACTGAATCATTCAATCAGTAAGTGATTAGATAGATAGATGGAAGAATTCAAATTCCTTCAGTAGATAATATGTTTTCGTGAGATTGCGCATGGATCATTTGTAATACAGAAATGAATTGTACACTTGGACGTAAAGAATACAAATAAGGCTGGGTGCGGTGGCCCACGCCTGTAATTCCAGCACTTGGGAGGCCGAGGTGGGCGGATAGCTTGAGGCCAGGCGTTTGAGACCAGCCTGGGCAATATAGGGAGACTCCATCTCTACAAAAAATACAAAAGTTAGCCAGGTGTGATGGCGTGTGACTGTAGTCCCAGCTACTCAGGAGGCTGAGGTGGGCGGATTGCTCGAGCCGGGGAATGTGCGGCTGCAGTGAGCCAGGATCACACCATTGCACCGATGGGAGAGTGAGACTCTGTTTCAAAAAAAAGAAACAAACAACAACCACCAAAAAAACCCCACAAATATTTTAATGTTCATTTTGCAGGCAGATTAAACTATCAAAATCAGGAATACATAATAAAAAATACGTGACAAATTCTACTGGAATTTAAGAAACACTGTCTAGATAACCCCCTTTTATTTTTTTGAAGTTCAGGCTGAGGTGCTCTCAGTTGGAGATGAGGAACTTATTGGAAGCTGGAGTAAAGGTCACTCTTGCTATGCTTTAGCAAAAAGATTGGCGGCATTTTGGCCATGCCCTAGAGATCTATGGAACTTTGAGCTAGAGAGAGATGATTTAGGGCATCTGGTAGAAGAAATTTCTAAGCAGCAAAGCATTCAAGATGTGACATACCTTTTTCTGAAAGTGTACAGTCATATGCATTCACAAAGAGATGGCCTGAAATTGGAATTTATGTTTATTTTTTTTATTTTTAATTTTTTTATTTCCATAGGTTTTAAAATTTTTTATTTCCATAGGTGGTGGTGTTTGGTTACATGAGTAAGTTCTTTAGTGGTGATTCGTGAGATTTTGGTGCACCCATCACCTGGGCAGTATACATTGAACCCAATTTATAGTCTTTTATCCCTCACGCACTTCCCACCCTTTCCCCCCCCCCCGGAGTCCCAGTCCCCAAAGTCCATTGTATCCTTCTTATGCCTTTGCATCCTCATAGCTTAGCTACCTCTCATGAGTGAGGACATACGATGTTTGGTTTTCCATTCCTGAGTTACTTCACTTAGAATAATGGTCTCCAATCCCATCCAGATTGCTGTGAATGCCATTAATTCACTCCTTTTTATGGCTGAGTAGTATTCCATCATATATATATCATATACATATATCACATATATATGATATATATGATGGAATATTACTTTCTATATATATGTATAGATATACACACACACACACACACACACATATATGCCACAGTTTGTTTATCCACTCGTTGATTGATGGGCATTTGGGCTGCTTCCACATTTTTGCAATTGTGAATTGTGCTTCCATAAACATGCATATACAAGTATCTTTTTCGTATAATGACTTATTTTCCTCTGGGTAGATACCCAGTAGTGGGATTGCTGGATGAAATGGTAGTTCTTGGTAGTTCTACTTTTTGTTCTTTAAGGATTCGCCACACTGTTTTCCATAGTGGTTGTACTAGTTTACATTCCCACCAGCAGCATGGAAGTATTCCCTTTTCACCGCATCCATGCCATCTATTATTTTTTTATTTTTGATTATGGCCATTCTTGTGGGAGTAAGGTGGTATTGTTTTGTGGTTTTGATTTGCATTTCCCTGATCATTAGTGATGTTGAGCATTTTTTCATGTTTGTTGGTCATTTGTATATCTTGTTTTGAGAATTGTCTGTTCATGTCCTTAGCCCCCTCCCCAATTTTTTTTTTTTTTTTTTTTTGAGACGGAGTTTCGCTCTTGTTGCCCAGGCTAGAATGCCATGGCACGATCTTGGCTCACCACAACCTCTGCCTCCTGGGTTCAAGCGATTCTCCTGCCTCAGCCTCCTGAGTGGTACAGGCATGCACCACCATGCCCGGCTAATTTTGTATTTTTAGTAGAGACAGGGTTTCTCCATGTTGGTCAGGCTGGTCTGGAACTCCCAACCTCAGGTGATCCACCTGCCTCAGCCTCGCAAAGTGCTGGGATTACAGGAGTGAGCCACCGGGCCCGGCCATTAGCCCCCTTTTTGATGGGATTATTTCTTGCTAATTTGTTTGAGCTCCTTGTAGATTCTGCATGTTAGTCCTTTGTTGGATGTATAGATTGTGAAGATTTTCTCCCACTCTGTGGGTTGTCTGTTTACTCTGCTGACTCTTCCTTTTGCTGTGCAAAAGGCCTTTAGCTTAGTTTAGTCCACCTATTTATCTTTGTTTTTGTTGCATTTGCTTTTGGGTTCTTGGTCATGAAATCTTTGCCTAGGCCAATGTCTAGAAGGGTTTTTCTGATGTTATCTTGTAGAATTTTTATATTTTCAGGTCTTAGATTTAAGTCCTTGATCCATCTTGAGTTGATTTTTATAACGTGAAAGATGAGGATCCAGGTTTATTCTCCTACATGTGGCTTACCAACTATCCCAGCACTATTTGTTGAATAGGGTGTTCTTTCCCCACTTTATGTTTTTGTGTGCTTTGTTAAAGGTCAGTTGGCTGTAAGTATTTGAGTTTATTTCTGGGTTCTCTATTCTGTTCCATTGGTCTATGTGCTTATTTTTATAGCAGTACCATGCTGTTCTGGTGACTATGGCCTCATAGTATAGTTTGAAATCAGGTACTGTGATGCCTCCAGGTTTGTTCTTTTTGCTTAGTCTTGTTTTGGCTATGCAGGCTGATTTTTGGTTCCATATGAATTTTAGGATTGTTTTTTCTAGTTCTGTGAAGAATGATGGTGGTATTTTGATGGGAATTGCATTGAATTTATAGATTGCTTTTGGCAATATGGTCATTTTCTCAATATTGATTCTACCCATCCATGAGCATGGGATGTGTTTCCATTTGTTTGTGTCATCTATGATTTCTTTTAGCAGTGTTTCGTAGTTTTCCTTGTAGAGGTCTTTCACCTCCTTGGTTAGGAATATTCTGAAGTATTTCATTTTTTGCAACTATTGTAAAAAGGGTTGAGTTCTTGATTTGATTCTCAGCTTGGTTGCTGTTGGTGTATAGCGGAGCTACTGATTTGTGTACATTAATTTTGTATCCTGAAATTTGCTAATTCATTTATCATTTGTAGGAGCATTTTGGAGGTGTCTTTAGGGTTTTCTAGGTATATGATCCATCATCAACAAATAGCGACAGTTTGACTTCCTCTTTACTGGTTTGGATGTCCTTTGTTTTTTTCTCTTTTCTAATTGTTCTGGCTAGGACTTTCAGTACTATGTTAAATAGAAGTGGTGACAGTGGGCATCTTTGTCTTGTTCCAGTTCTCAGAGGGAATGCTTTCAACTTTTACTTGTTCAGATTATGTTGGCTGTGGGTTTATCATAGATAGCTTTTATTACATTGAAGTATGTCCTTTGTATGCTGATTTTGCTGAAGGTTTCAATCATAAAGGGATACTGGATTTTGTAGGGTGCAGCCCTATGGGGCTTAGTGGGTATTCTCCCGGTATGTGGAGATGAGAGATTGTAATAAATAAAGACACAAGACAAAGAGATAAAGAGAAAGCAGCTGGGCCTGGGGGACCACTACCATCAAGACATGGAGACCGGTAGTGGCCTTGAATGGCTGGGCACACTGATATTTATTGCATACAAGACAAGGGGGGCAGGATAAGGAGGGTGAATCTTCTCAGTGATTGACAAGGTGAAGCAAGTCATGTGATCATAGGACAGGGGGCCCTTCCCTTTTAGGTAGAGGAAGCAGAGAGAGAAGGCAGCATACGTCAGCGTTTCCTTCTATGCACTTATAAAAAAGATCAAAGACTTTAAGACTTTCACTATTTCTTCTACCGCTATCTACTACGGACTTCAAAGAGGAACCAGGGTATGAGAGGAACATGAAAGTGGACAAAGAGTCTGATCATTGAAGCACAGCACCACAGGGAGGTGTATAGGCCTCCAGATGACTGTGGGCAGGCCTGGATAATATCCAGCCTTCCACAAGAAGCTGGTGGAGCAGAGTGTTCCCTGACTCCTCCAAGGAAAGGAGACTCCCTTTCATGGTCTGCTAAGTAATGGGCATCTTCCCAGACTCTGAGGTTACTGCTTGACCAAGGAGCCCTCAAGCAGCCCTTATGAGGGCGTGACAGAGGGTTCACCTCTTGTCTTCTAGGTCACTTCTCACAATGTCCCTTCAGCACCTGACCGTATACCCACCGGTTATTCCTAGGTTATATTAGTAATGCAACAAAGAGTAATATTAAAACCTAATGATTAATGTTTATAATAATGATTGATAATTGTCCATGATCATCTCTATATCTAATTTGTATTATGACTATTCTTATTCTAACTATTTTCTTTATTATACTGAAACAGTTTGTGACTTCATTCTCTTGCCTCAGCACCTAGGTAAACTTTTGCCCACAGGATTTTGCCAAATGCTTTTTCTGTGTCTGTTGAGATGATAATGTGATTTTTGTTTTTAATTCTGTTTATGTGGTGTGTCCCTTATTGACTTGCATATGTTAAACCATCCCTGCATCCCTAGTATGAAACCTACTTGATCACGGTGGATTATCTTTTTGATATGTGTTGGATTCAGTTAGCTAGCATTTTGTTAAGGATTTTTGCATCTATGTTCATCAGGGATATTGGTCTGTAGTTTTCTCTTTTTTGTTATGTTCTTTCCTGGTTTTGGTATTAGGGTGATACTGGCTTCATAGAGTGATTTAGGGAGGATTCCTAAATTTGTATCTTTCCAGGAATTTATCCATCTCCTCTAGGTTTTCTAGTTTATGCACATAATGGTGTTCATAGTAGCCTTGAATGATCTTTTGTATTTCTGTGGTGTTGGTTGTAATATATCCTGTTTCTTTTCTAATTCAGCTTATTTGGAGCTTCTTTTCTTTTCTTTTGAAATGGAATTTCGCTGTTTTTGCCCAGGCTGGAGTGCAATGGCCTGATCTCGGCTTACTGCAACCTCTGCCTCCTGGGTTCAAGCAATTCTCCTGACTCAGCCTCCCAAGTAGCTGGGATTACAGGCACCTGCCACCACACCTGGCTAATTTTTTGTATTTTTAGTAGAGATGGGGTTTCACCATGTTGGCCAAGATGGTCTCAATCTCTTGACCTTGTGATCCACCTGCCTCAGCCTCCCAAAGAGCTGGGATTACTGGAGCTTCTTTCTTGTTTTGTTGGTTAATCTTCCCAATGGTCTATCAATTTTATTTATCTTTTCAAAGAGCCAGCTTTCTGTTTCATTTATCTTTTGTATTTTTTTGTTGTTGTTTCAATTTTATTTAGTTCTGCTCTGATCTTGGTTATTTCCTTTCTTCTGCTGGATTTGGGCTTGGTTTGTTCTTATTTCTCTAGTTCCTTGAGTGTGACCTTAGATTGTCTATTTGTGCTCTTTCAGACTTTTTGATGAAGATATTTAAGGCTATGAACTTTCCTCTTACCACCACCTTTGCAGTATCCCAGAGGTTTTGATAGGTTGTGTCACTATTGTTGTTCAGTTCAAAGAATTTTTTAATTTCTATCTTGATTTCATTGTTGACCCAGTGATAATTCAGGAGCAGGTTATTTAATTTCCATGTATTTGCATGGTTTTTTTTTTTTTTTTGAGACGGAGTCTCGCTCTGTCACCCAGGCTGGAGTGCAGTGGCATGATCTCAGCTCACTGCAAGCTCCGCCTCCCAGGTTCATGCCATTCTCCTGCCTCAGCCTCTCCGAGTACCTGGGACTACAGGCGCCTGCCACCACGCCCGGCTAATTTTTTTGTGTTTTTAGTAGAGACGGGGTTTCACCATGGTCTCGATCTCCTGACCTTGTGATCTGCCTGCCTTGGCCTCCCAAAGTGCTGGGATTACAAGCGTGAGCCACCACACCTGGCCTACTGCATGGTTTTGAAGATTTCTTTTGGAGTTGATTTCCAGCTTATTCCACTGTGGTCTAAGAGAGTACTTGATATAATTTCAATTTTCTTAAATTTATTGAGAATTGTTTTGTGGCCTGTTATATGTTCTATTTTGGAGAAAGTTCCATGCATTGATGAATAGAATGTATATTATGCAGTTGTTGGATAGAATGTTCTGTAAATATCTATTAAGTCTATTTGTTCCAGAGTATAGTGTAAATTCATTGTTTCTTTATTAACTTTCTGTCTTGATGACCTATCTAGTGCTGTTGGTGGAGTACTAAAGTCCCCCACTGTTATTGTGTTACTGTCTATCTCATTACTTAGGTCTAGTGGTAATTGTTTTATAAATTTGGGAGCTCAAGTGTTAGGTGCATATATATTTAGGATTGTGATATTTTCCTGTTGAACAAGGCCCTTTATTATTATATGTTTCTCTTTGTCTTTTTTAACTGCTATTGCTTTAAAGTCTGTTTTGTCTGATACAAGAATAGCTACTCCTGCTTGTTTTTGGTGTCCATTTGCATGGAATGTCTTAAGGAAAAATACCTTAAGTTTAAGTGAGTCCTTATGGGTTAGGTGAGGAGTCTCTTGATGGCAGCAGATACTTGGTTGGTGAATTCTTACCCATTCTGCAATTCTACACCTTTTAAGTGGAACATTTAGGCCATTTACATCCAATATTAGTATTGAGATGTGAGGTACTATTCCATTCGTCATGGTATTTGTTGCATGTATACCTCAGTTTTTTTTTTTTTTGAGATGGCGTCTCACTTTGTCACCCAGGTTGGAGTGCAGTGATGTGATCTTGGCTCACCGTAAGCTCTGCCTTCTGGGTTCACACCATTCTCCTGCCTCAGCCTTCTGAGTAGCTGGGACTACAGGTGCCTGCTACCACACCCAGCTAATTTTTTTGTATTTTTAGTAGAGACGGGGTTTCACTGTATTAGCCAGGATGGTCTCGATCTCCTGACCTTGTGATCCACCTGCCTCGGCCTCCCAAAGTGCTGGGATTACAGGCGTGAGCCACCATGCCGAGCCATCTTGGTTTTTTTAAATTGTATTTTTGTTTTATAGGTCCTATGAGATTTGTGTTTTAAGGACGTTCTGTTTTGATGTGTTTCCAGGATTTGTTTCAAGATTTAGAGCTCTTTTAGCAGTTTTGTAGTGCTGGCTTGGTAGTGGTGAATTATCTCAGCATTTGTTTGTCTGAAAAAGACTGTGTCTTTCCTTCATTTATGAAGCTTAGTTTCAGTGGGTACAAAATTCTTGGCTGATAATTGTTTTGTTTAAGGAGGCTGAAGATAGGGCCCTAATCTCTTCTAGCTTGTAGAGTTTGTGCTGAGAAATCTGTTGTTAATCTGATAGGTTTATCTTTATAGATTACCTGGTGCTTTTGCCTCACAGCTCTTAAGATTCTTTCCTTCATCTTGACTTTAGATAACCGGATGATGATGTGCCCAGGTGATGATATTTTTGTGATGAATTTCTCAGGTGTTTTTTCAGTTTCTTGTATTTGGATGTCTAGGTCTCTAGCAAGGCTGGGGAAGTTTTCCTTGATTATTCCCCCAGATATGTTTCCCAAACTTTTAGATTTCTCTTCCTCCTCAGGAATGCCAATTATTCTTAGGTTTGGTTGTTTAACATAATTCCAAAGTTCTTGGAGGCTATGTTCATTTTGTTAATTTTTTTCTTTGTTGGTTTGGGTTAATTCAAAAACCTTGTCTTCGAGATCTGAAGTTCTGTCTTCTGTTTGACTGATTCTATTGCTGAGACTTTCCAGAAAATTTTGCATTTCTCTAAGTGTGTCCTTTATTTCCTGAAGTTGTGATTTTTTTTTATTTATGCTCTCTATTTCACTGAAGATTCCCCTCATTTCTTGTACCATTTTTTGGATTTCCTTAAATTGGACTTCACTTTTCTTTGGTGCCTCCTTAATTAGCTTAATAATTGACCTTCTGAATTCTTTATCAGGTAAGTCAGGGATTTCTTCTTGGTTTGGATCCATTGCTGGTGAGCTAGCATGATTTTTGGGGGGTGTTAAATAACCTTATTTTGTCATGTTACTAGAATTGTTTTTCTGGTTCCTTCTAATTTGGGTAGGCAATATCAGGGGAAGATCTGCCACTCAAGGCTACTGTTCAGATTATTTTGTCCCATGTGGTATTCTTTTGATGTAGTACTCTGCCCGCATTCCTAGGGATGTGGCTTCCTGGGAGCCGAGCTGTAGTGATTATTTTTCTCCTGGACCTAACCACCCAGCAGGGCTACCAGGCTCTGGGCTGGTATTGGGGGTTGTCTGCACAGACTCAAGTGATGTGGATCATCTTCAGGTCTCACAGCCATGGATACCAGCACCTGCTCCAGTGGAGGTGGCAGGGGAGTGAAATGGACTCTGTGAAGGTCCATAGTTGTGGTTGTTTAATGCACTATTTTGGTGCTGGTTGGCCTCCTGCCAGGAGGTGGTGCTTCCAAGAGAGCATCAGCTGTGGTAGTATAGGAAGGATCAAGCAGTGGGCAGGGCCCTAGAACTCCCAAGAGAATATGACTTTTGTCCTCAGCTACCAGGGTGGGTAGGGAAGGACCATTGTGTGTGGGGCAGGTTAGGCATGTCTGAGCTCAGACTCTCTTTGGGTAGGGCTTGCTGCTGCTGCTGTGGGGTTGGGGGTATGGTTCCCAGGTCAATAGAGTTGTTCCCAGGAGGATTATGGCTGCCTCTGCTGTGTCATGCAGGTTGTCAGGGAAGTGGAGGAAAGCTGGGTGTTACAGGCCTCACCCAGCTCCCATGCAACCCTAAAGGCCAGTCCCACTTTCACTGTGCACCCCCCCAACAGTACTGAGTTTGTTTCTAAGCAGTGGGTGAGAAGGGCTGGGAACTTTCCACAGGCTACCAGCCTCCCAGCTAAGAAAGCAAGGAGGGCATTCGTGCCTCCCCACCTGCCAAGTCTGCACACTGAATTCACACACTCCTGTGAGTTCTGGCCAGGAGACTTCATGTTTGGTTGGAATTGTTATAAAGTTCAGCTGGAGGTTTCCTTCTCCCTTTGGTCTTTTCCCAGTTCCTCTGGCAACCCTCCCCAGAGACCTCTGTAAGACAAGGTAGAAGAAATGGCTTTCCAGGGCTTTTCCCACTGCTTCCTCTAACCCTGTATTTTGCTTGGCTCTCAAATTTGACGCAGCTCCAGGTAAGGTCAGATCCTTCTGTGATCTAGACCTTCAGGTTCCTTAGTGAGGATGTGTGTTTGGGGTCGAATGATCCCCATTTCCCACTTTCACAGCTTGGCACTCACAGTATTTTGGTTGTCTCCTGGGCCCTGCAGGAGCAATCCACTCCCTCTGCTTTTTGTATGAGAAAAAAATCTGTATGGTGAATTTTGTCTTAAAGTAATGGTCCCAGCTACTCAGGAGGCTGAGGAAAGAGAATGGCATGAATCCGGGAGGCTGAGCTTGCAGTGAGCCAAGATCGTGCCACTGCACTCCAGCCTGGGTGACAGAGCGAGACTCCATCTCAAAAAAAAAAAGTAATATAACCGGTTGGGCTGGTTGCGGTGGCTCATGCCTGTAATCCCAGCACTTTGGGAAGCCGAGACAGTGGATCACAAGGTCAGGAGATTGAGACCATCCTGGCTAACATGGTGAAACCCTGTCTCTATTAAAAATACAAAAAATTAGCTGGGCATAGTGGTGGGTGACTGTAGTCCCAGAGACTCTGGAGGCTGAGGAAGGAGAATGGCATGAACCCGGGAGGCGGAGCTTGCAGTGAGCCAGGACTGTGCCACTGCACTCCAGCCTGGGTGACAGAGCTAAGGGAGGAGACCACCCCTCATATTGTCTTATGCCCAATTTCTGCCTCCAAAGGAAGAAGAAGTAAAAACTAAAAGGCAGAAATTAAATTAACAGGCAGACAGCCTGGTGCTATGCCCTGGGCCTGGTTAAAGATCGACCCCTGACCTCACTGGTTATATACAGATTTCAGACATTGTATGGAAAAACGTTGTGAAAATCCCTGTCCTGTTCTGTTCCATTCTGATTATCAGTGCATGCAGCCCCCAGTCACATACCCACTGCTTGCTCAATCAATCACAACCCTCTCACGTGGACCCCCTTAGAGTTGTAGGCCCTTAAAAGAGGCAGGAATTGCTCACTCAGGGAGGCCAGTTTTTGGAGATGTGAGTCTTGCCGAAGCTCCTGGTTGAATAAAGCCCTTCCTTCTCTAACTCGGTGTCTGAGAGGTTTTGTCTGTGGCTTGTCCTGCTACAGAGTGAGACTCCATCTCAAAAAAAAAAAAAAAAATAGGGACTTGAGAGAAAAAAATTTCAGACAAAAAACTATAGTATACCTGTTATGGGATTCTATCCCTGACCACTGTTTTTGAGCTCTTATTATTTTCCTACAAGTTGGACTAAATCCTAAATCATGTCCTTGCTACAAGTCTCTAAAAATAGACTGGGTTTTAATTTTCATGTTTTTAGTTGACCTCCCAATGGAATAGGATTTTAAAAAAATTCTGGCATATAAATTTTTTAAAATTCTTATGTGCATTATGTTTCTACCACATATCTCTCATTGTTATAGTTCTTCTGAGAAAACTAATTCCATGGTACTCCAAAGGCTAGAGATGATTCCACAAGTAATAACAGCTACAGATCAATGTCTTTGACAGGACTATTGGAAAGGAACCTTCCCAGTGACAAGGGACAACTTGACACTCATATTTTGATCATCAAAGCTTTCTAGAAGAGACTTTTTATCAAGAGGGAGAGATGAGAGAAAACTTTTATCTGAGGAATGTGAGTGTTTTTAATTATTAGGCCCAGAGCAGCATTAAAATAAAACAGTAATGACATCCTACTCCCCCACTTTTTAGCTATGTATTCATCTCCTGAAACTGCTTGCTATTGCCACAAGTAGCTACAAATTAACCAAAAAATGCCATGCTGAGCACTAAAACCCACAACCCATATTTTAACAATGTAAAGCCAATCAATAGCTTATTTTAATGTAAATTCTTGGTAAATAACTCAGGAACACCCTCTTTTTTTCCCTTTAAAAATCAATTTATAGTCTGGAAGTGGTGGCTTATGCCTGTAATCCCAGTGCTTTGGGAGGCTGAGGTGGGAGGATCACTTGAGGCCAGGAGTTTGAGAGCAGCCTAAGCAACACAGCAAGATCCTGTCTCTACAAAAGACTTTCAAAAAATGAGCTGTGCATGGTAGTGTATGTCTGTAGTCCTAGCTACTGATGGGTCCAAGGTGGGAGGATTGCTTGAGCCCAGGCATTCAAGGTTATACAGAGCTATGATTGTGACACTGCACTCCAGCCTGAACAACAGAGCAAGACCCTGTCTCTGTTAAAAAATGAAAAAAAAAATCCACTGTAACTGCTGCTAACTGGAGTGTATTTTCAGGGCAAATTAAATCTTTGATCCTGGGTTACAGTCCTCAAGTTTGGCCTAAATAAACTGTCTACTTACATTAATTTTGCCTCAGCTTCTTCCTTTTAGGTCATGTGGAATAATGACAGTGAGAAATGGGTCTGGATACATCTCTTTCCTTGATTGTCTTCCTCTTTCAGCTGAATGCCAAGGCATGAAGAAATGAAGTGTGAGAGCTTTTGAGGTAAGGCTTTGCTATTCAAGCCTGGGCTGTCACAGGTGTAAATGTCACCTCTCCTGCCCATAGGTCTTGGGTGCACAACCATTGAGGTCCTTGGTTCCTAGAGCCAGGTCTTCTCAGAAATGGGGTTCTGAGAAAGAACTTGTGGGAGGGAATGAAAATATGGACCCTTCTTCTCACTCTGCTCTGCTCTCCTGGGGATGACCCATGGATGGGGCTGGGGAGGCGTTATAAGTCAAAATTAAAATTCTAAGCCCACCACAACCAATGAACCCCTCTTCTCAGACAAGGGCATTCCAAAGTTAACCTGAAAAACTAGTTCAGGCCATAATAGGAAGAGGGGGCCAGGCATGCTTCATTATATTCTCCTCCCTTTGGAACTCAGGTACAACTGACCAGCATTAACATTAAAACAGAGATCTTAAGATTTTTTATAATAATGACACCAAATTCCAGCCTGACTCAAATATAGCATCATATGTCAGAGTGCAGGCCCTGAATGAAATCAAAGCATTTTACCCTAAAATGTATTTCTTTGACATATTTTGAAATGTCCTGCAAAGCTGTTGTGGAGAAAATCTGCATTCTGTAGAGAATCCCTTTTCCTTTTCAGGTCTTTTCCCTGATCCAGGAGAGAATTAACTAAGAGTCTGGCACCTTTTAAAGTCAGATAAGAAACACTTACAGTCTGTTTTCTCTGAAGCCTGCTACCTGGAGGCTTCATCTACATAATAAGAACCTTTGTCTCGACAACCCTTTATTTTAACCCATACACTCCCTTCTATGGATTCTAGGTCTTTAGATAAACCCTTTACACAAAATTCCAATCAGAAAATCTTTGAATCTGCCTACAAATCGGAAGCCCCTGCTTCCAGTTGTCCTGCCCTTCTGGATCAAACCAATGTACATCTTATATGTATTGATTGATGTCTTATGTCTCCCTAAAATATATATAACCAAGCTGTAGCCTGACCACCTTGGGTACATGTTCTCAAGATCTTCTGGGGCTGTGTCATGGGCCATTGGTCACTTGTATTTGGCCCAGAATAAATCTCTCCAAATATTTTAGTTTCACTCTTTGTCAACATGGTCCTACTCACTTAGGATAGAGGCATGGTGGGAGAATCAGTGGACCCTGGAGGCAAAAAATGTTGAGGTCCTGACTTTGGACACATTGTTATCATCTCTAAATATCAGGCCCCTCCTGTGAGAGAGTATGTGGCCTCCCAGCAGGACCTGGTGCTATGACAGTCACCTGGAGAGCTGCGACAGCTCTGGGTAAAGGACACAGCACTGCACATGTTCAGCTTTGCTTTTATGGTCACTGACCTCACAGCCTGAATGTGAATTCCTGGAGCTCTAAGGATCTAATTTTGAAGTAGTCAGTGTCCAAAGAAAGATTCAACTCAGCCTCCAACCAAGAACCTTTGTTCCTACCTTCAACTACTAAATGCCACACTCTTGTTTCCAGCTCACAGAATCACCTGAGAGGCCTCACAGTGATAATGCGCCAACTCTCACCTGAGAAAAGTGGTTCATCTCTTCCCTTATTCCAGATACCCCTTCCTCATTTCCCATGGAATTTCAGGGCCCCAGGGAGCATGGGATTGAGCTGGGAAGGAGAAACTTAGGGAATGAATTGACAGGATGTGTTGGTAAGTGGGATGAAAGCAGCATCGGAATCAGGGATGTGGGGTCCTTGTCAGGATACCTGGCTGTCTGTCCTTTCTTTTCCTGGATGCACAGTTTGCTTCTTGCTCTTACAGGCACCTGCACAAGCTCTAATTTGAGGACAGAAAGGGATATTATATATTCTAGTTCTGGTAAGTAACCATGGGGTAGGTTCAGGGACTCTACAACTTCATTACTTGGCTCCATAAGCTCCTACCCTGGAGAAAAACAGTATTATATTGGTTCCCAGGTTTTAACACCAATTCGGAGCCAAAGTCCAGTAATCTCTGTCCTAGCCCAATCAGCCTCAGACTACAAGGAATAAACTTGCACTCCAACAAAATCAGAGTTACTGACCCACTACAATGAGGGTGATAACACCCCAGAACCGTGGGGTGTCTCACCAAACTAAAGAAAACGTAAGTTATTATAAGACTTTGGGGAAGGGTGGAGTTTAAGTTAAATTTAAATAAAGCAGTGTTTTAATGGGCATGCAGCAAAGCAGGGTTGTGAGTAATGGGTCATCAGGTCTGGACTGTGAGGTACACCCAGGCTCATTTCCTTGGGAACCACAAAATTAAGATAGGTGTAAAATATGGTGTCCAAAAACTTATTATATGAATTGGGTTGTAAATTGAGGCTGCTTCTCTATGTCAAAGTGACAGATCTGCCAGGAAAGAGTAGAATGTTCCATTCTTACTGATATAACTTCTAACATGTTTCTGTTAGTCTACAAGAGAACAAAGTTTCTCAGTAAGAAAGCAGAGGTGAAATTTTATGACATTCTAGAGCTGCATATATCTCTGGCAGAAATAGTTTCTTATTAACTTTACGGCTGGTTTTATCTGTTATTCCAGTCTGATTAATAGCCTAACAGATTTTTCTTTCTCCATCCAAGATGTTACTTCCTTATCCCTAAAAAAGTGGGTATTCTTGTCCTCTGGTATATAGTTACCCTGGTAAATGTTCACATTCCTTTTGGCAAAGGGAATAAGATTTACAGCATAAAATTTGGAAAATGTAGCCAGATCTTTCAAGGGAAATCTGGCCTCCTCTTGTTTCATCAGTTTCTGGGTCTGAACTGGCTCAAGCCTAGGAAGTAAGTGAAGGTGGATGACTGTTGTGCTGATCCAAGTCAGGTGTCTGTAAAGGCTTAGTGACTCACTGATACTGATAAAGACTTTAGTAGGTGGTCTACCTATTTCAGTCCATAGTCACCATCATTACTCAGGGTCAAAACCTCTATGGTCAAACCATTCTCATTACTGTTGTGGCCCCAGACCTGTTACAGCGACAACTTCCCTGTCTACGACAGGGTTACATGCTGCCATCTTGTCCTGACCATTCCTACTGAGTTAAATCTTCTTCTATTTTCTTTCTCTTCTTTCCTTTCCTTCTCTTTCCTTCCTTTTTCTTTCTTTCCTTCCACCTTCCTTCCTTGCTTCCTTCCTTCCCTCCCTTTCCTTTCCTTTTTCTTTCTTGTTTTCTCTCTCTCTCCCTTCCTCTTTTTTTTTTGAGGGGAGTCTTGCTCTGTCACCCAGGCTGGAGTGCAGTGGCGTGATCTGGGTTCACTACAACCTCCATCTCCCAGGTTCAAGTGATTCTCCTGCCTCAGCCTCCTGACTAGCTGGGATTACATGCACCTGCCACCATGTCTGGCTAATTTTTGTATTTTTAGTAGAGACGGCGTTTCACCATGTTGTCCAGGCTGGTTTCAAACTCCTGATCTCAAGTGATCCACCCACCTTGGCCTCTCAAAATGCTGGGATTACAGACGTGAGCCACTGCACCCAGCCTAAATCCATTTTCATGAGTCTCTCCTACTTCCTTTGATAGACTATATAAAACAGCCACTACAGAGTCTTTCCTGGATGTTACTGTTCCGTCACCAATGCACTTCTCTAAGCCTGGGTGAAAGGAGTGCCCTCTTGCATCTCCTGAGCCTTTGAATCCATTCTCTGTTGTAAAATCAGGCAATTCTGCATGTCAGCCTCACTTAATGGAGGCCATGACCAAATATAGACTTCCATTAACAAGTGCTACTGCAACTAGCACAGTGAATTCACAGCCTGCCATGTGTGCACTTATATAACAAATCCAGTCCAATCCAACATTACATTATCTCTAGTTGAACAGCCTTAGAATCTGCTCCCTTTCATATCACCCACACTTCTGCCAACAGTAAGCTGGAAAAATCTTTCAATTATTTGGTACTGTCTCTCAGGTCACACTTTTATCCCATTCCCCAGGTCTCCTGGAGTTTCACTACAGGAAGCAATCAAAGTTGGTCAGTATTGGGAACAATCCACACTCCCCTGCAAAGTGACAGCATTAAGAATAATGTGTGTAGCTGCAGGTAATTGATTTTGACACAGTTTTCTTCTATATTATACTTATAATCAAACTTCTTTTCTCCCCCTCTCCATGAACACTGGGACTTGTTTTTCCTTTTTTTGTTTTTTTTTTGCTATTACAGGAAGAGCTGCTATTAAACATTTTGGGACACATCTTCTAGTTCTCATGCAAGTGCATCCCCAACATGTATGTGCAGGAGTGGAACTGGGTTGTGGGTTACATAATTTTACTTTTTTGAGATGAAGTCTCACTTTGTCACCCAGGCTGGAGTGCAGGGGCGCTATCTCAGCTCACTACAACTTCCGCCTCCCAGGTTGAAGAGATTCTCCTGCCTCAGCCTCCTGAGTAGCTGGGATTACAGGCTCCCGCCACTACACCTGGCTAATTATTTTAGTAGAGATGGGGTTTTTCTGTGTTGGCCAGGCTGGCCTCAAACTCCTGACCTCAGGTGATCCACCTGCCTTGGCCTCCCAAAGTGCTGGGATTACAGGTGTGAGCCAGCGCATCTGGCCAGGGCTAATTTTTAACTGTATTAATAATGCCAAAATATTTTCCAGTGTGTCATACCAGCTTCCACTATCAGCCGTGTATGAGAGTAACTGTTGCTAAGTATTTTTGGTGTCATTCTCTGTCAGATTTTTAATTTTTGCCAACCTAGTAAGGGTAAAATGACATCTTGTAATATCATTTTGCATGTCTGTGATTAATAATGACCTTTGCCCCTCTTTTCATAGAGGTTGGTCATGGGAGTGTTTTGGGTGATGAAGAAGCCTTGGCAGGTTTTGTGGCAGAGACAAATCCAACTCAGTCATGCTGCCTGGAGAGCCAGGGCCTCAGAAACTGGGATTAGAGGTAGGAGTTTTAGTCCTAAAAATCTTACAGATTCCCAGCCATACAAATTGCCTCCCACCTTACATGAAAATGGGCAGTAATGGAATCCACCAATTACATTTTAATGTTTGTGAATACACTTATGAAACAAATTAACAATTGGTGGGGAAGATTGGCTGCACAGGACTATGCACAACAAATTAGCAGGCACTAAGGCAGAATATCTTTTACAGCAGAAAGACCAAATCTGTCCCTTTCTGATGCACATCTTCAGTTTTGGGCCAAGAGCTAGTAGTGGAGGTCAAGGCCAAGGTCAACCTAAGAAGTCTACAATAGCATGCATCAGTGGAAAGACTGCAGAACAGACATACATGGAGGAAAAAGTAAAACGCTCTTGTGACCATCAGCACCTGCAAATATGCCACTTATTCTTTCTCTTGTGAGTACAGTGAGCATGAGTAAACACAGTAGCTCTCTGGGAAAAGCAAGAATAAAGGAGTCTTCAGAATGAGTTGTAAGATATGTATGATGCTTACTAAGCAGAGTTCACAATTGTCCTGTTTAATGTCAGTCTTCTTAAGAATGCTTCAGGTGACAAAGGCCTGTGTCAGCAGTATGGATCATGATGAGATTCCTGGAAGGCTGAACCTCTGCTGGTATAGGCATAAAACTCCTCCAGAAGTGGCTTCTTTTTATTAACTAAAGAAACTGAAAATGCCTTTCTCCTCTCAATTTTAATGCAATTGGTTAAGAAGCCAGGAGAGGCTGATGTGGTGGTACACACCTGTAGTCCCTGCTACTCATGAAGTTGAGGCAGGGGAATCGCTTGAGCCCAGGAGTTCAAGGTCACAGTGAGCTATGACTGCACCACTGCACTCCACTCTGGGCAACACAGCATGATACTGTCTCCAAAAAAAAAACAACGCTAGGAAGTACCAAGTGTTATGATTGCTGTATGCCAATCATCAAATAGAGCAGAGACCATCTAGCTCCCAACCAATATTAATGCCATCACCAAGCCAAGTAATTAGGAAACAGAAATTTCTGACTTGAATAGAGAACATTAAAAGCCATGATAAATAAAATTCGGTATAATTTGGATGAAATATTTAATAAAAAATAAAAACATATTCCAAACTGATATGGTTAATCTGGAGAAATGTTTTAGCCATAAAACCCAAAACTGGATTTGAGTAAATACTGAGGTCCTTAGTTAAGTAAACACCTCCATTGTAGGTAAATAGGTTTAAAACAAAAAAGTTATTATTTTCTGATTTGGTTCTGTAATCACAGGCCTCAGAGAAAGACACTGCCACAGCTTCCTAACCCTTTTGTCGTTTTGTTTTTTGGAGTCTTGCTTTGTGGCCAGGCTGGAGTGCAGTGGTGCAATCTTGGCTCACTGCAACCTCCACCTCCTGGGTTCAAGTGATTCTCCTTCCTTAGCCTCCCAAGTAGCTGGGACTGCAGGTGTCTGCCACCATGCCCAGCTAATTTTTGCATTTTGTAGAAACGGGGTTTCATCATGTTGGCCAGGATGGTCTTGATCTCTTGACCTCGTGATCTGCCCGCTTCTGCCTCCTAATGTGCTGGGATTACAAGCGTGAGACACCGCACCCAGCCCCCTTTTGTCATCTCTAGATGGAACCTCAAAGAAGAGATCCTTGGGGGAAACTGAATTTCTTTTTCCTTCCTTCTAAAAGTTCTTCTCTAGAAGAAGTTGTAACTGGGTAACAAGCTCTAAGTCCCTGGCTCAGCCTGCAGGCAAGACAGCTGGGTGAGTTGACATTGAGTTTTGACTTAATTTCAGGAGATTAAGGTTTCCAGCCACCTCAGGAAAAGACATGAACTCTGTTCTTGCAGTGGAACATAGCTATCTGTGATGGGTAAGTGAAGCCATAAGCCACAGGCTCCCACTCTTGGACATTTTCCTGATTTTTCTTCATGACAACATATCTAGAAGACCCATCTACCAAATCCTGTTTAAGTAAAATGTACAATTTCCCATTTTGAATTAGTTGGATATATTGGGCCAGCTACAAGACTGCAAGCTCCTTGCTGGCAGCATCTTAACTCTTGGAAACCTGGAGGTGGAGTACAGTGTTATTTGACTTTTTAGCAAGGTCTCAACTATTTTAATCTACACAAAGAGTCACCTTATTCCTTAACAAACTTTTGCTTATAATCATGTTTCTCTTCCCTGTGAATTGGAGCTTAAGGTACCATATTCCTTATAACAGAATAAAAACGTTTTGAAGAGGCCCAAACAAAGAAAACCCCAGCCTGGTTCCATCACACTTTGAAGTGCAAGGATCTCAACCACTTTCTTTGAAGTTGAAATAAATGATACGAAAAAAGAAAAGAAAAGAAAAGCAAGTGGTCTCAAGTGAAATACCTAACTGTATCTTAAGGTCTGGTGCTATGAAATTCGTCTAAATAATTTTCACTTATCTACAGGGCTCAAGAAGGGGGCTCATCCTCTAAATCTGAAGTAAGGTGTGCTATTGTGGGATTGTTGCTATACACTTTAGCAGCCTGCCTTTAGTTAGCAGCTCACTGGGAGAGTGAAATCCCTTAAGAGCTGAATCTCCAAAAGGAAAACCATAAAGTGACTCATTTCTCACCAGTATGACTCTCATATAATGTATAACTGTGAGGAATTTATAGACTGATCAGTTACTCTCCACTGTGAACTGTACAATGTTGAATGAAAGATGACTGCACTAGAGTTCCCCACACTTACTACATTCTTAGGCTTCCTCTCTAATATGAATTGTATGGATTTTCTCATGACTACTAAGAGTTATTCTCTGACTGAAGGTTTTTCCACATTGATTACATGTATAAGGTCACTCCCCACTGTGAATTCTCTGATGTCGAATAAGGTGAGAGCTTTGTCGGAAGGATTTTCCACATTTGGTGCACACATAGGGTTTCTCTCCAGTGTGAATTCTCTCATGTTGGATAAGGGATAAGCGTGCACTGAAGGATTTCTCACACTCATTGCACATGTAGGGTTTCTCTCCAGTGTGAATTCTCTGATGTTGGATAAATTGTGAATGCTGACTGAATGCCTTGCCACACTCACTGCATTCATAAGGTTTCTCACCAGTATGAATTCTGTGATGCTGAATGAGAGAGGAGTGAACATTGAAGGCCTTCCCACAGTCACTGCACTCATAGGGATTCTCTCCAGTGTGAATTCTTTGATGGCGGATAAGATGTGCACTCTGGCTGAAGGCCTTCCCACAGTCACTACACTCATAGGGCTTCTCTCCATTGTGTGTTCTCTCATGTTTAATTAGGGTGGATATCTGTCCAAAGGTTTTCCCACACTCATTACACTCATAGGGTTTCTCACCAGTGTGACTCCTCTGATGCTGAATAAGGTGTGATCCCTGGCTAAAGGCCTTCCCACATGTGTGACACTCATAGGGTTTCTCTCCATTATGTATTCTCTGATGTTGAACAAGGGAAGAAAGCACACTGAAGGCTTTATCACATTCATTACATTCATATGGCTTCTCGCCATTGTGCGTTCTTTGATGGTGAATAAGATTAAAACTCTGGCTGAAAGCTTTTCCACACTCACTACATTCATAGGGTTTCTCTCCTGTGTGAATTCGCTGATGCTGAATAAGATGTCCCTTTTGACTAAAGGTTTTCCCACACACACTACAACCATAAGGTTTCTCTCCAGTGTGAATTCTCTGATGCTGGATAAGGGAGAGGTGAGCACCAAATGATTTTCCACACTCATTGCAGATATAAGGTTTCTCTCCAGTGTGAATTCTCTTATGTTGAATAACTTGTGAGCGTTGACTAAAGGATTTCCCACATTCATTACACCTATAAGGTTTCTCTCCAGTGTGAATTCGCTGATGGACAGTAAGAGTTTGGTTCAGGCTAAAGGATTTTCCACATTCATTACATTCATAGGGCTTTTCTCCTGTATGAATTCTCTGATGCTGAATGAGAGATAATTGTGTACTGAAGGCTTTGCCACACTCCTTACAGTCATAAGGTTTCTCTCCAGAATGAATTCTCTGATGCTGAATAAGGTGTGATTGTCTGTTGAAGGCTTTCCCGCATTCTTTGCACTTGTAAGGTTTCTCTCCACTATGAATTCTCTGATGATGAATTAGATTAGAGCTATGACTAAAGGCTTTCCCACACTGATTGCACTCATGAGGTTTCTCTCCTGTATGAATTTTTAGATGTTGAACATAAGATGAACGTGTATTAAAAGTTTTCCCACATTTAATACACTCATAGGGTTTTTCTCTAGTGTGAATTTTACAATGCTGAATAAAGTATGAGTGAGCACTGAAAGATTTGCCACAATCCTCACATGTGTAGGGTTTCTTACCAGTGTGGATTCTCTGATGTTTACTGAGGATAGTGGGCCAGCTGAAAGCTTTTCCACATTCAATGCACTCACAGGGCTTCTCTCCACTATGAATTCTCTGGTGCTGGTTAAAAGCTCTGTTCTGATTGTAAGTTTTTCCATGCCCGGTACACTGAAACGGTCTCTCTGGATTATTCATCCTTTGATTCTCACTAAGAACTGAACTCTGTCTGGGTACTTTCACTAACACATCTGTCTGACAGGCTCTTTCTCCTAATTGGAAACTCTGGAGGTTAATGAGGTCCTCATGTTTTTGCAAGTTTTCTACACTTGACACACTTGGATGGAGACTCTCCTCTTTAGACCCTCTAAGATGTTTGGCAGGATTTGAGCCTGTAATACAGTTTGCTCCAACAGCATTGAACTTCTGGCCATTCTCTCTAGAGAGGGTTTTCACATACCTCATAGTAATTGCTCTGAAATTGCTCTTCTGGGAGAAGGAGTTCTTAACTCCTTCTACTGCATATTTTCTCCAGCAATTCCCTAACTTTTCCTCAGTTTTACTCATCTCTTCAGTTTCCTTAAAAACATTCCTTACGTGATCTTCTGATTTTGCTCTCTGGGATTCCAATTCTTCAGAAATGTCCTGCTTTGGAATGAATCCCTCTTTTTCCATCCTAGAATCATAGCCTGAAAGAATGAAAAAAAAAAAGTGAATTGCTTGCATTTTACGATGGAAGAAAGAATTAGAGAATAAGCAGAAATATTTATATCAAACAAACATCTTCTAGGATAATACTGATACTCAGAATGCAAATAAAAAAAAGCAACAAATGTGACCCCATTGGGAAGAGGAAAAAGAGAAGCATGCTGGTAAAGCAATGAACACTGGTGTGGGAAGGAAGAGGAAGGTAATATGCCCAAGGTCAAGGGCTTAAATCTGCAACTAGGCTACCAGGAACACATGGAGTAGGAAAGGCAAGATCTGAGAAAGGATTTGAGGAGAGTTACCAGGAGAGAGGAATTGGAGGCTGCCTCCACTATTCATGTCTTTGCTGCATACTTTGTAAACAAGGTATCTTCTTAAGGCTTACACATAGCATATTCAAATATTTGTTGAAAATAAAGGATAAATGACTCATAATGAATGGGGTGTACATCGGTGCAATAGATGATGGAAAAAAACTATTTGATCTGTATACACAACAGTCCCAAATCACACATTTCCAGTGAACAAAAGTGTCCAAAAATTTGTGAAAACTATAAAACTGAATTCTGAGACCCAATGAAATGAAGCTTATTAAAAAGAAAAATACAAAACCAACCAATGAAACAAACAAAAAACAAGCACAAAGTCACATAGATACAAAGACTGTGGGAAGGATAACCGAGGTCAGAACAGTAAGAGGGCAGCCCTGTGTTGAGATACCACAAAATAACAATGGAATCTCCCTTTTGCAAATGGTAGTTATCATTAGTTATAATGGGATGCTGCTTGAGACTGCACTGCTTGAACAGGGAGACTGAGCTAAAAATACTAACTGGATAAGGCCTAAAATTGAGCTAAGTATGGCTGGGCATGGTGGATCACGCTTGTAATCCCAGCACTTTGGGAGGCCAAAGTGGGCGGATCATCTGAGGTCAGGAGTTTTTGACCAGCATGGCCAACATGGCAAAACCACATCTCTACTAAAAATACAAAATTTAGCTGGGCACGGTGGTGGGTGCTTCTAATCCCAGCTACCTGGGAGGCTGAGACAGGAGAATAGCTTGAACTCAGGAGGTGGAGGTTGCAGTAAGTCAAGATTGTGCCACTGCACTCCAGCCTGGGTGACAGAGCAAGACTGTCTCAAAAAATAAAATAAAATAAAATAAAATGAAATAAAATTGGGCTAAGTAATCTCAATAGATTTCTGTGAACTACTCATGGTACTACAGAGGGATTGATTTTGCCATTCAGAGTATGAAAGGAAAAAAGCAAACTTCATAATTTACTCTAGAAACCTACAAACAGTGTCCTAGAAAATAAACATCCTGAATGTAGGGAGAAAAATTTCTGAGGTATCTGAGTTGAGTCCTCAAGGTAGTCTCAGGACTAAAGTCTAAAAGATGATTCTTTTAGGTGTTATTTTGCTGGGAGGAGACAAAATAAATGTGAACAAAATGAGAAACCACAAGACAGAGGCATCCATAAGACAAGAACCAACATCTCACACTAAAGTTCATATTGCCATTTCCCTCAGATATCTGGTGATCCTTGGTTGGCTGTGTTTATTTTCTTTCTTTCTTTTTTTTTTGAGATGGAGTTTTTTTGCTCTTGTTGCCCAGGCTGGAGTGCAATGGCACAATCTTGGCTCACCACAACCTCTGCCTCCTGGGTTCAAGTGATCCTCCTGCCTCAGCCTCCTGAGTAGCTGGGATTACATGCATATGCCACCACACCTGGCTAATTTTGTATTTTTAGTAGAGATAGGGTTTCTCCATGTTGGTCAGGCTGGTCTTGAGCTCCTGACCTCACATGATTCGCCTGCCTCAGCCTCCCAAAGTGCTGGGATTACAGGTGTGAGCTACCTCGCCCAGCCGGCTGTGTGTATTTTCAAATGAGACAATAAAAAGATGCTTGGGATCCCTGTATATGAGTGTACTTGTTAAGTGGAAAGGTACTTGAGTGAGGTGGTTATAAGGCCACAGCACCCCTAAATACGAAAAACTGAGCTGTCTTTGCTCAGCTTTGGTTTCTTTTGAGGCAATCTCCTGGGTTTTGCCCTAAATATACGATGTCTTGCTGTTAGGTATTCTTGGTGCAGGGTAGGGAGAAGGATGTGGTAGTAGCATCAATCATTTCTGTATTCAGATTTTTTAGATAATACCTTAGGTTTCAAGTTTTTTAGGACAAAAAACCAAAAAAACTTCATAAGTGGTATATTTTTCTATCAGGAGGTACAAAATGTCTGGTTTTTTTTTTTGTGTGATGTTAACATACTTAATGGTCATTATCTAGATTCACTTTCAAATTTGGGATTGTGAAATAGTGATGTTTCAATTCTGTCATTCCTTGGTTCTTTAGCCAAAATTTCTATGAAGAGAAATTAAACTTCTTGTCATCAATTGGGTATCCTGCCTTTCTAGTATTGTACCCAATACTACATGTACAATACATCTAGTAAAGGCAGAATACTCGATTTTTTGTTTACCAGTTTTCAGAGTGATGAATCAGTTTCCTAGCTTTCCTCGAAGGTGACCAATGAGTAGGACTTTTTTTTTTCTACCAGCCTTAATAAAGACCAACCTTTGATAAGGTGATCCAATGGCATGTTATCTTCCTGTCAAAAGGAGACTTAATCCTTTCTCAAGAGGATATCATGCAGGGCCTCTATGCCTTTTTATCTATAATAATTAACACTCGGAGCTGGCACAGTGGTGCATGTCTTTAATCCCGGAGACTTGGGAGGCTGAGGTGGGAGAATTGCTTGAGCCTGAGCATTCCAGACCAGCCTGGTAAACATAGAGAAATCCCATCTCAAACACAACACACACACACACACACACACACACCCCACTCAAACATCAGAACGCATGTGGGGAAAAAAAAGAAAGAAAAAATAAGAAATCAAGAGAGAAAATACATGATAGAAACAAACCCACAGGGGTCCCAGTGGCGTGGGCAGTGTATGGAGCAACAGTAGGCAGCCCAGCTTCAGGAGGGCTCTTGGCAAACTGCATCCCACAGGCACCTGCCACATGCCCTCCCTGCTACCAAGATGCCCAAGAGGAGGGTCAGCTCAGCTGAAAGGGAAGGGAAGGAAGAGTCCTGGAGGACATTGGTGAGGTCATTAAACTGTTTCTGCAAAAGTGGGAATGAAGCCCTAAGGAGGAGGAGGAAGGAACAAATCTTCAGACAAGAATGCAAATAAAACAGAAAATGGAACAACAACAAAACTGGCCTAAGCGACTAATCAGGAAACTAAAAAGATTCACCTGCAGGAAATGAAAACTATGGTGGCAGGCACCAATAATCCCAGTTACTTGGGAGGCTGAGGCAGGAGAATTGCTTGAACCTGGGAGGTGGAGGTTGTGGCAAGCCAAGATTGTGCCACTGCACCCCAGCATGGGTGACAGAATGAGAGTTCTCCATCAAAAAAAAAAAAAAAAAGGCCAGGTGCAGTGGTTCATGCCTGTAATTCCAGTACTTTGGGAGGCCAAGGCAGGCGGATCATGAGGTCAGGAGATTGGGACCATCCTGGCTAACACGGTAAAACCCCATCTCCACTAAAAAATACAAAAAAATTAGCTGGGTGTGGTGCTGGGCATCTGTAGTCCCAGCTACTGGGGAGACTGAGACACCACTGCACTCCAGCCTGGGTGACAGAGTGAGACTCCATCTCAAAAAAAAAAAAAAAAAGAAAAAGAAAAAGAAAAGAAAGGAAGGAAGGAAAGAAAAAAATAAAATAAAATAAAATTGAAACTAAAAATGAGAGCTGGGTATGGTGGCACACATCTATAGCCCCAGCTACTCAAGAGACTGAGGCAAGAGGATGGCTTGCAACCAGGAGTTAGAGGCCAGCCTAGGCAACACAACATAGCAAGACCCCATCTCTAAATACAAAAACAGAACAAATCAGCCAGGCATGTGGCTCAAGCCTGTAATCCCAGCAGTTTGGAAGGCTGAGGCAGGTGGATTGCCTGAGTCTAGGAGTTGGAGACCAGCCTTAGCAAAATGGCTGGGGAGGTCTCACAATCATGGCAGAAAGTGAAAGGCACATCTTACATTGCAGCAGACAAGAGAGAGAATGAGAATTAAGTGAAATGAGTTTCCCCTTATCAAACCATCAGATCTCGTGAGACTTATTTGCTACCACGAGAACAGCATGGGAGAAACCTCCTCCATGATTCCATTATCTCTCCCCGGGTCCCTCCCACATGGGAATTATGAGAGTACAATTCAAGATGAGATTTGGGTGGGAATACAGAGCCATACCATACCACCGCACATTCAAGAAGCTCTAAGAATCCTAAGATACAAAGAAAACCACACCTGGGTATAACACAGTCAAAACTACCGAATACCTGAGGGAAAAAAATATCAAAAAACAGCACGAGGAAAAAGACATTTATCTTCCAGGTAACAATAAGACTGAAAGCTGACTTTGTGATTTTAGAGGTGGAAAACAACAGACAAAAGGACATTTTTTAATTTTGAAGAAAATAACTGCCATGCTAGAATTCTACATCCACCAGAAATATTATTCAAAAATAAATGCTTGAAAATTCCACTTCCAGGATAACAGTATAAACTGGAATTCAGTGGATTCACTTCTTGCAAAACAAAGCAAGAACTATTTAAAAAGAAAAAACAAACCAAACAACCATTTAAAGTCTCCAGCAAATGCCCTAAGGGAAAACAGCAAAGGAAGAAATATTTATGCAATAAATTCCACTAACATTTGGTAAGAATAGGGAGAGCATGTAGAATTCGTTATTTTTTTTTCTCCCCCTCTTCTCCTCCATCCTCTCTCTCACTTCCCTCTCCCCCCAACAGCCTCCTTCCTGGAGAGTTTGTGGCATTTGAATCACAATCTGCTCCACCCCCTCCCTCACCCCCAGCTCAACAGATGGTTCACTCTAGGCAGACGTGGCCAAGAAGGGGCTCCCTCTCCCCTCAGTTTCCAATGAAAGCTTACCATATCTCACCAGGAGGACAGGCCACCAGCACTTTTCATACCCTCTAACTCCAAGTTAAAGAGGCTAAATTCCAGTGAACGAGGCCGACAGGACAAGAGCTCCCTTCATCCATTCAGCCTCTCTCCAAGGGCAGAGGCACAGCAGGCTAAGACTATTTGGGACCTAACTGCTCTGGCCTCAGCTTGCTCATAGGCAGAGGTTCCACAATGGGAAGACCATAGACTACTGTCTCACTCACTGCCCAAGGAAGTGGCTCAGAGAGTTTGCCTAGGAGGAGAGGCAGTCCATAATAGAATTCTCAAGCTTTCCCTTAAAGAACTGACTTCATTTGAAACAGAGTGTAGGGGAGGTTCAAGCCTAAAGTAACTCTCAAAAATAGCTCTTTAAATTAGTAAGACAGTAAACCACAGGTCAGCTGGTTTATCGGAGAGAACTAGGGAAAGAGACAGCTTCTGGAATCAGAACAAACCTCAAAGATGGACTTTAAACAATATTCCTGCCCAAATGTAATTGGATCAGACTGCTGAGCAATTCATGCCCTAGGGCAGGGGTCCCCAGCCCCCTAAGCCATGGACCGGTTTTGGGCTGCACAGCAGGAAGTGAGCAGTGGGTGAGCGAATGGGCGTTACTCCCTGAGCCCTGCATCCTGGCAGATCAGCCACAGCATTGGATTCTCATAGGAGCACAAACCCTGTTGTGAACTGCACATGCAAGGGATCTGGGTTGCGTGCTCCTTATGAGAACCTATTGCCTGATAATCTGAGGTAAAACAGTTTCATCCCGGAACCATCCCTCCTCACCTGATCCACGGAAAAATTGTCTTCCACAAAACTGGTCCCCGGTGCCTAAAAGGTTGGGAACCACTGCCCTAGGGCACTGTCAAAAACACCAGAGCAATCAGCCTGCAATTAGTGGACCCTAATGGGAATGATGTAATACCATCTGAAGTAGATAGCTTCATAGGCAGATCAGGGAAAGAGACAGCTGTGCCAAAAAGGTTATCATTGTAGGATGACCCTGATTATGCTCGAGGCTCCACATCATGAAGAAATGTATGCCACTGAAATAGTCTAAGTTATAAAACAAATAAACTAGCAAACAACAAAAACAAGCTCTAGAGAAGGGGGAGAGGAACCAGTAACCAGAATTCCTGTATTACCTAAAATGTCTGTTTTCAAAAAAAGTAGGAGACATGTAAATAAATAAATAACAATAAAATGTGACCCATACACAGGAAAAATGCAAGAACACAAACTGCCTGTGAGAAGTCAGATTTAACAAAGACTTCAAAGGAGCTATGATAAATGTGTTCAAAAAACTAAATGAACCATGCTTACTGAAGTAAAGTTAGGTATGAAGACAATGTCTCATCTAGTATAGAATATCAATAAAGATAAAAATTATTTAAAAAGCAACTAAATGAAAATTCTGGAGTTGAAAAGTACAATAATCAAAATTAAAAATTAATTTATGGGGCTTATCAATAGATTTGAATTGGCAGAAGAATCAATAAATTTGAAGATGACTGAGAGAAAAAAGTTTAAAAAAATGAATAGAGCCTCAGGCGAATGTGGAATATCTTTAAGCACATCAATACACACCCAATAGGGGAACCAGGAGAGGAGACAGACAAGGTTCAGAAGAAAATATATGAAGAACAACCAGTGATCTAAGAACTGTGAAAGGAAAATATCTTGGGCCCCCAAAATCACTAAGGAAAACTCAAGCTGCTTAGGGCAAACCTGCTTCCCATTCTATTCAAAATTATCCCCCTTCTCATTGAGATAGATGTATATCTGATTGCCTCCTTTGGAAAGGCTAATTAGAAGCTCAAAAGAATGTAACTGTTTGTGTCTCACCTATCTGTGATCTGGAAGCTCCCTCCCCACTTCAAGTCTTCTTGCCTTTGCTTCAAGTTGTCCCACCTTCCCAGACCAAACCGATGTACTTCTTACATATATTTATTGATGTGTCATGTCTCCCTAAAATGTATAAAACCAAGCTGTGCCCCAACCACCTTGGGCAAATGATGTCAAGACCTCCTGGGGCTGTGTCACAGCACATCCTCAACCTTGGCAAAATAAACTTTCTAAATTACCAGAGACCTGTCTCAGGTTTTCTGGGTTCACAGAACTAATCAAAAGAGGTTAGAAAGTATTTCAAAATAAACATGGAAATGCTGTCAGGCCTATGAACCCAAGCTAAGCCATCATATACTCTGTGACCTGCATATACACATCCAGATGGCGGGTTCCTGCCTTAACTTATGACATTCCACCACAAAAGAAGTGAATATGGTCTGTTCCTGCCTTAAATGATGACATTACCTTGTGAAATTCCTTTTCCTGGCTCAAAAGCTCCCCCGTTGAGCACCTTGTGACCCCCGCCCCTGCCGGCCAGAGAACAACCCCCTTTGACTGTAATTTTCCTTCACCTACCCAAATCCTATAATGGCCCCACCCCATCTCCCTTCACTGACTCTCTTTTCGGACTCAGCCCGCCTGCACCTAGGTGAAATAAACAGCTTTATTGCTCACACAAAGCCTGTTTGGTGGTCTCTTCACATGGACGTGAGTGAAAAATGCAACATACCAAAACTTATGGGATGAAGCAAAAGCAGTACTAAGAGGGAATTTTATAGCAATAAATGCCTCCATTTTAAAAGATCCAAAATAATCCCAATTTCATACTTCAAGGAACTAGAGGTGAACAAACTAACCCCAAAGTAAGAAGGAAGGAAATAATTGAGATTAGAGTAGAAATAAATACAATCTATAGAATGCAATAGAATAGAAAAACAATAGAAAAAACAACAAAACAGTTGGTTTTTTGAAAATAACAAAATGGATAAACCTGTAGCTAGATTAAGAATAAAAGAGAGAAAACTCAAAATCAGAAATGAAAGAGACATTACAAGTGATGCCACAGAAATTAAAAGATTGTAAGCTACTGCTATGAACAACTATATGCCAATGAATTGGACAATGTAGAAGAAATGGATAAAATCTCAGAAATATACAACCTACCAAGACTGATTTCATGAATAAATAGAAAGTCTGAGTAGACCTATACCTAAAATAAGGAGACTGAAGCAGTAATCAAAAACCTCCCAATAAAACAAGGCCCAGGCCAGGCGTGGTGACACATGCCTGTAGTCCCAGCTACCTGGGAGGCTGAGGAAGGAGGATTGCTTGAATTTGGTAGTTTGAGCCCTCAGTGAGCTATGATCTCACCACTGCACTCTAGCTTGGACAACAGTGAGATTCTCTCTCAAACAACAGACAACAAACAAAAATCATATGTTGAAACACAGGTGATGGTATTGGGAGGTGGGACCATTAGGAGGTGATTATGCAGGCAGGTCCCTCGTAATTGGGATTAGTGCTCTTATAAAAGAGACCCCAGAGACCTTTGCTTCCACTGCCATGTGAGGACATAGCAAGAGGTTGGCAGTATGCAATTCAGAAGGGGCCATCATTAGAACCTGATCATGCTTGCACCCTAATCTTAGACTTCCAGCCTCAAGAACTGTGAGAAATAAAGATACTTATTGAGCAGAGGAGGTCAAGGATGCAGTGAGCTATGATGTACACTGTACATCATATGGCACCACTGTACTCTAGCTTGGGCAACAGAGCAAGACCCCATTTAAAAAAAGATGGGATAAGTTTTTTTCTCCAAGAAGACACATAAATGGTCAACAGGTATTAATATATGAAAAGATGTTCAACATCATCAGGAAAATGCAAATGAAAACCACAAAGAGGTATCGCTACACACATTAGAATGGCTATTATTTTTTAAAAGCCTGAAAAATAACAAGTGTTGATGATGTGTTGGTAGAAATGTAAAATGGTGCGGTCATGCAAAACAATATACAGGTTTCTTTAAAAATTAAAAATAGAACCATCATGATTCAGTAATCCCACTTTTGGGTAATTATCCAAAAGAATTTATTTCAGAATCTTTTCTTCTTTTTTTCTTTTTGAGATGAAGTCTTGCTCTGTCACCAGGCTGGAGGGCAGTGACACGATCTTGGCTCACTGCAACCTCCACCTCCTGGGTTCAAGCAATTCTCCTGCCTCAGCCTCCTGAGTAGCTTGGATTACAGGCACGTGCCACCATGCCCAGCTAATTTTTATATTTTTAGTAGAGGCAGGGTTTCACCATGTTGGCCAGGATGGTCTTGATCGCTTGACCTCATGATCCACACACCTTGGCCTCTCAAAGTGTTGGGATTACAGGCATGAGCCACCGCACCTGGCCAATATCAGAACCTTGAAGATAGGTTTGCACTCCCATGTTCACTGCAGCATTATTCACAATAGCCAAGAGGTGGAAACAACCTAGATGTCCATCAACAGATGGATGTGTAAAGAAAATCTGGTATATCCATACAATGAAATATTCAGCCATAAAATATTGTAGAAGAAAATCCTGTCAAATGCAACTACATAAATGAACTCTGAGGACATTATGCTAAGTGAAATAAGACAGTCATAGAAGGATGAATACTGCATAGTTCCACTTTTATGAGGTTTCTAAAATAGTCAAACTGATAGAAACAAAAAGCACAATGGTGGTTGCCAGGGGTTGGGGAGAGGGAGAAATGGGGAGTTGCTATTCAGTGGGTACAGGGTTTCAGTCATGCAAGGTTTTGAGAAAGTTCTAGAGACCTGCTGTACAGCATTTTGCTATTGTATTGTACACTTAAAAATGTCTAAGAATGTAGACTGATCCTCATGTTATATATTTTTACCACTGTTTAAGAAATACTTGAATAATGGTGGAAAACTTCTGATATTTCCAGGAAAACATTAAATTGCACATCCAAGAGGCCCAAAGAACTCCAAGTAGTATAAACACAAAGATACCAACACTCAGAAACATCATGGTAAAAACGTTAAATGTTAATGACAAGGAGAAAATCTTGAAAGCAAGAGAAAAACAACTTATCATGTACAAGGGTACCCCAATAAGATAAACAACAAACTTCTCATCAGAACTAACGGAGGTCAGAAGACAGTGGATAACATAATCAAAGTTCTGAAAGAAAAAGACTCTCAACCAAGAATTTTCTATCCTGGCCGGGTATAGTGGCTCATGCCTATAATCCCAGCAATATGGGAGGCCAAAGTGGATGGATCACCTGAGGTCAGGAGTTTGAGACCAGCCTGGCCAACATGGTGAAACTCCAGCTCTATTAAAAAAAAAAAAGCTGGGTATGGTGGTGTGTGCCTGTAATCCCAGCTACTCAGGAGGCTGAGGCAGGAGAATCACTTGAACCCAGGAGGCGGAGGCTGCAGTGAGCTGTGATCATGCCACTGTACTCCAGGCTGGGCAACAGAGCGAGACTCTCTAAAAAAGAAGAAGAAGAAAAAAAAGAAGTTTCTATCCAGCAAATTATCTTTCAAAAGTGAAGATGAAATAAAAACATTACCAGATAAATAGAAACATAATTTATTTCTACTAGACCCACCTTACAAAATATACCAAGAAAATTCTTCAGGTTGAAAGCAAGTAAACCCAGATAGAAATGAGAACCCACCTAAAACACAAAGAACAAAGATAAAGGTAATTCTTAAATTATATAAGACAGTATAAATGTGTGTTTTTCATCTTTCTTAATTTAAAAGGCAATTTTATAAGTCGATTTTATATAATTATATTGTTTAGGCTTTAAGATGTAAAAATGTATTATATATGACAACAGCACAAAGGAGGTGGATGAAAGCAGAGCTGTACTGTACAAAGGAAATGACAGCATATGGTAACCTGAATGTACAGGAACATATGAAGAAAACCATAAATGGTAAATAAGAAAGTAAACATTAAAAACTTTACCAATATATACTTGCTCTTATTTCTTTTCTGTTTCCACTATTAACAGAAAATTATGTAAAGTAAAAATTATAAAAATGTATTGGTGGGTTTATAACAAATATATAATTGTAAAACAATAGTATATAAAGGAGGACAATTAAATAGAGCTATATATGGGTAACAATTCTCTATCTCATTGAATTTTGTTAGTATAAGTCAGAAGTAAATTCTGATAAAATGTATGTGGTAAGCTCTAGAGTAGTAATTAAGAGAATAACTTTCAAAAAGTGAAAATATCAGTAAAGAAATTAAAATGTTATAATAGAAAAATTGTACTCAATGCAGCTGGGCATGGTGGTTCACATCTATAATCCCAGTCACTTGGGAGGCTGAGGCAGGAAGATCACTTGAGGCCAGGAGTTTGAGACCAGCCTAGGCAACATAAAAGCAAGACCCAGTTTCTAAAAATAAAATTTAAAAAAAAAGGCACCTGTAGTCCCAGCTATTCGGGAGGCTGAGGCAGGAGAGTGGCGTGAACCTGGGAGGCGGAGCTTGCAGTGAGCCCAGATAGTGCCACTGCAGTCCAGCCTGGGCGAAAGAACAAGACTCTGTCTCAAAAAAAAAAAAAAAAAGCAAAACAAAACAAAAAAACACACACTTAGCCAGGCATGGTGGCACACACCTGTAGTCTCAGCTACTTGAGGCGGAGGAGGAAGGATCCCTTCAGCCCAGGAGTTCAAGGCTACAGAGAGCCATGATCAGGCCACTGCACTCCAGCCTGGGAAACAGGGCAAGACCTGACTCTAAAAATAAAAATAAAATAAAATCTCAGTGCAAAAGAAAAAAATTAAGGAGGAATGGAAGAACAGGAAAGACACAAGATATACAAAATACAAAGAGCACAATGGCAGATGTAAAACCAACTACACAAAAAATAACAATAAATGTGACTAAACAATTCAAAGAAAAGGCAGAAAGAAAAAAGGAAGGAAAAAAAGGCAGTCACAGTGGATTAAAAAACAATATCCAACTATATGCTGTCTATAGGAAATACACTTTAGATTCAAAGATATAAACAGATTGGAAGTAAAAGAATGGAAAAAGATACACAGATGCTCCTCGATTTACAATGGGGTTATGTCCTGAAAAACCCATTGTACGTTGAAAATACAGAAGTTGATATGGTTTGGATCTATGTCCCCACCCAAATCTCACGCAGAAATGCAATCCCCAATGCTGGAGGTAGGGCCTGGTAGGAAGTGATTGGATCATGGGGGCAGTTTCTCATGAATGGCTTAGCACCATTCCCCTGCTGCTGTTCTTGTGATAGAGTTCTTGTGAGATCTGGTTGTTTAAAAGTGTGTGGCACTTCCTCCCTGTATCTCTTCCTTCTGCTCCAGCCATGTAAGATGTGCCTGCTTCCCCTTCACCTTCTGTTATGATTGTAAGTTTCCTGAAGCCTCCCTAGAAGCAGAAGCTGGTATGCTTCCCGTACAGCCTGCAGAACTGTGAGCCAATTAAACCCTTTTTCCCTACAATTACCCAGTATCAGGTATTTCTTTATAGTAGTGTTAGAATGGACTAATAAGTAAAAAATGCATTTAATACATCTAACCTATCAAACATAGCTTAGCCTAGCCTACCTTAAACATGCTCAGAACATTTACATTAGCCTACAGTTGGGCAAAATAATCTAATACAAAGCCTATTTTATAGTAAAGTGTTGAATATCATGCAATTTACTGACTACTGTACTGAAAGTGAAAAACAGAATGATTTTGCACCATTGTGAAGTTGAAAAATCATAAGTCAAATAAGATACCCTGTGTTATGCAAATAGCAACCATAAGAATGCTGGAGTGGTTATATTAATAACGACAAAATAGACTTTAAAACGTAGCATGCTATCAGAGATAAAGACAGACACTTTATAATGATAACAAGGTCAACTCGTAAGTTATAACACTTGTAAATATATACACAGCTAACAACAGAGCTTCAAAGTACGTGCAATGAAAGGTTGAAAGAATTGGGAGTAAATACATAGTTAACAACAGTTGTCAGAGACTTCAAACCCCACTTTCAATTTGGATAGAACATCTAACCAGAAGATCAACAAGGAAATACAGTTGGCCCTCTGTATCTAGGTGATATAGTTTGGCTCTGCGTCCCCACCCAAATATCTTCTCAAATTGTAATCCCAACATGTTGAGGGAGGGACCTGGTGAGAGGTGATTGGATCATGGGGGTGGTTTCCCCATGCTGTTCTCATAATAGTGAGTTCTCACGAGACCTGATGCTTTAAAAGTGCTTGGCAGTTGACCCTCTCCCACAAATGCTGCTGTTATGTAAGACATACCTTGCTTTCCCTTCACTTTCTGCCATGATTGTTAAGTTTCCTGAGGCCTCCCCAGCTATGTGGAACTGTGAGTCAATTAAACCTCTTTCCTTTATAAATTACCCAGTCTCAGGTAGTTCTTCATAGCAGTGTAAAAACAGACTAATACACTAGGGATTCTGCATCAATGGATTCAAGTGACCACAGATACAAAAAAATTTGGAAATTAAACAAAAAGCATGGTTGCATCTATACTGAACATATACAGATTTGTCATTATTCCCTAGACAATACAGTATAACAACTATTTACATAGCATTTACATTGTATTAAAGTATATAGGAGGAGGATATACATAGGTTATATGAAAATATTACACCATTTTATATAAGGGACTTGAGCATCTGTGGAGTTCGGTATTTGAAGGGGTTCCCGGAACCAATCCCCCATGGATACTGAGGGACAAGAGTAGAAGATTTAGAACACTATATACAAACTAGACTTAACAAACATATAAGTTGTTAGAGAATACTCCACCCAACAACAGCAGAATACACATTTTTCTCAAGCACACATGGAATATATTCCAGGATAGATCACAGGCTAGGCCATTAAACAAGCCTTGATAAGTTTAAAAAGACTGAAATTGTACAAGTTTCCTTGTCATTATGTTTTCTAAACATAATGGAATGAAACTGAAACTAATAACAGAAAATAATTTGCTAAATTCACAAATATGTAAAAATTAAGCAACACAGTACTAAATAACCAATGGGTCAAACAAGAAATACCAAGCAAAATTAGAAAATACTTTGAGATGAATGAAAAGGAAGACACAACATATCAAAACCTGTGGGATGCAGCTAAATCAGTGCTTACAGGGAAATTTGTAGCTGTCGATGCCTACATTATTTAAAGTTAAAAAATTTTTTTCTAAATTTTTTAGAAATTTTACTTTCAGTTCTGGGACAAATGTGCAGAACCTGCAGGTTTGTTACATAGGTATACATGTGCCATGGTGATCTGCTACCTATCAACCTGTCATCTAGGTTTTTAGCCCACATGCATTAGGTATTTGTTCTAATGCTTTCCCTTCCCTTGTCCCTCACAACCTGACAGGCCCCGGTGTGTGATGTTCCCCTCCCTGTGTTGATGTGTTCTCACTGTTCAGCTCCCACTAATGAGTGAGAACATATGGTTTTTGGTTTTCTGTTCCTGTGTTAGTTTGCTGAGGATGATGGCTTCCAGCTTTATCCACGTCCCTGCAAAGGACATGAACTCATTCTTTTTTATGGCTGCATAGTATTCCATGGTGTATATATGCCACATTTTCTTCATCCAATCTATCCGTGATGGGCATTTTGGTTGGTTCCAAGTCTTTACTATTGTAAATAGTGCTGCAAGAAATGTATGTGTGCATTTATCTTTATAGTAGAATGATTTACAATCCTTTGGGTATATACCCAGTAATGAAATTGCTGGGTCAACTGGTATTTCTGGTTCTAGATCCTTGAGAAATCACCACACTGTCTTCCACAATGATTGAACTTATTCACACTCCCACCAACAGTGTAAAAGCATTCCTATTTCTCAACGGCCTCACCAGCATCTGTTGTTCCCTTTTTTTTTTTTTTTTTTGAGATGGAGTCTTGCTCTGTTGTCCAGGCTGGAGTGCAGTGGCACAATCTTGGCTCACGCCCAGCTAATTTTTTTGTATTTTTAGTAGAGGCGGGGTTTCACCGTGTTAGCCAGGATGTTCTCAATCTCCTGACCTTGTGATCTGCCTGTCTCAGCCTCCCAAAGCGCTGGGATTACAGGTGTGAACCACCGTGCCTGGCCAACAATGGGGTTTTCTAAATACACAATCATGTAATCCACAAATAGACACAATTTGACTGCCTCTCTTCCTATTTGAATATTCTTTATTTCTTTCTCTTGCCTGATTGCCCTGGCCAGAACTTCCAATACTACATTGAATAGGAGTGGTGAGAGGGTATCCTTGTCTTGTGCCGGTTTTCAAAGGGAATGTTTCCAGATTCTGCCTATTCAGTATGATATTGGCTATGGGTTTTTCATAAATAGCTCTTATTATTTTGAGACATGTTCCATCAATACCTAGTTGATTGAGAGTTTTTAACACGAAGCGATGTTGAATTTTATCGAAGGCCTTTTCTGCATCTATTGAGATAACCATGCGGTTTTTGTCACAGGTTCTGTTTATGTGATGGGTTACATTTATTGATTTGCATATGTTGAATCAGCCTTGCAACCCAGGGATGATGCTGACTTGATCGTGATGAATAAGCTTTTTGATATGCTGCTGGATTCAGTTTGCCAGTATTTTATTGAGCATTTTCACATCGATGATCATCAGGGATATTGACCTGAAATTTTCTTTTTTTTGTGTGTGTGTCTCTGTCAGGTTTTGGTATCAGGATGATGCTGGCTTCATAAAATGAGTTAGGGAGGAGTCCCTCTTTTTCTATTGTTTGGAATAGTTTCAGAAGGAATGGTACCAGCTCCTCTTTATACCTCTGGTAGAATTTTGCTGTGAATCCATCTGCTCCTGGGCTTTTTTTTGGTTGGTAGGCTATGAATTACTGCCTCAATTTCAGAACTTGTTATTGGTCTATTCAGGGATTTGACATCTTCCTGGTTTAGTCTTGGGAGGGTTTATGTGTCCAGGAATTTATCCATTTCTTCTAGATTTTCTAATTTGTATAGAGGTGTTTATAGTATTCTCTGAGGTGTGTTTTTGCAGTGGCTGGTACCAGATTTTCATTTCCATATTTAGTGCTTCCTTCAGGAGCTCTTGTAAGGCAGGCCTGCTACTGACAAAATCCCTCATCATTTGCTTGTCTGGAAAGGGTTTTACTTCTCTTTCACTTATGAAACTTAGTTTGGCTGGATATGAAGTTTTGCATTGAAAATTCTTTTTTTTTTTTTTTGGAGATGGAGTTTTGCTCTTATTGCCCAGCCTGGAGTGCAATGGCGCAATCTCAGCTCACTGCAACCTGTGCCTCCCAGGCATGTGCTACCATGCCTGGCTAATTTTTGTATTTTTAAGTAGATACAGGGTTCCTCCATGTTTGTCAGTCTGGTCTCGAACTCCTGACCTCAGGTAACCTGCTCACCTCAGCCTCCCAAAGTGCTGGGATTACAGGTGTGAGCCACCACGCCCAGCCCAATTCTTTTCTTTAAGAATGTTGAATATCGGCCCCCATTCTTATCTGGCTTATAGGGTTTCTGCAGAGAGATCAACTGTTAGTCTAATGGGCTTACCTTTGTAGGTGACCTGACCTTTCTCTCTGGCTGCCCTTAGCATTTTTTCCTTCATTTCAATCTTGGAGATTCTGATGATTATGTATTTTGGGTTTGATCTTCTTGTGGAGTATCTTAGTGGTGTTCTGTGTATTTCCTGAATTTGAATGTTGGCATATCTTGCTAGGTTGGGGAAGCTCTCCTGGATAATATCCTGAAGTGCGTTTTCCAACTTGGTTCCATTTTTCCCATTGCTTTCAGATACACCAATCAATCGTAGGTTTGGTCTTTTCACATAGACCCATATTTCTTGGAGGCTTTGTTCATTCCTTTTCATTCTTTTCTCTCTAATCTTGTCTTCATGCCTTATTTCAGCAAGATGATCTTCAATCTCTGATATCTTTTCTTCCACTTGATCAATTCAGCTATTGATACTTGTAAATGCTTCACGAAGTTCTTGTGTTGTGTTTTTCAGCTCCATCAGGTCATTTATGTTCCTCTCTAAACTGGTTAGTTAGCAGTTCCAGTAACCTTTTATCAAGTTTCTTAGCTTCCTTACTGGGTTAGAACATGGTTTTTTTTTTTTAGCTCAGAGGAGTTTGTTATTACCCACCTTCTGAAGCCTACTTCTGTCAATTCATCAATGTCATTCTCCATCCAGTTTGGTGCCCTTGCTGGAGAGGAGTTGTGATCATGTGGAAGAGAAGAGGCATTCTGGATTTTGGAATTTTCAGTGTTTTTGCACTGGTTTTTCTTCATCTTCGTGGATTTATCTACCTTTGATCTTTGAGGCTGATGACCTTTGGATGGGGTTTTTGTGTGTGTGTGGGGGGGTCTTTTTTGTTGATGTTGTTATTGTTGCTTTGTGTTTGTTAGTTTTTCTTCTAACAGTCAGACCCCTCTTCTGCAGGTCTGCTGCAGTTTGATGGAGGTCCAAACCAGACCCTGTTGACTTGGTTATCACCAGTGGAGGCTGCAGAACAGCAAAGATTGCTGCCTGCTCCTTCCTCTAGAAGCTTCATCCCAGAGGGGCACTGACCTGATGCCATCTGGAGCTCTCCTGTATGAGGTGTCTCTTGACCCGTTAAGAGGTGTCTCCCAGTCAGGAGGCATGGGGTTCAGGGACCCACTTGGGGAGGCAGTCTGTCCCTCAGCAGAACTGGTGTGCTGTGCTGGGAGAATTCCCTTTGTCAGGATCAGCTGCTCTTTTCACAGCCAGGCAGGAAAGATTAAGTCCGCTGAAGCTGCGCCCACAGCTGCCTCTCCCTCCAGGCGCTCTGTCCCAGGGAGGTGACAGTTTTATCTGTAAGCTCCTGACTGGGGCTGCTGTATTTCCTTTAGAGATGCCCTGTCCAGTGAGGAGAAATCTAGAGAAGCAGTTTGGTCACAGCTGCTTTGCCGCACTGTGGTGTTCTGCCTAGTCCAAACCTCCTCGTCTCCTTAGCACTGTCAGGGGAAAACCACCTACTAAAGCCTCAGTAATGTCAGAAGGTGCTCCTTCCCTCTCCAAGCTCGAATGTCCCAGGTTGACTCCAGACTGCTGTGCTGGCAGTGAGAATTTCAAGCCAATGTTTCTTAGCTTGCTGGGATCCATGGGAGTGGGACTCACTGAGTGAGACCACTTGGCTCCCTGGCTTCAACCCCCTTTCCAGGGGAGCAAATAGTTCTGTCTCACTGGGATTCCAGGTGCCACTGGGGTATGAAAAAAACTCCTGCACCTAGCTCAGTGCCTGCCTAAACAGCCGCCCAGTTTTGTGCTTGAAACCCAGGACCCTGGTGGTGTAGGCTCATGAGGGAATCTCCTGATCTGCAGATTGTAAAAACCATGGGAAAAGTGTAGTACCCAGGCCGGGTAGCACAGTCCCTCATGGCTTCCCTTAGCTGGGGGAGGGAGGTCCCCCAGCTCCTTGCACTTCCTGGGTGAAGCGATGGTCCTCCCTGCTTCTGCTCCCTCTCCATGGGTTGCACCCGCTACCTAACCAGTCCCAGTGAGATGAACTGGGTACCTCAGTTGGAAATGCAGAAATCACCCATCTTCTGTGTTGGTCTCAATGGGAGCTGCAGACGGGAGCTGTTTGTATTTGGCCATCTTGGCCCCTTCCTCAATGCCTACATTTTTTTTTAAAGTGAGTAAATCAACAACCTAATCTTCTACCTTAAAACACTGGGGAAAACGAACAAACAAACAAAAAAACAAAACTAAACCCAAATCAAGCAGAAGGTAGAAAATAAGGAATATAACAGAAACTAATGAACTAGAGAATAGAAAAAAGGCTTAATACAAATTCTTCACAAACTCCTCCAAAAAAAACAAAAGAGAACACTTCCCAATTCATTCAATGAAAACAGTATTACTCTGACACCAAAAACAGGCAATAAAACAACAGATCAGCATCTCAAATGAATACAGACACAAAATTCCCCAACAAAATACTAGCAAATCAAATTCCACAATATATATATAAAAATTATACACCATTACTGAGTGGGATTTATCCCAGAAATGCAAGGTTTGTTTAGCGTCCAAAAATCAATTAATACATCATATCCATAGAATAAAGGAAAAAATCAAGAAAGGAAAATAAAGACATTTTCAGACAAACAAAAGCTCACAGAATAATGCTAACTTAAGTACAAGAAATACTAGAGGGAAATATTCAAACTGAAAATAATGATCTTAGACAAAAACACAGAACTGCAGAAAGGAATGAAAAACACTAGAAAGGGTAACTCTAAATGTATATTTACCATCAAAAATAGCAACAGAATAAACTCTCTGGTGAGGTTTCAAAGTAGCTAGTACAAAATAAGTGACAATAATAATGAAAGGCAGGAGAGGGACAAAAGGAAACGTAAGGATCTTGCATTTTTCAAGAAGTGGTAAAAATATTAAGGTATACCACAGTAAGTCAAAGAGACATATTTAATCATTAGAGTCATCACTTAAAAAAGAATGTACAACTAAAAAGCTAGTGGAGAAGAAACATAAAATTACATAAAGTTTGGTTTATTCAAAAGAATATAAAAGGCCGGGTGCAGTGCTTCATGCCTGCAATCCCAGCACTTCGGGAGGTCGAGGTGGGCAGATCACGAAGTCAGGACATCGAGACCATCCTGGCTAACACGGTGAAACCGCGTCTCTACTAAAAATACAAAAAATTAGCCAGGCGTGGTGGTGGGCGCCTGCAGTCCCCGCTACTCAGGAGACTGAGGCAGGAGAATGGCGTGAACCCGGGAGGTGGAGCTTGCAGTGAGCCGAGATCGTGCCACTGCACTCCAGCCTAGGTGACAGGGTGAGACTCCGTCTCAAAAAATAAAGTTTATATATAATTTATAGTGACAGAAAGGAGATCAGTAATTGCTTCAGGATAGAAGTAGGAAGGGGTGAGAAAGGTGGGAAGGAGTGAAAGATGATGAAGGAGGAGAAAACTTTTGGGGGTGATGGATATGTCTGCCCTAGATTGTAGCAATGGTTTCACGTGTATACATATGTCAAAAGATATAAAATCATATACTTTAAATACTTGTTAACATATTATATGTTAATTACACCTGAATAAGCTGGTTCTTTAAAAAAAAAAAATAAGTGTATGGGGCTGAGACCAATCTGCCAGGGACCTAACGCTGTTCTGTCCCTGGCTGGCTGTGTGATCAGTTTCCTGGGCACCAATTGTGCAGAGATATTGGCAAATTCCATAAATTCATTGTGACAGCACAGTGCCAGGACTGCATCAAGCACCAATGACCAATGTTAGCTGTGTGGTAGCGCAGAGCCCTAGGACTCTGCTCTGCTTACTGTTTACATGCCCAGGTCCCCCACTACACAGGAAGAGACGCTTTCTAGCTCATCTGTTTCCCTAAGACCCAGAATCAGCCTGGGATGCTCTGAGTGAATAACAGCAGGAATGAGAGACTTGGAAGAGAACGTCTCTCTAAGTGGTGTCTCCAAGCAGCCAAAACAGAGCTGGCCAACAAACCCTGTGGGATAGTGTGAAATATATATTTGGTCTTCATCCCCATGACCTGGCATACAACTCCTAAAATCCTTGTAATCTCCAAAGTGCTGTCTTTCCGTAGGCTTATGTTGACTGACAGCTTTAGGATGAAGCTGGTCACTGGAAAGGCCAAGTCATGGTTACATGATTGGGATTCTCAGCCCCAACGCCCCAAACTCAGAGAGGGGAAAGGAGCTAAAGGTTAAGTTTATCACCAATGGCCAATGGTTTGATCAATCATACCTACATAATAAAGCCTATATAAAAACCTAAGAGGGCAGGGTTCAGAGAGCTGCTGGATAGCTAAGTGGATAGGATCCTAGAGGGTGATGCACCCAGGGAGGGCATGAAAACTCCACACCCCTTCCCGCATACCTCTGCCTACAAATTTCTTCATCTTTATCCTCTATAATAAATTGGTAAATCTTTTTTTTTTCTTTTCTGAGAAAGGGTCTCACTCTGCCACCCAGGCTGGAGTGCAGTGGCATGATCTCAGCTCACTGCAACTTCTGCCTCCTGGGTTCAAGTGATTCTCATGCCTCATCTGCCCAAGTAACTGGGACTACAGATGCACGCCACCATGCCTGGCTAATTTTTGTATTTTTTGTAGAGACGGGGTTTCACTATATTGGCCAGGTTGGTCTCGAACTCCTGACCTCAAGTGATCTGCCCACCTCGGCCTCCCAAATTGCTGGGATTACAGGCATGAGCCACTGCACCCAGCCTAAACTGGTAAATCTGAGTGTTTCCCTGAGTTCTGTGAGCTGCTCCAGCAAATTAATAGAACCCAAAGTGAGGGTCATGGGAATCCCAACTTGAATCCTGTTGGTCTCAAGTTTGGAAACCCCGAACTTACAACTAGTGCCTTGAGGGGACAGTCTCAGAGACTGAGCCTGTGGGATCTGAGGCTATCTCCAAGAGAGCACAAGAATTGAATTGAATTACAGCCGCTTGGAGCATGGGAAAAACCCTCCATACATTTGGTCATGAAGTTTGTTTTTTTGTTTTTTTTTGATTTTTTTTTTTTAATAATTTTTTTTGCACGAAGTTTTTGTTGATTGTTGCTGTGGTGTCAGAGCAGAGGAAAAACGTAATTAGCATTTTTCCCAAACAGCCTAAGGAGTGGATGACATAGAAGTGAAGGGACTGGGAGCCAGCTGCCAGGGAAAGACACTTGAGCTATTTTTTGTGGCTGAAAGAGCATTTTCTAGGGTAAATAAAACACAAAACTACTTATGGACAGATAACAGGGGCAAATAACAGCAAGAAAAGAGGACAAGATAGAAAAAGGAGGAGGAAAGCAAAGGCCTGAGGGTAACAAGAGATTTGTCTGGAGCTTGTAGAGAAGGGATTCGTGAGTGAAGCTGCAGCACCTACCACAGAAGCAGAGTGGGGGCAAACTCACCTTCTCTCTTGTGCCTCCAGCTCCCCTGAGTTCTCAGGATGTGAGGGGTCCATGGTTCGTCCCCCCGCTCCAGCCTCGAGATGACATCAGGTTTGGAAGCTTGAAGTCCTGCTCCAGAGAAAGGAAGCAAGACCTGAAAATTCATCCCAGGTAGAGGGCAGGATGGACCTGTGGTCTGAGTCTTTGAGCTGGTTGTGTCCTTCTCTGCCACCTGGTCTCTAACCGTGGAGACACAGGCCTCTGCCTAAGCTGAAGAAAGGCCAAAACTAGCTTTTCAGGGGGACAGGCAGCATAGATAGGACAGCGTTGGGGCCTGAACACATCACGGTAGATGACTCATAGTGGGGGGTGTTGAACCCCAGCAGAAGGGCTAAAGGGGGAATGAGTCTCCAGCACCATGTCTGGTTTGTCTGGCCCACCAGTCCATCATGGCCCTTGTCCGTCAGCCTTGCTGCTTTTGTTCCTGCTGGGCCCCAGCTTGGTCCTCGCCATCTTCTTCCATCTGCCCATTAACTCTCGCAAGTGCCTCCATGAGGAGATCCACAAGGCCTACTAGTGACTGGCACATACGAGATCTCTAACCAGTCTGGGGGCACTGGCGGCATGTACAGCCACCTCAAGATCACAGATTCTGCTGGCCATATTTTCTACTCCAAAGAGGATGCAACCAAGGGGAAATCTGCCTTTACCACTGAAGATTATGACATGTTTGAAGTGTTTTGAGAGCAAGGGAACAGGGCGGATACCTGACCAACTCGTGATCCTAGACATGAAGCATGGAGTGGAGGTGAAAAATTACAAAGAGATTGCAAAAGTTGAGAAGCTCAAACCATTAGAGGTGAAGCTGCAACACCTAGAAGACCTTTCAGAATCTATTGTTAATGATTTTGCCTACATGAAGAAGAGAGAAGAGGAGATGGTGATACCAGTGAGTCAACGAACACTCGGGTCCTATACTTCAGCATCTTTTCAATGTTCTGCTTCATTGGACTAGCCACCTGGCAGGTCTTCTACCTGTGATGCTTCAAGGCCAAGAAGTTGATTGAATAATGAATGAGGCATATTCTCCTCCCACTTTGTACCTCAGCCAGCAGAACATTGCTGCGATGTGCCTGGCCTAAGGCATCCTACCAACAGCACCATCAAGGAATGTTGGAGGTTTCTTGCCAGAAATGATCTCTTTTGGTGTGCGAGGATATGGGGTACCACCTACACCCAACAAGTCAATGAGGGACTTCTTTTTAATTTGGTAGGATTTTGACTGGTTTTGCAACAATAGGTCTATTATTAGAATCACCTATGACAAAAAAATAAGGGTTACCTAGATAATGCCAAAGTCAGTATTTGTCCTGGGTTCCCTTGTGTGATCTGTTTGAACCATGTTTTCTTTTCTTCTCCCACTTGCTCAGCAGTTTGGGCTTCCTTTCTAGTTCTTTTACCAAGATTTCTGTGTGACCATGTTGACTTCATTCAGATTGCCCTCTTTCAATTTCCTTGTGAAAACACTCTTAACTTTCTCTTTACCCTTAGCTGAAACGTTTGAGTAGCTTCTGGTGATATCTTTTCATGATTTTATGTCTCTTAAAATGGTGATGGATGTGACACTTCATAAAAGTGAGCTTTAAACTGTAGATAATTCTTAAAGAAAATGTCATTTCAGACAATTAAAATATTTGTGCTCAACTGCTTGAACGTTTTTCGTGTATGTGTATTTAATTCTATGCAGTATTATCGCACGTGTAGATTTCATGTGACCACCATCACAAGACAGAATAGTTCTATCACATGGATCCCTTGTGCTGCCCTTTTACAGCCACAGCCACATCCCTTTCTTATCCCCTTACTCCAACCTATGGCTACCACTGTTCTGTCCTCCATCTCTGTAATTTTGTCATTTCAAGAATGTTGTATGAATGGAATCATATAGAATGTAATCTTATGAGGTTGACTTTTTTCATTCAGGATAATTCCCTTGAAATCCATCCAAGTTGTTGCATGTATCAAGTTTCTTCCTTTTTTTCTTTTAAAAATGTTTTATATATTTAGGGGGTATAAGTCAGACTTCTTACATGCATATATTGCATCATGGTAAAGTCTGGGCAGTTATTTTGTTTGTTGAGTAGCATTCCATGGTATGGATGTACCAGTTTGCTTAACCATTCACCTACTAAAGGACATAAAAGTTGTTTTCAGTTTTTTGCCCTTACTAATAAAGCTGCTGTGAACATTCACGTACAGGTTTTTATATGAACTTTTTTTTTTTTTTGAGATGGAGTCTCGCTCTGTCGCCCAGGCTGGAGTGCAGTGGCACCATCTCGGCTCACTGAAAGCTCCGCCTCCCAGGTTCACGCCATTCTCCAGCCTCAGCCTCCCACATAGCTGGGACTACAGGCGCCCGCCAGCCCCGGCTAAATTTTTTTTTGTATTTTTATTAGAGACGGGGTTTCACCGTGTTAGCCAGGATCGTCTTGATCTCCTGACCTCATGATCCACCCGCCTCAGCCTCCCAAAGTGCTGGGATTACAGGAGTGAGCCACCGCACCCGGCCTATGTGAACATACATTTTCATTTTCTGGGATAAATGCTCAAAAGGGCAATTGTTGGGTTGTGTGGTAAACACGTATATTTTTGTAAGAAACTACCCTACTCTTTTTTCCAGAGTGGCTGTACCTTTTACATACAGCCACTCATACAATTCATACAGCAATGTATGACTGATCCAGTTTCTTCACATCCTCACCAGCATTTGGTATTACTACTATTTTTTATCTTAACCATTCACATAGATGTGTGTAATGATAACACATGTGGTTTTAATTTGCATTTTCCAGTGATGGAAAGTATGTTAAGCTAATGATGTTGAGTATCTTTTCATGTGCTAATTTGCCATCTATATATCCTCTTCGGTGAAATGTCTGTTCATGTCTGTTGTCTATTTTCTATTTAGGTCATTTGTTGTTTTTACTATTGAGTTGTCAGAGTTTTTTTATACATCCTAGATAAAACTCTTCTGTTAGATATGTGGTTGCTTGAATTTTTAACATAACTTCTACCAAGGAAAAATAAGTAAAATTTCCAACTCTTCTTGCATGGCCAGTCACTTACTTAATTCCTGTCCTTCAGTGTTCCATCTAGAGAATTAAGAGATATGATGTATAAAATAGATATCTAGGAGGGCCATTAAGAGAGTAAATACTTAAAAATACAAAGCCAATGAAAGCAAAGCCAATAATCACTGCAGGAATATGAGGTGCCTAAGGGCCAAAACTAATGTAAATAAGAGAAAATGTGGATATAAATGACCATGTTTATAAACAGTTATGAAAAATGCTGTCACTTGAAATCTTTCCCACATCTCTCAAGAAAGTAAGTAGGAGTTTATCCTTTCTGTAATCTCTTTTTAGCCCTGCTGACTATTACAGGGCTTATTTAATCACAGTGGCAAGAATTACATGTATCTTACAGTAAAGAAGCAGAATACTGGAATTGTTAGAGAACCCTGATGTGTTGACCCGATAAAGTACAAAGGTGGAAGAGGGAATGAGTTATGTTGTCAAAATCTCAGGCTATTCTGTTAATGTTCCTGCTACTATGAACCCAAACCTGTTTTTTTCCCCTTTTGACTCCTTGTATCTTCCTCTCATGTGGCATAAAAGTAGTTCTGTCGTTAACTTGTACAACATTGCCATCTGCTGTTAAGAATTGGTAGGTACTGCTTCTGAGAACCTGGCTGCAGATCCTTACCATAGGCAGCAGATGTTGAGTACAGATCTTCAGTATTACACATACTAAGTTACAGAGGATGCATCCAAGTAGAGAAAATAATATGTGGGTTAAGATCCATTCTTAAACTTTTTTTTTTTTTTGGGACAGAGTCTTGCTGTGACGCCCAGGCTGAAGTGCAATGGTGCTATCTCAGCTTGCTGCAACCTTCACCTCCTGGGTTTGGGTAGTTCTTCCTCCTCGGCCTCCAGAGTGGCTGGGAGTGCAGGCGCACCCCACCATGCCTGGCTGGTTTTCGTATTTTTGGTAGAGATGGAGTTTCACCGTGTTGGCCGGGCTGGTCTTGAACTCCTGACCTCAAATGATCCGCTGCCCTCAGCCTCCCAAAGTGCTGGGATTACACGTGTAAGCCACTATGCTCATCCTCCATCATTAAACTTTTTAATGTGAAATTCTATCATGTACCATTAACCTAACAAGGTTTTCTTTCCTATTTCTGACTGGTGCCTTTCCCCTTTTTAGGAGCAATGAAAGCCACTCTGTTAGTTATGTTCTTCTGATGCGACAAAATGTCAAGAAGATAGGAGAAGAGAATATTTCATTTTGTTGATGCTTTTGTTCCCAAGTGTGACCCTAAACTTAAGCTTTGTAGGACCTGACATTCTCTCATGTCCCTTCCCTTTACTCATGCCAAAACTATCAACTGGGACATTTTGTGCTTTTAGTTTAAAAGTTAATTGATATTACACCTTGGTTTTATCCAAAAAGTATTTGCCTTTGACCAAAGACTGATGCAAGAGCAAATAAGCTTTAAAAACAGGGGTGTTATGTGCTTTCCTCAATTTTTGAGCATGCTATCCAAAATGGTCTGTATAATATAAATGAGAATGATGCAGTTTAAGTAAGTATTTTTATAACATTGTCATGGACCCCTGTCATAAAGCCATTTTTCAGTTTGGGAAAGAGGCATATAGAATTTATACAGATTCACTTGTAAATGTTGCATTGAGGATTTTTGTGTAAATTTTCTCAAGTAAAGGCTAGTAGAAACCAAAAAAAAAAAAAGGGCTAAAGGGAAGAGCACATTCCAGTGAAAGGAAAGCAGGGCTCTGAAACTGAACAGATCCAAATCCCAGATCTGCCACCAATAGGCTGTGTAAACTTAAGAAAAGTGACAGTATTTGTTAGCCTCAGGTTCATTTATAAACTGTGTATCCTACCACTGATCATCAAGACGCAGAAATATTAATTCAGGGGATAGGGATGTACTAAGTGTACAATGAACAATATTCTCCTTCTATAAATCAGGGAGGGTTGGAAAGGCATGGGAGGCCAAGGTGGGAAGATTCCTTGAGGCTAGGAGTTTGAGACCAACCTGGGGAACATGGAGGTTCTGTCTCTAAAAAAATAAAATAAGACAAGCATGGTAGCCCATGCCTGTAGTCCCAGGTACTTGGGAGGCTGAGGTAGGAGGATATCTTCAACCAAAGATGTCAAGGTTACAATGAGCTACGGTCTCACCACTGCACCCCAGGATGGGCAACAGGGACATTGCCTATTAAAAAAAAAAATCAAGGAGGGTCCCAGTACCACCTGTCCCCCTCTCTGTGCAAACCAGACCTGCATGGTACCAGGGTCAAAATGTCTGGTCTTTGGGCCCAGGGGGTGAGGAGCCTCTGAGCCCCAAGCTTGATCCTCAAGGTTAAGGAGCAGGAAGCCCAGGAGCTGAGCCCCAGGGATGGAACTTACCTAGTGAGACTAGGTTTCCATAGGTCTCCATCATCACATCCTTGTAGAGGCCCCTCTGAGCAGGGATCAGACAGTCCCACTCCTCCTGGGAGAAGGGTACAGCCACATCCTCAAAGGAAACCATGATGTGGAATGACAAGATCCTGATGCAGCCCTCAGGTCAGGACCTGGAGGGAGAAGACATTAGGCTTAGGACTGGTAAGATCCCTCTGGGAACATGTACCTGTCTTCCCCACTAATGTGAACTCTTTAAGGCAGACACTATATTGGCTCATCTTGGTGTGCCCCAACCCTGACCTCTACCGTACCTGGTCCAGGGACAGGAAAACAGTGAGAAGTACATTTCAGGGACTTGAACTCAGGAACTGAGGACATTGGTGGAGACAGGGAGCTGTCCACCCTCTCGGACCAGCCCCTTATAGACAGACTCCTGCCAAGAAAAGGCTGAGGTCACATGGAAGAGTCTCCATGAGGACCACTCACCTGGAGCCCACCAAGAAGGAGCTGCATGACGGCCATCACTAGGTGTCTGAGCTTGTCCTGAGGTGTCGGCAGAGCTGCAGGGAGAGGAGGGTGATGGGGCCTGACCAACCTTCTGCTCCCCACAGGTGCTCTGAGACTTCTAGGCCCAGACATTTTGTGGTAGCAGAGACCCAATTATGAGCTGCCTGAACACCCCAGGAAAGGTGGATGAACTAAGTAGCCAGTGGTCTTTGAGACCATATCCCCTCCCCACTTTCCTGCCATACTTCTCCATGTCTCAAGAGAGGCCTTCCTGAGGCCCCTGGGATGACAGCATCCTGAGGCCACCATGTGAAAGCCAGGACTGTGGCGGTGCACTTGGCCAGGAGAGACAATGGACTGCATTTCCCAGGCCCACCTATGAGGTCCTGCGCAGAGGGCAAACAGCTGAGAACAGCGGATCAGGCTCTTGTGCTAAGGCAGTGAATGAGCAAATGGAGAAATTGACACGTATGTGTGACACACAAACACAACGCCCAGGTGGTGTCAGGTGACGACAAAGGATACAAAAAATTAATGATGCAGCATGAGGGCAGCGACTGGTGGTAGGAGATATTTTACACAGGATGGCCAGGGAAGACACCTCCGATAAAGTGACAACAAATCAGAGATCTGGATGGAGTGAGGGTAGGCACCATGTGGATATCAGTGAGGTACATCCCAGGCAGGAGGAGGGCACAAGTGCAAAGGCTCTGAGATGCAAGCACACCTGTGTTCAAGGACGGGCAAGGAAGCCAGAGGGGCTGAAACAGACTAGGGGAGGGTAAAAGAGGTGGGTACCCTCTGGGGTGGGTACCTTGTAGGCCTTAGGGCTATGGGTTTTATTCTGAATGGATGGGAAGTGCCTGGAATGTCTGGGAAGAGTGATATGACCTCAGATGTGGTCTCTACAGCTGCTGCTTTGAGGGTGCTTTGAATACACTATGGGGTGGGGGTAAGGAACAAAAACAGGAAACCAGTCAGAAGGTTCTAGCAACAATCCAGCTAGAGATGAATGTCTTGGACCAGACTGGTGGTGGCAGAAGTGATAAAAAGCAGCCAGATTATGGATACATTTCAAAGGTACCATCAATAGGATTTGCAGATGAATTTCATGTAGGACGAGACACCAAGAGTTTTGACCTGAGCAACTGAAATTATGAAATTTCCATATACTCAAAAGAGTAAGGCTGCAGAAGGATTAAATGTAAAAGTTGTAATACAGTAATGTTTAAGATACCTATTAGATTTATAAATGGAAAATTAGGGCATTTGGATATACAAGTTGAAAATTCAGGAGTGAGGTTGGGCTGGCTGGGTATATACTGAAAACTGTCAGTACACAGATAACATCTAAAACCACACATCTGGTTTTATTTTAGCAGTGACATGTGTCACTCCCACAAAAGCCTTCCCAATTGGCCTCGGCATACACAGCAAGTCTCCTCCCCACAGCCCTCTACACATAAACAAATTCCTTAGTTTAGTTCAGGAGGAAATGTGCCCTTTTCCTTTGGCTCTAGGTGACCGCAAGGCCCAGTTCTCGTCACCAAGATGTTAAGGGAAGTTTGCCAAGGGGCATCTGAAAGGAAATAAGGGGAAAGGATTGACAAGAGAACCTTGGAGACACATTCTAGAGCCCTGGCATCTCACAACAAACTCTGGAACAAACCCTGTCTCATCTTCATTCAAGCCTCTGTTGGACAGATTTTCTGACTGGCCGCGGAACATAAGCTCATTGATGTCTTCGCAGTCTCCAGCTGAGGCATACCTTGGTCAGAGGGAATCTTCTAGTCCTCAGACAGGGCTTGCCTTTGACTGGCCCCTGCTGCTTATGTCCTTTGTGAATCACAAGCGGTACCTCTTAATGTACTCTGCCTTCACTCCTAAACGCATGTGGCAGGCATGTAATGCTGCTGTTAGGTGCATGGGCTGGGACTCGAATAGGACTGAGTTCTAACCTTGGATCCACCACTTACTAATGCAGAGGTCTCAGGTAATTGACTTGAGTTTTTCCACAGACCATAAAATGAGATTGACACTACTCCGTAAGTGACTATATTGAGTTAAATGAGAAGATGTATAAAATGCTCAGCACAGTATTAGCAAACCGCAAACAATACAAAGTCTCAATTGTCCTAATCAGTAAGTCAGCATTTACCGAGTGTATACTAAATGAACGTGTTGTTTGTTCCAGCCCATCTGTGAGATATCATCTCCTGCCTGTTCCTTTCCTTTCCCACAACAGAAGCTCCTTCACACCACAGCTCTCTCACAGCCTTACCCTTTCAGTCAATACATTCCTGCTAAATGAAATGCACTTTTCTCTCTTCTTAAAAAAAAAAAAAAGCACAATTCAGCTCGTCCCCTGACATTGCCCAAACTCCCTTCCTCTGCGAGACCTTTTTTGTCCCTCTGGCTTCCCTGCCTCAGTGTTGCCCGGGAGCCTGGACGACAGCCCGTAGACCTGCACGCCCCACTGCCTCCGCTCGTGCCTCACACCACCCCTCCGTCAACACAAAGCGGGCGCTCAGCAGCCCGCAGCCGCCCTCGAGGCGTCCTCTACGGGTCACTGAGGCCGCGGGGCCCGTCCTTCGGGCTCTCAGAACCCCGGCACCGTCCCCGCCCGCCCCGGCGCCACTCCGGCACCTCCGCACCAGGCGCCCTAGCTCGGGACTCACTCAGCTCGACCACGGGAAGGGAAGGAGCGCGAACGCTAAATCCCGTGCCGCGGAGAGCCAAACCCCCTGGACCGGAAATGCCTAATCTGAACTTCCGCCGTGCCCTTCAGCTCACCAACCAATTGAATTCCACGTTTCGTGGGTCCGCTCTAGGCGGCTGATAGTACTCGATGCTCTGGCAGTCCTGTTCCTTCCTGGTTAGTCCCTACAAGCCCTTGGCGGAATCTGCGGGTGAGAGGGCGCAGGTGCAGAGATGCCGCCGGCGGCGTGGGTGCGAAGGAAGGGACCCCAACATAGAGCGTTCCTGCGGACGCTTCTCAGGCCGGGGTTGTTCTCCGTACACTGGACCTGGCCCTTCCTGACCTAGGACGTCGCGCCGCGCACTGTCCCCCTCTCTCGGGTGCCTTTTCCCCCACCTCCAAGTAGTGATCAAGCTCAGAATCCAGCTCGCGCCCGCTGTGCACCTAGCACTTCCCACCTGTAGTCTTTTGACCTCATCGCCCCCTCGAGAAGGCTGCTGCCATAGCTTAAATGAGGAAGCCGAGGTGCAGAGAGGTTTCAGACCTATTCCGGTGGAGCTGGAATTCGAGAACCAACCGCTCGGTGCTGAGACGCGCGTGCGGAACGGGCGGCTGGCGAGGGTGAAGCGGAGTGAGGGGAGAGGCCAGGTGAGGAGCACGGGCGCCCGGAGGGAGGACTTACGAGAATGGAAAGGAAAGCAGCCTGTCTTCAGTGGGACAGTGGGATCATTAAGATGTCAGAGAATGAGCAGTTGTGGGAAGAGCCATAGGGTATTTTATTTTATTTTATATTATTTTATTTTTTTTGAGACGGGGTCTCGCTCTGTCGCCCAGGCTGGAGTGCAGTGGCGCAATCTCGGCTCACTGCAAGCTCCGCCTCCCCAGTTCACGCCATTCTCCTGCCTCAGCCTCTCCGAGTAGCTGGGACTACAGGCGCCCGCCACCACGCCCGGCTAATTTTTTTGTATTTTTTAGTAGAGACGGGGTTTCACCGTGGTCTCGATCTCCTGACCTCGTGATCCGCCCGCCTTGGCCTCCCAAAGTGCTGGGATTACAAGCGTGAGCCACCGCGCCCGGCCTCGGGTATTTTATTTTTTAGAGACGGGGTTTTGCTCTGTCGCCCAGGCTGCAACCTCGACCTCCCAGGCTCAAGCGATCCTCCTGCCTCAGCCTCCCAGGCAACTGGGACTACAAGCAACGTGCCACCACACTAAATCTTCTTTAATTTTTTTGGGGGGAGGTTGGAGGTGGGAGCGGGACAGGGTCTCTCTCCGTCTCCCAGGCCAGAGTGCAGTGGCGCAATTATGGCCTGACTCCTGGGCTTAAGCAATCCTCCCACTTCAGCCTCCGGAGTAGCTGGGACCACAGGCGCCCACCACCATGCCCAGGTAATTTTTGTATTTTTTTGTAGAGGTGGTGTTTTGCCATGTTTCCCAGGCTGGTCTTGAACTCCTGAGCTCAAGCGATCCACCCCCGTCTCAGCCTTCCAAAGTGCTGGGATTACAGGTGTCAGCCACCACGCTCGGCCCTAAATATTTTTTTAAAAGTTGGATTTTTCATGGTGCCCAAGGGAAGAGACACTCCTTTCCCTTTACTAAGACCATATTTTTAAGAAAACTTTGTAATAGGAAAATCTTTTTTTGCCCTCTTGAAATGTTTGTAAATTTTTTAAAAAGCTGCATAAGCCTCTTGCCCATTTTATAAACCAGGAATGTCTTTCTTAAGGAACTTGGAGTGATTTCTTTGAAATATAAAGGCCAAGGAAGATAGCTTCCCTCCTTGTCTCTGTGGGAGTTTAGCAGGTGACTGGCTCCAAGTTGCAATTACCTGCTTGTCATAGAGACATGAGGTTTATTTTAACTTTGGATAAAGGCAGTTAGCTGACACAGATGGCCGCCCCAAGTACCACATACCTGCCTTCTCGTTTAGAAACACTGTGGGCATTAGGGGCAACTCATGCAGAAGACCCAGGAATCTTCCAGGTATACTCCATGGGATGCCTGTTCCACTCTGGCCCATTGGCACAAGCCGGCCTTTTCTTTTAAGGATAGTGGGGTCCGTTCTGAGAGTGGCCTTTGCAACATCTCTCACTTCCCCTGTTGACTGCTATTTCTTTTCATCCTGCTTTCCTACTCCCTTGATCCCAAACTCACTAGGGGTATTTAGTGAGCACTTACTGTTGCAGTAAGACTTTAGCCAAGGAAGACGAAGAGACAGTTGGAGACCAAAGAGAACTTTAATTCGGGCATCCAAGTCTACAGCAGGCTCATGCCCCAAATGGCTGCTGACCCAGCCAAAGAAAGCAGGCTTGCTTATATGTCGTTTGAGGCATGAAAAACAAGGCAGGATACAAGTTTCAGACAAAGAAAGTAAATTATTCAACCTGTGACAATTCTGAGAAAACTTACATTTAGTTATCTTGACCAGTCAACCTTGAAGCTGGACAGACCTGGGGTAAGGGAAAACAGGAATTACAGAAGAATGTGGGAGTCGCCAGGCCGGAGATAAGCTTGGAAAGTTGAGATAAGCTCGCAGCTGCAACTTCTTAGCAATGCTGGTAGGGGCTGCTTAAATTTCTTAGCCTGTATATAACTTCTGAATAGCCTACACTAAATGGTAACTATTACCTATGTTATGTTTGTTATTTTAAACTTTAATATTACTTACTTTATTTTCCTTCCACATTACCTCTGCTGTTAGCAGCTTTGAGAAATGCTGCTATAAGATGTGGGAAGTCATTAAAGGATTTAAGCAGGGAGAGGCAAGGTCAGATTAATGTTTCAGAAAAATATTTACTGTTTTCCAGCTGAAACTAGTACAGTAAAATTTACTTTCTGGTCACAGCACACAGCAGCCACATCCTGGAGGAACTGTACTTCTCTAAGATCTAGTCTGTCCTGTGGTTTAAATGGCCTTTATCAAATTGTCTTTATTACTTTGTACACTGCTTTCACCAGTCTGCTCTTCCATGGCAAAGGGGGCAGAACTGTTATTTAGGGTTTTCCACATCCAGTATGCTCATAAGATTTTTACCCTGTGTGAACTTCCAGATGTCGAATGAAGGCTGGATGCTGACCAAAGACCTTTCCCCATTTTTTGCATATGTGTAGGTAGGGTTGCTCACCAGTAGTGTTCCCCTGATGCTTCATAATGGTTGATCCCAGAGAGAATGCCCTTTCACACTCATTACCTTCATAGGGTTTCTCTCCAGTGTGAGTTCTGTGGTGGGAAATTAGGTTAGAACTTTGAACAAAGGCCTTTCCACATTTGTTACACTGATAGGGCTTATTTCCAATGTGGATTCTTTGGTGTTACACAAGATTAGAGCTATGGTTGAAAGTTTTCCCACACACTGCCTTCATAGAACTTGTCTTTATAGTGAAATCTCTGGGGTTTTCTAAATTGTGTTAGTCCTTCTTAAGGCTTAACATGTTCACTGCACTACACAATTCCTCTCCACGGTAACTATTTGAGTGCTCATTAAAGGCGGTACTCTGACATTCTGCATGTTTTTGAGATTTCATTAGGATGTGGGCTTTCTGATGATTGTCAAAATGTGAGTTATCTGAAGCTGTGTCCAGATGAATTACTTTGATAGGTTTTCTCTTTTGTGGGAACATTCAGATATGCTACGGGGTTTGAGGTCAAGTCTAGGATGCTGTCAACCTTGTTATACTCCTGGCTTTTCTCCCATGGAATGTTTTTATGGATGACTGTGATTTATCTTCACATTTACTTGACTAGTACTTTCTTAAACATTTTCTTAGTTTTCCTCTACAAAGATTTCCCTGATATTTCTCTAGTAGACTCACAACTTTGTAGGCTTTAAAAAAGTTGGGTGCTTAGTCAATATCTCCTTTTTAACACTTATACCACCCACTGTGGTTTCATGCTTTGGGGGTTCCTTTAGGAGAGGCAACTCTTTGTTATCTGCCTCACAACCTGAAATGATGCAGCAAGCAGGAAACATGGCATAATAAAAAGACGACAGCCTTTTAATTCTAAAGACCAAGATTCTACATTTCCTCTTCTCCTTTCTAGACAACTTAGTCCCAAAGGTATAAAGTAAAGCTGAGCAAGGTAGCATCCATACCAGGGCTGGGGGAACCAAAGCAGGAAAGAGCAGCAGGGTGGAGGCCATCCATATAGCAAGACTGGCACAGTGTGTCCAGCCTGAGCAGGCTGAAGATGTCTTCATGGAAGGGCAGAGGCAGAAGGGCAAGAGGCAGGGGTTGCAGTGAGCCAAGATTGTGCCATTGCACTCCGGCCTGGGCAACAGAGCAAAACTCTGTCTCAAAAAAAAAAAAAAAAAAAAAAAAAGGAAACCTCTATTTGTAAGATTAAAACTATAAAACTCTTAGAAAAAAAAGGTATAAATTTTTGTGACCCAGAATTAGGCAATAGTTTCTTATAAGTGACATCACAAACACAAGCAACCAAATAAAAGATAAGTTGGACTTCAAAATGAAAAACTTTTGTGCTTCAAGAAATACCATCAAGAAAGTGAAAAGACAACTTATAGAATGGCAGAAAATACTTGCAAATCATATATCTGATAAGGGCACAATATCCAGAATATATAAATAACTCTTACGACTTGTCTAAACAGACTACCATAGGCTAAATGGCTTTGACAACAATTTATTTCTCACAGTTCTGGAGGCTGAAGTCCAAGATCAGGGTGCCAGCTGGCCGTTCTTGGTGAAGGTGGCCCCCTGGTTTGCAGACTGTTGTTTTCACACAGCACCTTTGCCTAGCGGAAATGGGGAGCCTGGGGCCCTTCATCCTAATCCTGTCTTGGGCCTCCACCCTCATTACCGCATCTGAATAATCTCAGTGGGGATTGGGTTTCAACACAGGCATATTGTGGTGGACACAGACATTCTGCTATAGCGCAACTCGACAATAAAACACATCCCAACTGTAAAGGAGCTAGAAAGGCAGAAAGCTAAGGTCAGTGGGGGATGCTCTGAGTGTCTGAAGACAGCGCAGCTATCCATAAAGATCACATGCGGCTTCCCTTGCATCCAGCTGCGCAAGGGCTGGTGCGGGCAAGGAAGTCCCACTGGGGCTTTTGGGGACCCAGCACAGCTCGGGCGAGTGAATGAGGGTAGAGAGAATGCCTCAGTGCGTCCGGACACCACCGAAACCATCGTCCTCCACAGGCACCTAGAGTGGATCCAGCTGTGTTCAAGTCCAGACGCACATGGACTGCCTCAGGACCACACTTCCCGCCCGGGTGGTTTCCTCCCTCTGGGAGCAGGAAAGGAGATGAGTCTTGGGGTGTGCGTGGGACTCCTGGCCTGGTGCTGCTGTCAGCTCTGAACCCTCCCCCGCTCTCTCCAGGAACGCACAGTTAGGCTCTTCGCGCTAGTCCCCCTGGTAGGGCTGGCCGTCTGGGACGCTTGGGCTTCCTTCCCTGACCGGCTGCAGGGTCTTTTGTGGCGTTTCTGTCTCCTTCGCTGCAGCGTGATCTGTTGTTAACAGTGGTAAATCCACATGGGTCTGCTGCAGCCTCAATTCTTGCCTCCTCAGAAGAAAGAATTTGACGGAGAGGCATGAAGCACAAAGCAGATGGAAAGATGGAGGCAAATTTTAGAGCAGGAGTGCACATTTATTAAAAAGCTTTAGAGCAGGAACAAAAGGAAGTAAAGCACACTTGGAAGAGGGCCAGGTGGGCCACTCAAAAGATCAAGTGCATGGTTTGACCCTTGACCTGGAGTTTTATACATTGGCAAGGTTGTGGCGGTCGGGGTTTGGGGACCATCCCTTCTCTGATTCCTCCCTTGGGGTGGGCTGTCCACATGTGCAGTGGCCTACCAGCACTTGGGGGTGGAGGTGGGGGCACAAGCCCACTGTGTTTACTGGAGTTGTGTATATGCTCACCAGTTGAATCTTCTAATAAGGTCATCAACCGGTTAAACTCTGACACTTCACCACCCAGTGTGCATGCTCAAGCCCACTTGCCCAACTCCTAAGATCTCACTGGGAAGCTGCTGATAACCAGCTTCAGGTTTTTTCTATCTGTTGGGAGACTGCCTTTCCCTGGTGCTGGCAGCAAACAATTCTTATTTGAGAGACAATTAACAACTACCTGACTGTCCCTTGATGGTCGCCTGGTGTTCCTGGTGGGTGGGGGGGCTCTCCAGACTGCCTGATTACCTACTGTAACGCTATCACCCCCACTGAAGCTCCAGAGCTCTTGGGGAAGACGTTATCCACTGAGCCTGTTCCCAAGAAGCAAGATTTTGACTTTACTAAACCCTCCACAATCTGTCAGACACAGTTCTGCATGGATAAATAGCTGTGGATGACTGACCCAGGAAGGTGCTGAGGTGAGCGGGCTCCTGAGAGACAAACATGCTCATGAGAGAGAACTTTCTATTCAGTCAGCCTTTGAGCAAGCGCTTCTGTTAAATACAGCAGGCATGGTGTATTAGTCTTGTCTTAGGCTGGGCGCAGTGGCTCATGCCTGTAATCCCAGCACTTTGGGAGGATGAGGTGGGCAGATCACAAGGTCAGGAGATCGAGACCATCCTGGCTACCATGGTGAAACCCCCGTCTCTACTAATAATACAAAAAATTAGCCAGGCTTGGTGGTGGGCTCCTGTGGTCCCAGCTACTCAGAAGGCTGAGGCAGGAGAATGGTGGGAACCTGGGAGGCAGAGCTTGCAGTGAGCCGAGATCGTGCCACTGCAGTCCAGCCTGGGTGACAGAGTGAGACTCCATCTCAAAAAAAAAAAAAAAAAAAAAAACAAGAAAAAAGGAAGTCCTTTCTTTCATTGCTATATTCTCTCATTGCTGAGACTGGGCAATTTATATGTTTTTAGAAAAGGTTGAATTGACTGACAGTTCCACAGGCTGTACAGGAAGCATGGCTCGGGAGGCCTCAAGAAACAGTCATGGCAGAAGGCCAATGGGAGGCAGTCACACCTTACATGGCTGGAGAAGGAGGAAGGCAGAGCAAAGCGGGAGGTGCTACACACTTTTAAACAACCAGATGTTGTGAGAACTCACTATCATGAGAGCAGCAAGGGGGAAATCCACCATCATGATCCAATCACCTCCCACCAGGCCCCTCCAACACTGGGGACTACAACTAGACATGAAATTTGGCTGGGACACAAATCCAAACCATATCACATGGATAGGCTGGGATTGCCATAAAGACTGTATGGTGAAGGACTAAGAACAATATAGTGCAGCCACCAGCGCAGGCCTTCCCAGATAGAGGTGGGGGCTGGAAGGTGAGGAGGAAGGAAGAGAGGGTGAAGGCAATGGTGTGTGTGTGTGTGTTTGTGTCTGTGTGTGTGTCCTGAGGGGCCTGGGAAGATTTCAGGGGAAAGGAATCAGGGAGCTGGCATTCCTGGGAGTTCTGATTATGCTCTGTCAGTACTTTCCCTGACAACAATAATGATATAATTTAGCATTTATTGAGTGCTTATCCTGTGCCATTTATTCCCCAGAAAATCCTCTTGAGGTGGCATATTAATCATGCTTCTCCAGAGAAGCAGAACCAGCAGAAGCTAGATAGGTAGGTTGATATGGAATGGCTCACACAATTATGGAGGGTGAGGAGTACCATGATCTGCTGTCTATAGCCTGGAGACCCAGGAAAGGCAATGGTGTAATTCAGTCTGAGCCAGAATCCAAAGGCCTAAGAACCAGGGAAGCTGATGGCATAAACCTCTGTCCCAGGGCTGGAGAAAATGCAATTAGATGTCTCAGCTCAAGGTGAGACAGGAATAAAGGGGCAAATTCCTCCTTGCTCCCCTTTTTCTATTTCACGCCCTCAACAAATTGGATGATGTGCACCCATGTTGGGAAGGCGAATCTACCTTGCTAATTCAAATGCTAATCTCATCTAGAAGTGCCCTTGCCCAGAAATAATGTTTAGTCTGGGCACCCCATGGCTAGTCAAGTTGACAGGTAAAATTAACCATCCCGGTAATTACTATTTTTTTTTCCTACTTCACAGATAAGGGACATAAATCATATGGAAGCTGAGTAATTTGGCCAAGGTCACACTTCTAATAATTGACCAAACTAGAACCCAGCTAGACTGGTGCCCATGCACTATGATGTACTGACCAGCTGAAAAGTCTAAGACTTTGACCCAAGCTGAGATCTTGGGCAAGTCCTTTAAGCTCTCTGGGAGTCCATTTCCTTCATTTATAAAATGGAGATAATAACAAAATGTACCTCATCTACCTCATTAATTAGTTGTAAGATCAAGTGAACTGTTGTTAGTGTTCTCAGAGCCATATTTGCCAGCAAATGTACTTTTGATAGCTTAGGACTATCTTTAACTGTTTTAGAAAAGAAGCATATGCTAAAACCTTGCAAAATCCAGTCTAAGTAAATGTGACTGTTATAGGAAGGCCATCTCTGGAGTTGGGCCATTTATAAAGAAGATTCCAAGGCTCCGATACCTGCCTTCTCTTCAGGACATGCACATTCCTGTCCTGCATTTTCACTGATTTTTGTGAGATGCTTACAGTCAGGAAAATTTACAGCAGTACCCTTTCCCAAGCATTCTCTTTAACTATGGAAATATATGGTTATTTTTTTCCTTAATTGATATCATATTCTTTTTTCTCATCTTCCTTGGTATATATTTTCTCATAATTTTTCCTAACTTAAAAATTAGATGATAATTTTTTTGGCTTTTAATTTCTTGTTTGGTGGTGTCTTTAATGACTTTGTGCCTTTCATTTATTTACTGACATCCATTCTCCTATATTTTATTTTATTTTTTGAGACAGGGTCTCTATCTTCTAGGCTGGAGTGCAGGGTGGTGCAGTCATGGCTTACTGCAACCTTGAACTTCTGGGCTCAAGTGATCCTCTTGCCTCTGCCTCCTGATTAGCTGAGACTACAGGTACACATCACTATGCCCAGCTAGTTTTTTAAAAATTACCTTTTGTAGAGACAGGATCTCACTGTGTTGCTGAGGCTGTTCTCAAACTCCTGGCCTCAAGGAACCCTCCCAACTCAGCCTCCCAAAGTGCTGGGATTACAGGCATGAGCCACTGCACTTAGCCTATTCTTCTATATTAAAAAAATCTCATACATCCATTATTCTTAAGATTTCAAATATTCTTTGAGGAAGCAATACCTTAATCAGTAATCTTCACCTTTAGCTCATTTTTTAAAACAATTTTTTTTGTTGTTTTTTTAGAGGCAAAGTCTCCCTATGTTGCCCAGGCTGCAGCCTCAAACTCCTGGCTCAAGTGATCCTCTTGCATCAGCCTCCCGAGTAGCTAGGGTTACAAGCACACACCATTGTATCCAGCTTTCTGTTCTATTTAAAAGAGAAAACTCGGATGAAATCACTTCCTCCTCTGAAAGCCATCCTCTCTAGCTGTTATTGATTTAGCCCCTTCCTCTACACTCCCAGCACAATTGTAATCTTCCACCACCAAGTATCCTCTTTTAAGTTTACCATCTCCCTGTCAAGTTCCTCTGCCTACAAATACCTGTAAGGAACGTTCATCCTAGTAAAACTCTTCTTGGTCCTTTGAAGGGGTGGGTTGCCCCTCCACACCTGTGGGTGTTTCTCATTAGGTGGAATGAGAGACTTGGAAAAGAAAAAGACAGAGACAAAGTATAAAGAAATAAGGGGGCCCAGGAGACCAGCGTTCAGCATATGGAGGATCCCGCCAGCCTCTGAGTTCCCTTAGTATTTATTGATCATTCTTGGGTGTTTCTCAGAGAGGGGGATGTGGCAGGGTCATAGGATAATAGTGGAGAGAAGGTCAGCAGATAAACGTGAACAAAGGTCTCTGCATCATAGACAAGGTAAAGAATTAAGTGCTGTGCTTTAGATGTGCATACACATAAACATCTCAATGCCTTACAGAGCAGTATTGCTGCCCGCATGTCCAACCTCCAGCCCTAAGGCCGTTTTCCCCTATCTCAGTAGATGGAACATACAATCGGGTTTTATACTGAGACATTCCATTGCCCAGGGATGGGCAGGAGAAAGATGCCTTCCTCTTGTCTCAACTGCAAAGAGGCGTTCCTTCCTCTTATACTAATCCTCCTCAGCACAGACCCTTTACGGGTGTCGGGCTGGGGGATGGTCAGGTCTTTCCCTTCCCACGAGGGCATATTTCAGACTATCACATGGGAAGAAACCTTAGACAATACTTGGCTTTCCTAGGCAGAGGTCCCTGCGGCCTTCCGCAGTGTTTGTGTCCCTGGGTACTTGAGATTAGGGAGTGGTGATGACTCTTAATGAGCATCTGTTTAACAAAGCACATCTTGCATAGCCCTTAATCCATTTAACCCTGAGTTTGACACAGCACATGTTTCAGACAGCACGGGGTTGGGGGTAAGGTTACAGCTTAACAGCATCTCAAGGCAGAAGAATTTTTCTTAGTACAGAACAAAATGGAGTCTCCTATGTCTACTTCTTTCTACACAGACACAGTAACTATCTGATCTCTCTTTTCCCCACAGTCCTTTGTCTCCTTCTAGCTATTGCACTACCTTTCAAGTTTACTGAAAGTTTTCTGTGAGTACAATCTTTGCTTTCTCACCTGTTTCACATCTTAACCATTGCCCTCTTATTTATGCGCCTTTCTCTTTGCCAGAAATGTGGTGACAGAGATCACTGGTGACTGCTTTATTGCCAGATCCAGTGCATGCCTCAGTCCTTAATTCCCTGGACCTCTGTTGAATTTGTCACTGTGGTTACTTAGTCCCTCTTAAAAGTTCGTTCTATCTCCCCCATAATATGTTGGTCTCTTCAAGTTTTTTTTTTTTTTTTTGGGCTTTTGCTATTGTTACCACTTGTCACTGTCTCCATGTTAAAATGCCAAAAATGATCTAGTTGTTTTTGCTTTTTTCCCTATTTTCCACCCAGTCACTCCTTACTGTGACTTCTTCCCTCGGAGGGCACATAGCAGTGTCTGTCCCGCCAGTCCCAAGGCCCTGTGGGAGGAGACTTGCCTGCATCTCTCTAAGACTTAGTCTGATGCCATGCGCATCTCTTGTTCTGTGTTCAATCAGTAGCCCAGGGGAGAAGCTTCTGCCACTTCAGAGCTTTGCTAAACTATCCTAATTTGTCTAAATCTCCCCAAAATCGCCATCTCTGACCCAAGCTTCCATGTGACCACCTAATCCATTTCCCTGGACAGGCCTCTTTCCTGGAATGCAGCCCAACCACCTATGCTCCTGGCACTCTTGAGGTCTCTCCTTTGAGTCGTGGTCACCAAGAGGGTTGAGGAAGCAGCACCCAAGGTCCCACCCAGCCTTTGCAGGAGCTGCCCTGGGTGGAGCTGGACTTAGATCTTCTGGTGGCCTCATGTAAACCCAGCAGTCAGCCTCTTCTAGAACCCTAGCCAGGGACTGGAGCAGGAAAGGGACCTTTGAAATGAAGACTGCCTTGTCCTGCACCTCCTTTTGGCTTAGATTGAAAAATGAACTTCCTAATGGGTTAAATCCTTTAAAACAAGGAGTTGGGGGGAAGGGCATCATGCACTCCTAGAGAAAGGTACACAGTCGTCCAGCTGGTAACATGCTTGGCGCCGACTCCGTGGGCATCTGACTGGGTCTTCCATCTCAGGAAAAAGAATTTGAAAGAGGCTTAGCATGAAGGGGAATCAAAGAGGAGGTTGTGATTTGGTCGAAGGTGCCTGGTTTAGTGCTGTAATTGTCTTATATATATATATTTCTTGGAGTAAACATTTTAAATAAACAACACCATTGTCAAGAAAAAAAAAAGAAAGGAAGAAAGTAAGTTCGTGCTCTTCTCTGAATATTTTTTCCTTGTGCCGCTACCTTCCTGGTAGTTCATTCTTGGTATTCTTCAGGGGCCTCTCTCCTGTCAAAGGTCTTAACAGTGTCAATGTCTCTCAGGGTTCTGTCCTTGCCTTCTGCTCTTCTCTGGCTATACAGTCTTATTAGGAAACCTCTTTTATTTCATGGCTTCAGCCACTACCTGAACTCCACACCTCATATCTACTTGTGTGTAAGAGGAAATTTCCATCAGAATTCCCAAAGGTCTTGCAACTAAAAGTGTACAAATTCAATTCCTCATGTTCTCCCACCAAATCCCCCAGATCCAAGTCTTTTGTTTCGTTTTTCTTGACTTTAGTTATAGGAGCTGTAATCTGGACATCATCTTGGGACCCTTCTTCACAGTTATCTCTCCCACACCCAATCAATACCAAGTCCTAGTGATGACACCTATATATTTCTTGATTCCACTTCCTTCCTTCCATCGTTAGCATTACTTCCTTAGCCCACATCTTCCTTCTTTCCTCAATGGGCAACTGCAGTAACCTTCTAACTATTCTCTTGACATATATTCTTGGTTTTGGTCTACTGATCAAAGCCAGGACTCAAAAATCCATCACTGCTCCTAAGATAAACTTCAAATTCCTCACTCTTGTATATAAGGTCTGCATTATCTGGCCTTAGTTGTAGGAGCTGTAATCTGGAATCAACATTCAACAGGCTGGTTTCAAACCACCTTCCTCCTGTCACTTCTGACTATGCTGGCCTTGCTTTGTGTTCTCAAATACACACAACTCCTTCCTCAGAATCTTTGCTATAAGTTGTTCCCTCTGCTACAGCACTCTTCTCCTACTCTGTTTCCCTGATGAATTTCTACTCACTCTTCAAGTTTTATTTATTTTTAAAATATATATTTTTTGAGACTGTCATGCTCTGTTGCCCAAAGTGGAGTGCAGTGGTGCTATCATAGCTCACTGCAGCCTCAAACTCCTAGGCTTAAGTAATCATTCCACTTCAGCCTCCTGAGTAGCTGGGACCACAGGTGTGACCTACTGCACCCAGCCACTCTTCAAGTTAGTTTAAACTTCATTTATCTACCCTTCCCTGAGCATCCAGGTGAGAGATTAGCAGTTCCTGAGGCATTTTTGTTTCACCGATGGCAACCACACTTATAATCCCTTGTTTGGTGTCTGTTCCAGTAAGCTGTTTGCTTCTTGGACAGCTTTGAGGATTAAATGACTTGCTGTATGCAGAGCTTTTGGAGTTTCTTGCACTAATGTAAACAAAATGAATTTTCTTTCATTATTATACTTTAAGTTCTAGGGTACATGTGCACAATGTGCAGGTTTGTTACATATGTATACATGTGCCGTGTTGGTGTGCTGCACCTATTAACTCATCATTTACATTAGGTATATCTCCTAATGCTTTCCCTCCCCCCTCCCCCCACCCCACAACAGGTCCTGGTGTATGATGTTCCCCATCCTGTGTCCAAGTGTTCTCATTGTTCAATTCCCACTTATGAGAGAGAACATGCAGTGTTTGGTTTTCTGTCCTTGCGACAGTTTGCTCAGAATTATGGTTTCCAGCTTCATCCATGTCCCTACAAAGGACATGAACTCATCCTTTTTTTATGGCTGCCTAGTATTCCATGGTGTATGTGTGCCACATTTTTTAATCCAGTCTATCATTGATGGACATTTGGGTTGGTTTCAAGTCTTTGCTATCATGAATAGTGCCACAATAAACATACGTGTGCATGTGTCTTTATAGCAGCATGATTTATAATCCTTTGGGTGTATACACAGTAATGGGATGGCTGGGTCAAATGGTATTTCTAGTTCTAGATCCTTGAGGAATCACCACACTGTCTTCCACAATGGTTGAACTAGTTTACAGTCCCACCAACAGTGTAAAAGTGTTCCTATTTCTCCACATCCTCTCCAGCACCTATTGCTTCCTGACTTTTTAATGACCACCATTCTAACTGGTGTGAGATGGTATCTCATTGTGGTTTTGATTTACATTTCTCTGATGGCCAGTGATGATGAGCATTTTTTCATGTGTCTGTTGGCTGCATAATGTCTTCTTTTGACAAGTGTCTGTTCATATCCTTCACCCACTTTTTGATGGGGTTGTTTGATTTTTTCTTGTAAATTTGTTTAAGTTCTTTGTAGATTCTGGACATTAGCCCTTTGTCAGATGGATAGATTGCAAAAATTTTCTCCCATTCTGTAGGTTGCCTGTTCACTTTGATGGTAGTTTCTTTTGCAGTGCAGAAGCTCTTTAGTTTAATTAGATCCCATTTCTCAATTTTGGCTTTTGTTGCCATTGCATTTGGTGTTTTAGACATGAAGTCCTTGCCCACGCCTATATCCTGAATGGTATTGCCTAGGTTTTCTTCCAGGGTTTTTATGGTTTTAGGTCTGACATTTAAGTCTTTAATCCATCTTGGATTAATTTTTGTGTAAGGTATAAGGAAGGGAACCAGTTTCAGCTTTTTACATATGGCTAGCCAGTTTTCCCAGCACCATTTATTAAATAGGGAATCCTTTCCCCATTTCTTGTTTTTGTCAGGTTTGTCAAAGATCAGATGGTTGTAGATGTGTGGTATTATTTCTAAGGGCTCTGTTGTGTTCCATTGATCTGTATCTCTGTATTGGTACCAGTACCATGCTGTTTTTTACTGTAGCCTTGTTGTATAGTTTGAAGTCAGGTAGCATGATGCCTCCAGCTTTGTTCTTTTGGCTTAGGATTGTCTCAGCAATGCGGGCTCTTTTTTTGTTCCATATGAACTTTAAAGTAGTTTTTTCCAATTCTGTGAAGAAAGTAATTGGTAGCTTGATGGGGATGGCATTGAATCTATAAATTACCTTGGGCAGTATGGCCATTTTCATGATACTGATTCTTCCTATCCATGAGCATGGGATGTTCTTCCATTTGTTTGTGTCCTCTTTTATTTCGTTCAGCAGTGTTTTGTAGTTCTCCTTGAAGAGGTCCTTCACATCCCTTGTAAGTTGGATTCCTAGGTATTTTATTCTCTTTGAAGCAATTGTGAATGGGAGTTCACTCATGATTTGGCTCTCTCTTTGTCTGTTATTGATGTATAGGAATGCTTGTGATTTTTGCACACTGATTTTGTATCCTGAGACTTTGCTGAAGTTGCTTATCAGCTTAAGGAGATTTTGGGCTGAGACGATGGAGTTTTCTAAATATACAATCATGTCATCTGCAAACAGGGACAATTTGACTTCCTCTTTTCCTAATTGAATACCCTTTATTTCTTCCTCTTGCCTGATTGCCCTGGCCAGAAATTCCAACACTATGTTGAATAGGAGTGGTGAGAGAGGGCCTCCCTGTCTTGTGCCAGTTTTCAAAGGGAATGCTTCCAGTTTTTGCCCATTCAGTATGATATTGGCTGTAGGTTTGTCATAAATAGCTCTTATTATTTTGAGATACATCCCATCAATACCTAATTTATTGAGAGTTTTTGGCATGAAGGGCTGTTGAATGTTGTCAAAGGCCTTTTCTGCAACTATTGAGATGATCATGTGGTTTCTGTATTTGGTTCTGTTTATATGATGGATTACGTTTATTGATTTGCATATGTTAAATCAGCCTTGCATCCCAGGGATGAAGCCCACTTGATCATGGTGGATAAGCTTTTTGATGTGCTGCTGGATTTGGTTTGCCAGTATTTTATTGAGGATTTTTGCATCGATGTTCATCAGGGATATTGGTCTAAAATTCTCTTTTTTTGTTGTGCCTCTGCCAGGCTTTGGTATCAGCATGATGCTGGCCTCCTAAAATGAGTTAGGGAGGATTCCCTTTTTTTCTATTGATTGGAATACAGAAGGAATGGTACCAGCTCCTCCTTATACCTCCTGGACTTTTTTTGATTGGTAGACTATTAATTATTGCCTCAATTTCAGAGCCTGTTATTGGTCTATTCTGACATTCAACTTCTTCCTATTTTAGTCTCAGGAGGGTGTATGTGTCAAGGAATTTATAAATTTCTTCTAGATTTTCTAGTTTATTTGCATAGAGGTGTTTATAGTATTCTCTGATGGTAGTTTGTATTTCTATGGGATTGGTGGTGATAACCTCTTTATCATATTTTATTGCATCTATTTGATTCTTCTCTCTTTTCTTCTTTATTAGTCTTGCTAGCAGTCTATCAATTTTGTTGATCTTTTCAAAAAACCAGCTTCTGGATTCATTGATTTTTTGAAGGGTTTTTTGTGTCTCTATATCCTTAGCTCTGCTCTGATCTTAGTTATTTCTTGCCTTCTGCTAGCTTTTGAATGTGTTTGCTCTTGCTTCTCTAGTTCTTTTAATTGAGATGTTAGGTTGTCAATTTTAGATCTTTCCTGCTTTCTCTTATGGGCATTTATTGCTATAAATTTCCCTCTACACACTGCTTTAAATGTGTCCCAGAGATTCTGGTATGTTGCATCTTTGTTCTCATTGGTTTCAAAGAACATCTTTACTTCTGCCTTCATTTAGTTATGTACCCAGTAGTCATTTAGGAGCAGGTTGTTCAGTTTCCATGTAGTTGAGTGGTTTTGAGTGAGTTTCTTAATCCTGAGTTCTAGTTTGATTGCACTGTGGTCTGAGAGACAGTTTGTTATAATTTCTGTTCTTTTACATTTGCTGAGGAGTGCTTTACTTCCAACTATGTGGTCAATTTTGGAATAAGTGTGATATGGTGCTGAGAAGAATGTATATTCTGTTGATTTGGGGTGGAGAGTTCTGTAGATGTCTATTAGGTCTGCGTGGTGCAGAGCTGAGTTCAATTCCTAGATATCGTTGTTAACTTTCTGTCCTGTGGATCTGTCTAATGTTGACAGTGGGGTGTTAAAGTCTCTCATTATTATTGTGTGGGAGTCTAGGTCTCTTTGTAGGTCTCTGCTTAGAGAGATCTTGCTTTATGAATCTGGGTGCTCCTGTATTGGGTGCATATATATTTAGGATAGTTAGCTCTTCTTGTTGAATTGATCCCTTTACCATTATGTAATGGCTTTCTTTGTCTCTTTTGATCTTTGTTGGTTTAAAGCCTGTTTTATCAGAGACTAGGATTGAAACCCCTGCTTTTTTTTATTTTCCATTTGCTTAGTAGATCTTCCTCCATCCCTTTATTTTGAGCCTATATGTGTCTCTGCATGTGAGATGGGTCTCCTGAATACAGGACACTGATGGGTTTTGACTCTTTATCCAATTTGCCAGTCTGTGTCTTTTAATTAGAGAATTTAACCCATTTACATTTAAGGTTAATATTGTTATGTGTGAATTTGATCCTGTCATTATGAGTTAGCTGGTTATTTTGCTCATTAATTGATGCAGTTTCTTCCTAGCATCGATGGTCTTTACAATTTGGCATGTTTTTGCAGTGGCTGGTACTGGTTGTTCCTTTCCATGTTTAGTGCTTCCTTCAGGAGCTCTTGTAAGGCAGGCCTGGTGGTGACAAAATCTCAGCATTTGCTTGTCTGTAAAGGATTTTATTTCTCCTTCATTTATGAAGCTTGGTTTGGCTGGATATGAAACTCTGGGTTGAAAATTCTTTTCCTTAAGAATGTTGAATATTGGCCCCCACTCTCTTCTGGCTTGTAGAGATTCTGCCAAGAGATCTGCTCTTAGTCTGGTGGGCTTCCCTTTGTGGGTAACCCAACCTTTCTCTCTGGCTGCCTTTAACATTTTTTCCTTCATTTCAACTTTTGTGAATCTGACAATTATGTGTCTTGGAGTTGCTCTTCTCGAGGAGTATCTTTGTGGTATTCTCTGTATTTCCTGAATTTGAATGTTGGCCTGCCTTGCTAGGTTGGGGAAGTTCTCCTGGATAATATCCTGAAAAGTGTTTTCCAAGTTTGTTCCATTCTCCCTGTCACTTTCAGGTACACCAATCAGACATAGATTTGTATTTTCGCATAGTCCCATATTTCTTGGAGGCTTTGTTCCATTTCTTTTTACTCTTTTTTCTCTAAACTTCTCTTCTCACGTCATTTCATTCATTTGATCTTCAATCACTGGTACCCTTTCTTCCAGTTGATTGAATCAGCTACTGAAGCTTGCACATGCATCACGTAGTTCTTGTGCCATGGTTTTCAGCTCCTTCAGGTCATTTAAGGTCTTCTCTACCCTGGTTATTCAGTTAGCCATTCATCTAATCTTTTTTCAAGGTTTTTAGCTTCTTTGTGATGGGTTCAAACATCCTCCTTTAGCTCAGAGAAGTTTGATCATCTGAAGCCTTCTCTCAACTCGTCAAAGTCCTTCTCCATCCAGCTTTGTTCTGTTGCTGGTGAGGAGCTGCATTCCTTTGGAGGAGAAGAGGTGCTCTGATTTTTAGAATTTTCAGCTTTTCTGCTCTGGTTTCTTCCCATCTTTGTGTTTTTATCTACCTTTTGTCTTTGATGTTGGTGACATACAGATGCAGTTTTGGTGTGGATGTACTTTCTGTTTGTTAGTTTTTCTTCTAACAGTCAGAACCCTCAGCTGCAGGTCTGTTGGAGTTTGCTGGAGGTCCACTCTAGACCCTGTTTGCCTGGATATCATCAGCGGAGGCTGCAGAACAGCGAATATTGCAGAACAGCAAATGTTGCTGCCTGATTTTTCCTCTGGAAGCTTCATCTCAGAGGGGTACCCGGCCATGTGAGGTGTCATTCAGCCCCTTCTGGGAGGTGCCTCCCAGTTAGGGTACTCAGGGGTCAGGGACGCACTTGAGGAGGCAGTCTGTTTGTTCTCAGATCTCAAACTCCGTGCTGGGAGAACCACTACTCTCTTCAAAGCTGTCAGACAGGGACATTTAAGTCTGCAGAGGTTTCTGCTGCCTTTTGTTCAGCTATGCCCTACCCCCAGAGGTGGATTCTACAGAGGCAGGTAGGCCTCCTTGAGCTTCAGTGGGCTCCATCCAGTTCGAGCTTCCCAGCTGCTTTGTTTACCTACTCAAGCCTCAGCAATGGTGGGCGCCCCTCCCACAGCCTTGCTGCCACCTTGCAGTTCAATCTCAGACTGCTGTGCTAGCAATGAGCAAGGCTCCATGGGTGTGGGACACTCCAAGCCAGGCATAGGATATAATCTCCTGGTGTGCCATTTGCTAAGACTGTTGGAAAAGCACAGTATTAGGGTAGGAGTGACCCGATTTTCCAGGTGCCATCTGTCACAGCTTCCCTTGGCTAGGAAAGGGGATTCCCTGACCCCTTGCACTTCCCAGGTGAGGCGGTGCCTCACCCTGTTTCAGGTCTCACTCAGCGGGCTGCACCCACTGTCCTGCACCCACTGTCTGACAAGCTCCAGTGAGATGAACATGGTACCTCAGTTGGAAATGCAGAAATTACCTGTCTTCTGTGTCACTCATGCTGGGAGCTATAGACTGGAGCTGTTCCTATTTGGCCATCTTGGAACTAACCGTGTAGGTTACCATTTTTAGGGATGGTCACTGTTGAGCCTCCCAGTCCTATTCCCTTAAAATGGAAGACCCAAAATCCTGTTTGGGTCGACCTGTGGCCGCTTACTCAGGAAAAATTGGGGGCGTTACAGGAATTAGTCAAAGAGCAATTAAACAAAGGAAACATTGAGCCCACATTTTCTCCATAGAATTCGCTGGTGTTTGTAATAAAGAAAAAATCCAGCAGATGGCGCATGCTAACCGACTTATGAGTGGTGAACACATTCATCGATTCCTAGAGACTGGCCATTAATAATTATAGATTTGAAGGATTGCTTTTTAAATATTCTTCTAGCAGAGTCTGATTTTGTGAAATTTGCTTTTACTATTCCTGCTATGAGCAACAAGGAACCAGCAGCCAGATATTATTGGAAAGTCCTGCCACAGGGTATGTTAAATAGTCCTACTATTTGTCAAACTTTTGTGGGGAAGGCTATTCCACCTGTGAGAGATCAGTTTCCCAATTCATATATCATTCATTATATGGATGACATTGAGTGCGGTCAAAAATTAAGACTGACTTATCCAGTGTTATTCATATTTACAGGAGGTGGTAGCCAATGCTGGATTGCTCATAGCACCAGATAAAATTAAAACGTCCCCTTCTTTCCAATACTTGGGAATGCAGGTTCAGGAAAGGGCAATTAAACCCCAAGAGGTTCAAATTCGAAAAGACTCTCTGAAAACTTTAAATGATTTTCAAAAATTATTAGGGGATATCAATTGGATTTGACCTCCTTTGGGAATCCCTACCTATGCTATGTCTAATCTGTTCTCTATTTTAAGAGGAGACCCTGCTCTCAATAGTAAATGAGAACTGACTCCCAAGGCTGCCAAAGAACTACAAATGATTGAAGAAAAAATACAACAGGCCCAGGTTAATAGAATAGACTCATGTTTACCATTACAGCTCATTGTGTTCCCTACTCTCCATTCTCCTACAGGGGTTATAGTTCAGAGTGAGGACTTAGTTGAATGGTCTTTTCTGCCCCACAATAATGTTAGAACACTCACAGTATACTTGGATAAGATGGCAATCTTGATTGGGCAAGCTCACCTTAGAGTTGCTAAACTTCATGGCTCAGATCCAGATAAGATTATAGTTCCAAAGAATAAAAATCAGATTTGGCAAGCCTTTGTTAATTCAGTCAATTGGCAAATAGATTTAGCTGGCTTCATTGGAGTTCTTGACAATCTGAAGGGGTGGCCTGCCCCTCCACACCTGTGGGTATTTCTAGTCAGGTGGGATGAGAGACTGAGAAAAGAAATAAGACACAGAGACAAAGTATAGAGAAACAACAGTCGGCCCATGAGAGTGGCACTTAGCACACCAAGGACCTGCACCAGCACCAGTCTGTGAGTTCCGTCAGTTTTTATTGATCACTATTTTCATTATTTCAGCAGAAAGGAATGTAGTAGGAGTGCAGGGTGATAATAAGGAGAAGGTCAGCAAAAAACATGTGAGCAAAAGAATGTCATAATTAAGTTTAAGGGAAGGTACCATGCCTGGATGTGCACGTAGGCCAGATTTATGTTTCTCTCCACCCAAATATCTCAGTGGAGTAAAGAATAACAAGGCAGCGTTGCTGCAAACATGTCTCGCCTCCCAGCATAGGGCGGTTTTTCTCCTATCTCAGAATTGGACAAATGTACAATTGGGTTTTATACTGAGACATTCAGTTCCCAGGGGCAGGCAGGAGACAGTGACCTTCCTCTATCTCAACTGCAAGAGGCTTTCCTCTTTTACTAATCCACCTCAGCACAGACCCTTTACGGGTGTCGGGCTGGGGGATGATCAGGTCTTTCTCATCCCACGAGGCCATATTTCAGACTATCACATGGGGAGAAACCTTGGACAATACCCCGCTTTCAACGGCAGAGGTCCCTGTGGCTTTCCGCAGTGCATTGTGCCTCTGGTTTATTGAGACTAGAGAATGGCGATGACTTTTACCAAGTATACTGCTTGTAAACATTTTGTTAACAAGGCACGTCCTGCACAGCCCTAGATCCCTTAAACCTTGATTTCATACAACACATGTTTTTGTGAGCTCCAGGTTGGGTCAAAGTGGCTGGGGCAAAGCTACAAATTAAAAACATCTCAGCAAAGCAATTGTTCAAATTACAGGTCTTTTTCAAAATGGAGTCTCTTATGTCTTCCCTTTCTACATAGACACAGTAACAGTCTGATCTCTCTTGCTTTTCCCTACATATCCCCCTTTTCTTTTTGACAAAACTGCCATCGTCATCATGGCCTGTTCTCACTGGTTGCTGTCTTTCTGGAGCTGCTGTATATACCTGTAGACTATCAATAGAGAAGACAGACATACAAGGATTAATACAAAATTTGCAATAGTGGAATTTCCAATGGTTTTAACCCAAGTGACAGGGTTAAGATTTGTGAGGCTATCAACAGCTTTTACCATTGCCTCAGTTTCTGACACCAAATTTGACTGGGCTTTTGATGTTTTAAAAATTTGTTCTTCCAATTTTGAAATATCTAAAGTAAGATTATCTTCTCTTCCTTGTAGATGGCTTCTAACGATGTCCCAGTGATGTTCAGATTCCTTATAGGCTTGAGGTATAATACTAAAATCTGATGTATTCCAGTCAAACTGTAACTGAAAAGATATTCCAAACTTATGAGCCCATCTCCCATCCAAATGACAGTTTGTCTAAGATCATTAATTTGATTTGCCAATTTTTGATCTATTTAAGTCTGAGAATTCCACAATTTTGAGGAATTCTTTTGCCAATTATTCACGTATTCTGTAGTTTGAACAGAGGAGTGTAAAGCAATTCCAGCAGCCATAGCAGTAGCTGTGACTGCAATAAGACCCATAATCACTGTAATTAAAGCAAAAATGAATCTTTTAGATCTAGTTAGAACTCCTTTTAATACTTCTGTTAAGATATGTACGGATGGAAAAGCCTCCCACGGTCGGTCCATGGACACAGGGATCCACACACCCTCTTTTGCCCTCACTAACAGAATACAATGCTGCCAAACAAAAGTTGAATCAATGCAAGTAAACAATCTACAATTTTCACAGGTTATAGTTTGGGAATCTGGTTTAATAACTATGTTTCCTACAACTAGCATATAAGGGGGTTTTATAAAACTTTGCAAAGGAATTGTGAGATTGGAATTTAGGTTAATAGTAAAATATGGCTTATGATTTCTTGTTCCCATGACTTGATTTCCAGACCAAATTCAAATGTGGTACGAGGCCACAGTGAGCTTCCATAATTCTGGCTGTTCAGGACCAACAACAGGACTAAATAACTTTGGTCGGGGTGATGAAATTCCCTTTTCACCCCATTTCCATGGATAGGGTGATTTTAGCCTTCTATAAACCTGGGCTAGCCTTTTAGTTGAATCACTATCATAGGCCAGATTAGTGGGCCAGACAGATGGAGCCTGTGAACATGAGTGGGTCTGGCCCGTACAATCATAATATAATTGGCCTCGAGGGCCCCAGTCTATAATAGTTCTAAATTTATTGTTTTGTTATACCACCACAGTATCAGCCACACATTCTTCCAAAACTAAGACTTCTGGGTCTTTTGATTCTTTTGGAATTTCCTTGGGGCAAGGTTTTCCCTTAGGCCTAAATTTTAATGATCTTTTATAGGAAGAATCCTATAAATTATTCATTTATGGCCCGAGTGACATTTCACTTACCATGTGATAAGTAAATTTACTGGTGGCACTGACAGTAGGTACTTCTACCAACCAATTTTGGCTTGTAGGCATTAAGCATCCTGGTGCTTTTCCCAGGCAAATAGGAGGATAATGACACCCAATGGAAATGTTTATCATCATTCCTTCTTCTTCAGGTTGGGCAGGACCACGGTCATCTGTGGGGCCTGGTACCCATGCACTATTATTAACATATACTTCAATAGGATTATCTATCCAAGTGACTGCCCAAATTAAGTGTGGGAAAGGCACATAGGCCCAGTAAGTATAGTTAGCTGTAGTGGCTCCTGCAGACATAGGGAGACTTACCACCGTTGATACAATTATTAAAGCTGAAGCAGCATATTCTCTGGAGTTTTTGTTACCTTTGTGTTTTTCAGGCTTTTTTCAGCTAACTGTGTCAGCTTCTTTAGCTGGGCCCAGGTCGGCAGCTCCGCTTTCTTGGTGGATGGCAACTTCATCTGTTCTTCTGATAGAACCATTTTGTTCACCTGGCGAGTTGATGATGCTCAATTGGGGGGTTTTTGTCTCTGTGGAGGCACTTTTTTTTTGCATCTCTGATGGGTTTATTGTAGAACTTCAAATGTCTAGTGGGTATCCAAACAAGAAGCTGATTTTCTCCTGGTGAAACACAAGTAAAACCTCTCCCCCATGTTATCAACTTCCTTATTTCCCATGTTTTATTTTTGTGGTCTTTCCACCAAATCAGTTTTCCCTCATGTGGGCTGTCCTTTTTACTAGTAAAATGTTGTTCTGCAGAAGTAGTGGTCTGATTTCTATAAATGTTTAAAAAATTTAAAGTATAGAGTGCTAGATTAAGTTGCATCTGGGGAGTGTTATACTCCTTACTGTCTTTTTCCCTTTTTTGTTTAACCAATTGAGCTTTGAATGTTCTATTTGTTCTTTCAATTATGGCCTGTCCTTGGGAATTATAAGGGATTCCTGTTGTATGTGTAATTTTTCACTGATTTAAGAATTTTTGAAATGCTTTACTACAGTATCCTGGCCCATTATCTGTTTTAATTTTTTCTGGAACTCCCATGACAGCAAAACAAGATAATAAATGTCTTTTAACATGGGAAGCACTTTCTCCTTTCTGGCAGGTTGCCCATATGAAATGTGAAAAAGTATCAACTGTCACATGGACAAATGAAAATTTTCCAAATGAAGGTACATGTGTGACATCCATTTGCCATAATGCATTAGGACATAAATCTGTGGGATTAACTCCTGCCTCCTGAGTGGGCAGGTGTAAGACTTGACACTGAGCACAATGTTGTACAATATTTTTTGCCTGTTTCCATGTGATATCAAATTTATTTTTTAATCCTGTTGCATTTACATGAGTCAGGGCATGAAGTTCTTGTGCTTCCATCAAGGCAGATGATGCTAGCAAATCATCTTGTTCCTTTGCCTTAGTTAAAGGCCCTGGTAAATTAGTATGTGCTTGAATATGAGTAATATAAAATGAGAAATTTCTTTTTCTTACAGTTTGTTGTAACAATTTAAATGGCTGATTTAACTGATCATCCATGCTATATTTGATTAGGGCTGTCTCAACATCCTTTGTAGCCTGTACTATATATGCAGAATCTGAAACAATATTAATAAGCTGATTAAAATCTTGTAACACTGAAATGACAGCAACCAATTCTGCTCTTTGAGCTGAGTGATGTTGAATTTCAATGACTCATTCTTTTGGCCCAGTGTAAGCCACTTTTCTATTGCTGGAACCATCAGTAAACACCATCAGAGCATTTTCTAAAGGTTTTTGTCTGGTAATTTTAGTTAATACCCAAGTAGTCAATTTTAAAAACTGGAAGGTTTTTGTTTTTGGGTAATGATTATCAATAATTCCCACAAAATCAGCAAGACAAATCTGCAGCAGAATTGATAAAGGCTTGTCTAACCTGTTCCTTGTTTAAAGGAACAATGATTTTATCTGGGTCACTTCCACACAGTTTTACTATTCATAGTCTTGTCTGACCAATTAATGTGGCCATTTGATCTAAGTACAACGTAAAAGTCTTAACTGTACTGTGAGGAAGGAATGACCACTCCACAAGATCTGTATTTTGAACAATAATGCCTGTTGGAGAATGTGCAGTAGCAAAAATCAAAAGTTGGAGTGGGGCTAAGTGATCTATTCTATTTACTTGTGCTGACTGAATTTTTTCTTAAACTAATTCAATTTCTTTAGTAGCCTCTGAAGTTAATGTTCATTTACTATTCAAGTCTGGATCCTCTCTCAAGATAGAAAACAAATTTGACATGGCATAAGTAGGAATGCCTAGAGTTGGCCGAATCCAATTAATATCTCCTAGCAATTTTTGAAAGTCATTTAATGTTCTTAATGTGTCTTTTCTTATTTGTATTTTTTGTGGTTTAATTTTTCTTTCCTCTACCTGCATTCCCAAATAATGAAAAGGAGTGGAGGTCTGAATCTTATCAGATGCTATTGTCAGGCCTGCGTTTGCAACCTCTGTCAGCAGAAACACGTAACAGTCAATTAATTTGTCTCTTGTTTCTGCAGCACACAAAATATCATCAACATAATGAATGACATAACAGTCTGAAAACTTGTCTCTAACTGGTTGAAGAGCCTGAGCTACAAAAGTCTGACAAATAGTTGGACTATTAAGCATTCCCTAAGGCAACAGTTTCCACTGAAATCTGGTGTCTCATTCTTTATTATTTATGGCTGGCATAGTAAAAGCAAATTTTTCAAAATCCTGTTTTGCCAGAGGAATAGTAAAAAAGCAGTCCTTTAGATCAATTATAATTAAAGGCCAATCTTTGGGGGTCATGGCTGGAGAGGGCAGCCCAGGTTGGAGAGGCCCCATGGGTTGAATTACTGCATTAACGGCTCTCCAATCCATTAGCATACACCATCTGCCTGATTTTTTCTGAATTACAAACATAGAAGAATACCAAGGTGAAAATGAAGGCTCACTATGTCCCTTTTCTAATTGTTCCTTTGCCAATAAGTGTAAGGCCTCCAGCTTTTGTTTTGTTAGTGGCCACTGATTTACCAATACAGGCTTTTCTGTTTTCCAAGTTAATGGAATGGGTTTTGGAGGCCCTACAGTGGTCACTCCTAAAAATGATACCCTATTCCTTTTCTTTCTTGATTTCCCTCAGCCTCAGTTGGGACTTTAATGTCTTCTCCATTCTTCCCTAGTCCTTTGCCAGGGAGATATCCCATTTTAGTCATGATTTTTTGACTCGTGGGTCTGTATAGGGAGACTGGAATAGTAATCTCTGCATGCCACTGTTCTAACAAGTCTCTGTCCCATAAATTAATTGGAATAGGAACAATCATGGGCTGAACTGTACTGTCTTCATTATCAGGTCCTAAACAATGTAAAGTCATGGCACTTTGATACACTTCTGATGTGGTGCCCACACCAACAAGTCCTGTAACAGGCTTTTGTTTAGGCCAATTTTTTGGCCATTGATTTAAGGCGATGATAGAAACATCAGCCCCAGTATCCACTAATCCTTCAAACTACTTTCTCTGAAGAGTGACTGTACACACAGGTCTATTCTCTGAGGGCTGACTAGCCCAATAAACAGCTTTTCCAGCAGGGTTGGTACTTCCAAACCCTCCTGTTCTTTCTGTTTTGCTATCCCCAATTTTAATATAAGGCAAAAGCAATAACTGAGCAATTCTATCACCTGGATTGGCACTCCAGGGAACAGTAGAGCTGATCACTAACTGAATTTCCCCTTTATAATCTGAATCAATTACCCCAGTATGAATTTGGACTCCCTTCAAATTTAGACTTGATCTTCCTAAAATAAGGCCTACCATCCCTTCTGGCAGTGGGCCATATACCCCTGTAGGAATCTTTTGCGGGGGCTCTCCAGGGAGTAAAGAAACCATTTGAGTAGAATATAAATCTACTGCTGCGCTGCCTGCTGTGGCGGGGGATAACTGTTGTATTGTTGTAATTGGCTGATTCCCTGAAATGGTGGTATTTACTGTGGGGGTTGTTGTCCCTGAAAACCCTGAGGAACAAATGGCTGGATCGGGAATGCCCCACTTTGTTGTGGGGCCTGGGGCTGGCCCCTCTTCCCATTTCCCGACAATGGGTGTCCATTTTTATCAAATTTAGAATGACATTCCTTAGCCCAATGTTTTCCTTTTCCACATTTTTGACATAGGCAGGTGGCTCTTTATTTTTGCTCTGTTTATTTAAGACTGGGCAATTCTTTTTTAGATGAGCGATTTGACCACAATTATAACATTTTCCTCCAAATGTTTTAACTTGTCCTCCTAAAGCAACCCCCATAATTGCTTGAGCCAATAGCATTGCCTTATGCATAGCTCCTCCAATCCCATCACAAGCCTTCACATATTCTGTAATTACATCAACGCCTGCTGAAACCTTTCCTGTTAATGCCTTTATGGCCGATTGACATTCTGGAATTGCATTTTGATAAGCCATTATTTCTACAACAACTTTTCGGGCGTTATCATCTGCAATAGATTTTTGAGCTGCATCTTGCAGCCTTGCCACAAAGTCTGGATATGGCTTTTCAGAGCCTTGTCTGATTGAACTAAAAGAAGGGCAGGAGGTTCCAGGGTCCTGAATCTTTTCCCAGGCCCTGACGCAAATAGCCCTTAGTTGTTCAATAGCCTCATTTTGCATTACTGATTGTTGGTTAATAGTGCCCCAATTTGAACCTGTTCCTAGCAATTGGTCTGCATCTATATATCTATATATATATATTTTTTTTTTTGTGAGACGGAGTCTTGCTCTGTCACCCAGGCTGGAGTGCAGTGGCGCGATCTCGGCTTACTGCAAGCTCTGCCTCCCGGGTTCATGCCATTCTCCTGCCTCAGCCTCTCTGAGTAGCTGGGACTACAGGCGCCCGCCACCACGCCCGGCTAATTTTTTGTATTTTTAGTAGAGACGGGGTTTCACCGTGGTCTCGATCTCCTGACCTCGTGATCCGCCCGCCTCGGCCTCCCAAAGTGCTGGGATTACAAGCGTGAGCCACCGCGCCTGGCCTGGTCTGCATCTATATTAACAACAGGATAAGTAGCCTGATTTTTCCGTACTTGTTCTTGTACTCCATCAATCCACCAGGTTTTAAACTGTAGATACTGAGAGGGTGAAAGGGAAGATTTAGCCAAAATTTCCCAATCATAAGGAATAAGTAAGTCTATTTCCATGAGCAATGGAATCTAATAACGTTCTCATATAAGGAGAGTTGGGTCCATATTGTTTGACTCCTTCCTTCATATCTTTTAACATTTTCATGGTGAAATATTCATATCTAGCCTTAGTTCGGACAGACGCTCCTGCTTGACTCCCTTTCCCGGCCCTTTCCCAGCTGGTATCGGTTGTAACATTACCGGATACTGCCATGCCTCAAGATCTCCCTGTTTTCTGGCTTTATCAGTGGTCTCATGCAGTGCACTATCTTGTCCACTAGGTGGTACTGTAGGATTAAACACCATCGCCGTGGGTTGTTGATATAGTGCCCTGCTATTTGGCACAGGATCCCCTCTGGGATCTATACTGAACCTCTGGAGATGGCCAATACTGAAATTCAGCTGGCGGCCGATGTTGATAAACTACCGGTGGTTGGGTTTTATTTTCTACCAGCTGATATTGTAGATACTGTGTCTGGATTGGCATTTGAGGTTGTAATGTCACAGGCATCTGAACCGCGGGAGAAGGAGTTGGTGGCCATCGTGGTCTAAACTCTGATGGCCCGAATAATTCTGGACCTCTTTCCCCCAATTTTGATGATTCAGGATATATTACCTCCTGTAATTGATTATAGTCAACATTTTGCATTGACCGAGCCATTACAGGCTCTACTACATTTTTACAATGTGAACTTTCCATTCCTTTCTTGAACTCTGTTCCTGCCTGTTCTTCACAATCTATTACAGTTTTCAGGGGCATCAGAAACTGAAACGCTATCTTCTTCTATTTGAAATTGTTCTAAAGTTGCTTTAATAATGGCCCAATCATTCCATACTGCAAGTGGGATGATTTTACCTTCCCTACTTTCTTGTTTTAATTCTTTGCCAATTTTCTCCCAATCTTTTAAATCTAAAGTTCCTTGTTCTGGAAACCATGGGCAGAATTGTTCTATTGTTTGAAATAGTGTAATTAGATTTTCTGTAGAAGCTTTAACTCCCCTCTTCTTAAGGGAACTTTAATGAAGCTGAGATAAGAGGCATATTTACTTTCAGTTTGCCCCATTGTTACCCTGGATTCCTCCGAGCGCACAAGCTTACCGCAAGGCTGACCGTGGACTTACTCGGGAATCTCTTGTCAGCTGTCCTAAATTCTCACGTTCTTAGCGTAACTTCACCCTAGAGAAAGGCACCCACTTTGGGTGGTAGATGAAGGGGTGGCCTGCCCCTCCACACCTGTGGGTATTTCTAGTCGGGTGGGATGAGAGACTGAGAAAAGAAATAAGACACAGAGACAAAGTATAGAGAAACAACAGTCGGCCCAGGAGAGCAGCACTTAGCACACCAAGGACCTGCACCGGCACCGGTCTCTGAGTTCTCTCAGTTTTTATTGATTATTATTTTCATTACTTCAGCAGAAAGGAATGTAGTAGGAGAGCAGGGTGATAATAAGAAGATCAGCAAAAAACATGTGAGCAAAAGAATCTATGTCATAATTAAGTTCAAGGGAAGGTACTATTCCTGGATGTGCACGTAGGCCAGATTTATGTTTCTCTCCACCCAAACATCTCAGTGGAGTAAAGAATAACAAGGCAGCATTGCTGCAAACATGTCTCACCTCCCACCATAGGGCGGTTTTTCTCCCATCTCAGAATTGAACAAATATGCGATCGGGTTTTATACCGAGACATTCAGTTTCCAGGGGCAGGCAGGAGATGGTGGCCTTCCTCTATCTCAACTGCAAGAGGCTTTCCTCTTTTACTAATCCACCTCAGCACAGATGCTTTACGGGTGTCGGGCTGGGGGACAGTCAGGTCTTTCTCATCCCATGAGGCCATGTTTCAGACTATCACATGGGGAGAAACCTTGGACAATACCCCGCTTTCCAGGGCAGAGGTCCCTGCGGCTTTCCGCAGTGGATTATGTCCCTGATTTAATGAGACTAGACAATGGCATGACTTTTACCAAGTATACTGCATGTAAACATTTTGTTAACAATAAAAATAAGCATTTTGTTAACAATTAAAAAAAAAAAGGCACGTCCTGCACAGCCCTAGATCCCTTAAACCTTGATTTCATACAACACATGTTTTTGTGAGCTCCAGGTTGGGTCAAAGTGGCTGGGGCAAAACTACAAATTAACAACATCTCAGCAAAGCAATTGTTCAAATTACAGGTCTTTTTCAAAATGGAGTCTCTTATGTCTTCCCTTTCTACATAGACACAGTAACAGTCTGATCTCTCTTTCCTTTCCCTACAACAATCATTATCCAAAAAACAAGATTTTTCAGTTTTTAAAGCTAACAACATGGGTCCTTCCAAAAATTACCCATAGTGCTCCATTGGAAGGAGGAGTGACTGTGTTTACAGATGGCTCTAGCAATGGAAAAGCAGCTTATGTAGGACATAAAAACAAAATTATTCAAACTGACTTTCAATTAGCACAAAGGGCTAAATTACAGACAGTTATAGCTGTGTTAGAAGACTTTAAGCAACCTGTAAATATTGTCTCTGATTCATCTTATGTTGTTCAAGCCACTCAATACATATAAACTGCACTCATTAAATATCTTGTGGGTGAACAACTCTATCAGCTGTTTTCTTCTTTACAAAAGACAGTGCATGATCTCTGTTTTCCTTTCTGTATTACACACATTCGAGCACACACTAATCTTCCTGGGCCCCTTGTAATGGCTAACGATCAAGCTGATTTACTAGTTTCCACTGTGCTTACTAATGCCCAAGATTTTCACTTCTTGTGAAACACATGTTAATAAAGCAGGACTTAAACAAAAATATCAGATTACTTGGAGACAGGCAAAGGACATTGTACAACATTGCCCTCAGTGCCAGGTACTATAACTGCCACATGAAGGGACTCATGTTAACCCACAGGTATTAACCCCTAATATGTTGTGGCAAATGAATGTAACCCATGTACCTTCATTTGGGAAATTTCACACGTCCATATTACTTTAGATACCTTTTCTCATTTTGTATGGGCAACTTGCCAAACAGGTGAGGTGGCTGCTCATATTAAAAGACATTTACTTTCCTGTTTTGCTGCCATGGGCATCCCACAAGATTAAAACAGACAATGGCCCAGTTTACTGTAGCAAATCTTTACAAGCTTCCTTCAACAATGGTACATTGAGCACAGTACTGAAATACCCTATAATTCTCAAGGCCAAGCCATTGTTGAATGGGCTAATCAAACCTTAAAATCTCAATTACAAAAACAAAAGACAGAGGGGGGAACCAGAGAATACCCTACTTCCCATATACAGCTACAATTTGCTCTTATATTTTAAATTTTTTGAATTTGTCCAAAGATCAGGTTACAACAACAGCAGAACAGCATTTGTCAGGGCAAAAATAAATCCTCATGAAAGAAAACGTGCGGTGGAAGGAAGTCAGAATCAAAACCTGGGAAAAGGGCAAAATCATTACAGGGGGTCGAGGGTTTTCTCATATCTCACCGGGAGAGAATCAGCTTCCTGTCTGGGTACACACAAGACATCTTAAGCTGTGCCATGAGCCAGAATCCAAGGAAGAGGTAAAGACCTTGGAATATCCCTTCATCCCCAGTTCATCAGATGGCTCAGATGAACATCTCTGTTGAGCAGATGGAAACCAGTAAAACCCACCAAGTAACTCCACCGACCTGGGGGCAGATGAAGAGACTAGCTCACATTGCAGAAGAGAACCTGAGGCCTCAGAATAAGCCGCTGACCACCAGTAATATAATGGTAGCTATGACGGCAGTAATCTCCCTGGTGGTGAGTCTCCCCATAGCTGAGGCAGATCAAAATTACACTTATTGGGCCTACATTCCATTCCCACCACTGATTAGGCCTGTTACATGGTTAGACCTCCTGGTGGAGGTTTATGTTAATGATAGTGTCTGGATGCCTGGACCAACAGACAACGGAGGTCCTACTCATCCAGAGGAGGAGGGAATGTCAATGAATGTTTCCATTGGTTATTGCTTTCCTCCCATCTGCCTGGGGCCGGCAGGAGGATGTTTAAATTATGATAAATAAAGTTGGATAGTTTATGTCCCTGCACATAATAGATCAAAAGCCTGTATTCATGCAGTCAGTGGAAGAACATTTCAATCTTTGGACACTATTAAATACCTTGCACATAGCTATGTTATGACACATCACCAGATTAATAAATTTAAACCTAATAAGAAGCCCTGCCCTAGGCAGGCCACTAAATGGTCTGGAAAGCTAGAGGTGCTAACCTGGGAAGATTGTATTGCAAACAGCGATGCTGTACTGCAAAACAATTCCTATGGAATCATCATTGATTTGGCCCCTAGGGGACGCTTTGCAGTAAATTGTACTGGACAGCGTGAAGATTGTAGAGAGACTCCTTTTGCAAACGACTACCCAGATAATGCACCAAAATTATATAGAAGAATGGAAACAAATTACCCTATTAAGTGGGAGGAGAATGGTATGGCTCCTTCAAGCCCCAAAATAATTGATCCAATTATAAGTCCAGAATATCCAGAATTGTGGAAATTAATGATGGCTGAAACCCAATTCGGATTTGGAAAGGAGAATATAAAAGAGAGACCCATAGTAAAAAACTTCAATTTGTTGTAGCCATGACTTCTAATCAGACGGTCCCATTGCAGAGTTGTGTTAAACCTCCTTTTATGTTGGCAGTGGGAAAAATTAATATCCTACCTGACTCTCAAACCATATCATTCCTCAACTGTCATCTTTTTACCTGCATTAATTCTACCTTTAATAAAGATAACAGCATTTTACTGGTTAGGGCCCGAGAAGGAGTTTGGATACCTGTTTCCCTCAATAGACCTTTGGAGTCCTCTCCCTCTATACATATTATCACTGAATTACTAAAAGGAATACTTAATAGATCAAAGAGATTCATATTTACTTTAATAGCTGTGATCATGGGCCTTATAACTGTCACAGCTGCTGCTGTTGCTGCTGGTGTTGCTTTGCACTCTTCTATTCAAACTGTGGGCTTTGTGGATAGTTGGCAGAAAAATTCTTCTAAGCTTTGGAATTCCCAAAGCCAAATAGAACAAAAATTGGCAAATCAAATTAATGATCTTCATCAAACAGTAATTTGGATGGGAGATCGGATTATGAGCTTGGAGCATAGAATTCAAATGCAATGTGATTGGAATACTTCTGATTTTTGTATTACTCCTGGCTCTTACAATGCCACTGAGCACCATTGGGAGATGATTAGATGTCACCTACATGGAAAAGAAGATAATTTAACATTAGATATTGCTAAACTGGAAAAACAAGTTTTTGAGACATCTAAGGCTCATCTCACCCTGTTGCCTGGAGCTGATATTCTTGCTGGAGCTGCTGATGGCCTTTTAAATACCAATCTTTTAAAGTGGATTAAAACCATAGGTAGATCAACAATTGCAAATTTTATTTTGGTTTGTGGCTGTTTATGCTGTTTGTTTTTAGTCTACAGATGTGGATGATGCCTTGGGAGAGAAGCCAGACACCGTGAACGAGCCATGATAGCAATGGCGGTTATTAACAAAAAAAATTATTAAAGATAGAAAAGGGGGACATGTGAGAAAGAGAGTTTCTAGGGTGCCAGTTGAGTTGGTCTCCTCTGTGTGAGACAGCCATGGGAAGCCATGGGCAGCCTCTGGGGAGAAAAGTCTCCTTATTGCCTTCATGTCTTTATGCCCTGAGAGCATAACTGCTCAGCAGCATTCCACAGGTTACTCAGGGAGATAACACTCCCTTGAAGCAGTGGAGTATAATCAAACATCTTGGCTCCTCCTGAAACCCACTCCCACCTGTTTCAGTTCCAATAAATTAAAGACCTTAAGTAGTTTAGACACACGCCTTTGCTCAAGGAAATTCACAGAAACCGCCACTGCTATACATCTTATGGAATGACTCACTAGTTCTTCTTCACTGATTAATCCTTTTCCTCATACCTTTCTCCCCCTCCCATCTGCCTTAAGAACAAACAGCTTGTAAACCAATAAATTGGGCAGAGCCCAAGAGCTCTGGGCTGTGAGCAAGCCTCCGACACTCTGGTCTCCTGGACCTGCCTTTTAAATGCTTATTCTGTCTCTTTCCAACTCCTTTGTCTCCGCCGGACTTGGGGTACCTGCTGGGTGTTGTGTGGCTGGTTTCCCCAACATTGGAAAAAAGGCTGGCCTCACTGCTTATGGGTAGTTGTGGCAGTGGCCATCTCAGTATCAGAGGCTATGAAAATAATAGAAGGAAAGGATCTCACCATCTGGACTACTCATCATGTAAATGGCATACTAAGTGCCAAAGGTAGTTTATGGCTATCAGACAACTGCCTGCTTAGATACCAGCTGCTGCTCCTTGAGGGACTGGTGCTTCAGAGATGCACATGTGCAGCCCTCAACCCTGTCATCTTTCTCCCAGAGGATGGAGAACCAATTGAGCACAACTGCCAACAAATTACAGTCCAGACTTATGCCGCTGAGAGGATCTCTTAGAAGTCCCCTTAGCTAATCCTGACCCTAACTTATATACCGGTGGAAGTTCATTTGTGGAGAATTGGATATGAAGGGCAGGTTATGCCATAGTTAGTGATGTAATGGTACTTGAAAGTAAGCCTCTTCCCCCAGGGACCAGTGCCCAGTTAGCAGAACTAGTGGCACTTACCCGAGCCTTAGAACTTGGAAAGGGAAAAAGAATAAATGTGCATACAGATAACAATCATGCTTATGTAATCCTACATGCCCATGCTGCAATATGGAAAGAAAGGGAGTTCCTAACCTCTGGGGAACCCCCATTAAATACCACAAGGAAATCATGGAGTTGTTGCATGCAGTGAAAAATCCAAGGAGGTGGCAGTCTTACACTGCAAAGCCATCAAAAAGAGGAAGCATAGCAGAGAACAGCAGCATAAGTGGCTGGCAGAGGCAGGGAAAGACAAAGGGAGGGGGGGAAGACAGAAAGTCAAAGAGGGAAAAAGAGAGGAAGACAGAGAGAGGGGAAAGACAAAAAGAGAAGGAAAGAGAGAGAGGAAGAGACACACAAAGAGGGAGTCAGAGAGAAAGAAAGAGAGACAGAAAGTCAAGGAGGAGAGGAAGAGACAGACAAAAGGAGTCAGAGAGAAGGAGACAAAGTCAAAGAGGGAGACAGAAAGTCAAAGAAAGAGAGAGAGAAGTATTAAAGAAAAAACAGTGTACTCTATTCCTTTAAAAGCCAGGGCAAATTTAAAATCTATAATTGATAATTGAAGGTCTTCTCCAATACCACCTTGTTGTCAGTGTAAACAAGAGTATAGCCCAAAAGCACTGAGGCCACTCTCAACCCATAGCCTTCCTATCAAAAATCCTTAACCCAGCAGGTTTCCTTTCAGGGGATCTAAATTATCATACAAAGGTCTGAACAGACCTAGGAGGAACTCCCTTCAGGACAGGATGATAGATGATTCCTTCTAGGGGATTAAGGGAAAAAGACACATTGGGTATTCAGTAAGTGATAAGGAAACTCTTGTAGAAGCAGAGTTAGGAAAATTGCCTAATAATTGGTGTGCTCAAATGTGTGAGTTGTTTGCACTCAGCTAAACCTTAAAGTACTTACAGAATCAGGAAGGAGCCATCTATACCAATTCTAAGTTAATATGGACTGAACAAGGTCTTATTAATAGCAAAGAATAATTGGAACCCCAAACTTACAAGGTTTTCAACAAAAGTAAAGTTTGCTAAATGTTAACAGTGTAACATGTATTATCCTAACTTCTAATCTTGTGGAAATCAGACCACATCAGTCCCCCTCAAAACTCAAGTCCATCAGCACAGGGCCATACAACTACTACCCCTACTTATAGGTTTAGAAATGGCCACTGCTACCAGAACCGGAATAGCAGGTTTATCAACTTCATTATCCTACTACCACACACTCTCAAAGGATTTCTCAGTTTGCAAGAAAAAACAAAATCTATCCCTGCTCTGCAATCCCAAATAGACTGGCAGCAGTGACTCTCCAAAACTGCCAAGGCCAAGGCCTCCTCACTGCTGAGAAAAGAGGACTTTGCACCTTCTTAGGGGAAGAGTGTTGTTTTTACACTAACTAGTCAGGGATAGTACGAGACACTGCCTGGTGTTTACAGGAAAAGGCTTCTGAAATCAGACGATGCCTCTCAAACTCTTATACCAACCTCTGGAGTTGGGTGACATGGCTTCTCCCCTTTCTAGCTCCCATGACAGCCATCTTGCTATTATTCACTTTTGGGCCCTGTATTTTTAACCTCCTTGTCAAATTTGTTTCCTCCAGGATTGAGGCCATCAAGCTACAGATGGTCTTACAAATGGAACCCCAAATGAGTTCAACTCAAAACTTCTACTGAAGACCCCTGAATTGACCCACTGGCCCTTTGGCTGGCCTAGAGATTTCCCTTCTGAGGACACTACCACTGCAGGGCCCCGTCTTCACCCCTATCCAGCAGGAAGTAGCTAGAGTGGTCACTGGCCAATTCCCAACAGCAGTTGGGGTGTCCTGTTTAGAGGGGGGATTGAGAGGTGAAGCCAGCTGGATGCCCTGGTTAGAGTGGGGACTTGGAGAACTTTTCTGTCTTACAAGAGTTTTGTAAAATGCACCAATCAATGCTTTGTAAAAACGCACCAATCAGCACTCTGTAGCTAGCTAGAGGTTTGTAAAATAGACCAATCAGCACTCTGTAAAATGGACCAATCAGCACTCTGTAAAATGGACCAATCAGCAGGACATGGGCAGGGATAAACAAGGGAATAAAAGCTGGCCACCCCAGCCAGCAGTGGCAACCTGCTCAGGTCCCTTTCCACACTGTGGAAGCTTTGTTCTTTTGCTCTTCACAATAAATCTTGCTGCCACCCACTCTTTGGGTCTGTGCCACCTTTAAGAGCTGTAACACTCACCACAACAGTCTGTGGCTTCATTCTTGAAGTCAGCGAGACCACAAACCCACCAGAAGGAATAACTCCAGACACAGAAGGATTGCTTGAGTCCAGGAGTTTGAGACCAGCATGGGCAATGTAGTGAGACACTGTCTCTAAAGTAAAAAAATCCATTGAGCATGATGGCACATGCCTTTAGTCCCAGCTACTCAGGAGGCTGAGGTGAGGGGATTGCTTCATCCTAGGAGTTCAAGGCTGTAGGGAGCTAAGATTGTGTCACTGTGCTCCAGCCTGGGTGACAGAGTGAGACCATGTCTTAGGAAAAAAAAAAAATAAGGAAGGAAAGCAAACAATTTTTGGTTATGTGTGGACTTTCCATGTTCAGAGACTCCATAGCCATAAATCATTGCTACTCTATTCTTTTATGCTTCATAAACAAGGTTCTAGGTTTTGTAACTCTCCAGATATAAGTATATCTGGAGATATATATACCCCCTCCCCAAAGTCTGAGAAGTCATCTTCATCAAAATATTTGCAACGTGTAGGACATTTATTTCCTTTGGATGCTATTCTGTGAATCATCAACCTGGCTACTTATCTTATCAGGTTTTATCCCCCTTAAAACAGTATATTAGTCTGATTGGGCTGCCATAACAAAATACCACATGCTGTGTGGCTTAAACAACAGAAATTTATTTTTTCACAGTTCTGGAGGCTGGAAGTCTAACATTAAGGTGCCAACAGTGTTGGTTTCTGGTGAGGACTTTCTCCTCAGCTTACAGATGGTGTCTTTTCTCTTTGGGTATGCACAGAGAGAGATCTCTAATGTCTCTTCATCATTTTGTAAGGGTACCAGTCCTATCTAATTAGGGCCCACAACTTGAGACCTCATTTAACCTTAATTAACTCCAAATACAGTCACACTGGGGTTAGGGCTTCAACATATTAACTTGGTGGGGGGAACACAGTTCATCATAACACATAGTCTATGGCCGTTTTAATGTCTTATAGTTATTTTTAAAGTCTCTGAGTAAGTACCAGTAAAGAACAAACAAGTAGATACTGAAAACATATTTTTAAATCTTGAGTGATTGCCTGTGATGAAAAGCCCCTCCCATTTGATTTTCTTCTGCCTTTAGGAAGAATGTCACTGAGTATCTGTTCTGTGTCTGTCCTACTTTGTGATAAGTGATAGGAAGGATTCAAGTGCTGAGATGAAAAAGCATAGCTAAGTGAAATAAAAACACAAAAGAAGCCAGGTGTCCTGGTTCCATTTTGTTTCTGCTCTCAAGTGTAAGGCAGATCCTTTTCCTAGTTCCTTTCCCATATACCTTGAAGGTTTATCATCTCACAACTTGCTTACTTACTTTCATGTTTGGATTTACCCTTTTGCCTATCCTTGTCAACCCTGACACAAAATGAACTGTACTTACTCTGTGGCCACCATATCTCCTACCATTTTGACTTTCCTTACTTCTTTGTTTCTCTTTTCCATTCTCTAGCCATGGCACATAGGGATGAGTTAGCACAGATCCCTTTATTTCCTAAGAAATAACTATTTCATATAATTTTCCTTTTGAATGTAACAATATTTTCTTTTCCTGTAGGATTAAAGAACAGATGATACTTACAACTTGTGTTTATTTCAGAATTGGAGGCCAAGCCTGAGGAGAAAGATTTATATTTAAACCAGAAAACTTGTGAAGAAATGGAAGCACAAGAAATGGTTACAGCAGGATCAAAGCTTAATGAAATATGGGAAGATGAGGTGAATTTATGCAAACTTGATGGAAGTATGAATTTGAAACAATCTCATTCTGAGAATACTGATTTCAGGCCCATGACACATATCCAGGAGGAAATCCCTACAAAACAGTAAAGGCAGGAATGCAACACAGAGCAGATTTGGAATCAGAGCTCAGAGGCTGTATCATTTTGGAGTTTTCTGCAAGAGATATCCCAGCAATGTGATATATGTGATGGAGACCTCAATCAGAATTCACATAACAATGACTATCAAGGAATCCAGATATTAGAAAAAAAAACTTGTATATTCACTGAATTCCAAGGACTCTTCAATTACAGTAAAACTCTTAATGAAAAGCAGAACATTCAAATGAGAAGGAAGTTTTATGAATGTAATAAATGTGGGAAAATCTTTAAATAGAGTACTGACTTCATTAGACATCAGAGGTACCATACTGGAGAGAAACCCCATCAGCTTACTAAATGTGAAAAAGCTTTGATTCAAATCTCTGATCTTATTCAACATCAGAGAATTCACACTGGAGAAAAGCCTTATGAATGTAATGAGTGTAAGAAATATTTTAGTGATTTCACAACCCTCTGTGAATATCACAGAATTCACACTGGAGAGAAATCTTGCACGTGTGACGAAGGTGGGAAAGCTTTTGTTCAGAGCTCAAATCTTAGCATCAGAGAATCCACACTGGAAAAAAACCCTATGTGTGTAATTAATGTGGAAAGGCCTTCAGGCAAAGCACTGGTCTCATTCAGCATTAGAGAAACCATAATAGAGAGAAACCCTGTGAGTGTAGTGAATGTGGGAAAATCTTAAGACACAATTCACACTTTTGTCAGCATCAGAGGACATATGATATTCAACTGACAATGGGTAACCAAGGGAAGCTTTGTTTATGTAATAAACGTGGTAAGACCTTTAACTAAAATGCACATCTTATCTAATATCATAGAACTCATACTGGTGAGAAATCCTATGAGTGTAATGAATGTTGGAAGGCTTTTGGTGCATATTCAACTCTTCTTCAGCATTGAAGAATTCACATAGGAGAGAAATGCTGTGATTATAATGTGTGTGGAAAAGCCTTTAGGCAGAGGGTCCACCTTACTGAACACCAGAGAATTCACTCTGGAGAGAAGGCTTATGAATGCAGCAAGTGTGGAAAAGCCTTCAATCATAGTTCCAATTTTATTCAACATCAGAGAATTCACAGGAAAAAGGTATCTTAAGTAGGACTTCTCCCCCCATATCTCATGAGCTACATGATTCCTGTGGCTCAAATACCACTTTCACAGTTCTGACATTGTGTCTGGTGCCCACTATACTAATGGGTAAGAATAAGCAAATATCAACTCTAATTAGATGGCCTTGTGAACATGACTATAGAAAGGGGAGAGGCAAAGACTAGCCAAGTGACCACAGGCAAGTCTGAGCCTGGTTTTGTAGCTCCCCATTTCATTCCTAAGCAGCCTGGTGAGCCCAAGGGAACTCTGCTTATATCGAGTAATCATCACTAGCCAACAAAAGGATCATTTCCGTTTTATTACATATAAGGATGGAAAGCAGATACAGGTTGGAGGAGCATAAAGAAAAGGATTTATGAAATAATTTAAAGTTTAGTTCAAACAAAAAACCCTTCATTTTTCCAAACATCTTTCCTGATATCCAATTTTTTTAAGTCACCACTATGATTTTTTCCCTAGCCCTAGTTGTGAACAAAGTCCACTATGATTTAAAGCCTTGGAAACCTCCAAACTCTTCAGAAGTGTTTACTGAACACACAAGCAAATGCTATTGAGCAGATGTTGCTACTCACAGCCTACCATATGCCAAGCATTGCACCACGCACCACACTGGAGAGATGGAGAAGAAAGGTGAGACACCTCCGTTATTGGGCTTACAGTCTATTGGTGAGAGAAGAATGCTAAAAATGATATAACTTATTTAAATTGTAAATACAATAAGGTCTCTGAAGGAGGAATGTAATGGTGCTGCACTCAGCACCATTACCTATAATAGGTGCCCTGTTTAGTGGATTCATGACAGAGTAACTTCTATGGGCTAATGGCAGCATACTCCAGGCAGCCTAGTCCTGTCCTCTTTACCTCTTCTGCTTGGTTCCATATAATTTAGCATTTTTTTTTTGAGATGGAGTCTTGCACTGTTGCCCAGGCTGGAGTGCAGTGGTGTGATCTCAGCTCACTGCAACCTCCACCTCCCGGGCTCAAGTGATTATCCTGCCTCAGCCTCCCAAGTGGCTGGTACTGCAGGTGCATGCCATCACACCTGGCTAATTTTGTAATTTTAGTAGAGATGGGGTTTCACCATATTGGTCAGGCTGGTCTTGAACTCCTGACCTCATGTGATCCACCCACCTCAGCCTCCCAAAGTGTAATTCAGCACTCTTCAATTATACATATTGAAATATGCATTCAGAAAAGTACTTAAGTCATAAATATGTACAACTCAATTTTGAGTATGTGAACAAGAAAGTAACCACTATCCACATAAAAATGCAGAGCAGATTAGCCCCCAAAGCCTCCTTTGTGCCCACTCCTGGTTATTAACTTCAAAATGCTACATAATGAGAGGACTCAGAGTGCCATATAAAACTATAAAGGTGACAATTGGAACAGAAATTAAAATCTTGCTAAATATTGGAAACTCAACAATAAAAAGGATTGAAAGGGAAAGGAGTTAATATTGCTATGGTTTGGATGTGTGTCCCCTCTGAATTTCATGTTGAAATGTGATCCCCAAAGTTGGAGGTGGGACCTGGTGGAAGGTGTTTGAGGATGGATCCCTCACGAATGGCTTGATGCCTTCCTGGAGGTAATGAATGAGTTCTCACTTTGTTACTTCATAGAGAGCTGGTTGTTTAAAAGAGGCTGGCTCCTCTCTCTTGCTCCCTTTCTTGCCATGTGACATGCCTGTTCCCTCTTAGCCTTCTTCCATGAGTAAAAGTTTCCTGAGGCCTCACCAGAAGCTGAGCAAATGCCAGCACCATACTTCCTGTGTAACCTGAAGAACCATGAGCCAAATAAACCTCTTTTCTTTGTAAATTACCCAGCTTCAGTGTTCCTTCATAACAATGTGTAACAGATTAACACAAATATGCAATCAAAATATAATATGACAGAATTAAAACAAGAACAACTATCTTAACAAATTGGATTAACTCACCTCTTTTAAAAAATATATAGATTTGAGCTGGGTGTAGTGGCTCCTGCCTGTAATCCCAGCAATTTGGGAGTCTGAGGCAGGTGGATCACGAGGTCAGGAGTTCAAGACCAGCCTGACCAATATGGTGAAATGCTGTCTCAACTCAAAATACAAAAATTAGCCGACCATGGTGGCATGAGCCTGTCATCCCAGATACTTGGGAGGCTGAGACAGGAGACTGGCTTGAACCCAGGAGGCAGAGGTTCTGTGAGCCAAGATCAAGCCACTGTACTCCAAGCTGGGTGACAGAGCAAGACTGTCTCAAAAATAAATAAATAAAAATTAAAAATATATCATTTCAAATTGGAATGAATTAATGGCATTCACAACAACCTGGATGGGATTGGAAACTATTATTCTAAGTGAAGTAACTTAGGAATGGAAAACCAAAGAGTGTACATTCTCACTCATAAGCGGGAGCTAAGCTATAAGGATGCAAAGGCATAAGACTGATATGACAGACTTTGGGAACTCATAGTGAAAGGGTGGGAAGGGGGTGAGGGATAAAAGACTATAAATTGGGTTCAATGTGTACTGCTTGGGTAATGGGTGCACCAAAATCTCACAAATCACCACTAAAGAACTTATGTAACCAAATACCACCTGTTCCCCAAAAACCTATGGAAATAAAAAATTAAAAAAGTATCTATATAGTTTCATATATATATATAGTTTCAAATTGGATCACAAAACAAAGTCCAACTCTTAAAATACAGTGATTCTGAAAGGCTAAAAATAAAAGAATAAGCAAAATATACCAGGGAAATCTAAACAAGAAGAAAGCATGATATTAAGATGGTAACCTTAATGTCAGAAAAGGTGGAATTCAGGTTAAAATGCATCAAGTAATACAAGGAAATTTACAATGACAAAGGCTACAATTCCCAGTGCAAATTTAGCAGTTTTGAATATTTATGCCCCAAGGAGCACCCAGCTGCTCTTGTGGGTTGTCACAGTAATGGCCACAATGGAGCGTGCCTCCTGGTGTCCATGCCCTTCTCACACCAACCGTGGACTTCAGCCAGTGTGAAATAAGCAAATGTCACAAGCAGAGAGTTGATAAGAACTGTCTAGCTGAGCCTAGTCTAAATTTTAGAATCGTGAGCAAATAAATGGTTGTTTGTAATGTGAATGCCTATAGAAGAGGAAAAAATTAATAGGATGGATGAAACTTATAAAAAATGTTAGTAAGGTAGTATCTTTTGAAGTATTGATAAAACTCTAGATATGAGCAAGCAACTAGTGTGTGAGCTATAGGCAGGACTAGTAAGATATGTTACATGTAGATAGGAAGTTAGTATCCTGTAGGACATGCTAAAGATGGAACAAATGGAATGTATAATGCAATCAACAAGAGTATTCCTTTAGATAAAAAGAGATGGGAAGATCAAGTCATAAGATGTGATTGGGCCACTTTTGGGCTCTGTGTTATGTCATCATTTCATCAGCTACCCATTTGTGACACCCATTATGGTCCCTTTCAGGCTCCACATGTGCTCTGCCCAAGAAATGCAGGTAAAACTTAGGGTTTTGTTTTTGTTTTTGTTTTCTTTTTTTTAGCAAGCTAATTGGTAGACTGTGCTGTGGCCAAGAGTACTTGGTCTTGCATCCCTCTGCTAGCACAAGCATGTATATTGGCCCCAGGTAAGGTCAATCTGTGGGCAACCTTGCTCCAATGCAGCTCTTGTCCTTGTAACTACACTGCTAGCACGGAGGGCTGATGAGTCCCCATTCTCCTGAGTGCTGGGCCCTTGGCAGCTACTTTTCTACTTCCTGAGCTGAGATAGCGCTACTGCATTCCAGCCTGGGTGACAGAGCAAGATTATGTCTCAAAAAAAAAAAAGATGAAGATTTATTTGATCAATGTGTTTATTGTGTGTCTACTGAGAAGTGTTCATGCCAGACAGTATTGTCAGCCACATCAGTAGGCATAGAGTACAATGGCAAACAAAGCACAGGCCTGTTCCCAGGAGCCTACAGCTCAGTAAAGAGGCACTTGGTGTATAGGATAAATGGCTCTGTAAGCAGGAAGGGGACTCATGGGAAGGGCATTTAAGCAGGATGGAGGAAGCACCAAAGGCAGAAGGGACTTATAAAGCAAAAGCAGGGGACAAGTGGGAGCCAGCCCCTTGGAGAGTGAGGACAGAGGGGCAGAGCATCCATGCCCATGAAAGAGATGTGCAACAGTGGCGGCAAGACTTCCCAGGGTTTCCAGAGACTTTGCTGAGATGTACAGCAGTGGAGTATTGGATTTGATGTCAGACTGAGGTAGAAGGTTGGACTTGACCCCAGAGACAGGGCTCAGACACCAGACCAAATTGAGAACTAGCTAAAACAGGTCTGGGGCAGAAGCAGCATTCCATAAGACATACCTACCAGTGTGCCATGCAGTTTATTATTGCCATGGCAACACATGGAAGTTACCATTCTCATCCTAGAAATTTCTGTATAAATTGCTCCTTAAATTGCATATAATTAAAAGTAGGTATAGATGACTGCAGAACCACCTTTAAGCTGTTACTCTGGGCTTACTGCCTGTGGGGTAGCCCTGCTCTGCAAGGAGCAGTCCCTCTGCTGCTGCTTCATTGAAAATTGCTGTCTAAAGGCCAGGCATGGCCGGGTGCGGTGGCTCACGCTTGTAATCCCAGCACTTTGGGAGGCCGAGGTGGGCGGATCATGAGGTCAGGAGATCGAGACCATGGTGAAACCCTGTCTCTACTAAAAATCAAAAAAAAAAAAAAATTAGCCGGGTGTGGTGGCGGGTGCCTGTAGTCCCAGCTACTCGGAGAGGCTGAGGCAGGAGAATGGTGTGAACCCAGGAGGCAGAGCTTGCAGTGAGCCGAGATTGCGGCACTGCACTCCAGCCTGGGCAACAGAGCGAGACTCCGTCTCAAAAAAAATAAAAATTAAAATAAAGGCCAGCCACGGTGGCTCACACCTGTAATCTCAGCACTTTGGGAGGCTGAAATGGGCAGATCACTTGAGGCCAGGAGTTGGAGACTAGCCTGGCCAACATGGCAAAACCCTGTCTCTACTAAAAATACAAAATTAGCTGGTGTGGTTGCACACACCTGTAGTCCCAGCTACTCAGGAGGCTGAGGCTTGAAAATCGCTTGAATCTGGGAGGTGGAGGTTGCAATAAGCCAAGATCATGCCACTGTACTCCAGCCTGGGCGACAGAGTGAGACTGTCTCGAAAAAAAAAATGCTGTCTAACACCATGTCTCACCCTTGAATTTTTTCCTGGGTGAAGCCAAGAACCCTCCTGGGCTAATCTCCAATATTGGGGCTTGCTTGTCCTGCATCAAGACCACAAAAGGCTGAGGAATGTGTTGAGGGGAGGGTCAGTGAACAGAGTAACTGCTGTTAGATGTTTGGCTGTGAATGAGAGTAAAACATAAGAGTGCAGCTTGAGATGGACGTGGGCTTGAAGGAGAGTATGCCATGAACTGAGGATTATGATTGATTTCTTTTTAAATGAAGGGATGTTTGTTGGATTTTGGTTTTGTTATTTAATTGAGAGAGAATTAAATCTGCCAAATGATGTTAGGGACTTTTTGGAAGGGGGAAGATTTGATGCCTCAGGCTTCATCTTCTTTGACCTGTTCCATATTTGACACTGTTGATTGCTCTCTCCTTGAAGCATTTCACTTTGGCATCTCAGACCATACCTGTCTGTTGGCTTTCTTCCTACCTTTGGTCACTTTTTTTTAGACTCCTTTGCTCATTCCTCATTTCTCTGACCTCTAAGTATGGCTTCCAAGACTTACTTATCTTCCTTCCTTCCTTCCTTCCTTCCTTCCTTCCTTCCTTCCTTCCTTCCTCCTCCCTCCCTCCCTCCCTCCCTCCTTCCTCTCTCTCTCTCTCTGTTTCTTTGCAACACTCACTCCCTGGGGGATCTTATTTTATGTTTCACTTATTTTAAAATTTTAAGGCGGGCGGGGCTCAGCTGTATCCAGCACTTGGGAGGCCGAGGCGGGCGGATCACGAGGTCAGGAGATCGAGACCATCCTGGCTAACACGGTGAACTCGTCTCTACTAAAATACAAAAATTAGCGGGCGTGTTGGGGCGCTGTAGTCCAGCTACTCAGGAGGCTGAGGCAGGAGAATGGCGTGAACCCGGGAGGCGAGCTTGCAGTGAGCGAGATTGCGCCACTGCACTCCAGCCTGGGACAGAGCAAGACTCTGTCTCAAAAAAAAAAAAAAAAAAAAAAAATTTTAATAGACTATTTTTATGTTATTAATCATCCAGCCCAAAATGTCAATTTTAAAAAATTTTTGAAATAGGTTATCACTCTGTGGCTGGAGTGCCGTGGCTCAGTCATAGCTCACTGCAGCCTCCATCTCCTGGGCTCAAGGGATCCTCCTGCCTCAGCGTCCTGGGTAGCTGAGACTACAGCTGTGAATCACCACGTTTGGTCCTAGACTTTGTTTTATAGGTCAATTTTATGTTGATAGCAAAACTGAGTGAGAAGTACAGAATTCTCATATACCCACTCCCCCTGTCACCCACAGCCCCCTCCTTCAACATCCCATGCCACAGCAGTACATTTGTTACTATCAGAAAACCAATATTGACACATAATTGTCACCCAAAGTCCATGGTTTACATTAGGATTCACTGTTGGTGTTGTATGTTTTATGGGTTTTTACAATGACATGTAAAATGACATGTATCCATGATTGTACTACTTACCGAGTAGTTTCACTGTCCTAAAAATCCCCCATGCTCCACCTATTCATCCTTCCCTCCCCCAGCCCCATGCCAACCACTGATCTTTTTACTGTCTCCTTAGTTTTACTTTTTCCAGAATGTCATGTAAGTCATTGGAATCATACAGTGTATTTCTGATTGGCTTCTTTCCCTTAGCAATATACATTTAAGGCCCCTCATTGTCCTTTTGTGGTTTGATAGCTCATTAACTTCTGAATAATACTTCATTGTAGTGATATACCACAGTTTGTTTATCCATGCACTTATTAAAGGACAACTGAGTTGCTTTCAAGTTTCAGCAATTATGAATAAAGCTACTACAAACATTTGTGTGCAGGGATTTTTTTTTTTGACAGGGACTTGCTCTGTCACCCAAGCAGGAGTGTAGTACCATGAACATGGCTCACAGCAGCCTTGACATCCTGGGCTCAAACAATCTTCCTGCCTCATTCTCCCAAGTAGCTGGGACCACAGACATGTGCCAGCATGCTCCACTAATTATTTTTTATTTTTTATAGAGACAGGGTCTGACTATGTTGCCTAAGTTGATCTCGAACTCCTGGGCTCAAGTGATCCTCCTGCCTCAGACTCCCAAAGTGGCTGGGATTATAGGTGTGAGCCACTGCACCCCACAATTCAATTTCTTTAGTAGATATATGCCTCTTCTGGTTATTTATTTCTCTTGCATGAGTTTTCATAGATTGTATTGTTCAAATAAATCGGTACATTTAATTTAGGTTATCAAATGTGTGGGCATAGAGTTGTTCATAATATTTCTTTATTATCCTTTCAGTACTCATGGATTGATAGTGATGGCCCCTCTTTATTTCTTGTATTAGTAATTTGTGTCTTCTCTCTTTTTTATTATTAAATAGTTAACTTGGCTAAAGTTCTATCAATATGAATGACCTTTCAAAAAGTCAATTTCTGGTTTCATGGATTTTCTCTGCTGGTTTCCCATTTTCAATGTCATTGATTTCTGCTCAAATTTTTATTATTGATGTGGGGAAAGGCAGTCTTGTGCATGTAGTTTTTCAGCCTCCACCCAATCATGTAAGAATGGGCCTTGGGTCCAGAACACTTCCTTATGAGAGAGATAAAGAGCCCTCGCAGCATGTGCTGGGCTTATTACTTTGTATGGGAACATTATTCCCTGTTTTAGACTCATATGTAGTCCTTTGTTCTGCTTGAGTGCATGCATTGATGGATCTCAGGCGCGCCCATAGCTTTCTGTGTTTCAGACCCCATGGGAGAGGAGTTGGGGTTCTTCTACTGCAGCAGGAAGTGGGGTGTGGGGTGTGCAGCTACACTGCCCACATTGGCTGTTGATATAGTTCATATATTTGTCCCTGCCCAAATCTCATGTTGAATTGTAATCCACAGTATTGAAGATGGGGCCTGGTGGGAGGTGATTGGATCATGAGGGTTGATTTCTCATGAATGGTTTAGCATCATTCTCTCTATGCTATCCTCGCCATAGTAAGTGAGTTCTCTTGAGACCTGGCTGTTTAAAAGTAGGTGGCACCTCCCTATCTTTTACTTGTACCTGATTTTGCCATGTGATGTGCCTGCTCCCCCTTTGCCTTCTGCCATAATTGCAAGCTTCCTGAGGCCTCCCCAGAAGCCGAGCAGATGTAGAACTATGAGCTAATTAAACCTCTTTTCTTTATAAATGACCTGGTTGTTGGCATTTCTTTATAGCAATGCAAGAATGGCCTAACACAGCTGTGATGTGAAACTGCTGTCAATGGGGGAACTGTGCATTGCAAAGGGCTGGATCCTGTGCACTCTTTCTCCTCTTGTAAGAAAATGGCATACCACTTGAGCCTGGTGTGTGTGCCGTTTGTTTTAATGACCCAAAATCATGCACAGGCCTTTCCTCAGTGGCACTTATCTATCTTATAACCTTGGCTGCACAACCTGGTCACCCAGTGAGTGGTGAAACAATTTATTCTGCTTACTTTGATTTGATTTATTCTTTTTTCCCTAGTTTCCTAAGGTGGAAGCTTAGATTATTGATTGTATCTTTCTTCTAATATATGAATTCAGTGCTATAAATTTATCTCTAAGTACTGCTTTCACATCTCACAACTTTGTGAGATAAATAAGTTGTATTTTCATTTTCATTTAGTTTGAAATATTTTTAAATGTAACTTGAGAATTCTTCTTTGACCCAGGTGTTATTCAGAAGTGTGTTGTTTAATCTCAAGTATTTTGGAGTTTTCCAGTGATCTTTCTGCCATTGATTTCCAGGTTAATTCCTTTGCCATCAGAGACCACAGATTGTATGATTATATACTTTATGTATTTTTTTCAGACAGGGTCTCACTCTGTCCCCCAGGCTGGACTCTAGTGGTGTGACCACAGCTCACTAAAACCTCTGCCTCCTGGGTTCAAGTGATCCTCCCATCTCCGTCTCCTGAGTAACTGGAACTAAAGGCACATGCCACCACATCTGGCTAATTTTTGTATTTTTTGTAGAGATGGGGTTTCACCATGTTGCCCATGCTGGTCTTGAATTCCTGGGCTCAAGCAATCTGCCTGCCTTGGCCTCCTAAAGTGCTGAGATTAGAGGTGTGAGCCACCATGCCTGGCCCTATTCTTTTAAATTTATAAAGGTGTGTTTTATGGCTCAGAATGTGGTCTCTCTTGGTGATTGTTCTGTGTGTTTGAGAATAATGTATATTGTGCTATTATTGGATAAAGTATCCTATAGCTGCCAATTAGAGCTAACTGATTGATGGTTCTGTTCAGTTCAATCACGTTCTTACTGTTTTTCTACCTGCTGAATCTGTCATTTACTGATATAGGGTGTTGAATTCTCCAGCTATAATAGTGGACTCATTTATTTCTCCTTGAAGTTCTATCAGTTTTTCCTTCACATTTTTTGACCCTCTGTTGTTAGGTGCAAACAGCTTACGGATTTCTATGTCCTGTTGGAAAACTGATCCCTGTATGATCAAGTAATTCCCTTCTTTATCCTTGATAATTTTTCTATGAAGTCAGTTTTGTCTGAAATTATTATGAGGATTTTTTTTTTGAGACAGAGACTTGCTCTGTCACCGAGGCTGGAGTGCAGTGGCAGTCATAGTAAAACTGACCCAACTGTCCATAGAACTGATGTTTACTGTTTTTTTGGATAAACAAAGAAATTGACCCTTTCAGGTCAGGCGCAGTGGCTCACGTCTGCATCCCAGCACTTTTGGAGGCTGAGGTGGGTGGATCACTCGAGGCCAGGAGTTGGACACCAGCCTGGCCAAAATGACAAAACTCTGTCTCTACTAAAAATAAAAATTAGTCAGGCATGGCGGCACATGCCTGTAATCTCAGCTACTCAAGAGACTGAGACACAACAATTGCTTGAACCCAGGAGGCACAAGTTGCAGTGAGCTGAGATCATGCCCCTGCACTCCAGCCTTGGCAACACAGCAAGATTTTGTCTCAAAAAAAAAAAAAAAATAAGAAAAGAAATTGATCCTCCCAGTCTTAAAGTTTGAAATTGTGTTTGTCTTATCCGAGTTCCTTCCTCAGGAAACTGACCCTTGGGCCTCCCAGATAGTATCAAGGAACTGAATCTTACCAGATCACTGCATCCAGACAATGAGATGCCAGATCCCACCATCCATCAAGATTGCCTAACCAATCATCTCCTTCCTGTTGACCAAATCCTCTTCCTTACTGCTCCCTAATTCCTGTTTTCCCACATGTAGTTACATTTCTCCCCTGCAATATAAACCCCTAAATTTAGCCAATTGAGGAGACAGATTTGAGACTAATCTCCCATTCTCCTCAGCTACAGTACCTGAATAAAGCCTTCTTTTCTGGCAATACTAGTTATCTGAGTGATTGGTTTTCTGTGAGACAAGCAGCAGGACCTAGACAGAACCCCTGGTGTTTTGGTAACAATAGCTCACCACAGCCTTGAACTGCTGGGCTCAAGTGATCCTCCTGGCTCAGCCTCCCAAGTGGTTGGGACTATAATAGTACACTATCCTGCCTGGATAATTATTTTAAAAATTTATAGAGATGGGGTCTCATTATGTTGCCCAGGCTGGTCTTAAACTCCTGGCCTCAAGTGATCCCTCTGCCTCAGCCTCCTAAGTTCTAGGATTACAGGCATAAGCCACCACACCTGGCCTGTCCAAAATATAGCCACTCTGCCTTTCTTCTGGTTCATGTTAGCATGGTTTATCTTTCTCTGTCCTTTGAATCTATTTGTACCTTTATATTTAAGATTGGTTTCTTATAGACAACATATGTCTGGGTCTGGTTTTTTATCCACTCTAACAGTCTTTGTCTTCGAATTTTTGTATTTAGACAATTGATCCTTAAAGTGATTATTGATATAGTTGGATGAATATCTAACATAGTTATTACTGCTTTCTAATAATTTGCCATTGTTCTTTATGTGTTTTTTGTCTTCAATTCCTTTTCTGCCTTCTTTTTTTTTTTGTTTCTTTGTTTTGTTTTTTAAGAGACAGGGTCTTGCTCTTTGACCTAGGCTGGAGTGCAGTGGTAGGATCACAGCTCACTGCAGCCTTGAACTCCTGGGCTCAAGTGATCCTCCCCACTCAGCCTCCCAAGGAGGTGGGACTACAAGTGTTCATCATCATGGCCAGATAATTTATTTCTTTTCTTTTTTTTATCCTTCACTTTAGAGAATTTTAAAATATTTTATAGGGATGGGGTCTTGCTATATTGCCCAGGCTGGTCTAGACCCCCTGGGCTCAAACAACCCTCCTACCTCAGCCTCCCAAAGTGCTCAGATTATTGACATGAGCCACTGTGCCTGGGCCTTCTTTGGTTTTAATTGAGCATTTCGTATGATTCTAGTTTTTCTCCTTTCATCACATCAAGCATATATTTTTTTACTTATTTTGTATTATTAGTAGCCCTTGAGTTTGCAGTGTACATTTAGGACTAATCTGAGTCTTCTTTCAAATAGTGCTATACTACTTCCCAGATAGTACAATTACCTTATAACAGAGTATTCCCAATTCCTCTCTCTCATCCCTTATAACTTTGCTATCAGCTAGATGCAGTGGCTCACGCCTGTAATCCCAACACTTTGGGAGGTCCAGGCAGTTGCTTGAGCCCAGGAGTTCAAAATTAGCCAAGTATGTTGGCGCATGCCTGTAGTCCCAGGTACTCAGGAGGCTGAGGCAGGAGGATCACTTGAGCCTGGGAGGTGGAGGTTGCAGTGAGTCATGATCGTGCCACTGCTCTCCAGCCTGGGCAACAGAGTGGGACTCTGTCTCAAACAACAAACAAAAAACTCCACTTTGCTATCATTCATTTCACTACAATCACCAAATACATTGCTATTATTAATTTGAACAAACTGTTATCCGTTAGACAATTGAGAATAAGAAAACTAAAATATTTTATTTACCTTTATTGATTTTGCCTCTAATGCTCTTCCTTTCTTTATGTAGATACTAGTTTCTGATTTATCATTTCCCCCTCTCTGAAGAAGTTATTTTAATATTTCTTGCAAGGTTAGATCTACAGACAATAAATTCCCTCAATTTCTGTCTGAGTTATTTCTCCTTCATTTTTGAAAAATAATGTCACTTTATACAGAATCTGGGCTGCTGTTACTTTTAACATTTTTTGGAAGATAAAACCGATATAATGCTTACATTAGCTTACTTTTTTTCTTCCTGGCCTTTTTTTTTTGATGGAGTTTTGCTCTTGTTGGCCAGGCTGGAGTGCAATGGTGCGGTTTTGGGTCACTGCAATCTCTGACTCCCAGGCTCAAGCAATTCTCCTGCCTCAGGCCTCCCAAGTAGCTGGGAATACAGGCATGCATCACTACACTCGGCTAATTTTTGTATTTTTAGTAGAGACGGGTTTTCACCATGTTAGTCAAGCTGGTCTTAAACTCCTGACCTCAGGTGATCCACCCACCTCCGCCTCCCAAAGCACTGGGATTGCAGGCATGAGCCACCATGCCTGGCCCTCTGGCTTCTTTGAAGACTTTTTTTGTTCTTCATTTTCTGCAGTTTGAATATGGTATGCTTGGGTATAGAATTTTGGTATTTATCTTGCTGGTGTTGTCTGTACTTTCTGGAACTGTGGTTTGATGCATGTTATTAATTTTGCAAAATTCTGTTACAATTGGCTCAAATATTTCTTCTGTTCCTTTCCTTCATTCTTCTTCTGGTATTCCCAATATGCATATGTTACACCTTTTGTGGTTGTCCCACAGTTCTTGGATATTCTGTTTCATCCTTTTTATTCTTTTTTTCTCTTAGCATTTCTATTTTGAAAGTTTCTACTGACATGTCTTCAGGATCATTGATTCTTTCTTCAGTTGTGTCCAGTCCTTTTGTTGTTGTTATTTTGAGATGGAGTCTTGTTCTGTCACCCAGGCTGGCTCACTGTAACCTCTGCCTCCCGGGTTCAAATGATTCTCCTACCTCAGACTCCCGAGTAGCTGGGACTACAGGTGTGCGCCACCATGTCCGGCTAATTTTTGAATTTTTAGTAGAGATGGTGTTTCACCATTTTGGCCAGACTGGTCTCAAACTCCTGACCTCAGGTGATCCACCCGCCTTGGCTTCCCAAAGTGCTGGGATTATAGGTGGCAGTCTTTATTTCTGTCATGACGTTTTTGATTTCTAGCATTTTCTTTTTATTCTTTCTTAGTGTTTCCATTTCTCTGCTTATATCACCTATCTGTTCTTGCATATTGTTCTCACTTTCCATTAAAACCCTTTGCATATTAATCATAGTTTTAAAAATTCAAGGTCTGATATTTCCAACATCTCTGCCATAAGCTCAGTCTGGTTCTTATGCTTGCTTTTTCTTTTCAAACTGTGTTTTTTTGTGTGTCTAGAACGTGTGATAATTTTTTACTGAAAGTGAGATATGATGTACTGATTAAATGGAACTGATAATTAGGCCTTTAGTGTGAGATTTTTTATCTGGCCCATGGTTAGGTTGTATTTTCTGTTTGCTGTAGCTGTCAGTATCAGAGGCTAAAATGTCTCCGGTGTCCTTGTTTTTGTCTCCCTTGTTGCCTTTGGGTTATCCTAGAGACTTCTTAAAGTTTGAGACACACAGGCCTTTCAGTTATATTCTCCCTTAACTATTCAGGATCTCTAGTGCTGGGGTTAGGTATGAAGGGAGCGGAAACATCACATAATCTTATGATTAGGTCTCAGTCTTTCAGTGAAACTGTGACCCTCACAAGTGCTTCTCAGTTTTGTGTTGGTTTATCCCCCTTAGATGAGACAGAAAGGCTAGAGCAGGTTGGAGGTGGGTATTTCCCTTTCCCCAGGTCAGTTTATCTCTGGTAAAACCTCAGCAGGTTAGGCTCTGGTAAAATAGTTTCTCCTGAGGTTGGGCTTTATTAAGAACAACATGCTCTGGGCATATTTCAGAATGGCTACTTTCCCCCTCCCACTGCTGGAAGTATGAAGGGATTTTTTTCTTAGATCTTCACTGTGAGAACCTGTTATGGCTTCAGGAGGTAAAGCTCATGAAAGTGTGGGGGTTCCCTTAAAACTGGGCCATACTGGCATTTTTACTGTCAGTGTGCGTGAGCACTCAGCAGGTACTAAGCTCAGTGACGGGGTCAGTTGTGTGCCTTAGCCTCCTCCTGTGTGTTCTTTCCCTAAGCAGTCCCATGGGGCTGAGACAGAGAGTCCATAACCCTGATGAAGTGTCATCACTGACCATCTACAAACACTGTGCCCTGAATGGAACTTAGTTAAACTGCTTTAATCTACTACCTAGCTGTACCAGGGACCACTATTTAAGAGACATGAAAAGAAATCCAGAATCCCCAAGTGTCTGTATCGCCTGGGGGTGATCATGGACTGTTATTGACCTCTTGGTGTTTGGAAGGCTGCTTTTAGATACTCCTGAATCTGTTTGCCACATAACTACATGTATTACATATTTCATTTGATTACTTTCTTAGTTATGGTTTTCTTTTCTTCTTTTTGGAGATGGAGTTTTGCTCTTGTTGCCCATGCTGGAGTACAATGGTGCAATCTTGGCTTACTGCAACCTCCACCTCCTGGGCTCAAGCGATTCTCCTGCCTCAGCTTCCCAAGTGGTGGGGATTACAGGCATGTGCCACCACACCTGGCTAATTTTGTATTTTTAGTAGAGACAGGGTTTCACCATGTTGGCCAGGCTGGTCTCAATCTCCTGACCTCAGGTGATCCACCCACCTCGGCCTCCCAAAGTGCTGAGATTACAGGTGTGAGCCACCACACCTGGCTAGTTATGGTTTTCTATGCTTTTTTTCTTGATTGTTTCAGATTCTGAGACCCAGCTAACTACAAACATGGAAGTTTTTAAATAAATGGAACCACTTGAGGCCCAACACGGTGGCTTATGCCTATAATCCCAGCACTTTGGGAGGCCGAGGCAGGGGGGTCACGAGGTCAGGAGATCAAGACCATCCTGGCTAACACGGTGAAACCCTGCCTCTACTAAAAATACAAAAAAAGTAGCCAGGTGTGGTGGTGTGTGCCTGTAGTCCCAGCTGCTGGGGAGGCTGAGGCAGGAGAATGGCATGAACCTGGGAGGCAGAGCTTGCAGTGAGCCAAAATCGCACCACTGCACTCCAGTCTGGGTGACAGAGGAAGACTCCATCTCAAAAAAAAAAAAAAAAAAAAGAAATAGAGCCACTTGAGGTGGGAGGTGGATATTGGAAAGATTTATATGTAACATTCTGCAGGAAGCCAAGCTTGAAGAAACTTATAAAAATTAGGGAGACTGGGGGCCAGGTGTGGTGGCTCACACCTGTAATCCAAGCACTTTGGGAGGCCGAGGCAGGTGGATCACGAGGCGAGGAGTTTGAGACCAGCCTGGACAATATGGTGAAACCCCGTCTCTACTAAAAACACAAAAAGTAGCTGGGCACAGTGGTGGGCACCTGTAATCCCAGCTACTCAGGAGGCTGAGGCAGGAGAATTGCTTGGGAGGTGGAGGTTGCAGTGAGCCGAGATTGCCCCACAGTAGTCTAGCCTGGGCATCAGAGCAAGACTCTGTCTCAAAAAAAAAAAAAATTAGAGAGACTGAGAAAATCATTACAAACATCTTGCAGATGACAGATCAAATATTTTCCTTTCTTTACAAGAGAGAGATTTCCATACATTAGTGTTCCTACAGAAGAGGTGTCAGAAATGACAGGTGTGTGACCAAAATTTCAAATTAAATTCAGACTTAATGAGACATCAGAAAAGCCTCCTGAGAGAGAAACCTGTGAGTGTATGTGGAAAAGCCATTATGCAGAAATTATTCCTTATTGAACATTAGAGAATTCATCCGATAAGAAACTCTGTCGATGTAATGAACGAGAAAAAGCCTTCAGCCAGAGCTCAGTTCCAATTCACCATTAAAAAGTTCTAGGGTCTGGCGTGGTGGCTCATGCCTGTAATCCCAGCACTTTGGGAGGCCGAGGTGGGCAGATCATCTGAGGGCAGGAGTTTGAGACCAGCCTGGCCAGCATGGCAAAACTCTCTCTACTAAAAATACAAAAATCAGCCAGGCATGGTGGTGGGTGCCTGTAATCCCAGCTACTCAGGAGGCTGAGGCAGGAGAATCACTTGACCTCAGAGGAAGGAAGCTGCAGTGAGCTGAGATTGTGCCACTGCACTCCATCCTGCACTACAGAGTAATACTGTGTCAAAAAAAAAAAAGTTCTTACTGGAGAGAAACCTTATGAATATTACAAATGTGGGAAAGCTTTTATCCAGAAATTTATTAAGTACCAGAGTTTTAATATCTCATGAATATAGGAAGTCTGAGAAAACCTTTGCACATAGCTCACACCTAATTCAGCATCAAAAAATTCAGTGGAAAGAAGTCATAAGTATGTAATTACCGTGGAAGAGCTTTCCTTTCAAAATCACACCTTATTCAATATCAGATAATTCACAGTAGAGAAAAGCCCCATGAATGCAATCAATGTGGAAAAGCCTTCAATTGGAGCTCAGCACTTGCTAAAAATCATATAATTAACACTGGAGTGAAACCTAATGGATGTAATGAATGTGGGAAAACTTTCATCCAGAGTTTAAATCTTATTCTATCAGAGTTCACGCTGAGAGAAACCATATGAATGTAAATGAATGTGGAAGAGCCTTTAGTTACAGGTCACACCTTATTTCACATCATAGGATCCACACAGGAAATAAGCCATATGAATGCAAGCAATGTGGCAAAAATTCCCATCCAAATTTGTACCTTATTTGACAGCAGGATATTCATCACAGAGAGAAAACGCAGGAGTGTAATGAATGTGGGAAGGTGTTTGGTCAGAGTCCAACCCTTGTTATACATCAGCAGATTCACATTAGAATGAAATCTGATAACTACAGAAAATGTAGGAAAGTTTTTTGTAGATTCATAGCCCCTGCAGAACCTAAGGCAGTTCCAGGTAAATAGAAAACCTATGGGTACAGTGAATACGGGAAGACCATACAGAATTCATACTACTTTCTGGATCAAAAAGAATCAAATAAGAGACAAAACCTGTGAATCTCATGCATGTGCAAAAACCTTATATTATGTGTCAAAACTTATTAAATATCAGGGTATGTAGTCTTTAATAGTTTAGAGCCTGTTCAGTAGCAGAAAATCCACTCTATCAATAAACTTTATGAACATAAATACTGTGACAAAGTCTTTAGGCTAATTTTAAGTTTAAAAATCAGGTTTTATCATAGAAAAAAATGAGAAAAAAAGTAAAACGTGATCCAAACTTGTAATTATGTTAATGGAGAGACAGTATATATAAACATATTTAGATATATGCTTTCTTTCTCTTTTTTTTTTTTTTGAGACTAGGTCTATCTCTATCACCCAGGCTGGAGGGTGGTGGTGGAATCTTGGCTCACTGCAACATCCGCCCCTGCACCATCCCCCTTCCCGCCACGCCCAAAGCAATCCTCCTGCCTCAGGCTCCCAGGTAGCTGGGACAACAACTGGCTAAATTAAAAAATTTTTTTTGTAGAGACCATGTTGCCCAGGCTGGTCTCAAACTCCTGGGCTCAGGCAATCTTCCTGCCTTGGCCTCTCAAAGTGCTGGGATTACATGTGGAGCCACTGTGCCCAGCCTGGATATCTGTTTTCTTAAACTGTGTCCTTCAAGGTCGGGGTACTGCTCTTGTTCTTTCACTGTACCCATCCCATTGCCTTATTCATTCAGCCCCTTAATAAATATTTTGGTGTGATTTGTTAAATATGGAAAAATCTTTTCTGAAGACTCATGTTTCCTGCCACAAGAAGAACCATAGAAAATATAGCACTGGAAAGGCAACAGTTCAAATCCAAGGTTATTCATGATTATGTCAACCTACAATTACTGTGCAGCTCCTATGTGCCTGGTAGTGTGCCTGACAATGGCAAATCAGAGATGCAGAAAGACTTGGCCTCTTTTCCTCAGATCTCTCAGTCTAGTTGGGATACAAAGGTACATAGAGACAGATAACCAAATCAGTACAGTAATAGAGGTAAGAATACAGGGTTGAGTGGGGTCCCAGAGGTGGGAGAGGTCTACAGAGATGGCTCATTTTCAAAATTCTGAGAGACAATAACTGTTAACCTCAAAACTGTGTTTCTACCCAAACTATCTTCCAGGAATTAGAATAAAAATAGGCATTTTCAGATGAGCAAAACCCAAAACACCATAACAGATTTCAGTAAAGGAGCTTTAAAAGGATGTACATTTAAAGAAATGATATCAGAACTGAGATATAAGGAATGATGCCAGGCATGGGAGGCTGAGGTGGGAAGATTGCTTGAGCCCAGGAGTTCAAGACCAGCCTCGGCATCCTGGTGGGACTCCATCTCTACAAAAAATTACAAAATTAGCCGGTATGATGGTGCATGCCTGTGGTCCCAGCTACTTGGGAGGCTGAGGCAGGAGGGAGGATCAGTTGAGCCCAGGACAGCCTAGGTGACAGAGTGAGACATGGACTCTAAGAAGAACAAAAGTTGTATATTTGAAAACACTGACTGTAAATAGAATTAAGTCTAATATGGGGGATTTAAAAACAAAGATAGAAATGAAGTCAAGACAGAAATAGCATATGAGTCAGGAAGGTAGTGGATAAAATCAGAGCGTTGAAAGTGAGGCAGGATAGGTAGTCAAGGAAGTAGCCATGTCCTCGGGATGCATCAACTGTGGTGACTGTACAATCAACACAATAAGCCTCTGCATTCACATTGTAGTTAAGCTCTTTCAAGCAAAACTATCTTCAGTAGGGAATTTCCCCTGCAAAGAGCATGTACATTTTGATTTTACCTGTCCTCAGACTGTCCTTTCACTCATTATAATAGTAAAAAACAGAGCCCTGGTTGGAGATTTAAGATGCTAAAAAGACGTGACATGTATGAACAATCATATACAAGCATGTAGAACAAGCATTGTATGACAACAAGCATTGTATGAACAAGCATGTAAGAACATACAGCTACCGCACATGTGCACTCAGAGGACCATCCAGAACATACTCACTAGTAGCACCTCTTCCCACTTCCTTATGAATAATCATGTAAGACCCCCATAAAGGGTCTCCCTCATGCGTCTTTGCTGTCTCAACCTTTGCTGGCCCTGAATCCTCTCTCTCTCAGGGTATACTGTCTATTGTGCACTTAACTTTCCAAATATTCTTTCTCTTTTGTAATAAATTACTCTATGCCGCATCTCCTTTACTGCGTGTCTCGTTTAAATTCTGTTTTTTTTTTTTTGAGATGGAGTCTCGCTCTGTCACCCAGGCTGGAGTGCAGGGATGCGATCTTGGCTCACTGCAAGCTCCACCTCCCGGGTTCATGCCATTCTCCTGCCTCAGCCTCCCGAGTAGCTGGGACTACAAGTGCTCGCCACTATGCCCGGCCAATTTTTTTTGTATTTTTTAGTAGACACGGGGTTTCACTATGTTAGCCAGGATGGTCTCGATCTCCTGACCTCGTGATCCTCCCTCCTCAGCCTCCCAAAGTGTTGGGATTACAGGCGTGAGCCACCTCGCCCAGCCAATCCGCTGAATTTTGGGGGTAATCTGTCACACTGCAGTAAATAACTATCAGTGATGACCAAAATTTTACCCTTCGAGACCTTGTAGACCAGGCAGCTAACACTTCCCAATCCACCGTCTGAGGAAACACCACTTTCCACTCCTGTGTCCCCGAAAGGAATCATCAGACATCTTGGACTCTTAAACCTTCTCAAGCAACACAATCCACCCTCCTGGCATAGCCTGTTGCCCTCCTGAAGCCTTACTCAGCCTCACCTCAGCCCCTACGCAATTCCTCTCGGTTGTCATGCCTCCCTCGGCGGGGGTCGAGTGTTGTGTGTGATCCCAGGTCTCTAGCAAGGTATAGTGGGAGGGAAGCATCCAGGGAAAGAGAGGTGGTGGAATGGGGCTCTCCCTCTCCCCCATACCGCCACCCTCCCTCATGTCCATATCCTGTCCAAGGCTCTTCCCGCGTCTGCTTCTGAAACCCCTCCACGTCCCTCCACCCCATGTGTCCCACTCGTTACACAAGAGCAGAGAGATCTGCAGAACAGACGTCTACGATTATGCCACTCTTCAGATTTACATCTTGCAGCGACTTCCCACTGCGTTAGAACGGAAGTAAACCCATGACGGGGGCCCTCCCAACTTTCGGACCTCACCCGAGCCTCCACGTCTCAACCGACCGTGCCCTGACCCTCGCTCTTCCCCATTACACAGGGGTCTTTGCCGACCACCCTCCTGCGCCACAGCTGCTCATGTGCTGTTTACTTGCTTTTCCCTCCCCAACAAAAGGTGAGACTTGAGAGGACACACCCTTGTGGAGAGCTTTGGACTTTTATCCGGAAAGGTGCCGGGCACGTTGTCAGTGACCGCAAGCACTCGCTCACAAGGGTCCTTCCGAGACCCCCGTTCAGCCTCTTCCCGGAACCCCCAGGCCCCGCCCCAGCCCCAGCCCCGTCTCAGCTTCGCTCCAGCCCCGTCCCAGATTCGCCCCAGCCCCGTCCAGCCCCGTCCCAGCTTCGCCTCGCCCCAGCTTCATCCCGCCCCAGCCACGCCCCGCCCTCGCCCCGCCCTCCACCGCCCTCTCCCCGCCCTCCACCGCCCGCGCCCGGCGGAACCTAGCGTCGCAGGCGCGTTCCTGGAGGACGGAATTCGGCGTTGGACTCTGCGCCCCGCATAGTTCCGGTGGCGACTGCGGCGCATGGCGGTGAGCGGTGTGGAGAAGACGCGCGGGTGGCTGGGCCTTGCACTGTTGGCGGCTCTCGGTGACCCGCGTGCTACCCCCCCTTTCTTCAGGCCCTAGGACATCTTGCTGGGGAGGCAGCGGCGGCCCCGGGCCCGGGTACTCCCTGCGCGTCCCGCAGACACCGGCTTCCCGGCCAGGTTTCCAGCGCCCGGAATCCTTCCACTGTCTGTCTCTACCCAGGGCAACCTACGTGCAGTAACGCTGACTCCAGAGCGCACCCATTAGGCGATGAAGGCGGCGCAGCGTCGAAAAAACAAAAGAATAAGAAGAAAACCCGGAACAGGGCCTCTGTGGCAAATGGAGGCGAGAAGGCCTCAGAGAAACCCGCCCCAGAAGAAGTTCCCCTAAGCGCTGAGGCCCAGGCAAGGGCGGGCTTCAGTCGGGAGGGGTGGAATCCACGGGCGCGAATCCACGGGCACGTGTGATCTGGGGTCCGCGGAGTTAAGGCGGGGAGGGGGATGGGATGGGGCCAGGGGCTATGGTTTCCCAGTGCCCTCTCAGCGGCTTCCCCAAATCCATCACAGGCACAACAGTTGGCCCAGGAATTGGCTTGGTGTGTGGAGCAACTGGAGCTGGGCCTCAAGAGGCAGAAACCCACCCCGAAACAGAGTAAGGGACCCTTCTGTAGAGTTGGGGGACGTGAACAGTGGCACTGCCTGGCCTGCAGGTGCTGGCAGACTATGGAGTTGTTGCCTTTGCGGTGGGGTGGTAGGCGGTCAGTAATAGAGGTGTTCACTAGTCCTTTATTTTTATTCGCAGAAGAGCAGGCTATTGGAGCAATTCGAACCCTGCGCAGCAAAAGAACGCCCCTGCCTCGGAAGAGGCAGCTGATGCACTCCTTGTTTGGAGACTATAGGGCTCAGATGGAAGCCGAATGGCGTGAGGCCCTGCGGGCTCTCAGAGCTGGTGAGGAGCTAGCCACTGGTTGATTCAGGAAGGCCTAATTTAAGGAGGAAGTGTGTAGGGGGTGAAAGGAAGAAGGCCCAGAGCAACAAGCCTGGTGGGGGAAGGAGATGGGCTCAGGGAAGCCTGAGGGAGCAGGGAAACAGAAAGCGTGGACCTCTCTCTCCTGTTCCCAGGACAATCTGGGAAGTAGCAGGGAGGTCCTGAGAGGAGTGGGAAAGAGCATGGTCCTATGTTGGTCCTGTTCCTGGGTTGGGGAAAGCTGCCTCATGTCTTTGTGTCTTGGCTTTCTCTACTAGCAATGAAGCCATATCCCATAACAGTTTGAGTGCAATTCCTGGGGCCAGATCAGCTAGGTTCAAATCCTGGATCTACCACATAGTAGTACTAACACGTTTTGCACACTACTGAACCTCTCTAAATGGGGGATGATAGTAATATCAGCCTTACAAATTTGAGGAATTAATCAGTTAATTAATGCAAAGTGGTTAGAATTGTATGGGCAAACGTAACTGTACAGGTAATTTTAGCTGTTATTATTCAGTTCTGACATATGCTGCTTCTCTACCCCGATAGCTGCTTATTCAGCCCAGGTGGAACCTGTAGATGGAGCCACCAGAAAGAAGAGCCGAAGGGTCTGCAGGCCTCGCCCTATATGGAGAGCCAAAGCCACTCTGGACGTTCCTGATGAAGAGTTTAGGTTCAATTTCTTTTAGCTTCTCCAACCTGAAACAATCCCCCTACCTTGGGGTGGTATAGGGGTTTGTTTTGAGTGCAGAGTGTTTCCAGGACTTCTGTTGTCAGAGAACCCTGGAGTTGGTCTGTCTCTGGCTGGTCCAAGGATTTGTAGCTGTTGTGAAGGTGTGAGACCATCAGATAGGCAAAAGACCCTATTCGTTTTCTGATGAAATGTTCTCTTTCAGAAGAGAGAGAGAGGTACATTTAGAAATTATGCTATAAATTGAAGTGAGTGTTCAAAGTATTGTAGAAAGAATATTGTACTCAGTCTTTAGGATTAGATTAAGTGGCTGTTGGTAACAAAGATTAGTGGAGAAGCTATATAGTCATACACTGGTTTTCGCTTTTGAAAGGAATCCCTGTCAAATGGTTTGGTGCTTAATGCTGTTATGTCGCATTGCCCTAATCTCTATTTTTGATAAAATTGGATAAGGAGTGGAAGAGTGTGCTGACCACCTGTGTTAGAGGAAGTATAGAAGATGCAGGGGTCTGGTATCCCTGGGTCCAGTCCCTCTCCTGGTACCTTTGTCCATATTGCCTTCATTCCTGAGCAGGTGTCATCCTCAGGGAACCAGCATGGCACCTACCAGGCCAGGCTCTGTTCTTAGAAGCAAGGAGCTTCTTGCCCTAACAGTTCTGGCCTGAGCTGGATTGAGCCTCGGCAGACTTCTTGTCTAAATGTTGGCCATGTCAGTCTCAGGCCCTCTGTTCTATAGAATTGGGAATCTCCAGGTGACCTAATCCTCATTGGTGGCTTGATATTTGCTGGTGTCTTCCAAACTCAGTTCCCAGACTAGATTGATACCTGGAGCCCGGCTGCCTACTCAGCATTTCCACTTGGGTGCTTCATAGGGATTTCAAGCCTGATGTGTTTAAAACACTTGATTAGGCTCTGGTTTCTGTTTGGCTTCTGCTTTTCAGTGAATGGCACGACTGCCTGTGTGGGCGGCAAGCCACCCAGGTGCCAAGGCAAGAGACCGAGGGCACGAGATGTTCCAGTATAATAAAATATATAAAATAAGAAGAGTTATACTAGATCTAGATCATAGACATGATTATATATGAGTACCATTAATCATTAGTTTGTAGCAATTACTCTTTATTCCAATATAATAATACCTTACAATCATAACCTAGGAAAAACCAGGCCATACAGAGATAGGAGCTGAGGGGACATAGTGAGAAGTGGCCAGAAGACAAGAGTGTGAGCCTTCTCTTATGCCTGGACAGGGCCACCAGAGGGCATCTTGGTCTAGCAGTAACACCAGTGTCTGGGAAGATGCCTGTTGCCAAGTAGACCATGGTCTAGCGGTAGCATCAGTGTCAAGGAAAAACACCCGCTACTTAGCAGACTGGGAAAAGGAGTCTCCCTTTCCCTGGGGGAGTTTAGAGAAGACTACTCCTCCATCTCTTGTGGAGGGCCTGACATCAGTCAGGCCCGCCCGCAGTTATCTGGAGGCCTAAGTGTCTCCCTGTGATGCTGTGCTTCAGTGGTCACACTCCTAGTCCGCTTTCATGTTCCATCCTGTATACCTGCCTCTGCCTTTTAGATAGCAGGAGCAAATTAGTGAAAGTACTAAAAGTCTCTGATATGCAGAAATAATGGCATAAGCTGTCTCTCTCTTTCCTCTACCATGGCTGCCAGGCAGGGAAGGGCCCCCTGTCCAGTGGACACGTGACCCACGTGACCTTACCTATCATTGGATATGGTTCACACTCCTTACCCTGCCCCTTTGTCTTATATCCAATAAATATCAGTGCAGCCTGGCATTCGGGGCCACTACTGGTCTCCACGTCTTGGTGGTAGTGGTCCCCCGGGCCCAGGTGTCTTTTATCTCTTTGTCTTGTGTCTTTATTTCTACAATCTCTCATCTCCGCACATGGGGAGAAAACCCACCGACCCTGTGGGGCTGGACCCTAAATCTGGTGCTCTGATGTGGGGCTCTCCATCGCTGTGTGAAGTTGCACCCTGAGTGCAGGATTCAGTGGAGGATTTCAACGAGAGATTCCTGAGGATTGCTGTTAGTAAGCTTGGTGGTAAGCGTGAGCACTCAGTATTCTGGGGACACCATGGTATAAGCCAGTACTAAGTACTCGGCTTATTTAAATTTTATAAAAACTCTTAAGGAGGGGTTTAATTTTCTACTGAAAAGTTAGTTGAACTGTTTGCAGTTGTAAATCTTATTTGCCCTTGTTTTCCGACTGAGGGAACTTTAGAACTTAAAGATAGGCCAACAATTCAAAATTGCTCATAAAGGGGGACATTTTATTCCACCCACCATTTGGTCAATCTGGGCTTTGGTTCGCTCTGTCCTAGACTCCTTACAGACTCAGGAGGACAACATGGAGACTGATCCCTCTTTCCTCTCCCTGAGGAGGTCGAAGATTTCTCAGTTCTCTTTCCCCTGAGGATACTGCACAAATTGAGACCATAATTTCACAGGCAGACTTCCACTCTGACATGCCTGTGGTGCCACCACCTACGCAAGAGGTTACAGCACCCCCGTTGTCGCTTTATGATCTTTTAACTGACCTGAATGAACTTATTTCCCCCAACCAGCAAAACTCAGCTGAAACATACCAACAGCCATTGGTCCTGGACCCTCCTGCCTCTCCTCATCCTCTCAACGCTGCTGCCCTGCAGACAGAATATGAGATCAGGCAGCATGAAAACGAGGCTATAAATTGTTTCCATGCAGCCCGGTACAGAGGCTCTGATATCTGAAGAGCCCAGAGAGGAGGCTTTCAATTCTCGGCCTGGTAATGAGGCCCTCAACACTATCCCTCCACAGCCTGGTTTTCTCATGCCTGGTCCTTTTCCGCCTAATCAGACTCCGCTGGAGTCAAGGCTTCCTTGAGGCCTGGTTCCTTTCCTTTTAATCAGACTCGGTTAGAGTAACAGGCTCCCTTGAGGCCTGGTTCCTTTCCTCCTAATCAGACTCGGCTAGATTCACAGGCTCCCTTGAAGCCAGGTTCTTTTCCTCCTACTCAGACTTGGTTAGAGTCACAGGCTGCCTTGAAGCCTGGTTCCTTTCCTCCTACTCAGACTCTGTTAGAGTCACAGGATCCCTTGAGGGCTGGTCCCTTCTACTCAGACTCTATTAGAGTCACAGGTTCCCTTGAGGCCTCATTCTCTTGCTCCTACTCAGACTCGGATAGAGTCGCAGGCTCCCTTGAGGCCTTGTTCCTTTCCTCCTACTCAGACTCGGTTAGAGTCACAGGCTCCGTGAGAGTCACAGCCTCCCTAGAGGCCTGGTTCCTGTCCTCCTACTCAGACTCGGCTAGAGTCACAGGCTCCCTTGAAGCCAGTTTCTTTTCCTCCTAATCAGACTGGGATGAAGTCACAGGCTCCCTTGAGGCCTGGTTCCTTTCCTCCTAATCAGACTCGGCTAGAGTCACAGGCTCCCTTGAGGCCTGGTTCCCTTCCTTGTAATCAGACTCGGTTAGAGTCACAGGCTCCGTGAGAGTCACAGGCTCCTTTGAGGCCTGGTTCTTTCCTCCTAATCAGACTCAGCTAGAGTCACAGTCTCTCTTGAAGCCGGGTTCTTTTCCTCCTAATCAGACTAGGCTAGAGTCGCAGGCTGCCTTGAAGCGTGGTTGCTTTCCTCCTGATCATACTCGGTTAGAGTCACATGCTCACTTGAGGCGCAGTCCCTTTCCTGCTACTCAGACTCAACTAGAGTCACAGGCTCCCTTGAAGCCCAGATCATTTACTCCTAATCAGACTCAGAGTCACAGGATCCCTTGAGGCCTGGTTCCTTTCCTCCTAATCAGTCTCGGTTAGAGTCACAGGCTCCCGTGAGGCCTGGTTCCTTTCCTCCTACTCAGCCTCTCCTACTCAGACTCGGTTAGAGTCACAGGCTCCCTTGAGGCCTGGTCCCTTTCCTAATACTGAGACTCAGAGTCACAGGCTCCCTTGAGGCCTTGTTCCTTTCCTACTAAGAATCGGCTAGAGTCACAGGCTCCCTTGAGGCCTGGTTCCTTTCCTCCTAATCAGACTTGGTTAGAGTTACAGGCTCCATTAGAGTCACAGGCTCCCTTCAGGCCTGGTTCCTTTCTTCTTAATCAGACTCGGTTAGAGTCACAGGCTCCCCCAAGGCCTAGTTCCTTTCCTCCTAATCAGACTTGGTTAGAGTTACAGGCTCCGTTAGAGTCACAGGCTCCCTTGAGGCCTGGTTCCTTTCCTCCTAATCAGACTTGGCTAGAGTCACAGGCTCCTTTGGGGCCTGGTTCCTTTCCTCCTAATCAGATTCAGCTAGAGTCACAGGCTGCCTTGAAGCCTGGTTTCTTTCCTCCTAATCAGACTCTGTTAGAGTCACAGCCTCCCTTGAGGCCTGGTTCCCTTCCTTGTAATCAGAGTCAGATAGAGTCACAGGCTCCCTTGAGGCCTGGTTCCCTTCCTTGTAATCAGACTCGATTAGAGTCACAGGCTCCTTTGAGGCCTGGTTCGTTTCCTCCTACTCAGACTCGGTTAGAGTCACAGGCTCTGTAAGAGTCACAGGCTCCCTTGTGGCCTGGTTCTTTCCTCCTAATCAGACTCGGCTAGAGTCACAGTCTCCCTTGAAGCCGGGTTCTTTTCCTCCTAATCAGACTAGGCTAGAGTCGCAGGCTGCCTTGAAGCGTGGTTGCTTTCCTCCTGATCATACTCGGTTAGAGTCACACACTCACTTGAGGTACGGTCCCTTTCCTACTACTCAGACTCAGCTAGAATCACAGGCTCCCTTGAAGCCCAGTTCATTTACTCCTAATCAGACTCAGAGTCACAGGATCCCTTGAGGCCTGGTTCCTTTCCTCCTACCCAGACTCGGCTAGAGTCACAGGCTTCTTTGAGACCTGGTTCCTTTCCTCCTACTGAGAGTCGGCTAGAGTCACAGTCTCCGTGGAAGCCTGATTCTTTTCCTCCTAATCAGACTCTGTTAGAGTCGCAGGCTCCGTTCAGGCCTGGTTCATTTCCTCCTAATCAGACTCAGCTAGAGTCACAGTCTCCCTTGAAGCCAGGTTCTTTTCCTCTTAATCAAACTGGGCTAGAGTTACAAGCTTCCTTGAAGCCTGGTTGCTTTCCTCCTAATCATACTCGGTTAGAGTCACACGCCCACTTGAGGCATGGTCCCTTTCCTGCTACTCGGACTCATCTAGAGTCACAGACTCCCTCGAAGCCTGGTTCCTTTTCTCCTAATCAGACTGCGTTAGAGTCAGAGGCTCCCTTCAGGCCTGATTCCTTTCCTCCTAATCAGTCTCGGTTAGAGTCATGGCTCACTTGAGGCCTGGTTCCTTTCCACCTACTCAGACTTGGCTAAAGTCACAGGCTCTTGTGAGGCCTGGTTCTTTCCTTCTACCCAGACTCGGATAGAGTCACAGTCTCCCTTGAGACCTGGTTTCTTTCCTCATTGAGACTCGGTTAGAGTCACAGGCTCCCTTGAGCCCTGGTTCCTTTCCTCCGAATCAGACTGGTTTAGAGTCACAGGCTCCCTTGAGTCCTGGTTCCTTTCCTATTACTCAGACTCAGCTAGAGTCACAGGCTCCCTTGAGGCCCACTTCATTTACTCCTATCTGACCCAGTTACTGAGTCACAGGCTCCCTTCAGGCCTGGTTCCTTTCCTTCTACTCAGACCGGGTTAGAGTCACAGGCTACCTTGATACCTGGTTCCTCTCCTCCTAACCAGACTCAGCTAGAGTCACAGTCTCCCTTTAAGCCTGATTCATTTCCTTCTAATCAGACTGTGTTAGAATCGCAGGCTCCCTTCAGGCCCGGTTCATTTCCTGCTAGTCAGACTCATCTGGAGTCACAGTCTCACTTCAAGCCAGGTTGTTTTCCTCCTAATCAAACGGTGCTAGAGTAACAAGCTGCCTGGAAGCCTGATTGCTTTCCTCCTAAACGTACTCAGTTAGAGTCACCTGCTCACATGAGGCGCAGTCCCTTTCCTGCGACTCAGCTAGAGTCACAGGCTCCCTTCAAGCCTGGTTCCTTTCCTCCTAAAAAGACTCTGTTAGAGTCACTGGCTCCCTTGCGGCCTGTTTCCTTTCCTCCTAAGCAGAGTCGGTTAGAGTCATAGGCTCACTTGAGGCCTGGTTCCTTTCCTCCTACTCAGACTTCGCTAGAGTCGCAGGCATCCTTGAGGCCTGGTTACTTTCCTGCTACTCAGACTCGGTTAGTCACAGGCTCCGTGAGAGTCAGAGGCTCCTTTGAGGCCTTGTTCCTTTCTTCCTGCTCAGACTCGGCTAGAGTCAGAGGCTCCGTTAGAGTCACAGGCTCCCCTGAGGCCTGGTTCCTTTCCTAATCACACTCCGCTAGAATCACAGGCTTTTTTTCCTCCGCTAGAATCACAGGCTCCCTTGAGGCCTGGTTCCTTTCCTCCTTATCAGAATCGGTTAGAGTCACAGACTCCTTTGCGGTCTGGTTCCTTTCCTTCTACTCAGACTCGGTTAGAGTCACAGGCTCCCTTGAGGCCTGGTTCTTTTCCTCGTAATCAGACTCATTTAGAATCACAGGCTCCCTTGAGGCCTGGTTCCTTTCTTCCTAATCGGAGTCAGTTAGAGTCACAGGCTCCCTTGTGTCCTGGTTGCTTTCCTTCTAATCAGACTTGCCTAGAGTCACAGGCTCCCTTGAGGTCTGGTTCCTTTCCTCCTACTCAGACTCGGTTAGAGTCACTGGCTCCCTTGAGGCCTGGTTCCTTTCCGCCTACTCAGACTCTGCTAGAGTCAGAGGCTCCGTTGAGGTCTGGTTCCTTTCCTCCTACTCAGATTCGGTTAGAGTCACAGGCTCCATGAGAGTCACAGGCTCCATTGAGGCCTGGTTCCTTTCCTCCTAATGAGACTTGGCTAGAGTCACAGGCTTCTGTGAATCCAGTTTCTCTTCATCGTAATCAGACTACCTAGAGACCCAGGCAGCCTTGAGGTCTGGTTGCTTTCTTCCTAATCAGACTCGGTTAGACTCACAGGCTACTTTGAGGCCTGGTTCCTTTCCTCATACTCAGAGTGGGTGAGAGTCACAGGCTCCCTTGAGGCCTGGTTCCTTTCCTCCTAATCAGACTCTGTTAGAATTACAGGCTCCCTTGAGGCCCAGTTCCTTTCCTCCTACTCAGACTCAGAGTCTCAGGCTCCCTTGATGCCTGATTCCTTTCCTCGTACTCAGACTAGGTTAGAATCACAGGCTCCTTTAGAGTCACAGGGTCACTTGGGGCCTGGTTCCTTTCATCCTACTCTGACTCGACTAGAGTCACAGGCTCCCTTGAAGCCTGGTTCCTTTCCTCCTAATCAGACTCGGTTAGAGTCACAGGGTCCTTTGAGACCTGGTTCCTTTTGTCCTACTCAGACTCCGTTAGAGTCACAGGGTCCCTTGAGGCCTGGTTCCTTTCCTCCTGCTCAAACTCGGTTAGAGTCACAGGCTCCATCAGTTTCACAGGCTTCCTTGAGGCCTGGTTCCTTTCCTCCTAATGAGAATCGGCTATAGTCACAGCCTCCCTTGAAGCCAGGTTCTTTTCCTCCTAATCAGACTCAGGTAGAGTCATAAGCTGCTTTGAAGCCTGGTTGCTGTTCTTCTAATCAGACTCGGTTAGAGTCACAGGCTCCTTCGAGGCGTGGTTCCTTTCCTACTACTGAGACTCAACAAGAGTCAGAGGCTCCCTTGAAGCCTGGATCCTTTCTTCCTCATCAGAGTCGGTTAGAGTCACAGGCTCCTTTGATATCTCGTTTCTTTCCTCCTACTCAGCCTCGGTTAGAGTCACAGGCTCCCTTGAGGCCTTGTTCCGTTCATCCTAATCGGACTCGGCTAGAGTCACAGGCTTTCTTGAAGCTAGGTTCTTTTCCTCCTAATCAGACTTGGCTAGACTCACAGCCTGTGTTGAAGCTTGATTGCTTTCCTCCTAATCAGACTCGGTTGAGTCACAGGCTCTCTTGGTTCCTGTTTCCTTTCCTCCTACTCTGACTTTAGGTTAGAGTCAGAGGTTCTCTTGAAGCCTAGTTCCTTTCCTCCTACTCACCCGGTTAGAGTCACAGGCTCCCTTGAGACCCGGTTCCTTTCCTCCTACTGAGACTCAGCTAGAGTCACAGGCTCCTTAAGTCCTTGTTCCTTTCCTCCTAATCAGACTCGGCTAGAGTACAGGCTCCCTTGAGGTCTGGTTCCTTTCCTCCTACTCAGACTCGGTTAGAGTCACATGCTCCCTTCAGGCCTGGTTCCTTTTCTCTTACTCAGACCACATTACAGTCACAGTCTCCCTGGAGGCCTGGTTCCTTTGCTCCTAATGAGACTCGGTTAGAGTCTCAGGCTCCCTTTGAGGCCTGTGTCCTCTCCTCCTAATGAGACTCGGCTGGAGTCACATTCTCCCTTGAGGCCTAGTTCCTTTCATCCTACTTGGACTCGGCTAGAGTCACAGGCTCCCTTGAAACCTGGTCCGTAGTTGCCGTGGTAGTCTGGCTTTCAGGCCCATGAAAGACCTGCTCAGTAGGTAGTCTGTTCTCATCCTTGCTTTCAGGTTCTCAACTCTCCCTCTATTCAAAATTCCTACTTTTTTTCTGCTCCTGGTCCAGTCGCTGTTGCTGTTGCCAACACTGCCATTGCCTCGCATAAGCAACAAGCTACATACATCCTTGAAAATGACACTCTGCTTATGAGGGCTATAGCTCAGGCAAGGGAATACGGGGATCCCGAATCCTGGCAGTTTCCTGTAATTTTACAACGTCCACGACCCCCGCCACCCCAGCAGCATAAAATCACCCACAGCCCATTGTTGATCCCGCTCAGCAGTCGTCTGACCCCACTGCTCATCAAGATCAAGAGGCTGATAATCAAGCCCCTCAGCCCGACAGGCTGCTCAGGGCAATAATGAGGCTTCACAATTGCCTGCCTCTGGGGCACAGCCTGTACCTGTCGTTCCAGCTGTTCAGGGTTCAGGCGGTAGTTCAACCTGACCCCATACATCCAGGTCAGGTTCAGCTATGCCCTGCTACTTTGGAAAGTTTTTCTTTTAAATTTCTCAAAGATTTCAAGGAATCAGTAAAACAATATGGTCCCAACTCTCCTTTTGTCCTTTCCACATTAAAAGCCCTGGCAGAAGATGAACGTTTGGTGCCCTATGACTGGGAAGTTTTAGCAAAGTCAGTCTTATCTAAATCCCAGTATTTACAATTCAGGACTTGGTGGGTTGATGCTGTCCAGTAACACATTCATCTTAATCAGGGCTCCAATCCTCCTGTTAACGTTACTGCTGACCAGTTACTGGGAATGTGTCAGTGGGCTGCAATTCGACATCAAACTATACTAAATGATGAAGTTATTGAACAATTGCGGAAATGTTGCTTAAATGCTTAGGACAAGATTCAAGATGAGGTTAAAATATGCCCATCTTTCACGGCCATCAGACAGGGACAACATGCACCCTACTCAGACTTTATTGCTCATCTCCAGGACGCAGCAGAAAAGGCTATCCCTGATAGCCACGGCCAATGACTTGTAGAACTCATGGCTTATGAACAAGCAAATTCAGATTGTCAGGCGGCTTTTCTTCCCATCAAAGCAAAATTCCACCGGGTGGTGAAATACCTCCTACATTAAACCCTGTGAAGGGGTGGGAGGAGCTCTGCATACAGCAATGATCATGGCACGAGCTATGGCCTCTATTAGAATGCCTGAACAATTCTCTGGCCAATGCTTTATATGCGGCCAGAAAGGACATACAAAAAGAAATTGCCCCCGGCGTACAGGTTGCCGTTCTTTACAATACCACCACCACCAACAAAAAATTTTTCAGCAACAAAAAGTCCCACCTTCTACTTTATGCCCATCATGCCAAAAGGGAATTCACTGGGCTACTCACTGTCATTCAAGATTTGATATTGATGGTAATCCTTTACAGCCTCTTAACATCCAGGGAAACAGGATGAGGGGCCGGCCCAGGCCCCTCTAAAACAATGGGGCATTCCTCAACTCCCAGCTCCCGGTGTCCAGCCAGACGGGAGCCTTCCCAGTCCAATCCATTCAACCTCCACCCCAATTCCCACTTCAGCAATTTGTGCCACAGGATCTAACGGCTCAGCCCCAGCACGAATCTCAGTACAATGCTTGTCCCCCGCCATCACAGGATAAGTGGCAGTAGATCTCTCGTACCAGAGATTTTTCTGTTTCCTGGAGAGCCACCTATTGCTGTTCCTACAGGTGTTTTTGGTCCCTTGCTGACTGGCAGTGTCGGTTTGCTACTGGCTCATTGAAGTCTAAACTTAAAAGGTGTTCAAGTACATACTGGTGTAATTGATTCAGAATATTCAGGTGAAATTCATATTGTCATTAGCTCTACAGTCCCTTGGAATGCGGCAGCTGGGGACTGCATTGCTCAGCTTCTGATGCTTCCTTACGTTCCTTTAGGATCCAGTTCTTGTACGAGAAAAGGAGGTTTTGGTAGCACAGATTATCAAGGTAAGGCGGCTTACTGGGCCAGCAAAATTTCTGACACGCCTCCTGTGTGCTCCGTGCATAGGGGAGAAAGTTTGAGGGAATCATTGATACGGGCGCTGATGTTTCTATTATCGCCTTACATCAATGGCCCCAACATTGGCCAGAGGAGCGTGCGTCCACAGCATTAGTTGGTGTTGGTCAGGCTTCAGAAGTATATGAAAGCTCCACAACTTTACATTGCACGAGCCCTGAAGGACCCCGCCACCACAGGATCAGCGGCAGTAGATCTCTGTTGTACCAGAGATACTTCTATTGGAAATATTGGAACTATTAGAACTATTCGCCACCTCGTTACAAGCATTCCTGTTAACCTATGGGGAAGAGATCTTTTGTATCAGTGGGGGGCACAGATTTCTTTTCCTGAAGGCAATTACAGCCAACAGAGTAAGGACATTATGACCAAAATGGGATTTGTTCAAGGTATGGGCTTAGGAAAATTAGCACAAGGCATCACCGAGCCTATTATACCTACTCATGAATCAGACTACAGGACTGGATTATTCTTTTTAGAAGCGGTCACTATCAGGCCTCCAGATCCCATCCCTTTGACCCGGAAAACTCAGAAACCGGTCTGGGTAGATCAGTGCCCTCTCCCAAAAAATAAGGGGGAGGCACTTCATATTTTGGTTCTTGAATAGTTAAAATTGGGACACATCGAACCCTCTTTTTCTCCCTAGAATTCACCTGTCTTTGTTATCCAAAAGAAATCTGGTAAGTGGAGAATGCTTACTGATCTTAAGGTGGTAAATGCTGTCCTTCAGCCTATGGGGACATTACAACCCAGTTTGCCCTCCCTCACTATGATTCCTGAGTATTGGCCACTTATCATGATTGACCTTAAAGATTTCTTCTTTACCATTCCTTTGGGCCCCTCAGGACTTTGAAAAATTTGCTTTTACTGTTCCAGCCCTTAACAACATCACTCCTGCAGCACGTTACCATTGGAAAATCCTACCTCAGGGTATGCTTAATAGCCCTGCTATTTGTCAATATTATGTGGGATGCATATTAAAACCAGTAAGAGATTAATTTCCCCAATGTTATGTTATTCATTACACAGACAATATTCTTTGTGCAGCACCTTCACGCTCTGTATTAATATCTTGTTTTTCTGCTTTACAACAAGCAGTTACAGCAGCTGGCTTGGTTATCGCTCCAAAAAAATTCAGAGTTCTTCCCCTTATCACTATTTAGGAATGCAGCTAGAGGACAAGGTCATTAAGCCTCAAAAAGTTCAACTCAGATGAGACTCATTAAAAACTCTAAATGATTTCCAAAAATTCCTAGGAGACATTAATTGGATTCCTCCCTCCTTAGGCATTCCTACTTATGCTATGTCTAATCTTTTGCAATGTTGTGGGGCAATCCTGATTTACGCAGCAAAAGGTCCTTGACTTCTGAGGTGGATTCTGAATTACAACTTGTAGAAAAATGCATTCAACAGTCTCAGGTTACCAGAGTGAATCCACATTTACCTTTTGAAATACTAATCGTTCCTACTTAACATTCACCAACAAGACTCATTATTCAGGGACATAATTTAATTGAATGGTGTTTTCTTCCACACAGCTCTTTACGGACACTAACTATTTACCTAGATCAAATTTCTATCTTAATTGGTCAGGCTCTTTCTCGTCTGCTTCGTCTTTTGGGTACAGAGCACCAAAAAATCATTGTTCCCCTCACCCAATTACAACTTCAACAGGATTTTGCTACTTGCATTGCTTGGCAAGTACATTTGGCAGGTTTCCCGGGTATAATTGATAATCATTATCCTAATGTAAAATTATTTCAGTTCCTTAAACTCACTTCTTGGATTTTACCTAACATTACTAGAAACACCCCATTAGCTGAAGCTGTCACTATTTTTAATGATGCTTCCTGTAATGGCCGAGCAGCATATACAGGGTCAAGAGAATGTGTTCTTAGCACAGGAGCTATTTCAGCACAACGAGCTGAGCTGCTTGCTGTTATGGCTGTCCTTGAAGATTTCCCTAAACCAGTTAACATTGTCTCTGACTCAGCGTATGTAGTACATGTTGCTCGCAACATTGAAACTGCCTTAATCAAATTTCTGCCTGATGATAACCTATTCTTTCTTTTTCAAAGGTTTCAGTCTGTGATCAGAGCAAGGTCTTCTCCTTTCTACATTACTCACCCTCGGGCCCACAGACCCCTCCCCCGACCCCTCTCGGCAGCAAATGCCTGAGCTGATACTCCCGTTTTTACAGATGCAGAAAATTTTCATTCCTTAACTCATGTCAATGCTGTGGGACTCCGAAAAAAGTTCCCCCTCATATGGAAACACACTAAAACCATTGTACGTCACCGTCCTACTTGTCAAGTGTTAATTTTACAGCCACTTTCCTCAGGAATTAACCCTACAGGACTTTCACAGAGTCCTCTCTGGCAAATGGACGTGATTCATTATCCTGCTTTTGGCAAGCTTTCTTTTATACATGTAACTATTGACACCTTTTCTTATTTTATCTGGGCTATTTGTCAAACAGGGGAAAGTACAGCTCATGTTAAATGACATATGCTTTCATGTTTCTCGGTTATGGGCTGTCCTGAGAAATTGAAAACTGATAATGGCCCCGGCTACAATAGTGCTGCTTTTAAAAAGTTCACTCAAACATGAGCAATTACTCACACAACTGGCATCCCCTATAACTCTCAAGGACAGGCCTTGGTGGAACGAGACAATAAAACACTCAAAAATCAACTTTGAAAACAGGACACTAAAACAAAGAGGGATGCTGCTACTCCTCATGCTCAATTAAATCTGGCTCCTTTTTCCCTAAATTTCTTAAACATAGCAAGAAGTCAACCTTTTACCGCGGCAGAACAACATTTCACTGGAAGTAAATTTGATCCACAAAAAGGAATGCAGGTATGGTGAAAAGATTCAAAAACTAACAATGGGACTTAAGCACAGTCATAACATGGGGTAGGGGTTTTGCTTGTGTTTCCCCAGGAAAAGGACTATAGCCCATGTGGGTGCCCTCCTGACAATTAAAATTGCACCATAACTCCAAAGATGAAACGCTCCCAGAAACAAAAGGCAAAGACCCCTCGGAAACCAAAGAGCAACTTTTGCCGCCTGACACGTAAACTTCATGACCTCGACATTGAGACAAGACCTCGACATTGAGGCAAGATCTCGCCGTGTGACCTACAACACCTCTGGTTCAACTCCTCCAACATGGGGTCAAATAAAGGTTTTGTCTCATCAAACAGAAAATTTATTAAAAGAAAAAGGAATCCCAGAAACGATGGGTAATATAATTCTGGCTGCCTTTATGGTAGTCAGTGGAGCTGTAAGTATACCACCGTTTAGGGCAACTCAAAATTGTACTTACTGGACATAGGTTCCTTTTCCCCCTTTAATTCTGTCTGTCTCCTGGATGGACTCCCCAGTAGAAGTTTACACTAATAATAGTGCATTCATGCCGGTCCCTAATGATGATAGGTTTCCAGCTCAACGGGAATAAGAAGGTATGCACTTTAATCTGTCAATTGGCTATAAATATCCATCACTATGCATTGGGATGTCTTCTGGCTGTTTAGCTGATTCTTACCAGAATTGGATTTGAACCGTACCGTCCTTTACAAATGATTCTTATCGAGTACATAATGTGTTCAGTACCAATTCTTTTCAACTTCTCACTGTCAAACTTAATTCACATGAGGAATGGAGAGTTCCTGTCAGTACTAAAATTAATAAAAGGACTGCCAGACTGACCAAAGAAACCTACAAAGGTACCTTTTATAGTGACTTCAATTTTATGGAATGATTGTGATGCTCCCAAGGCCGTTGTGCTCCAAAGTCTAGCCACGGGTATTTTTATTGATTGGATTCCAAAATGGCATTATTGGCAAGATTGCTCCGGCAAAAATACCTCATGCTCGGAGTTTAATTATTTGTTAGATTATATAGATGATGGATGGCAGTCATACAGGTTGAGACAATGGGTGTCTCCTTACCCATTTAAATGGATGGAAGCAGGCATTGCTCTTCCTAGACCAAAAATGATTCATCCCGTTGTTACCCCAGAATATCCTGAATTATGGAAATTAGCTGCAGCTATGACAGGAATAAGTACATGGAACACTACCTATCAACTCCTTCACACTAATACCAAAACACCCACATTCAACATCACCTTGATATCTGAACAGATGATACCCATCTGGAGCTGTGTCAAACCCCCTTACATGCTGTTGGTTGGAAATATAATTATCATTCCCAATACACAAACTACAGAATGTGATAAGTGTAAGCTGTTCACGTGCATTGATGCTACTTTTAATCCCACAACAAGTATTCTCTTCGTAAGGACTAGGGAGGGGTATGGATACCAGTTTCTTTACATCGTCCTTGGGAGTCTTCCCCCTCTATACACATAGTCAATGAAGTTCTTAAAAGTATCCTCAAAAGAACAAAGATTTATTTTTGCTTTTATTGTGGTCCTTGCAGTTCTAATTGCAGTTACTGCAACAGTGGCAACCGCTGGAGTTGCCATCCACTATTCTGTTCAAACTGCTCAATATGTTGAAGCATGGCAGAAAAACTCCTCCAGACTCTGGAATTCTCAGACTCAAGTTGATCAAAAATTAGCTAATCAAATTAATGATCTTCACAAGAGTGTAACCTGGCTGGGAGATAGAGTTATGAATGTGGAACATTATATACAATTACAGTGTGATTGGAATACTTCTGATTATTGCATAATGCCTTATGCTTGTAATAAAGATCAGCATAGCTGGGAAAAGGTCTCAAGACACTTAAAAGCTTGGGATGATAACTTAACCTTGGATATTTCAAAACTTAAAGATCAAATTTTCGAGGCTTCACAAGCTCATTTATCCGCTGTTCCTGGCTCAGACATTTTTGAAGGAATAACTAAGGAACTATCTGATCTTAATCCCTTTAAATGGATCAAACCCCTCAGAGGATCATGGTTGTCACTGGCGTTATTAATATTGGTATGCTTATGTTATCTCCTTTCAGTCTGCAGATGCCTCAAGGAGGCCGAAAACAAGTCCGAAGTCAATGACGAGCAATGATGGTGATGGAGATCCTAGTTAATAAAAAGGGGGGAGATGTGGGTGGCAAGTCACCCAGGTGCCAAGGCAAGAGACTGAGGGCACGAGCTGTTCCAGGATAATACAATATATAAAATAAGAATAGCTATACTAGATATAGATCATAGATATGATTATATATGAATATTATTAACCATTAGTTTGTAGCAATTACTGTTTATTTCAATATAATAACCCTCGCTCTACAATCATAACCTAGGAAAAACCAGGCCATACAGAGATAAGAGCTGGGGGGACATAGTGAGAAGCGACGAGAAAACAAGAGTGCGAGCCTTCTCTTATGCCCAGACAGGGCCACCAGAGGGCTCCTTGGTCTAATGGTAATGCCAGCATCTGGGAAGACGCCCGTTGCCAAGTGGACCATGGTCTAGCAGTAGCGTCACTGTCAAGGAAAAACACCCGCTACTTAGCCAACCAGGAAAGAGAGTCTCCCTTTCCCTGGGGGAGTTTAGAGAAGACTCTACTCCTCCATCTCTTGTGGAGGGCCTGACATCGGTCAGGCATGCCTGCAGTTAATCTGGAGGCCTAACCGTCTCCCTGTGATGCTGCGCTTCAGTGGTCACACTCGTAGTCTGCCTTCATGTTCCATCCTGTTCACCTTGCTCTGCCTTTTAGATAACAGTAGCAAAATTAGTGAAAGTACTAAAAGTCTCTGATATGCAGAAATAATGGCGTAAGCTGTCTCCTCTCTCTGTCTTGGCTGCCAGGCAGGGAAGAGCCCCCTGTCCAATGGACACGTAAGCCACATGACCTTACCTATCATTGGAGATGGCTCACACTCCTTACTCTGCCCCTTTGTCTTGTATCCAATAAATATCAGTGCAGCCTGGCATTTGGGGCCACTACTGGTCTCTGCTTCTTGGTAGTAGTTGTCCCCCGGGCCCACCTGTCTTTTCTTTTATCTCTTTGTCTTGTGTCTTTATTTCTACAATCTCTTGTCTCTGCACACAGGGAGAAAACCCACCGACCCTGTGGGGCTGGACCCTACGTGCCTGTCTAGTTGATTTGGCAGCAAGCCTGTGTCATCCTTGATTGCTGTCTCTCCAGCACTGTATACTTTTTATTTCTTTTTTTTTGAGAAGGAGCTTTGCTCTTGTTGCCCAGGCTGGAGTGCAATGGCGTGATCTTGGCTCACTGCAACTTCTGCCTCCTGGGATCAAGCGATTCTCCTGCCTCAGCCTCCCGAGTAGCTGGGATTACAGGTGTGCACCACAATGCCCGACTAATTTTGTATTTTTAGTAGAGATGGGGTTTCTCCATCTTGGTCAGGCTGGTCTTGAACTCCGGACCTCAGATGATCCACCCATCTCGGCCTCCCAAAGTGCTGGGATTACATATATACTTTTAATACTTCAACTGGCATATCAGATCTGTCTTGAAAATAAATCTCTAGTATTTCACGTTTTCTTTATCCTCACTGCTGCTCGTTCTACTTAATGACTGTTCTTACCCTGCCTACTGTGAGCCAGACTGACACTTCATGTATGTTGGATCACTGTCTTCTGATTCAGTGACTTCACTGTACCTAGGATATGATATGAAGGCTGATGTACAAGGCCCTGCCTAGGCCTGCACATGTTTATGCTCCTGACGGCCTCTCTGATGTGGTCCCCCTCTGCTCCTTAGGTAAGTGGACTTAATTCAAGGTCTTCAACCTTGCTCTTTCTTTTGCCTGGATTACTCTTCCTCCAGATCTTAGCATAACTGGCTTCCAGGAAAGTAAACATCAGCTTTGTGTGAGAAAGCTCTGCCCTATCATTCATCAGGCCGAGGTAACAGATTCAGGAAACAGATTTCCTCCATGGTCACTGCAGATGTAAAGTGTCATAATGACCCCATTGAGTGTGTGTTTTCCTACGGAGAATCCTTGTTTATTAAAATCATGGACAGCCACTTTGCTGTTAGAAATCATCAGTAGGAAGGAATGTCTGATCTCAAAAAGATTCCTTGACTTACAACCCAGATGCAGAGCTTCAAGTAAGGGGTTTTAGAACTCTGCATCTCAAGGAAACAGAAGCCTGGCTCACTTCACAGTTCAGATCAGGTCTTTTTCCCACTACCCAGCTCTGTCTTGTTATGTGCCCATGAAAACACTGTTGCATTTACATTTCACCTAAACACGCTTTTACTAAATCTTCTAATACTCCTGTCTCTTGTGAGATGCCTCATGGATCTGATGTTCGGTCTTCCATATTAGAATGAGCCAATAAATTAACTGTCCATTAGGGACTTGGGATGATTGGACTAGGACTGTCCTTATCTTTTGGATCTTATAACCTTGCTGCCCCTCCAGCATCCCCCACTGGTGGTTGGCCCTTTGCTCCTGAAATCTTTTTCTATGAGTTTGGAGTGCTTGAGTAAAGGAGATGCTAGAGTAGATCTTCCCGTTTTTCCTTTGCTAGTGTCTCCATGGTTATTCCTCCAGGGGTTCCCTATTGGGCCCTGTTAAAACCACCTATTCTTGGTCTGTCCAGCCTAAGTGTCTCAGTTTGACTTGAGGATCAGGTTGGGGTTGGGTTAGGGTGAGGGTGATGGAGAGGATTGGAGAGTGATGGGGGTTTTAGGGTGTTTAGGGTGAGTCTTAGCGGATAGAGTAAGGGTTAGAGGGTGAAGGTGAGGTTTTAGAGTGAGAGGATTTGGTTAGAGTTAGTTTTGGGTCAGTGATGTGGTTAGTGTTAGAGATTAGGTGTTAGGGATGATGGTCTAAATGTTAGAAATTAGGTGAAGTTAGGGTTTGGGGTCATAGATTCAGATTCAGCTTGCAGAGCTGTTTGTCATTAACATCATTGTTTGCCTTCTGCTATAATCCCTCCATCACCTCTAATTTCAAACAGTTCCTTAACCTGGCAGAGCTCAACTAAGGGCTTCTCTGTACTCAGCATGGTTATTATCAGGTTCCATTTCCCTTGGAAGCTTGTTCATACTTTCCCATATTATTTTGTAACGTGTGCAGAGATATCTGGCTTTCTAAAATGTTATTTAAATCCCATTACCTCAAGTTAACAAGTGGATTTTTGGCAACCTTGGATTTTCTTCTTTAAGCATTCTTAGAGCAGAGCCACTTCCTCACAGACGATTTTAAATTATTCTTCCTGGTTGCTTTACAAGATAATTTTGCAGCTTGCATGTTTGTCTTCAACATCTTAAAAGGTTTCGTCTAATTTTAGGCAGGGTGGCATGGCTCACACCTGTAATCCCAGCACTTTGGGAGGCCTAGGCATGTGGATCACTTCCAGGAGTTCAAGACCAGCCTGGCCAACATGGTGAAACCCCGTCTCTACTAAAAATACGATATTTAGCCAGGCGTAGTGGTGCACACCTGTAATCCCAGCTACTCGGGAGGCTGAGGCAGGAGAATGGCTTGAACCCGGGAGGCAGAAGTTGCAGTGAGCTGAGATCACACCATTGCATTGCAGCCTGGGAGACAAGAGTGAAACTCCATCTCAAAAAAGAAAAGAAAGGAAAAAAAGTTTCATTTACTTTCTTCATTACATTTGATAAATTACCAACTCTAGGTCCGTCTGTTTTTCATGGGTTTGGTATCATTTACTGTCACCCTGTAGCAGGACGAGTAGCAGACAAAACTCCTCAGACACCGGATTAAAGAAAGAAGAGGTTTTTTATTCGGCCGGGAGCGTCAGCAGACTCGTGTCTTAAGAGCCGAGCTCCCCGAAAAAGAAATTCCTAGCCCTTTTAAGGGCTTACAACTCTAAGGGGTCCACGTGAAATGGTCATAATAGATCAGGTAAGCATGAGTAACGTGGCTGGGGGCTACATACATCAGCTAACAAAACAAAAAGTTTTACAGTGCTTTCTCATACAATGTCTGGAATTTACAGATAACATCAGTAGTTTTGGGGTCAGGGGTTAATGTTATTTTTACCACCAGGGCCAGATGGTTGTGCCAAGGCCATCTAGCTATTTATCTTACTTCTGTCTCTTTCCAACTTTTTGCTTTCTCCCTTTTCTCCTGTCTTATAAACTAGGGAAAAGGGGAGATTGGGGAGAAGCTGGGAAGGACAACAGGAGAAGTGGTGGTCTTATTCTATATTTCCCCCCTTTGAGAATTTTCACTTTTTAGTGGGAGTTCTCACTCTCATCTTCACCTTCTGAGTCCCTTTGTGACAAAGAGTGATAGTGATTTATATAATACACATGTGCTGAAGTTTTTTGATGAACCAAAGTAGCAACAAAACTTTTTATCATTTGAAAAAGCAAGAGTAATACACAGGGGAGCAGCAAGCAAGTTCCTATTACTAGCAATACACCTACAATGAGGGTTTTAAATCCTCCTATAGCTGGAAACTATTTTCCAAATAAAGACTCAGGATCAAACTCGTGCCAAACCTGTACAGGCACGTGTGCCAACTTTGTCATGTCCCTGACTATGTTTTCAACCACCTGTCCTTTATCATCTATTTGTAGGCAGCAATTGGTTAAGTTAAATTTTCTACAAACTCCTCCTTCAGCTGCCAGCAAGTAGTCCAAGGCCAATATATTCTGATAGATAGCATTTCTCATTTGGGTTTCCTGCTGAGCTAAAACAGTCAAAGCTCTTCCAGTTTCATTAGTAATTATTTCTAAGATGGCCTGCAACCGTATGATCCGATTGAGCATACGATTGAGCATGTAGATGGAGATTTGGTATCCCCATGAGCCGTCTTGTGCCCATGTGGCAGGCCCATAATACTGTATGATCCTTTCAGGGGGCCACTCATTATCTTTCCTATAACTATGCCTCTCTTTTCTCGGGAGGCATAGACAGGGAAACCTAGGAGCTCACCCGTTTTTATGGGGTCGGCTTGATAGTGCCCATAACACAACTGCCTGCCCACTTACTAGGTAACCGAATGTAGGCTCTGTGCCCGCATATCCAGTATAGTACAGCGGGAGCTGCCCAGTCCTGATGAGCTTCTGGATGAGCCCAGGCAGTTTTTAATTTAGAAAATTTACTAAATGAGTTCAGTGTGGTTTAGGCCCCACCAAGTAATTGTCTTTGTTGTGCTGTTGTACAACTTCTGTCCTATAAAATTAAGCTTTCCTACAGGGATGATAAAGTCTTTTCCTTCTCTAGCTATACAGTATTGTCCAATAATTGAGATTTTTAGGACCCAGAAGTTGCTAGCTTGGGTCTTCTGAACTGGAATTATATCAGAAGCTGGATCAGTAGGCACCATCTCTCGGGCTTCCCAAGGCCATCGGTCTCTGATAGTGGTTCCCCCGCATACATAACCAGAAGTAACATTAAGGGAATGAGCTACATTTTCTGCTAATTGGAGAAACAAATTTTTTGTCTTTTTCGGAAGTTCTGGTGCTGGCAGATTCAGCTCCTCATAAAAGGTTTGAAACACTGGTTCGGGGGAGCGCTTGTGGACCTCCCCTCTAATTAAAATGGCAACTTGGGGATTTAACCCTGTCCCATCGATCCCCAGGGTTACACGTTCTCCCTTTTTCCAATGGGGATCTAGGGGATTGGTAATTATTAGTTCTAGTTGGTTACAGTGACCGGCAGCACAGGAGGGGTTGGCTTCCCCCTTCTGAAGATGAACCGGGTCCTTTTTGTTATTTTTCCAAGTAGCCCAAATAACACATGGCCAAAAGGCACAATTTTCACAAACCCCTGACTCATGACAAACATATTTATTTTCTACTCTGTAGTTCCTTTCCCAGTTAAGAGAACCATATCTGTTCCTAGCTTGTTACTATTAATGGCTGCACAAGCATCAAATCTTAAAGTTATTTGTTTGGGGATTCCTTTTTCTTCTGTTCTAGTTATTATTTTCCTTGTGTCACCTAGGAAAAGGCCAGTTGTTAATCTTATTTCAAAAACGGTGGTTGCAGGGGGCTCAGATGGGTTATAACACACATCGGGTTGGTCATTTCCCGTGCTACATACCTTGTACTGGGTGGCATAATACAAACAAGTTTCTTTTAATGTTCCCATACATTCATAATAACTATAGAACAGAAAGATTGTTTTAGTTTGCTGTCCTACCTCGGCGACCTGATGAATACACTGGGAACAGTCCCCAGTTTGAGTAAGGTCAGTTGAAGCCC